>NC_142138.1:44649687-45313750 GCF_024610735.1 Ursus americanus
ACATTATTTGCTTATTGTTCTAGTAATACTTTACTTTTAAAATGAGTAATATGAATTTAGAAGTCATTCTGCCACAGGTTCATAATTGTACTAATAATGGCTGGCTTTTGTTGAGTGTTTACCATTTATCAGTCACTATTCTAAGCACTTTATATTAACTCATTAGATTCACATAACCTATCTTTTTTTTATTTTATTTATTTATTTGAGAAGAGAGAGAGAGCGTGAGAGCAGGGAGTGGTAGAGGGAGAGGGAGAAGCAGACTCCCTGCTGAGCAGGGAGCCCGATGCAGGACTCAATCCCAGGACCTGAGATCATGACCTGAGCCAAAGGCAGATGCTTAACAGACTAAGCCACCCAGGCACTCCTCACATAATCTATTTTGTGATGTATATACTATTACTATTCCTGTTTTACAGGTGGAATTATTTAACATAATGACACAAGTATGTGTTCCAAAGAAACTTATTTGTTCTAAGTATCAGGAGACAGACTTTGGGTTAGTGGCCCCATTTATACATGGCTAGCTTTATGGTAGAATAAAAATAAAAGAGCAAAATTAAGATGACATTTCAAACTTCAAATTTAAAAATCTCTCAAGAGTTCAAATTTGTTGTCTTTAGACCATATAATTGTATATATATGTGTGCTTAGGAGTTAATTTTTTCTAATACGTAAACAATAAAACCATTAATGTTGACAGTACCATTTGAATAACACTAATTCAGTATCTTTAATTAATTGTCAGGAGTGGAGTAAAGTTTATCTTTTTACTGCTACTCACTAGTGACTTGACCCTAGGAGTTTAAATTACTGATTCAGTCTTCTTGGCCAGCACCCTTTATTCCCTTTCCCCCGACCTTCTACCATGGTGCCTTATGAGCTTTTGTTCGTGGACTAGTAGACATTACTTAGTCACGTTGTACTTCTGACACCTTCATTAATTTAGTTTCCAGTCTGAGCTGGACTCTTAATTTTGACAAACTTTAACCTCTTCCTCTTAGCTTCTTTCTCTTCCTCTTGACAGGAATGTTAATATTTGTTATTCTTTTCAGCTACCCCCTTTACTGCATCTCCCATACTTTCAAGAGATAACTTAGCCACATACTTCATAGGAGATCTTCAGGTCCAATCTCCCTCAATTTCCTCCATCTTTCTAGTCCTGCCTATGCCAGCATGCATTCGTCTTTTGTTCCTTCCTATCTCAGAAAGGCTTATTTCTCTAAAGGACCAGTCCTTGTACTTGTGCACTAAATTCCATTCTTTCCCTTTGATTCTAGGATTTTATTCTATTAAATATCCCACATCTTGTCTTTTATCTTTAATCCTATCCCTTTGATTTCTCCCATTCATAGAAATATGTTCAAATCCCTTCGCTGGCCTAAACAACAAAAACTAAAACCCCACCTTTATAATAGCTACTCCTCAAGAAAATACTCTGTATTCTTATGGTGCATACTTATTTTGTTTGAACTTCTCCACATTGCATTTCATACACATTTGCATTCTGAAGAGCCATGTTATGCTCCAGTCCATTCACCTCTGTCATCCCTGGCTACTGCTGATTCATCCAGGGTTAGACACTTAGCTTAAGGTCAAGCATCTTTTCTTAGGAATTTTGAAACTCAAGCTGCGAACAAACTCCACTATCTTTTTGCGTGCTTGGACTGTAAAACGCCAGACTCCAGAGCTCTTGATGGCCGTCTTTCCTACCATGTTGGCCAAAGCAGCAATGCAACTAGTCTGGAGAAAGAAGGAGAGAAAATGAAACAAACCTACAGAGAAGAACAAGAAAAAGAATAGCTGAAGATCCTGGTTCCACGTGCTTTTGAGACTCAGCCACATTACTGACCCTGCCTTCTGAGACATCACAATATTCTTATCGTAAGCCCTTTTATAAAGCTCTTCAAATTGGATTTCTGTCACTTGCAAGCAGAAAAGCACTAACCAATGTATTTTTTTTTTGCCACCAAATTTCTTAGAAAAACCATTCTATATTCCCTGTTTTACTCTACTTCCAACCCAATCCTTAACCTAATACAGTCTGACTTTTACCATTCTGTTGCCACACCGTGTCCTATTTTCACTTTTTGATTTTTTGGTAGCATTTGACATTGTTTACCAGCTCTCCTTTGTTATCTCTTGATTTGACTCTAGAACACTGCTAGTCTTTCCTGATTCTCCTTTTAAAAACAATTACCCCAAAGATACAGACGTAGTGAAGAGAAGGGCCATATGCACCCCAATGTTCATAGCAGCATTGTCCACAATAGCTAAATTGTGGAAGGAGCCGAGATGCCCTTCAACAGATGACTGGATTAAGAAGATGTGGTCCATATATACAATGGAATATTACTCAGCCCTCAGAAAGAACGATTACCCAACATTTGCAGCAACATGGACGGGACTGGAGGAGATAATGCTAAGTGAAATAAGTCAAGCAGAGAAAGAATTATCATATGGTTTCACACATTTATGGAACATAAGAAATAGGAAGATCGGTAGGAGAAGGAAGGGAAGAATGAAGGGGGGTAAACAGAAGGGAGAATGAACCATGAGAGACTATGGACTCTGGGAAACAAACTGAGAGCTTCAGAGGGGAGGAGGGTGGGGGAATGGGATAGGCCAATGATGAGTATTAAGGAGGGCACATATTGCATGGTGCACTGGGTGTTATACGCAAGCAATGAATCATGGAACATTACATCAAAAACTATGGGTATACTATATGGTGACTAACGTAACAAAATAAAAATTATTATAAAAAAAATAGCTAACCTTTACATAACGCTTACTATGTCCAGGCAGATTTGTAAACTCTTTACAAGTATTATTATATTTGTAATGAGGAACAAATAGAGGAACAACTATGAGGAAATATCTTTCAAGGAGGTCATGCAACACAGCACTATAGTACCATATCATATAGATGTAAAATATTCAGGAAAAGTTTACAGAGACGGTAGTGGGAGAGTACACACAATCCCTCAAACTTTTATCCGATAGCTTCGGCATAGTCCGCACACACTGTATCCAAAGTTCCAGTGGAAAGAAACCCTGCCTCCGTAATATTCTACATATTTATTACTGAGGTCGGGTACGGAATATCTGTGTAGCTATGTACTAATGGAAACTTCTTTGTAGATGAAGTGGCCTTGTTAGAGAGGGGGGGTCTTTCTGTTCCTCTGTTGAGCTAACTCAAACTTGTTGATCGAGCTGTCTTCTTTGCTACTAAAAGTTTGAGAGGACAGGAGATTGGGGGCTGAATGAGCCTCCAGAGCTATCGTGATTGTCTTTCATCAGGCAAGTGCTAGTATTTTTTACTGCGTTTTACAGAAGAGAAAACAGGCACAGAAAGATTAAGTAATTTTTCTCATGGTCATGTAGCTTTATAACAGCTGGGATTTGAACTGACTCCAAAGTCCATGCTCTTAACTACTAAAGCCACATTGCCTCTTTATATTGCCTTTTACTTCTTTGAACATCCATTCTTAGTATTCTTGTCTGCCTACTCTAAAATATTGGGATTCCCTAGGTTTCTACCTTAGGCCCCTCTTCTAAAGATATATATTCTTCTTACATCATCTCATCCAGTCCTATTGCTTCAATAATAATCTTCATGGTGGGGCGCCTGGGTGGCACAGCGGTTAAGCGTCTGCCTTCGGTTCAGGGTGTGATCCTGGTGTTCTGGGATCGAGCCCCACATCAGGCTCCTCCGCTATGAGCCTGCTTCTTCCTCTCCCACTCCCCCTGCTTGTGTTCCCTCTCTCGCTGGCTGTCTCTATCTCTGTCAAATAAATAAATAAAATCTTTAAAAAAAATAGCGTTTAAAAAAAATAATCTTCATGGTAATAACTTTCAGATCTGTATCTCCATGTTTTCCTTGCAACAGATCTGTATTTTCAGTTGCCTACCCAGACAATTCCCTGGATATCCTGTAGATTTTTTTTTAAGAAAGCCTTAAATTTATCCAAAAATGAACTCATGGTATTTTCTCAAAATTTACCTGTCCTGCTTTCCTGTTTTCCTTTTGTTTAGATGTTTGCTTATTTTCCATCATCATTCACCCAGCTTTGACCATCAGAGACCATAATCTGGTGGCTGTCAGATCACTGTTTTCTCTTTATGCAAAACATAGAGATTACACTATTCTATTTAAGCCATCTATGCCTATAAGATCTTGTTATCATGTGTTTCATCTATGAAATCTTACATTCCAGCATCCCCACTCTCTGACAACAATCTCTTATCCTTTCATCTGTCTCATTCTCTAATCCCTGTTGATATTTTTCCATATTATTAAGAACGTATTTCCAGGGCACCTGGGTGACTCAGCTGAGCATCCAACTCTTGATTTCAGATCAGGTCATGATCTCAGGGTCATGAGACTGAGCCCCAAGTTGGGGCTCCATGCTCAGTGGGGAGTCTGCTTGAGATTCTCTCACTCTCCCTCTGCCCCTCACCCCACTTGTGCCCTCTCTCTCAAATAAATAGGTAAATCTTAAAAAAAAAAAAAAAAACATATTTCTATTTAACATTTTTTTCTTTAATGTTGTATCCTCTCATACAGGTAATTTACTAATGTGGTTAAGAATATGGATTTTGAGTAGGAACCTTATACATCCAGCCATAATAAAATTATTTGTATTGGTCTTGCCCTTAGGTCCTACGCAATTATAAAACTGAACAAAACATGCAAGGCAGTTTTTTTTTTTTTTTTTTTTAGTTTATTTAGCAGAAAGAGACAGTGAGAGAGCACAGCAGAGGGAGCAGAGGGAGAGGGAGAAGCAGGCTCTCCACCAAGCAGGGAGCCCAATGTGGGGCTTGATTCCAGGACCCTGGAATCATGACCTGAGCCAAAGGCTCAAGAATAAGAGACAAAAAACGAAATAAGGATATAGATTTGAACATCACCATCAACTCACTTGACTTAATTGACATTTAAAGAATACCATTCCTGGGGCGCCTGGGTGATTCAGTCAGTTGAGCATCTGACTCTTGATTTCAGCTCAGGTCATGACTTCAGGGTCATGGGGTCAAGCCCTGGGTCAGGCTCCATGGTCAATGGGGAGCCTGCTTCTCTCCCTCTGCCCCTCCCCCTGCTCTCTTTCTCTCTAAAATAAAATAAATCTTTTCAAAAAATACAAATAAAGACTACCACTCCTAGCAACTGCAAAATGCACATTCAAGTATACATGGAATGTTGATAGCTCATATGCTGGGCCACAGTTTAGGTCTCAATAAATTTCAAAAGACTGAAATTCTACAGAGTATGATCTCTGACCACAATATCCTTAACTTTCAATAACAACATATCTAGAAAACCTAGAAAAATATTTGGAAATTAATTGTGCACATAACCTTTGGGTCAAAGAATGTATAAAAAGGGAATTTAGATATTATCTTTGATTGGTAATAAAGACACAAAAGTAAGAATTTGTGAGATACAGCTAAAGCAGTAGAGGAAAATTTATGACCTTACTTTGTAATTAATTTATAAATAATCTATAAAGAAAACAGGTTTAAAATCAGTGGTCTAGGGACAGCTGGATGGCTCAGTCAGTTAAGCGTCTGCCTTCGGCTCAGGTTGTGATCCTGGAGTCTCAGGATCGACCCCTGCATCGGGCCCCTTGCTTGGCAGGGAGTCTGCTTCTCCCTCTACCCCTCATCCCGCTCGTGTTCTCTCTCTCTTTCTCTCAGATAAATAAAATCTTAAAAAAAAAAAAAAAATCAGTGGTCTCAATTTCCACCTTAAGAAGCTAGAAGGGAAAAAGAACAAATTAAACCTAAACTAAATAGAAAAAAGGGGAAAAAATGAACAAAAATCAGTGATATAGAAAACAATAGAGAAAATTAATACAGTTAAAAGTTGATTCATTGAAATTATTAATCAAATTATTTGATCTAGGAAGGCTGATCAAGAGAGAGAATACAGATAACCAATATTTAGAATGAAAGAGGGGCTGGCTATGACAAGAGATCCTACAGACATTTTTAAATATGATTAAGGAATATTAAGAACCCCTGAAACTCTGAAAATGGAGGAGGGGAAAATTCCCAGATTACTTTATGAGGCCACCATAACAATGATACCAAAATTTAACAAGAATAGTACATGAAAAGAAGATACCCCTTGTGCGATATCCCTTGTGAACATACACTGTAGGTCAGAAAACCATAACCCTCAAGCCAAATGTGGCTCTCCTGTCCCTGTTTTTGAAAATAAAGTTTGAAGGGCACCTGGGTGGCTCAGTCGGTTAAGCCACAGACTTGATTTCAGTTCAGGTTATGATCTCATGGTCGTCAGATCAAGCCCCGCATCGGGCTCTGCACTTGGTGTGGTGTCTGCTTGGGATTCTCTCTCTCCCTCTCACCCTAACTACATTCTCTCTTCTCTCTCAAATAAAATCTTTAAAAAAAATAAAGTTTGATGATATGTTGTCTGTAACTGCTTTTGCATTAGAGCAGCAGAACTGAATAGCTGAGTAACAAAGACTGTATGGCCACAAAGTCTAAAATATTTGCATTTGGACTTTGAACAGAAAAAGTTTGCCAACCTCTGACATAGACACAAAAATTCTCAACAAAATATTAGCAAGCAAAATCCAGAGATAGAAAAAGAAGGTTATGTAATTACCAAATGACTCTTATGCCAGTAAGTCGGGGTTGGCTTAATATTAAAAAAAAAAAATGTAATTCACAGAATAAGGGAAATAAAGGGGGGAAATCACAATCGTATCAAAAGATGCAGACAAAGCTTTTAACACAATGATATATGATATCATATATGATATATGATGAAGACTCACAAATTAAAGGATACAGGAAATATCTTCATCCTGGTAAAGGAATCTAAGGGGGCAAAAAGGAGCCTCAGTCTCTACCTCATATATATTAAAATTAAGTCAGGGTGGATCACAGACCTAAATGTGAAAGCTAAAACTATAAAGATTCTAGAAGAAACATAAGAGAGTAATTTTATGACCATGGAGTAGGTAGAGATTTCTTAGGATCCAAAATGGCACTACTTTTAAAAGAAAAAGTTAATAAACCGGATTTGATCAAAATTTGAAACTTGTCTCAAAGTTACCATTAAGAAAATTAAAAGGTACATTACAGAGTGACAGTTATTCATAAAGAACCTACTATCAATAAAAAGTAAAGGGTTCCAGAGCGAAGACAGTGGTATAGTAGGAAGGCCCTAGGCTTGCCTCAGCCCTCAAACACAGCTATGTAACTATCGCATCCTTCTGAATACGCAAGAAATCGACCTGAGGACTGAGAGAACAAACCGCACAACTGGAGGGAGAGAAGAGGCCACTTCAAGGAAGGTAGGAAGTGGGGGTGGGGGGGACCGACTGTGGGTGCTGCAGAACAGACTTGCTGTTCATGGAGAAAGCCAGAGAGAGCGTGGAGTGCACAGTGATACGCTCAAGGAGAACACTTATCCAAAGCCATTGGCTGGGAAAATGAGAGGGGCTGAATTTTGTGAGTTTTGCAACCAGCGTGGCTCAAGACTAGAGTTTGAGAGGCCCCTGGGCTTGGCTGGGATAGAGACTGGAGGGCACAGCCCCCTCCTGGAGTGGGGGCCGGCAAATCTGAGGCCCACCCAAGGGCACAGAAAGAAACTGCACTTCTTGAAGCACATCTGTGAGAGGTGGCATGGCCTCTCTGGGCACCAGAAAAACAGCTGGCACCATTTCCCTTCCCTGCCCCTTATCACACATATAGACACACCCACTGAGGGCAGCTCACTAGGATGCTGGCTGTTCAGCCCGGGGGTTCCGAGGCCCATGCCCCTGAGTGCGGGCCAGACGGCCCTTCTGGGTCAAACCTGCATCAGTTCCAGCATGGAGAAACCCTTTCCCAGGAGACTAAAGTCCCCACCACACCAGGTCCCTGAAGTAAAAGAGGCCTGGGGCGCCTGGGTGGCGCAGCGGTTAAGCGTCTGCCCCTGGCTCAGGGCGTGATCCCAGCGTTCTGGGATCGAGCCCCACATCAGGCTCCTCCACTATGAGCCTGCTTCTTCCTCTCCCACTCCCCCTGCTTGTGTTCCCTCTCTCGCTGGCTGTCTCTATTTCTGTCAAACAAATAAATAAATAAATAATCTTAAAAAAAAAAAAGTCAGAGGCCTGACTGAGGTAGAGCGCAGGGTGTGCAGCGCTGCACCAGACAGGCGAGCGACCCAGAGACAGCGTGAAATCTGTGATCTGACAAATGTTTGTGAACACAGGAGGAGAAATTATTCACTCCTCAGGGCGCCTGCGTGGCTCTGTCAGTTAAGTGTCTGCCTTCAGCTCAGGTCATGATCCCGGGGTCCTGGGATCAAGCCCCGCATCGGCTCCCTGCTCAGCGGGAAGCCTGCTTCTCCCTCTGCCGACTGCTCCCCCCACTTGTATGCATTCTCACTATGTCAAATAAATAAAATCTTAAAAAAAAAGAAAGGGAATCTGCTTTTTCCTCTCCCTCTGCCTGCCCCTCCCCCCGCTGTGTTCTCTGTCAATTAAATAAATAAAATCTTTAAAAAAAAAAAAAAGGTGCTTCCCTGAGAGCAGCAGGCATGGACTCTCCTCCTCAGATCAGGCTAGCCCGTTTCCCTCCCCCCCCCCCCCCAGCATAAACCTACCTCAGAGCAGCAGAGCACAGACGCCGGCTGCCTAACCTGCTTACACCGCGTCCGACCCCTGCGCTCTGCAGGTGCTGCTTTTCTCGGGCAGGTGTGTGTGCGGACCAGTGCCGAGGGCCCTCCCCCAGAAGATCAGCGCAAAACCCTGCACACGACATGTTCTACAAAACTTCAGTTGGAGAGAGCATCGGGTCTTTTAACAAGCAGACCAGAGCACAGCTAGTTAAAGCTTGCCACACTCCGGCCAAGGTCCAAACACTCCCCACTGCAGGCTGGAAGAAACTCTGCAGACCACGGACCTGAGGGACAGAGCAGCCTAAACACAGCCGCAGAGTGCACGCAGCACACTCCAGAGACACTCCCTAGGCCCTGGACATCACATGACCTCTTCTTCATAAAGCCATACTCTGAGGAGTGGGAAATGTAACAGGCTTTCCTAACACAGAGAAAAGACAGAGACGTAGACAAAATGCCAAGACAGAGGAATTCATCCCAAAAGAGAGAACAAGAAAAGGTCACAGCCAGGGATCTAATGGAAACAGATACAAGTAATATTTAAAACAATGACCATAAGGATACTAGCTGGGCTGCAGAAAAGCATGGAAGACCCTTACTACAGAGATTAAACAGATGAAGAACAATCAGGGCAAAATATAAAATGCAGTAACTAAGATTCAAAACTAACTGGATGTAATGATGACAGGAATGTAATGACCCTTGTCTGAGGAAAGCATCAGCATCCTAGAGACCAGCTGGAAAGCCAGAGCCTTGGCAGAATACGCTAACATGCCTCTGGTCTTCCGGTCTGCTACTACCTCCAGGTCCTGGGCCTGAGCCTCAGCCTCCGGCCCAGCCGTCCCTGCTGCAGACTGGCTGCCCCACAGCAGCGTCCTTCTATCCTGCCCATTTCTCCTGCCTTATGGGGTTTTGTGCAATTTGGAGTTTTTCCATAAAATGACCCTTGTATTAGTAGAGTCTTTAGGAGATTTTTGTTAGAAACCAAGCATCTCCCTTCACCTCTGAACAGGTTTTTCCCTCGATTCCAACTCAAAGTTTTACAGACCTTTCTAGTTTACTCAGATTTGTGGATGGCTTCTCCCCTTTTCTTATCCTACATTCTTAGTCCTATGTTAACTTTACGTTCTCAGAAATGGTGAAATGTACATCAGTCCAATAAAATACGAAATAACAACAAAAAAGATGTAATGACTACAAGGATGGGAGAAGGACAGGAATGTAAAAGAAGATAGAATTATAGAAAATAATGAAGCTGAACAAAAGACAAACAATTTGGATCACAAAAGTAGACTTAGAGACCTCAGTGACACCATCAAACATAGTAACATTAGTATCCAGGAGTCCCAGAAGAAAAGAGGGAAAAGGGAGCAGAAGGTTTATTTGATGAAATTATTGCTGAAAACTTCCATAATTGGGAGAAGGAAACAGATACCCAAATCCAGGAGGCACAGAGAACTCCCATCAAAATCAACAAAAGCAGGCCAACACCAAGACATATTGCAGTTAAATTTATAAAATATAGTGATAAAGAAAAAATCCTAAAAGCAGCAAGACAAAAGCAGTCCCTAACTTACAAGGGAAGACCAATAAGTTTAGCAGCAAACCTCTCCACGGAAACTTTTGGCAAGCCAGAAGGCAGTGGAATGATCTATTCAATGTGCTGAATGGAAAAAATCTG
This sequence comes from Ursus americanus, assembly GCF_024610735.1. NCBI lineage: Eukaryota > Metazoa > Chordata > Mammalia > Carnivora > Ursidae > Ursus > Ursus americanus. Next base: position 44,660,010 of record NC_142138.1, read on the forward strand.
CAGCCAAGAATACTCTACCCAGAGAGACTATCATTCAGAACAGAAGGAGAGACGAAGAGTTTCCAAGACAAACAAAAACTAAAGGAGTTCATGACCACTAAACCAGCCCTGCAAGAAATATTAAAAGGGACTCTTTGAGTGGAAAGGAAAGACCAAAAGTGACAAAGACAAGAAAGGAACAGAGAAAATCTCCAGAAACAATGACAGAACAAGTAATAAAGTGGCACTAAATACGTATCTGTCAGTAATTACTCTGAATGTAAATGGACTAAATGCGCCAATCAGAAGACACAGAGTGACAGAATGGATTAAAACAAACAAACAAACAGAAACAAAAACAAAAAAAACACCAAGAGCCATATATGCTGCCTACAGGAGACTCATTTTAGACCTAAAGACCCCTGCCGATTGAAAGTGAGGGGATGGAGAAAACTTAATCATGTAAATGGACATCAAAAGAAAGCCAGAGTAGCCATGCTTATGTCAAACGTGATTTTAAGCCAAAGAATGTAACAAAAGATGAAGAAGAGCACTATATCACAAAATGGGGCCTATTCAACAAAGAAGATCTAACAGGGGAGGAGTTAAAATGGTGGAGGAGTAGGGGCCCGAAGTTAATGCGGTCCCTGGAATTCAGCTAGACAGCTATCAAATCCTTCTGAACACCTGCAAAGTCAGTCGGAGATCGAGGAAAGAAATGCTGCGATTCCACAAATAGAAGAGCGACCACTGTCTGGAGGGCGGGAGCTGTGGGGCCACAGATCCAGGGCAATATGTACGAGGACACCGCATGGGGAAGGAGGCTGGCTGAGGGAGTTACTGCAAAGGATTATACACAGCAGGGCACAGAATCAGAACTTTTACAAGTCTGTTAGGGGTGGGGTTGGGGGGAGTCCCTGGCCTAAAGGTGCTCAGGCGGAGAAGCCGGGCAGAATCCCATGTGGGACAGCCTGGTGTCAGGACCCCCGCCTGGGGTGCCTGAGTACGGCAGAGTTCCCAAGCATCAGAGCAGGGAAGCCAGCTGAAAACAGCAAGTCTAGCTGCCGGCTCCCTGTTCGGTGTTGCCATAAACCAGGAACCAGGGCACGGTCAGGCAACCCCTCTCCAGGCAGGGGCCCAGCAAAAGGCAGAGTGTGGAGAGACCCCTCTCCCTTACTCTCTCCCCCCTCCCGTGCCACAGGAGTTGGTGAAATTTGGAGACTTGAAACTAGGTCTTGTGCCTGAGATAAAAAACGCTAGGTCACAGACCTGGTGAACATAGAGATTGGCCAGAAACCAGGGAGACAAAAGTGATTGACTGATTTTCTGTGAGGGCTCACTGAAGAGTGGGGGGGGGGGGTGCAAAATTTCAGCTCCAGGGCTAGAAAGTGGGGCGCCACCATTTTCATCCCCCCCACCCCACCCCACCCCATAAGTGCTGAAAGGCTTCAGGGAAAAAAACAGCACCACATAATGAAATCCAGAGCCGCTACACTGAACCCAGCCCCCTGCTGGCAAGGGAGGCGCATTTCCACAACTGCAAAGGCACCTGAGAATCACAGCAACAGGCCCCTGCCCCAGAAGACCAGCAAGAACAGCTTGCTCAGACCAAGTTTCCAATTATAGAAAGCTGCATGGCTTTAGCTCTTGGGAAAAACAGTATATAGCATTCATGGTTTTTTTTTTTAATTCTTTAATCTTTCAGTTTTATTTTTTCAGTTATTTTATTTTTTCAATTCTTTTTTTATTCTTTATTTTTTTTATTAAAGATTTTATTTATTTATTTATTTGACAGAGATAGAGACAGCCAGTGAGAGAGGGAACACAAGCAGGGGGAGTGGGAGAGGAAGAAGCAGGCTCATAGCAGAGGAGCCTGATGTGGGGCTCGATCCCATAACGCCAGGATCACACCCTGAGCCGAAGGCAGACGCTTAACCGCTGTGCCACCCAGGCGCCCCTTTATTCTTTATTTTTATACACATTATACATATTTTTTTTAATTTTTGGTTTCCTTTCATTGTATTTTATTGTATTTTTGAATATATATACAAAAAGAATAAAATATATATAAGTTTTTCTTTCTTTCCTATTTTGGGATCTAGTTTCTTTTAACAAACAGACCAAACTACACACAGAATCTAGTTTATTGTTTTGTTCTCTTTTACTTCTTGTTTTATTTTTCCTTATTTTGTTTTGTTTCTGCTTTCTTCTGGTTTGGTTTGCATTTTTCCAGTTTTGTTATTATTCTGTCCTTTCTCTCTCTTTCTTTTATTCTTTTCTGAACATAATGACAAGACAAAGAAACTCACCCCAAAAGAAAGAACAGGAGGAAGTACTCACTGCCAGGGATTTAATCAATGGATATAAGATGTTGGAACTAGAATCCAAAACAATTATAAAGATACTAGCTTGGCTTTAAAAAAAAAAAAAAGCATAGAAGACACTAGAGAATCCTTTACTATAGAAATAAAAGAACTAAAATCTAATCAGGCTGAAATTAAAAATGCTATTACTGAGATGCAGTAAAAAATGGAGGCTCTAAGAGCTAAAATAAACGAGGCAGAAGAGAGTCAGTGACATAGAAGACAAAATGATGGAGACTAGGGAAGCTGATAAAAAGAGAGAAAAACAACTACTGGATCATGTAGGGAGACTTCTAGAAATAGCGATACCATAAAGCAAAATAATACCTAAATAATACGTATTCCAGAGGATGAAGAGAGAGAAAGTGGCAAAAGGCTTATTTGAATAAATAATAGCTGAGAACTTCCCTAATCTGGGGAAGGAAACAGGCATTCAAGTGCAGAAGGCACAGAGATCCCCCCTCAATCAATAAAAATAGGTCAACACCTTGACATAATAGTGAAGCTTGCAAAATCCAGAAATTAAAAAGAAAATCCTGAAAGCAGCTCAGGACAAAAGGTCCTTAACCTATACAGGCAGAAACATAAGGCTGGCAGCAGACCTATCCACAGACACCTGGCAGGCCAGAAAGGATTGGCATGATATATTCAATGTGCTAAATGGGAAAAATATGCAGCCAAGAATACTTTATCCAGCGAGGCTGTCATTCAGAGTAGAAGAAGAGATAAAAAGTTTCCAGGACAAATAAAAACTGAAGGAATTTGTGAACACTAAACCAGCCCTGCAAGAAATATTAAAGGGGATCCTTTGAGCAAAGAGAGAGCCGAAACATAACAAAGACCAGACAGAAACAGAGACAGTCTACAGAAACAGCGACTTTACAGGTAATACAATGGCACTAAATTCATATCTTTCAATAATTACTCTGAATGTAACTGGCCTAAATGCTCCAATCAAAAGACACAGGGTATCAGATTGGATTAAAAAAAAAAAAAAAAAGCAAAAACTCAAGACCCATCAATATGCTATCTGCAAGTGATTCATTTTAGAACCAACACACCTCCAGATAGAAAGTGAGGGGGTGGAGAACCATTTATCATGCTAATGGACATCAAAAGAAAACTGGAGTAGCAATCCTTATATCAGACAAACTAAATCTTAAACCAAAGACTGTAATAAGAGATGAAGAAGGACTCTATATCATAATAAAAGGGTCTATCCAACAGGAAGATCTAACAATTGTAAATATTTATGACCCTAACTTGGGAGCAGTCAATTATATAAAACAATTAACAACAAACTTAAAAGAACTCATTGACAATAGTACAGTAATAGCCGGGGACTTTAACACCCCATTCACAGCAATGGACAGATCATCTAAGCAGAAGATCAACAAGGAAACAAGGACTTTGAATGATACACCAGACCAGATGGACTTCACAGATACATTCAGAGCATTCCATCCTAAAGCAACAGAATACACATTCTTCTTGAGTGAACATGTAATATTCTCCAGAACAGATCACATACTGGGTCACAAATCAGGTCTCAACTGGTACCAAAAGACTGAAATTATACCATTATTTTCAGACCACAATGCTTTAAAATCTGAACTCAATCACAAGAGATTTTTTTGGAAGGAACACAAATACATGGAGGTTAAATAACATCCTACTAAAGAATGAATGGGTCAACCAGGAAATTAGAGACTAATTTTAAAAAATACATGGAAATAAATGAAAATGAAAACACAACAGTTCGGAACCTCTGGGTTGTAAAGGTGGTCCTAAGAGAGAAGTATATAGCAATACAGGCCTTTCTCAAGAAACAAGAAAAGTCTTAAATATACAACCTAACCTCACACCTAAAGGAGCTAGAAAAAGAACAGCAAATGAAGCTTAAATCCAGCAGGAGAAGAGAAATGAAGATTAGAGCAGAAATCAATGGTATAGAAATCAAAAGAAGAGTAGAACAGATCAATGAAACTAGGAGCTGGCTCTTTGAAAGAATTAATAAGATCAATAAACCCCTAGCCAGACTTATCAAAAAGAAAAGAGAAAGGACCCAAATAAATAAAACCGTGAATGAAAAAGGAGCTACCACAACCAACACTGAAGAAATACAATTATAAGAGAATATTATAAAGCAATCATATGCCAACAAATCAGGCAATCTGGAGGAAATGGATGCATCCCGAGAAACGTAAACTACCAAAACTGGAACAGGAAGAAATAGAAAACCTGAACAGACCCATAACCTGCGAAGAAATTGAAACAGTAATCAAAAATCTCCCAACAAACAAGAGTCCAGGGCTGAATGGCCTCCTACGGGAATTCTACCAAACACTTGAAGCATTAACACTTATTCTCCTGAAGCTGTTTCAAAAAATAGAAATGGAAGGAAAACTTCTAAACTCATTCTATGAGGCCAGCATTACCTTGATCCGAAAACCAGACAAAGACCCTACCAAAAAGGAGAATTACAGATGAATATGCCTGATGAACATGGATGGAAAAATTCTCACCAAGATACTAGCTAATAGGATCCAACAGTTCATTAAAAAGGATTATTCACCCCGACCAAGTGGGATTTATTCCTGGGCTGCAAGGGTGGTTCAACATTCACATATCAATCAATGTGATACACCACATTAATAAAAGAAAGGACAAGAACCATTATTATCCTCTCAATAGATGCAAAAAAAATTTTTGACAAAATACAGCATCCTTTCTTGATAACAGCTCTGTAGTGTAGGAATAGAAGGAACATACCTCAATATCATAAAAGCCATATACAAAAACCCACAGCAAATATCGTTCTCAATGGGGAAAAACTAAGAGCTTCTCCCCTAAGGACGGGAACACACAGGGATGTCCACTCTCACCACTGTTGCTCAGCATAGTACTAGAAGTCCTAGCCTCAGCAATCAGACAACAAAAAGAAATAAAAGACATCCAAATCATCAAAGAAGTCATCAAACTCTCCCTCTTTACAGAGGATATGATACTTTATGTAGGAAACCCCAAAGACTTCACCCAAAAATTGCTAGAACTGATACAGGAATGCAGCAAAGTGGCAGGATATAAAATCAATGCACAGAAATCAGTAGCATTTCTAAACAGTAACAATGAGACAGAAGAAAGAGAAATCAAGTAACTGATCCCATTTACAACTGCACCAAAAAACATAAGATACCTAGGAATAAACCTAACCAAAGAGGTAAAGGATCTGTACTCTGAAAACTATAAAACACTTATGAAAGAAATTGAGGAAGACACAAAGAAATGGAAAAATATTCCATGCTCATGGATTGGAAGAACAAATATTGTTAAAATGTCCATACTACCCAAAGCAATCTACACATTTAATACAATCTCTATCAAAAAACCAACATTTTTCACAGAACTAGAACAAACAATCCTAAAATTTGAATGAAACCACAAAAAGCCTTGAATATTCAAAGCAACCTTGAAAAAGAAAAACAAAGCTGGAGGTATCACTATTTCAGATTTCAAGTTACATAGCTGTAGAAATCAAAACAGTGTGGTACTGGCACAAAAATAGACACAGAGATCAAGAGAACAGAGAAGAGAGCCCAGAAATAAACTCACAATTATATGGTCAATTAATTTTTGGCAAAGGAGGCAAAAATATGCAATGGGAAAAAGACAGTCTCTATAACAAATAGTATTGGGAAAACTGGACAGCTACACGCACAAGAATAAAACTGGGCCACTTTATAACACTATCCACAAAAATAAACTCAAAATGGATTAAAGGCCTAAATATGAGACCTGAAACCATAACAATCCTAGAGCAGAAAACAGCCAGTAATTTCTTTGACATCAGCTGTATCCACATTTTTCTAGATATGTCTCCTAAGGCAAGGGAAATAAAAGCAAAAATGAACTATTGGGAAGACATCAAAATAAAAAGCTTTCTTCACAGCAAAGTAAACAATCAGCAAAACTAAAAGACAACCTACAGAATGGGAGAAGATATTTGCAAATGACAAATCTGATAAAGGGTTAGTATCCAAAATATATAAAGAACTTATCAAACTCAACACCAAGAAACCAAATAGTTAAATAAAAAATGGGCAGAAGTGAACAGACATGTCTCCAAAGACACACAGATGGTCAAGAGACACATGAAAAAACAGATGCTCCTCATCGCTCACCATCAAGGAAAACACAAATCAAAACCACAATGAGATATCACCTCGCACCTGTCAGAATGGCTACAATCAACCCAAGAAACAACAGCTATTGGCAAGGATGTGGAGAAAAAGGCACACTTTTGTACTGTCAGTGGGGATGCAAAATGCTACAGTCATTGTGGAAATAGTACGGAGGTTCCTCAAAAAGGTAAAAATAGAACTACCCTGTGACCCAGCAATTGCACTACTAGGTATCTGCCCAAAGAATACAAAGACACTAATCCAAAGGGATACATGCACCCCTATGTTTATAGCAGCATATTTACAATAGCCAAGATACGGAAGCAGCCCAAGTGTCCGTTGTTAGATGAACGCATAAAGAAGATGTGGTGTGTATATACGAAGGCATATTATTCAACCCTAAAAAGAATGAGATCTTGCCATTTGCAACAATGTGGATGGATCTAGAGAGTATAATGCTGTGAAATAAGTCAGAGAAAGACAACTAGCACATGATTTCACTCATACATGGATTTGAAGAAACAAAACAAAAGAAAAAAAAAAGACAAACCAAAAAACCGACTCTTAATTACAGAAAACAAATTGATGGTTACCAGAGGGGAAGCGGTGGGGGGGATGGGTAAAACAGGTGAAGAGGATTAAGAGTACACTTATCCTGAGAAGGACAGAGCGATGTATACAATTGTTGAATCACTATATTGTACACCTGAAACTAATATAATACTGTATGTTATCTATACTGGAATTAAACCAAAAACTCAAAATGGATTAAAGACTTAAATGTAAGACTTGAAACTATAAAGCTCCCAGGAGAAAAAAAGAGACAAAACAATAAAACAGACTTTAAAAAAGTAAATTCTGTATGCAGGAAAAGTCTTTTGGTAAAAGAAGGTTCGAGGAATGAAATGCATTTTTGTTGAGGAAACAAAGCCAGTAATTTTGTCCTAAAGTAAGGCTGTTTACTTAAAGAGGAAAGACTTAGGACAAGAAAGAAAGAGAGAGAGGGAGGGAGAAAGAGAGAGAGAGAGAGAGAGAGAAAGAGACAGAAAGAGAAAGGGAAAAAAGAAGAAAAGGAAGGGGACGGGAGGGAAGGGAGGAAGGAAGGAAGTTAGTTGTAAAAGGTCTGTGAAAAAGGAATTTTTTAAAAAGGAATTTTAGGGTCATAGAGAAGTTGTGGTCCATATATACAATGGAATATTACTCAGCCATCAGAAAGAACAAATTCTCAACATTTGCTGCAACATGGACGGCACTGGAGGAGATAATGCTAAGTGAAATAAGTCAAGCAGAGAAAGACAATTATCATATGGTTTCTCTCATCTATGGAACATAAGAACTAGGAAGATCGGTAGGGGAAGAAAGGGATAAAGAAAGAGGGGGGTAATCAGAAGGGGGAATGAAACATGAGAGACTATGGACTATGAGAAACAAACTGAGGGCCTCAGAGGGGAGGGGGGTGGGGGAATGGGATAGACCGGTGATGGGTAGTAAGGAGGGCACGTATTGCATGGTGCACTGGGTGTTATACGCAACTAATGAATCATCGAACTTTACTGTATGGTGACTAACATAATATAATAAAAAAACATTTAAAAAAAAAGGAATTTTAGGGGCGCCTGAGTGGCTCACTTAGTTTAAGCATCTGCCTTTGGCTCAGGTCATGATCCCAGGGGGCCCTGCATAGGGCTCCCTGCTCCATGGGGAGCCTGCTTCTCTCTCTCCCTCTGCCTACTGCTCTCCCTGCTTGCGCTCTCTTTCTGTCAAATAAATAAATAGAATCCTTAAAAAAAATTTTTTTAAATTTTAATGTATGGTCACGCTGGCTAAGATTAAAATAAATTTATTAAAAATGAGTTTTAATATCAAACTAAGCTGGTTCAAAATTAAAATTTGTTAAAAGTTTTCTTAGATTGTCTTTTTAAAAAAATTTTAAAGAAATGTTTTTTTTTTTTTTTTTTAAGATTTTATTTATTTATTTGACAGAGAGAGAGATAGCCAGCGAGAGAGGGAACACAAGCAGGGGGAGTGGGAGAGGGAGAAGCAGGCTCCCAGCTGAGCAGGGAGTCCGATGCAGGGTTCGATCCCAGGACCCTGGGATCACGCCCTGAGCTGAAGGCAGACCCTTAATGACTGAGCCACCCATGCACCCCAAGAAATGTTTTTCTTTACCTTTAATGTAATCTACCTAGAAAAACAAAGATTTTACATTTTTTTTTTTAGATTTTATTTTTAAGTGTTCTCTACACCCAATGTGAGGTTCAAACTCACAACCCCAAGATCAAGAGTTGCACGCTCCACCAACTGAGCCAGCCAGCGCCCCACACATTTTGTCTCAATCAGGTCTTTGATTACTTAGGAGACCTCTATTCAATATAAAACAGCTAAGTTTTTTTTCTTTTACAAGTGTTTAACTGTCTATATTTGCCTATGAAGTCTTTAATGGCCACTTTGGTTAAATGGTTAACCAAGTATTGTTTCATAATGATCTGTGATCCTATTTAATCAAATGTCCAAGTCTTTTTATATTTTTCAACAAGCTTTCCAAAATCACATTCTGAAATGAAGTCTTTGACCACAAACTAACTTTGAAATTGTCAGCAGATCCCTGGAATATTTAAAAGGATTTGTTCTCCTCACAAAAGAGATAATAAATTAATTAAGTTTATTTAGTATGTTAAGTTGCATGAGAAGCATTGTCAAATAAGTGATGCTAAACCTTCTTAGATTATATTTGTGGAGATACATGTTATTAAAATATAAGTGTTCTAGAAATTATATGAAACTCCTAGAACTCTGATGTGTCTTGGTATGTTATCACTTGTAATTCTAGTCATTATCTTGAAGTGCTATGTGTCACAGAAATAACCAAATTTCCTTATTAAGTGCATTGTAACGAACTCTAATCAGTTCTATAATGACAGACATTTTTAAGTTTTTTTGTCATTTACATATAGTTATTGTTTTACTCTAATATTTTGGCAAGACTGCTTCATCTTAAAGGAGATTCAGGGGAAAACTCTGACGAGTACTTTAAAATACAGGTCTCTGATAAAGATCATACCATTCAATTGTGTAAGAATTTACAGAACTCTAATGGAGAAACTGATGGCTTCAGAAAACTACTAACAAAAGATCAAAATCAACAAAAATTAATTATGTAGGGCTGAATAAACTGAGGAGTACAGTCATAATTTGTATGACTTTTTGTTTGAAATATTGTTGGTTTTTAATCTTTTGTTTTCCAGATGTAAGAAAACCTTTTCTCTTGAGCTATGACTTACAGAACTTTGGTAAATTACACCTCTATAAGCACAACTGAATAGTTTATCTTTTCCTCCCTAAATTCTCAATGCGTATTCTTATACTTTCATCGCAATATATTTATTTGCATAATTTCAGTAAGAATCTGTTCTCCTTGTAACAGGACATAATTGGAAACACCAGTTATATAACAAGGCTTTGACTGGAAAATCATATTTGAGAGAGACATACATAGATTCAGATATGACCAGACAGCTTTTAGGAACTAAGGTTGACTGTATGGAGCCAACAAGCCCCTTGGAAATATTAGCTTGATATTGATACCTGGCTTACAGGGTTCCCAGTATCCTTGCTTACAGGGTTCCCAGTATCCTTGCTTACAGGGTTCCCAGTATCCTTGCTGTCTGTATGATAAATCACTATTCTTGCTGCACTGATGTGAACAATCAAACCAAGTTCATTGCAATTAGACTTAAAATTAGTCTTACTGTGGTTATCATTGATAGAAATTGGGGTAACTATGGAGAGAAAAATGTTTCAGTTGAAACTATAATATATACTTTTGCACATTGGATTCTAGTTCTGTTCATTATCTTTGAGGTTCTGTTTTCTATAAACTAGACTAGATCTTGACTTCTAGTTTCCTCCAATGTCTGGCTACAATATCCAAACTAACACTTCCAATTTTTTCCCCATTCTTTGTTTTATTTGAAATTGAAAACTAAAACTGCCCCTTTTCCTGAAGCCGTATAAACCATTGAATATGAACAACTTACTGTAAACTTCAAAGAAATCACTACAATAGCTCTTATATAGACAATCTTCATGTCTGTTGCTGTGTGGGCCACTAAAAATGATTACCAGAGACATTCCAACTGCAAACCAGGAAAATTTATCAGATTATCACTGCCTGCCCTCACTCCATCTAAAGATGCACCAATCCTGACATCTAGAAATCTTCTCAACTGACTACCTTTGAAACTGATACATAATTTGCTCCAATCATTAACCATTATTTCTATTTCCATAGAAATGCCTCTTATTTAATACTGATATTGAACCACAGTCCTAACCTTGGGAGCACACCTGCATCACCACCTCCTGAAATGAGTTTCTCTGAACTGGCTCATTTTCAGAACTAAGAGACTGGTTGAATGAGATGGAACAAACTACCAGCTCAGTTTTTTTAGTACTTGGAACTTCTGGGGAAGTTTCAAAGGAGGGAAGTCCAGGGGCCCAGGGCAGGCCACCTCAAAATGTGCCACTTTGGCGTATTGATTATTTTGAATTAAAGTTATTAAAGAAATAGCCAGTGCTTGGAGAACACTCTGACCCTCCTTTGTCCCAGTGAAAGGTACACTCTGTGCCTCTACGAGGAGGTAGAAAGGCATGCTTATGTTAGAGATAGGAAATTCAGGGCCAAGAAGTCTATATAAACAAACCTTGTTATTTTTACTAATTTATTACCCCAGCCCAAATCCTGTTTAGGATTTCTCACTAACTGAAGCTCCTGAACCCAAGAACTCAATTGTCCTGTTAACTCCCCACAGATACGTATTTGTCTAAAATGTACAAAAGCTATGGTCATTCTTTGGGTCTCTATTTCATTGTTGGGTCCCCATGCATATGTAATAAAATAGGTCTTTTTTTACCTATTAATCTGTTTTATGCCAATTCAATTTTTAGACCAGCAAGAAAAAACTTGAAGGGTAGAAAAATATCTTCTTCCTGGAAACCAGTAATCAAGCCTCCCAGTAATTATTGAATGAAAGGTACCCCAGCCATGTCACCTGCCCCAACCTTGCAAAATAGTCTAGATTCCTCCAGGTTGCCTGCAGGAAGAATATGTGCTTTTGTGTAGTTAGGACTTAGATTTAGGCAGATTGTCATGGATCCCCGAAAGCCCACTCTTGACACCTGGACTCTTCCTGATACATGCACACTTCTAGGCGCCTGCCTTCCTTGACCTGTGCAGCCGTTGCATGCACGGTATGCCCCGTTAGCTGCCCCTGTGTACCTGGGGCCCTCCAGGGCTGGGGAGCTCTGGCTGGTCCCCAACCACCTGCATACCCTCCAGAATGAAGGGAGCCCACCCCCAAACACCTCAGCTTTAAACTGGAGAGAATCAGTCTCCAATTAGACTGCCTAATGGGGTCCTGGAGTTCACCAGTAATCAAAGCCCCCAGATGTGCTTTATAGGAGGATACAGGCCCAAGGCCATCTCCCTGACCCCACCCTAGCAAGGCAGGCCAGTTTCCTTCAGATCTGCCTTCACGGGAAATATGTGCATTTGTGTAGGTTGGGGCTTGGAATTAGGGAGATGCCAGTTACCCCACAATAGCCCTCTCCAATAACCAGGCTTCTCCCAACAATGTGTGAACCTCATCAATGCACCTCTGTAATGAAACATATTTTGAACACTGTTTTGAAAGGCAGAAGGACAATAGCAAATATGCCTCAGTCACTAAACCTACCAAAATTACTCAAGAAGTGGTTTAGGGGTAGGGTGGATTATACGTTAACTTCTTAGGATCCCTGAAGACCCACTGAAGACTTAGTCTGGACAAATCTTAAAATTAAAATAACTCAAAATGTTGGCCTGATCACTCAACCCAGTAAGTTATATCCTATATTTAAAAAAAGCAATGAGTGGGGAGCTGGCTGGCTCAGTCGGTGGAGTGCTCAGCTCTTGACCTCAGGGTCCTGAGTTCAAGCCTCACACTGAGGGCAGAGTTTAACTTAAAAAAAAAAAAAAAGAGCAACCAAGGAAAACATTCCAGTGGTCTTATTAGGTGCATTAAGTAATATAGATGCTGTTAGGAAGAAAGGAAAAGTACTAGCACAAAAAGTGACCTCCAGGGGCGCCTGGGTGGCTCAGCTGGTTAAGTGTCTGCCTTCGGTTCAGGTCGTGATCCCCAGAGGTCCTGGGATCAAGCCCCACATTGGGCTCCCTGCTGAGCGGGGAGTCTGCTTCTCCCTCTCCCTCTGTGCACTCTCTCTCACTTTCTTAAATAAATTTTTTTAAAAAGTGATCTCCAGAGTAGGAGGAAACCCAGAGCCTTTTGCTTTTAAGGACAACAATCCACACACGGAAGGTGATGATTTTTTAAAATCCTTTTGTCCCCGGTAAGTTTACCTTACTAGATGCAAGGGCCATGAAAACCCACAAAACTATCATCAAAGTCACTGGAGGGAGAGCTTATTCCAGACAAGAAGTGACAAAAATTAGAATGGAATTCCAAGAGACTGATTTGGACACAAAAACCCGTGGCTAGTAGTCCTGAGTAGGACTAACCTGATCCTCACAGGAGTACGGACTGCACAATGGACCCATTACCACGCGTGCTGCATTTAATCAACATCTTAGAGCATGTGGAGAAAATAGCACTAATTTACGAAGATCTTTGACAGGATAGTAGCAACCTGGAGATTAAGATCGCTTATACCTAATATGTCCCTAAGATGTTCCCTAAGCCATCTCCATGGAAAACATCTGGGGAAGCTACTAATAAAATAATGAAATTAGGACTATTAACCATGACTTATAATAGGGGATAGACACCCTCATCATTATATGTGAAAGCAACAGAACAAATTAAAAAGGTCCTTCTTTAAGCATCTGCAATGACATAGATGGAACTAGAGGGTATTATGCTAAGCGAAATAAGTCAGACAGAGAAAGACAAATGCCATTGGATTTCACTCATGTGGAATTTAAAGACAAAACAAAAGAGCAAAGGGGTAAAAAAGAGAGAGAGAGAGAGGAAAACCAAGAAACAGACCCTTAACTCTAGAGAACAAACTGATGGTTACCAGAGGGGAGGTTGGTGGGAGGATGGATTAAACAGGTCACGGGGATTAAGGAGGGCACTTGTGATGAGCACTGGGTGCTGTATGGAAGTGTCGAAGCACTATATTGTACATCTGAGACTAATATTACACTGTTTGTTAACTGGAAATTAATAAAAACTTCAATTAAAAAAAAAGGTCATTCTTTTTTTTTTTTTTTTTTAAAGATTTTATTTATTTATGTGACAGAGAGACAGCCATCGAGAGAGGGAACACAGCAGGGGGAGTGGGAGAGGAAGAAGCAGGCTCATAGCGGAGGAGCCCGATGTGGGACTCGATGCCGGTAAGCCGGGATCACGCCCTGAGCCGAAGGCAGACGCCTCAACGACTGCGCCACCCAGGCGCCCCAAAAAAAAAGGTCATTCTTAAAGCTATACCCCACAGGACAGAACAACATTATTAAGAGTTATTTGCAGGTGCCAGAAACACAGGAGAATTGATTGACTTGATAAGAACAGCTGAGGAACTAAGATAAAGGCTATAGTTTTAACACTCAGATAGATGGATAGAACAGGCCTTTACCTAATGTAAATGGACCCAATCAAAATGGACCATAAAAGCCTAAACCTACAAGGCCCTATTGGCCACCTAAACTATTTAGACCACTACACTGTAAAGCAAATTATAAAAATAGGAACACCAGAAACAGGGGTGCCTAGGTAGCTCACATGGTTGGGTGTCCACCTTTCAGCTCAGGTCATGATCTCAGGGTACTGGGACTGAACCCCACATTGGGCTCCATGCCTCTTCCTCAGTCTCTCTCTCTCTCGCTCACTCTCAAATAAATAAAATATTTTAAAAAAGAGAAAGAAAACCCAGAAACCACTGATAGTGGCAGAGAAACAGAGATAAACAACCTTTTAGAGTAAACAGACCAACAGAAAAGAAAATAATATGTAGGGGCGCCTGGGTGGCACAGCGGTTAAGCATCTGCCTTCGGCTCAGGGCGTGATCCCAGCGTTATGGGATCGAGCCCCACATCAGGCTCTTCTGCTGGAAGCCTGCTTCTTCCTCTCCCACTCCCCCTGCTTGTGTTTCCTCTCTCGCTGGCTGTCTCTATCTCTGTCGAATAAATAAATAAAATCTTTAAAAAAAAAAAAAAAGAAAAAAAAAAGAAAATAATATGTAGACCCACTAACCTACTTACTATAATATAATAACTTCATTATAAACTCTTGGCCCAAGCCAGAGACAACTGCCTATATGTTACACTATCTACATCAATAGAAACCCTTTTGTATATAAAAATACATATACCACTATGTTGTTAGATATAGGGTCCCAAGTAACAATGCTACAAGGGTACCCTAGTAATTTTGAAAATTTTACCAATAGAAAGGGACTAAGGAAGGATTTGGAGAAAAATCAACCCAAGGGATGTGAGTACATAGATTGATGACAAACCACTCATCAAGGCTAAATGTTTCTATAAATAGATAGATAGATAAATAGATAAATAAGTAAATAAATAAATAAATAAATAAATAAATAAATAAATAAATAAATAAAACACTTCAGGGGTGCCTGGGTGGCTCAATCAGTTAAGCGTCCGACTCTTATTTTCAGCTCAGGTCTTGATCACAGGGCCTGAGTTCAAGCCCCATGTTCAGCTCTACACTGGGCCATGGAGTCTAATTTAAATAAATAAATAAATAAATAAATGGCTAAATATGGCTAATAAAAATATGGTCTCAATTTAGAAAACACGCTTGGAATGGATGTCACAGGACATTCTCAAATTAAGGAAAAAATTCACGAGCTCCTTAAGGAACTAATTATTGTGCCTACTATTTCACCATATAATAACCCAATCTGCCCTTTTAAAAAAACAGATTATAGGAATTTAAACAAACACTGCCCCAAAATTGAGGGAGCACTCCCAGATACAGGCGCCACCATAAACAATATCACCACTGGATCCAGAACTTATTACACAGTGAAAGACTTACCTGACATGTTCTTTGCTATTCCAGTCGATGAAGAAAGTCAAACCATGATTGCATTTACATGGGAAGGCAGACAGTATAAGTTTACTAGGTCACCACAAGCATACCTTAGCAGACTAGTAACAGCCCACAACATTCTAACACAAGACATCCAGGCTGTTCACGAAAATTCTGACATACACACAAACCAGTATTTCATTTATTGATGATACTCCTATTTCTGGTGATAACTTGGAAGAAAAACAAGCATCAAAAATAGAGTTAATTAAATTCTTTACACTCAGAGGATGGACAATCAACCCAAGTAAGGTCCAAAGACCCCACACTATTGTAGGATTTTTAGGCATAATTTCATCCTCTGATGGCCAAAAAATACAGACCAAGTCATAAACAAACAGACTGCATACCACTGCCACCATGAAAGAAGCTGCTCAGAAGCTGATAGGACTGCATGGATATTGGAACAAACATATCACGTATGGGGATATATTAAAACACATTTATAAAATAACTAGGAAGAGTAGGGAATTCAGATGGACAGAGACTCAAGAGGTAGCCTTTACTTATTTGAAAAATGCTGTCAGAACTTCTAATACATTGTCACCAGCTAATGAGGACTCTAAATATATCTTATATTTAGAGTACCTATATTCACAAGGGTGTGCAACACGGTCACTGTGGACTAAACCACTGCAGGACCCCAGATTTTACCCGATTGGATTTTGGACTAAGAATTTCTCATGGTCGAGAAAAGATACCAACCAACTGAAAGGCTCACTTGGGCACTGAATATACAGTGCACACTGTATATTTAAATATATAAAATAGAAAGCCACTAGTGGAAAATAAACTAATTATACTTGCACTCCAGTAGCCTAATCTGGAATAGATAAAGCAGACCCCTGGCAGAGAGAGGAGCTACTTCTGCCCAAAAAGTCCTAACATGCAAATGGTATATTTCCAAGCAGGACATAAGGATGGCGAGTCAACCCTCTGCATTAACTAAGGAAAACTCAGCAATGCCAATAGTGAACTTTACAGATTTTCCAAAGAATGAGCCTATCCAAACTTGAGCAGTTGGGCAATGGGGACCCCCTCAGTTTACAGGGCTCAACAATGCACGGCTTACAGAGGAACCAGCCTCCATGACGCCATCTGGATACACTGGCAGCCTGGTCTTGAAGAGTAATGATGGTCTAATCCTGACAGAATCGGGCTCAGGAGAAGCAGCACAATAAGCTGAACCAATAGCCATAAAATTGACGACGAACAATCAGTTAAGAAAAATCAGAGTGAGTTCTATCTTTTCTCAGACTCATGGGCAGCAGCTAATGGAGTAGCTCTTTCATCAGGAACGTGGCAGAAAAATATCACTGGCTGACATATCCATATTCATCACACAGGTCTCCGCCCATCGGAAGGACAACTCTGAAGTAATCAAATTTAGTAACCAGGTAGACAAACTTACCAAGAAAACTAATGAGGCAAAGATGCCTAAAATTTATTTTAAAATAGAATGATTCATGGCTAATGAGGAAATCTACTCAATTCATAACCATAAATAAACAAGAAAGACAGTGGAACATAAAATCTGAATACATAGCTATGCCAATTGATAGATTGGCTGGTTCAGTCAGTGGACCACGCAGCTCTTGATCTTGGGGTTCTGAGTTCAAGCCCCACGTTGGGGGTAGAGATTACTTAAAAAAACAAAATCTTGAAAAAAAAGATTTTTACTTAGAAACATAATTGCCAAAGAAGTTAAACTGAGCGGCTTAAGAAGCTTAACTTTTGGCCACTTAGTGATTGATACGGTACCATGTTAAAGAGTTCTTTGCTGTGCTTATCTTGGTAATATTAGAAATATGGTTGCTTAAACTGGTCACTAAACTATGGTGTAAAAGAATGTACGTCAAAGAAAAAATGCTTGCAAAATATGACTGAGTGTTGTGATTAAGACTGTAAGTGATGTAGACTCACGACGTGGACTGATGTTTTTGTGAACTTAGGTTTGTACAGAGCATTAGGCCCTTAGTATTTTTTTAATATTTATTTGGTGGGGGAGGGGGGGAGAGAGAGAGAGCACAAGGAGGAGGAGCAGAGGGAGAGGAAGAGAACCTCAAACAGACTCCACACTGAGCACAGAGTCTGACATGGGGCTCCACGTGGGGCTTGACCCCAGGACCTTGAGCTCAGGACCCGAGTGGAAACCAAGAGTTGGAGGCTCAACCGCCTACACCATCCAGGCACCCCATTAGGCCCTTAGTATTAATTAGTGTGAGAGTTATTTGAAATCACAGGCAGGATTATTGTGTATTGGTCTGATATGCTTTCAAATCCACTTGCTTATGTCAAAGACAAAAAAAAGTGGTTTTTTTTTAAGTAGTGAAGTTGTTTTGATATAAGAATAAATAAATAAAGTGGTATCAGAACGGCACCGTCTCATCTGTTCTCACCCTGTAGAACCCAGTAGTAGCCCAGCAGCTGAGGGGCCCTGCTGGGGGCTTATCAATAAACGCATGTGAAGAAGCAACTACGGCAAGGGGACACTTTGACTATAAACACAGAGATTTTGTAATTACTACCCGAAGGTGTTCAGTCTGGACAAGGCTACTCTTCGTTGACCTAAAATAGCTTTCCAAAGACCGTGGGGCAATTAGCTCCTGCCAGGGTAAAGGCGAGTCTTTTACTGGCACTGTTCCCCTGCCCCAGTAACACGCTCCGGCAACACGGGACTTGGACTAAGTAGCTAAGTTGTCTCACCCGAGTACCAGCTCCTATAAAGAGGAAGAATGGCAACTAAATTTGAGCTTTATTCCTTTCATCTCCCCTTGCCTGGAACAGCAGTGTGATTAACCTAACATTGGTTTGGAGTATGCTATTTCCGTATTGGTAAATTAAAAGACATTTTCCTGTATGCTAAGGCTTGTGAAATTCACACGGTGAATACATCGCTGGCAAAGACAAAATCAGTCTGAGCATTCTTTGCCTCCCAAAGCAGAGTTAGGGGGAATATGTACATTTGTGCAGATTAGGGCGTGGAATGAGGTAGACGCCAGCTACCCCCAGTAGCCCGCTCCCATCACCGGGCCTCTCCCTACAGCTGCCCTGTCTCAGGTCCCTGGTTCCCCTGATCTGTACAGCTGGCTCGTGCACAGTCCGCCCCCTGCAAGTCTGCTGGGCTCAGGCCAGTCTCCAAACCCTGCACAGTCTCTGGGGTGGAAAACGCTCACTTGCGGAAAGACTTCTTGAGGCCACAGCTTTCAACTGGTGACAAATAGTCCCCGCTTGGACTGGCTGCCTGATGCCATCCCCGGCTTCTCTAGCAATCAAGATTTCCAGGTGTCCCACACTACTCACCCTGGCAAGGCTGCCCAGGTTTCCCCAGTTCTGTGTTCAGGGGGAATATGTGCATTTGTATAGGTTAAGGCTTGGAATTAGGCAGATGCCAGGTACCCTCAGTGGCCTCCCCCTGTCAACCAACCTCTCCTGACATTGTCCAGTGAGGACCCTGGCCACCCAGACCAGTGCCGCCGATGCATGGGCAGCACCCACACTGTCAGCTGGCTGAGGGCTGCAGGCGCACTCCAGGCCCACGGAGCTCTAGCAAGACTCCAACCACTTCAATGGCCTCAGGGTGCAGAGAGCCCACACCCTGAAAATATTTCTGAGACTCCATTTTAAACTGAGGACTATCGTCCCCACTTGGACTGGCTGCCTGATGGTGCCCTGGGTTTCCCCAGAAATCAAGGCTCCCAGGTGTGTCTTACAAGGAGTACAAGGACAGCTCTGAGCAGACGCCCTGGCAAGGCTATCCGGATCCCTCCAGCTCTGTCCCCAGGAGGTGCACGTGCATCTGTGCACGCCGTCGCCTAGAGTTAGGCACATGCCTAGGAACCACCACCCCTCCCCCCCACACCCACCAACTTGCTCCCTGGAAGCTGGCCTTCCAGAAGCTGCACTGCTCCAGGGCCCTGGCTATCCTGACCTCCTCTGATTGTGAATGCACAACACATACCCCGTCAGCCTGCTCAGGTCAGCTGGGGCTCTCCAGGTTGTGCTGGGGTCAGGCCTCCACCACGTGCGTAGCCTTTTGGTGGACAGAGCTCACCTCCGAAAACCCTTCTGAGGAGGCACCTTTAAACTGGCAATGGTCAGTCCCCATTGGACTGGCTGCCTGATGGGGTCCTGGGCTTACCTGTAATCAAGGCTCCCAAGCGTCTCTCGGTAAAGCACACCCCAGAAGACGGCCAGAACTCGTCTTCACAATGAAGTCCAGACTCCCGAAGCTTCACCTTCAGGGAGAATATGCACATTGGTGCTGTTTAGGGTTTGGAATTATGCAGAGGCCTTGTACCCCCTACAGCCCGATCCCATGACCCGTCCTCTCCAAACATTTGCCCTGTTCCAGAGCCCTGGCTACCCATCTTGCACATGCGCAGTATGCAGCCCACCCCTCACCGGGGGCAGCCAGGGCCTTCTACGCTTGCGAGCTCAGGCCTGCCCCCAACCACTTACATAGATATCCTCCTGGGCAGAGCGATGCTACCCTCCTCCCCGAAAATATTTCTGAGGGGGCAGCTTTAAACTGGTGACAGTCAGTCCTCATTTGGATTGGCTGCCTGATGCGGCCCCCTCACTTCTCCAGCAGTCAAAGCTCCCAGGTATCTCTCTCTTTTTTTAAGGTTTATTTATTTTGAGAGCGCGCGCACGTGTGCAAGGGTAGGGGTAGAGGCAGAGGGAGAGAGTCCCCCAAAGAGACTCCGTGCGTGCAGAGCGCAGAACCCTCCAGGGGCTCAATCTCACAACACTGAGACCTGAGCTGAAACCAGAAGTCGGCTGCTTAGTGGACTGTGCCACCCAGGCGCCCCTCCTAGGTATCTCTTCCCGGGAGATATTCGGCTGGTTATCTGGGGCCCAACTCTGGCAAGGCAGCGCCGCTTACCTGGCTCTGACTTGCGGGGGAATATGCACTGTCCTGTAGATTAGGGCATGGCATTACGCAGATCACTTGGACCCTCAACAGCCCATTTCCATGACTTGGCCTCTCCAGATACTTGTCCTGTTCCAGCTCCCTGGCTACAGGCCTGTGCACAGCCAGGCGTCCAAGGGCAGCCCAGGCCCTCCTGACTGGCATAGTTCTGTTTGGCTCCAAACCACCCCTATAGCCTCCAGGGTGGAAAGAACCCACCCTCAAAAAATCTTTCGGAGTCAGCAGCTTTGCAGTGGCCTCAGTCAGTCCCCATTTGATGGGTTGCCTGATGGGGTCCCAGGCTTGCCAATAATCAAGGCTCCCACGTGTCTCTTAGTGAAGGATACCAGGTAGCCAACCAGACTCCACGGTGACAAGGCAGGCCTGTCTCCTCCAGCTTTGACTTCAGGAGAAATATTTGCATTTGTGAAGGTGAGGTAGATGTATTATACCCCCAACAGCTCACTGTCGTGAGCTGACCTCTCCATACCCTTGCTCAGTTCCAGGTTCTCGGCTACCCGGAGCTGCGCGGCTCGTGCATGCACAGTATGGACCCCCTCATCCCGCCTTGGCCAGCTGGGACCTCCCAGCCCATGGAGCCTAGTTATCAAGGAACTCAGGTGTTCCAAATTGCGGAACACCCACGCTATTAGGCCTGGCCCCACCCTGGCGGGGCAGTCCAATTTCCTCCAGCTCTGCCTTTAGGGGGAATATGTGCATTGTATAGATTAAGGCTTGGAATTAGGCAAATGCCAGGTACCCCCAGTAGCTTGCTCCCCCCACCAGGCTTCTTCTGACACTTCCTGTAACAGGTTCCTGGCTAACCTGACCTGTGCCGCACATGCGCAGGAGAAATGAATCAGCTGGTCTCAGGCAGGTGGGGCCTATGCCCAACTACGTACACAGCCCCCATGGGAAGCAACTTTAAACTGCCCACAGCCAGTCCCCATTCGTACCAGCTGCATTATGGGGCCCCAGGCTTCTACCATTTTAACCTAATAACCAAATCAGCTAAATGTTTAGTGCTTTAAATATTTCTAAATAATATTTGTGTTGTCTGGCCACATTTGAGAAGTTAATAGCCTCAGCATTTTACTACAGTCACTCTGTGCAATTAGGAAGACAGAAAGCTTTTAGTTCACATCATTTCCCCTTGAATTGAGAGCTCAATAAGCTATTTCCTCATGTTGAAATAGAAGCTGTTCTTCTTTTAACATTTTATTTATTTATTTGACGGAGAGAGAGCACAAGCAGGGGGAGCAGCATGCAGAGGGAGAGGGAGAAGCAGGCACCCGCTGAGCAAGGAGCCTGACGTGGGGCTTGATCCCAGGAAGCTGGTATCACACCCTGAGCCGAAGGCAGAGGTTTGACTGAGCCACCCAGGCGCCCCATAAAAGCTGTTTAATGATAATGCAGATCGAACTCTGTAACTAGAGAAGTGTGTGTGTGTGTGTGTGTGTGTCTGTAATGAGCCCAGGCAAACAATATTTGATATATCTAAATTCTAGTTCAATAAAAGAATTTTGACAAGCTCTTAGGACTCATTTTGGCTTATTTTGTATGACCCTGATCAGTATGCTTATTTGTTTACCTGTTTTTGAATGGTAGTTATTCTACTTGTTGAATTCATTGCCCAATGGCTGGTTTTTAAAATACAGTCTACTGGACTTCTCTGTCCCATTTATTTGATCCTCTCCATTACCATGGCTTTACGGTCTCTCCTCTCTGATCTTATCAAATACCACTGTCTGAGGTCCTCCTAACTCTGATCATTCTTCTTATCTTGGGCTCTCTGGTGTGCTTACCTGATGTCCTCCACTGTTCTTATTGCTTCATTCGTAGACATTAACTCTCAAATCTGTTTCTTTAAATGCCAACCTTAACCTTGAATTCCAGACATGTATTTTTAACTGTATTCTGGACACCTCTACATGGATATACAAAATATATTTTTTTCATTATCATTTATTACCTACCTAGATACAGAAAACACTGGTCCTCTTCCTAGATTCCTGCTCTCAGTGCCTGGTATCACCATCCATCCTTTTTCCCAAGCTGGAAATCTCAGTTATTCTCAACTCTTCCCTCTTTTACCCCTCTCATGTTCAATCAGTAATTCTGAGTATTCTCTTGCAGAAAAATCTTCAATCTAGTCCATCTTTTCCCTTCTCTGCCTTTGCCCTAGTTTAGGCTTCCATCATCTTTCACTTGGACTATCCAAACAGCCTCAGAATTGGTCTGCTTTTGGCACAGAGAACTCCCATCAAAATCAACAAAAGCAGGCCAACACCAAGACATATTGTAATTAAACTGGCAAAATGTAGCAATAAAGAAAAAATTCCTAAAAGCAACAAGACAAAAGAAGTCCTTAACTTACAAGGGAAGACCAATAAGTTTAGCAGCAAACCTCTCCACGGAAACTTTTGGCAAGCCAGAAGGCAGTGGAATGATCTATTCAATGTGCTGAATGGAAAAAATATGCAGCCAAGAATACTCTATCCAGTGAGACTGTCATTCAGAACAGGAGAGACAAAGAGCTTCCCAGACAAACAAAAACTAAAGGAGTTCATGACCACTAAACCAGCCCTGCAAGAAATATTAAAAGGGACTCTTCGAGTAGAAAGGAAAGACCAAAAGTGACAAAGACAAGAAAGGAACAGAGAAAATCTCCAGAAACAATGACAGAACAAGTAATAAAGTGGCACTAAATACGTATCTGTCAGTAATTACTCTGAATGTAAATGGACTAAATGCGCCAATCAGAAGACACAGAGTGACAGAATGGATTAAAACAAACAAACAAACAAAAACAAAAACAAAAAAAACACCAAGAGCCATATATGCTGCCTACAGGAGACTCATTTTAGACCTAAAGACCCCTGCCGATTGAAAGTAAGGGGATGGAGAAAACTTAATCATGTAAATGGACATCAAAAGAAAGCCAGAGTAGCCATGCTTATATCAAACGTGATTTTAAGCCAAAGAATGTAACAAAAGATGAAGAAGGGCACTATATTATAACAAAGGGGTCTATCCAGCAGGAAGATCTAACAATTGTAAATATGTATGCCCCCAACATGGGAGCACCCAAATATATAAAACAATTAATAGCAAACATAAAGAAACTCATTGATAATAATATAGTAATAGTAGGGGACTTTAACAACCCACTTGCAGCAATGGACAGATCATCTAAGCAGAAGATCAACAAGGAAACAACGGCTTTGAATGACACACCGGACCAGATGGACTTCACAGATATATTCAGAACATTTCATCCTAATGCAGCAGAATACATATTCTGTTCAAGTGCCCATGAGACAGTCTCCAGAATAGATCACGTACTAGGTCACAAGACAGGCCTCAACAAATACAAAAAGACTGAAATTGTACCACAGCACTATGAAACTTGAAGTCAACCACAAGAAAAAATTTGGAAAGACCACAAATACATGAAGGTTAAAGAACATGCTACTAAACAATGTGTCAACCAGGAAATCACAGAGGAAATTTAAAAATACATGAAAACAAATGTAAATGGAAGCACAATGGTCCAAAACCTTTGGAATGCAGCAAAAGTGGTCCTAAGAGGGAAGTATATTGCAGTACAGGCCTTCCTCAAGGAGCAAGAAAATTCTCAAATAAACAACCTAACCTTACCCCTAAAGGAGGTAGAAAAAGAACAACAAACAAAGCCTAAAACCAGCAGAAGGAGGGAAATAATAAAGAATAGAGCAGAAATATTTTATATAGAAACTAGAAAAAAAAATAGACAAGATCAATGAAATGAGGAGCTGGTTCTTTAAAAAATAATAATAAAATTAATAAATCCCTAGCCAGATTTATCAAAAAGAAAAGAGAAAAGGGGTGCATGGCTGGCTCAGTTGGTAGAGCATGAGACTCTTGCTCTTGAGCCCCACATTGGGTGTAGAGACTACTTAAATAAATAAATAAATCTTTAAGAAAAAAGAAAAGAGAAAGGATCCAAAAAATAAAATCACAAATGAGAGAGGAGAAATAACAACCAACACCACAGAAATACAAACAATTATAAGAGAATATTATGAAAAACTATATGCCAACAAATCAGACAACCTGGAAGAAATGGATAAATTCAGAGAAACATTTAAACTACCAAAACTGAATCAGGAAGAAATAGAAAACTTGAACAGGCTGATAACCAGCAAAGAAATTGAATCAGCAATCAAATTCTCCTAAAAAACAAAAGTCCAGGGTCAGATGGCTTCCCAGGGAATTCTACCAATCGTTTAAACAAGAGTTTAATACCTGCTCTTCTCAAACTATACCAAAAAATAGAAGAAAAACTTCCTAATTCATTATATGAGGCCAGCATTACCCTGATACCAAAACCAAACAAAAACTCCACTAAAAAAGGGAACTATAGGCCAAATTCCCAAGGAACATGAATGCAACAATTGTCAATAAAATACTAGCAAATCAAATCCAACAGTACATTAAATGAATCATTCACCACGATCAAATGTGATTTATTCCAGGGATGCAAGGGTAGTTCAATATTCACAAATCAATCAACGTG
This sequence comes from Ursus americanus, assembly GCF_024610735.1. Classification (NCBI taxonomy): domain Eukaryota; kingdom Metazoa; phylum Chordata; class Mammalia; order Carnivora; family Ursidae; genus Ursus; species Ursus americanus. The sequence goes on from NC_142138.1 coordinate 44,685,119, forward strand.
GTACGCCACATTAATAAAAGAAAGGTTAAGAACCATATGATCATTTCAATAGATGCAGAAAAAACATTTGACAAAGTACAACAACCATTTATGATTTTTAAAAAAACCTCAATAAACTAGTTTTAGAAGGAACGTACCTCAACATAGTAGAGGTCTTGCATGAAAAACCCACAGCTAATATTTCTTCAAATAAAGACAAACGGAGATCTTTTTCTCCAGGATCAGGAACAAGACAGGGCTGCCCACTCTTACCACTGTTATTCAACATAGTACTAGAAGTCCTAGCTTCAGCAATCAGACAACAAAAAGAAATAAAAAGCATTCAAATTGGCAAGGAAGAAGTCAAACTTTCACTCTTTGCAGATGACATGATACTCTGTAGAGAAAACCCAAAAGACCCAAAAACTGTTAGACCTGACATATGAATTCAGTAAAGTTACAGGATACAAAATCAACATGCAGAAGTCTGTTGCATTTCTATACCCCAATAATGAAGCAGCAGAAAGAATGTAAGGAATCAATCCCATTTACAATTACGCCAAAAACCATAAGGCACCTAGGAATAAACCTAACCAAATAGGTAAAAGATCTGTACTCTGAACACTATAGAACACTGGTGAAAGAAGATGACACAGAGAAATGGAAAAACCTGCCATGCTCATGGATTGAAAGAACAAATATTATTAAAATGTCTGTACTACTCAAAGCAATCTATGCATTTAATGCAATCCCTATCAAATATCAACAGCATTTTTCACAGAACAAACAATCCTAAAATTTGTTTGGAACCACAAAACACTCTGATGTAGCCAAAGCAACATGGCAAAAGAAAAGCAAAGCTGGGGGCATCATGATTCTAGACTTCAAGCTGTATTACAAAGCTGTAGTCATCAAGACAGCATGGTACCAGCACAGAAACAGACACATACATCAGTGGAACAGAATAGAGAGCCCAGAAATGGACCCTCAATGCTATGGTCAACTAATACTCGACAAAGCAGGAAAGAATATGCAATGGAAAAAAGTCTCTTCAACAAATGGTGTTGGGAAAATTGGACCACCACATGCAGAAGAATGAAACTGGACCAGTTTCTTACACCAAACACAAAAATAAATTCAAAATGGATGAAAGACCTAAATGTGAGACAGGAAACCATCAAATTCCTAGAGGAGAACACAGGCAGTAACCTTTTTGACATCAGCCACAGCAACTTCTTACTACATATGTCTCCTGAAGCAAGGGAAACACAAACAAAAACAACCATTGGGACTTCATCAAAATAAAAAGCTTCTGCACAGTGAAGGAAACAATCAACAAAACTAAAAGGCAACCTGTGGAAAGGGAGATATTTGCAAATGACATATCTGATAAAGGGTTAGTATCCAAAACTATAAAGAACTTATCAAACTCAACACCAAAACACAAGAAACAACAAGTGTTGGCGAGGATGCAGAGAAAGGGGAACCCTCTTGCACTGCTGGTGGGAATGCAAACTGGTGCAGCCACTCTGGAGAACAGTATGGAGGTTCTTCGAAAATTTAAAAATAGAACTACCATATGGTCCATTAATTCCATTTACCCAAAGGATACAAAAATACCAATTCAAAGGGATACATGTGCCCCAATGTTTATACCAGCATTATCAACAATACCCAAATTATGTAAAGAGCCCAAATGTCCATTGACTGATGAATGGATAAAGAAGATGTGGTGTATATATATACAAGGGAATATTACTCAGCCATAGAAAAGAATGAAATCTTGTCATTTGCAATGATGTGGATGGATTGAGAGTATTATACTAAGCAAAAGAAGTCACTTAGGGAAAGACAAATACCATATGATTTCACAAATATTTAAGAAACAAAACAAATGAACATGGGGAAAGAAAAGAGAGGAAACCCAAAAAACAGACTCTTAACTATAGAAAACAAACTGATGGTTACCAGAGGGGAGGTGGGTGGGGTGATGAGTTAAATGGGTGATGGGGATTGAGGAGGGCACTTGTGAGGAGCACTGGGTGTTGTATGGAAGTGTTGAATCACTAAATTCTACACCTGAACCTAAATTTATACTGTATGTTAACTAACTGGAATTTAAATAAAAACTTGAAAAGAAAAGAAAAAAAGAACTGGCCTCCTTTCTTACTCCCCCTGTTTGGGTCCATCCTCTTCGGTGCCAACAGTACAATCTGTCAATGAAAGAATTTTGTCAATACCACAGCTTGCTTTTTCCTATCAAATAATGGCCAAAGTACTTAAGCTTGCAACCAACTTATGACATGGTTACCTCGTGATTGTTACAGCTGTATCAAACATGCACCCTTTGTGCATCAAACACCGTAAAGAATAAAAATGAAAAATTTTTTCTGTCATGTTTAACACTGGATTAAGCCGCAAATTCACACAAAAAATTTATATCAAGCTCTGTAAAGAATTACCTTAGCATAAATAAGAGGACAGGCTTTACATATAAACTATAAGGAAAAGAATTCTAGTTGAGCAATGTTTTTACAAGTACATTCATTAATATGTAAATAGTAATTAATAGCATCATATTGACCCATTTGCAGAGTTAAATTCCCTTGTGCAAATTCTCTAGAGTTGGATGGAGATATTGGCAAATGGGTAGGAGAAAGCTTTCCTTGATGGAATAATTGCTATTGTCTCTTTGCCATTTCATTTTGTCAAAGACAGCTTCTTTTTTTTTTTCTTTTTGTTAACACAGCTTATTTTTAAGTATGTAACAAATATTGTATTTTCCCCAGTTAAAAATTTTAGCTTTGCTGCCAGAGAACACCGGGGAGGGGGGGGGGCCCTATATATCAGGACATTAAAATTCGAGTCATGCCCCCCCCCCCCGAAAAATTTCAGTTATTTTTTTCCCAAAGGTTTTTTCCTCCGAAATGCCATTTAGGATCCACAGGCAGGGAATTCAAGTAGCCACTAGAGGGCGCCAGCCACTTACACAATGACTGAGTAATGGTTCCTCACCTTCCCCCTTCTGAACTATTTCTAGATCAGAAAAGCCAAGTGTGCTTGGTAAAAGCCTTAATAAATAGTTTATGTTCTCTCTCCCTTGTGATTTGTTGTGATATGTACACATGAAACCAAAGATAGCTATGGCCACACATATTTCTCCCTATCATAAAAATAGCCTCTGTGGTCTTCATTACAGGGCAAAAGGACCAGATCAGAGTTACATTTCTTTCTCAACTTTTCTTTCCTTGCCCCCTTGCCATGTTTTAAAATCAGCTGTGAAGTTTATCATATTATCTCATTGTATTTTCTGTTGTATTTTTATTGAATAGCTGTAATTAAATTAACTGACTTCAAAGTGGTCGGATTTCTCTTTTCCTTCCTTTGTTTCCATTTTGCTATCTTCCCTCATCTATTCCCAAGCATTTTTCCCTCTATTTCTTTTTTTTTTCAAATATTTGACTCCTGAAAGTAATGTTACAAGAAATAGGGAAGCCATGCTATACAAAACTCTAAGTAAGAAAAGCCTAACATAGGGGTTCCAGTGGAGCCAAGATCTGCCTGCTTGGTCCAAACTTCCACAGGGCTGGTCTTTCACAGCAGGTGTGGGGGAATGTGGTGCTTCATCAGCCAGATAGAAAAGACATCTCTCCGAGTCCTTCTAGAAGAGGAGAGTCAGCAAGATGGGTGGTTCTGAAGCATCTGGGAACGTAGTTCACAATAACACGCAGTGTTAGCCAAACAAGACAAAGTCTATTACTGTTGTATAGGAAAGATCAAAGAGTCTGTAAGCTCAAGCTAATATAAGAGTTGCCATATTGGTGAGAGCAGAAATCCATTTAAATCATATTTTATTCTTGAAATAAGTCACAAAGGAAGTTTTGTGGGAAAGTATAGTCACATGTTGTGACCTCCTCAAAATGTCCCTACAGCATCTGTTTGTCTTATAATCAATCCACGACAGCTCTTCATCTGTGTAATATTTAAATTCTTTTGGCGACTCTTCTGTTTCAGCCTGTAAATCCTCTTGAGATTAGAAGCTCCTCATGTTTATAGTCATTTATTTATTTTTAAAAAGGCATCATTGTGCACTTACATTGTGCCAGGTACCGTTTAACATATGTCCTGAGAACACGAAGATAAAAAGACAGAATACCCTCACCCTTGAAAAGGTCAGCATAGTGTGGGAAAGTGGCCTTGTACATTAAGTGGCAAGTAGTAATCTTGTCTTAATTACTTCTTGCAAGGATGCCTCCTTCCTCTAGTATTCTAGAATTTATTGAGTAAATTCAAGTAGACTACACCATTTGTAAACCAAATATATCGCTCTTGTTATTAAGATGTAAGTTGTTCATGCATATCACGGTCCTTTCTTTTCTGGTTCTTACTTTCAGTCACCCTTCAAATATTTTTTCAGTGCCTACAATGTGTCAGGCACTGTGCTAGGATACAACTATGAATATGACATTGCGTTGTTTATGTCACATTCCTGTGTCCTTAAACGTCCAACACTTCCTCTTCCCTCACTCTCAACTGCTGATCTCACTTTACACTTCATTGAAGGAATAGAAGCCAATAAGCAAGGCTTACCTCATCTTCTCACTATCCGATCTACAACCCACCTAACTCTGAATACATGTACTCTTTTCACAAGGAAGAAGCACACCCTCTCCTCTCCAGGGCTCTGAATTGCATGCCTGCCAAGCTTTACTCTGGCCATTATTTGCCCTTTTTTTGCATCATGCCTTAAGTGTTGTCTGTAAATAAACTCTCTCTAGAGTCCACATCTTTGCAGGCTTCTGCCCCAACTCTCAGCATCCTTTCACGGGGAAACTTACCAACAATTACTGGTACTTGCTCTCTACTTTCTCACTTCTCTGTCTCCGTTCAACCCACTGTAATTAGATGTTCATTGAATTTGCTGAAATGACCTTCAAACAAATCTGTCACTAGTGACTCCGCCTTGCCAAATACAATGTCAGTTTCAGTCCTCTCTAATTTGACCACACTGCAGGATTTGGCAGAGACGGCCATTTCCTCCTCCTTAGAACACATTCCATTGTTGGCTTCCATTACCGTATGCTCAGTTGTCTTCCTACATCACTGGAATTGCTTCTGGGTCACCTCTTCCTTTACTCTGTCTCTCTTAGGCATCCTAGGTTTCTCTTCTAGGACGTCTTTTCTTCTGCAGTTAAAGTCACTTCATAGGTGATTATATCTGGTCTTGTTGCTTTAAATACAATCTATATGCTGATGAATTACAAAATTATGTGTCTAACTCTGACCTCTCCCCCAATCTACACACCTGGATATTTAACTGCCTTCTCTACTTGTATCCCTTGGTGCATCTCAAATGTAACAAGACAGAAACAGAGTGTTTTCTTACCCCCAGGTCGGAGAAGGCATTCGTGCTCACCCAGCGCGTCCTTTTGCCACCCCATCCAATCCATCAGAGTCCTGTCAGCCCTCCTGCAACCTGGAACCTAATCAAACCTCTGCTCACCACCATAACTGCTACGACCTCTGTCCACACCGCTCTCCCCTCTGTTCTGGATGGGAGCAACGGCCGTTTGAACATTCTCACCACTGCTAAAGAAGCCAGAGAGACTTTTTTTTTTTTTTTTTTTTTTCAGATTTCTAAAAAATTTGTCAGGGGGAGAGAGCACCAGCAGGGGGAGCGGCAGGCAGAGCAGGCAGAGGGAGAAGCCGACTCCCTGCTGAGCAAGGAGCCCGATGTGGGACTGATCCCAGGAGACCGGGATCATGACCTGAGCCAAAGGCAGCTGCTTAACCGACTGAGCCACCCAGGTGTCCCCAGAGAGATTTTTAAAAGAAAATCACATGACTGCCCTACCTAAAACCCTCGGAGGATTTCCCATTGCCCTTAGAGTAAAGCTGCAGCTCCTGCCCAAGCGTCTGAGACCTGCGTAGCTTGCTGGCTTCCTCCACTACCACTCTCCTCCTCTTCACTGTATTCTGAGCACACGCTTTACAGCCCTCATTGAATGCCAAATGCCAAATGCCTTAGGATTTGCTCTTACTGTTCCCTATACTGGAACAATCTCTCCCCCAGGCGGGCTCCCTCCCATCATTCACTTCCCAGAGCTGCCTGCGCAAATGTTGGCTCCTCAGATCCCCTCATCATTCTGGCCAAAGTGTTCTCCCACCCACTGCTCACCCGCAAAGTCATTCTATACCCCATTACCCTGTTTTAATTTTTCAGAAGATTTACAATCACCTGAAGGTAATTTACTTGTTCACATTTTTTGGTCTCCCTCCTCTCTAGAATGTTAAGGCAGAGGACATGGCTATCATGCGTCTTACTCAGACCTGAATCCCCAGTGACTGGTGTAGAGAGATGTCCAATAAACATTTATCAAATAAATGATATATTGAATGAGTGAATGAACGAATGAATAGGAAGACATGAAAGACAGCATAATAACAACCCTCAGTGGTATGAACTGTGACAGAGATAACCAACCAAGGAAATGGCCCCTGAAATAAGCAGCTATCCAATTGCTGGATACTTCTGTATGCTTTGAAAATGTAAGATTATACTTTCATCATTCAGATCTTGAATATTTAAAAATAGTTAAACTAAACACCTTTCATACAGGAAATCTCACTTTTTACTCCTTTCACTTTCAGCTCCAGGTGGTTCTTCCAAATCAAGGCTTATGTCTCATTTCTCACTTTCTTTTCAGGCTTACACAACATGTTCTCCACAAAAACAATAGCAAATTAATAGAATAAAATAGTTATCATATATTTGAGATGCTATAGTTAAATGATATATTGGACTTTGCTAAGAGCAGGATAATTGCTTTCAAGACTTCTGTGAAATACTCTGATAATCAAAATTAATAGGTGTATTTGAAATAAACGATCAAAGGGTTTCTTATATTATGATCGTTAGGTCTTTATTTTTTGCACTTTTTTATTGAGGTAAAACTGACATACAGTATTATATTAGTTTCAGTGGTACAACATAATGATCAGATAATTGTATATATTATTATGAAATAATCAACCATAGTTTCTACTCAACATCCACCACCATCCTTTTAATGTTTTCTTGAATTTGGCTTACTAATATTTTGTTGAGGATTTTGCATCTATGTTCTTCAGGAGTTTGGCTGATAGTTTTCTTTTTTTTTTTTTTTAAGTTTTTATTTTAACATACAGTGTGATATTAGTTTCAGGTATACAATACAGTGATTTAACAATTCCATTCGTCACCTAAGGCTCATGACAAGTGTATTTCATAATCTCCATCACTTATTCAACCCACCCCCAACCCCCTCCCTCCTGGCAACCATCAATTTGTTCTCTATAATTAAGAGTCTGTTTCGGGGTGCCTGGGTGGCTCAGTGGGTTAAGTATCTGCCTTTGGCTCAGGTCATGATCCCAGGGTCCTGGAACTGAGCCCCACATCAGGCTCCCTGCACAGTGGGGAGTCTGCTTCTCCCTCTCCTTCTCCCCTTCCCCTCCCCTCTCCCCCTCCCCTCCCTTTCCTCCCCCCTCACTCGCGTTCTCTCGCTTTCTCTCTCTCTCAAATAAATAAATAAAATCTTTTTTTTAAAAAGATTCTGTTTTTTTGTTTGTGTCTCTTTCTCTTTTTTTCCTTTTGCTCATTTGTTTTGTTTCTTAAATTCCACATATGAGTGAAATCATATAGTGTTTGTCTTTCACTGATGGCCTGTAATTTTATTGCCTTGTGGGACCCTCATCTAGTTTTAATTCAGGGTAATGCTGATTTCATAAAATGAGTTTGGAAGTATTCCTTCCTCTTCTATTTTTTGGAAGAGTTTGAGAAAAATTAATATCAGTTCTTTTTCATTGTTTGGTGGAATTCACCAGTGAAGCTGTCTAGTCCTGGACTTTTGTTTGCTGAGAGGTTTTTGATCATTGATCATTCTCCTTACAGTCTGTTCAGATTTTCTATTTCTTCATGTTTCAGTGTTGGAAGGTTGTGTGTTTCTGTGAATTTATCCGTTTCTTCTAGGTTGTCTAATTTGTGGGTGTAAAATTTTTCATTATTATGATCTTTTGGTCTTCTTATGATCCTTTGTATTTCTGTGGTTTCTGCTGTAATATCTCCTCTTTCATAAATGATTTCATTTTTTTAAGGACTCTTTTTTTCTTTTTTTTTTTTTCTTTTCTTTTCTTTTCTTTCTTTTTTTTTTTTTTTGGTGAGTCTAGCCAAAAGTTTGTTGATTTTGTTTACCTTTTCAAAGAACCAGCTCCTAGTTTCATTGATCTGTTCCATTGTTTTTTTAGTTTGTATTCCATTTATTTCTGCTCTTATCTTTGTTGTTTCCTTCCTTCTACTAACTCTGGGCTTCATTTGTTCTTTTTCTAGTTTCTTGAGGAGCAAATTAGGTTGTTTTTTTGAGATTTTCTTGTTTCTTGAGGTAGGCATTTATTGCTACGAGCTTCCTCTTAGAGTTGCTTTTGTTGCATCCCATATGCTTTGGTATGTTATATTTCCATTTTCATTTGTCTCAAGGCATTTTTTAAAAATTTCTCTTTTGTCATCTTTATTGACCCATTGATTGTTCAGTAGTGTGTTGTTTAATTTCCACAAAATTGTGGCTTTTCTGGTTTTCTCTTTGTAATTGACTTCCAGTTTCATACCACTGTGGTCAAAAAACATATTTGATGTTATTTCAATCTTGTTAAATTTGTTAAAACTTGTTTTGCAGCCTAACATATGATCTAATCTGGAGAACATTCCATGTGCACTTGAGAAGAATGTGTATTCTGCTGCTTTGGGATGGAATGTTCTGTATATATCTATTAAGTTCATCTGGTCTGACGTGTCATTTAAGGCCAATGTTTCCTTATTGATTTTCTGTCTGGATGATTTATCCATTGATAATGGTAGGTATTAAAGTACCTTACTATTATTGTATTGCTATCTATTTCTCCCTTTAGATCTGTTGATATTTGCTTTATATATTCAGCACTCCTATACTGGCAGCATAGATATTTACAAATGTTATATTCCCTTGTTGGACTGACCCTTTTATCATTATGTAATGCCTTCTTTTCTTCTTATTACAGCCTTTGTTTTAAAGTCTGTTTTGTCTGATGTAAGTACAGATACCCCAACTTTCTTTTGGCTTCCATACACATGAAATATCTTTTTCCATCTCTTCATTTCCAGTCTGTGTGTGTCCTTATATCTGAAGTGAATCTCTTGTAGGCGGCATATAGACGGGTCTTATGTTGGTGTTTTTTTTTTTTTTTAAAGATTTTATTTATTTATTTGACAGAGAGAGAGACAGCCAGTGAGAGAGGGAACACAGGCAGGGGGAGTGGGAGAGGAAGAAGCAGGCTCCCAGCGGAGGAGCCTGATGTGGGGCTCGATCCCAGGACCCCGGGATCACGCCCTGAGCCAAAGGCAGACGCTTAACCGCTGTGCCACCCAGGCGCCCCCCCCTTTTTTTTAGTCAGGTTTATTGAGGCAAATTTTATAGAAGGTAAAATTCACCCCTTTTACATATATAGTTCTATGAATTTTGACAAAGCTATATAGTCATGTAATCACCACCGCAGTCAAGATATAGAACATTTCCAGAAAGAGAGAGAGACCAAGAAACAGACTTTTAACTATAGAGAACAAACTGATGGTTACCAGAATGGAGGTGGGAGGAGGGTGGGTGAAACAGGTGATGGGGATTAAAGAGTACATTTACCACGATGAGCACTGTGTAATATACAGATTTGATGAATCACTATATTGTACAGTTGAAACTAATATCACACTGCATGTTAAGTATACTGGAATTAAAATTTAAAACTTAATTTTAAAAAGATATAGAGCATTTCCATCTTTCCAAAGTTTCCTTATGTCTCTTTGTGATTAACTTCTTCCATCCCATGTCTACCACTGATTCTGACCCTACAATTTTGTCTTTTCCAGAATGGAATCATAATGATTTTTTGATAATGTTTCTGTGATTCATTCATGTTACACGCATGAGTAGTCTTTCCTTTTTATCGCTAAGTGGTATTAGATTCTATGATTATACTATTTGTTTATCTCTTTATATCTTTCAGTGCTAGCTGCATTTTGAGGTATTATATTCAGAAATACGGTTTCCTGGAAGACATTATGGGTTTACTAAATAAACATTTATAGAGCCTCTATGCCTATGGATTCTAAGATGAATATGGGGCAGTTTTATTTAGAAGGGAAAATAACAGAGCAGGTGAAAGAACAGAGCATGAGCTTTTTATTGTTTTTATAAAAGCCCTACTAGAGAGCAAGTTTTGTTAGACCATGAAAACTCTTTGAAACATAAGTACATACAGAGTTTAAATACGGAATTATTTCAGCAAATCTATTTAATTCTCTTTATTGTGTGTGTTCGATTTTATTGATTGTAATGTCCCAATTAAAATCTTAAGATGGGATAATACGGTAATTAAGAACATATGCTTTAGACCCACAGTAACATGGATTCAATTACTGTGTTTGTTGCTTTTCAATGTTGTAGACATTTGTTGTTTTGTCTTTCCAGAACAACAACCCCTGTTCTAGAAAATGCTCCCTCAAACTGTGATTCTCATGGAAGCTGCCATCCCTTAGGCAATGATTCCTTGAGTACTGAATCCTCTTGGTTTCCAATCTTAGCTCTGCTTTTTCCACCACATTTTCATTGGACACCAGATCCCTCACTGTCTGTTTTGTGACTGATTCAAAAATAACAGAGCTAGTTTTTTTTAAATGCTGGGAACTTTGCCAATCCTTTTAATGCATTATCTCATTTAATTGTGATAACCACAATGAGTCATGATGAAGTGACTGTTATTATCCCTATTTTTCATATGAGGAAACAGATGTTTAGAGATGTTTATAAAAGTCACAGGGCTAGTAGGAGGTGGGACCAGCTCCCTTCAAAGCCCTTGCTCATAGTCACAAAATGTGGGTCTCAGAAGCCAAAACCTCACTCCTAACCCAGGACAGGTCTAGTGGGGACTCTGGTCTCCTGTGCTATGGGTGGGTGGAGGAGTATTCAATGTCTTGTTTCACCTCCACTATACTTTACCTTACTGGCATCATGGATTCCGTGAGTCTTGTTAAATACTGGGTAGTTTTCACTACTATTTTTAGATCCTTCAACATTTACCAGAGTGCCTCAGCCTTGTTATCATAGTCTTGGAGGGCCTTCAATATGACATTTATCTCTTTCAAAATAAACATGATCACTCTAATCTTACCTGTCTGTGATTTGGGGGTTTCTTAGTTTCCCCTGTTGTAGATGTTTTCTCCAGGTACTTAATAGGTTTGTTACTTCTCCTCGGAACTACAATATTTTTTTCAACGAAACTGGGTTAAATTTTTTCACTTTGTTTAGTCTTTTGGATGCTTCTCTTTTTGTATAAAGCTAAAGTTTGTTGAGACAGATCTGCTGAACTATTTTATCCTGCCTATTACACTACAGTGGACTAAATGTTTGTGTCCCCCAAATTCATATGTCAAAATCTTAACCCCCAAGATGATGGTATTAGAAGGTGGGGCCTTTGTGAGGTAACTAGCCCTCATGAATGGGATAAGCGCTCCTCTAAGAAAGACCCCTTACTCCTTCTGCCATGGAAAGCTACAGTGCAAAGATGGCTGCCTACAGGAAGTGGGCCCTCACTGACTGAATTTGCCAGCATCTTGATCCTGGGCTTCCCAGCCTCTAGAACTGTGAGAAATAAATTTCTATTTTTTATAAACTACTCAATTTATGGTATTTTGTTATAGTTGACCAAATGGACTAAGACATACACCTAGAGCAGTGTCATTCAAACTCTAGGACACAACTCACTAGTAAGTTATGAAATCAATTTAATGGGTTGTTACCAGTATTTTTAAAGCAGAAAATAGAATTGAAAATATCAGGGTATATTATACATATTAAGGATTGATATAAATTTGTGAAATATTTGTTTCAATTGTGTGTGTATGTGTTACAATGTAAAATATATTTCTTACTGTGAGTGATGGTCAAGAGTTTGAGAATGGCTCTCTCAAAGAGTCTTCCTCTTTGGAATGTCCTGTTTTATCCCATCAGAAGATCATTTTTTCATTCTTCTTTCTATAGCTCAACTAAACCACAAATAACGGCATTTACTAGATTTCACAGTTCTGACAATTATCTAAAGAATTGAAGCAGGGCACCTGGATAGCTCAGTCGGTTAAGCATCCCACTCTTGATTTCAGCTCAGGTCATGATCTCAGGGTCCTGAGATCAAGCCCCACGTCAAGCTCCATGCTCAGTGTGGAGTCTGCTTGTCCCTCTCTCTCTATTCCTTCTCTCTCTCTCTCTTTCTCTTTCTAATAAATAAATAGATAAATAAAATCTAAAAAAAAAAAAAAAAGAGTTGAAGCACAGCCTATAAGTATCCTGGATCTATGTCAATCTATGATGCTAAAAAGCATTTCATCTTATATGGAAAATTATTGACCAGCTTCTATAAGGTGCTTAGAACATTTCTTATCCCAAAAGATAGTGCATTCAATTTGTGCCTGGTCCTTAGAGATTTTCCCACTACCAATTCCATATTCCTGGGAGAAGGAATCTAATGGGCCCAGCTTAGGGCAGGTGTTTATCTGGGTCCAATCAGTAATGGCAGAGGTGAAAGTTAAGAGGTCACAAGATCTAGTACCAATGAGCAGGAGCTGTGGGTGGAGCATTCAAAATCCTGCCTCCTAAATTTGGCATCTGAATACATCTTTTATCAGTGTTTGTCGGGAATACTCTAATGAGGTGTCAAAATTTGGTCATCCGCACATGTTTTAGGGCCATTTCAATAAGGAAACTTAAGAGGCTAAAAGGAATCATCTTACACTTGATTCGACTCTCTATAAAAAAGCTTAAGTTATTGGGACTAATACAAGCTGTTTCAGTCCCATCTAGTCCCACAGGGGCAGGTCTGAGCATCTTTAAACAAAAGGGCTAGAGTCTGAGCAGCAAGACCTCCTGGGAGCTAACTCTGGAGCTCTGAGGCCTAAAGACAGATTGTACCTTACCTGGGCCCTGACCTCCGCCCATCAATCACATAAACAAAGGTTCATCTCAACTTTCCAACGATTATGTCTTAAATCCTTTTAAAAAGATGTCTCGGCCTTAGCATTCCCAACTGACCAAACTCTTAACCATTTTGTTTCATCTGGTTTGTTTGTTTTGTTTTGTTTGAGTGCCTACCATGTTTTCTTTCGAGTGCCAGGCATTGAGATAGTTACAAAGGATACAATGGAGGATGAAACAGACATAACCTCTTTCCTGGTAAAACTTACTCTCTTCATTTGTGGAAAGGACTGTCACTTATGTCCCACTGGTTTTGTTCTCTTCCTCAATCCTCACTTATGGGACTTTTTGCTGAAATTTTTGCAGACCTTGTCCTTAACCATTTTGTGAAGCCTGGGTCAAGGGTGAAAGGAAGAGTCACTCTGTGTCTGCCCTGGAGAAATGCATATCTTTCCTGCTTATCAGAAAACCAAAAGCATTCTTAAGAGCAGCTGAGACACATATCAAGCATTTTTTTTTCCTGTAGGAGATCACCAGATTGACCTATGTAATCTTATCTACAGAATTATCTTCCTGAACCTATTAATTATCTCACTCAATCCTTAATCTTCTTAGCAAGGTTCTAATAAGACAGATATTCAGGGTCCAACAATAATGGCTAGGATAATGGTGTCACTAGCTGTGGAAGTCGTGACTACAAAAATGTATTTGTGAATATTAAAAATGCTCACTTACAGGATGCCTGGGTGGCTCAGTTGGCTTTCGGCTCAGGTCGTGATCTCAGGGTCCTGGGATCAAGTCCCACATTGGGCTCCTTGCTCAGCAGGGAGCCTGCTTCTCCCTCTGCCTGCTGCTTCCCCTGCTGTGCTCTCTCTCTCTCTCTCTGGCAAGTAAATAAATAAAATCTAGAAAAAAAAAAAAAAAAAAGCTCACTCAAGAGGTGTGCCATGAGGAAGTTATTACTATCAATAACTAAATTACATGTGTGAAAGTGAGATTTTAAATTAATTAGAGTGGATTCGGGGTTATTCAGGGTAGGCACACCACTCATTATCAAATATTTTTTAACATCGCTTAAATATATGCCAGGAATTCTGCTAGGCACTGAGAGCACAGCCAGACAATTAAGAAGGCTGGTCTGTGTTCACCATATCTAATTCCTCTCCTCCCATTCTCTTTTAAACCTACTCTAAGAAGGCTTTTCACCTCCATTACCCCTCCGACACTGTTTTTGTACAGGTCACCAGTTACTGACTTTTCCACTGTCAAATCCAATAGTCAGTCCCCAGTCCTTAACCTCAGTACCAGGAGCATTTCATAGTTGCTCACTCCCTTCTCCTTGAAATGTTCTCTTCACTTGACTTCAGAGATACTACACCCTCTTGGTTTTCTTCCCTGGATGGAGCAGGGCTGTCCCCCAACTCCCGTAAGGCCCCTGTGCCAGTCAAACAGGTACACGCAAACCACCTGACTGACACGCTGAACAAGCTTAAAGGGAATTATGGAATCATCTCTCTTGATGCTTATAGTACTTTATTAAGGTATAATTTATAAACAGAAAAATACACAAACCTGATTATGACAAGTGTATGTACCAGTGTAACTAATACTCCGATCGAGATGTATCACCCCAGAAAGTTCCCTGGTGCCCCTTTCCACTCACACCAACCCAAAGACAACCAACTTTCTACTTTCTATCATCAATCAAAGATTAGTTTTGCTTATTCTCGAATTTCATATAAAGGGAATAATACAGTATGTAGTGTTATTGTCATGTGCTTCCTTCACCCACATGGTTTTTAGATTCATTCATATATAAGAAGCTTGTTCTTTTTTATTGCCAAGTAGTAGTCCACTATATGAATATACCACAGTTGTTTGCTCATTCTGCTGATGGACAAACAGGTTATTTCCTGTTATGGGCTACTGTGAATAAAGCTATGATAATAAAGCTACCAAAAAACTTGCCTTTTTGCTGAAATACGTATTTCTCTTGGGGCGTATATCTGGAATGGAATTGCTGGATAATAAGATAGGTGTATGTCTAACTTTAAAAAAAACTGCCAATTTTCCAAAGCCGTTAACCCACCAACACTGTGTGGTAGTTCTCCTTGCTCTGCATTCTTGCCAGTACGTAGAAATGGCGCAAGGCCAGGCCTCCCTCTGCTTTACCACCTGTCCCCTCAGTGCTCCTAGGTCCCCCTGCGACCTCCTGAACTTAAGGGCTGGACAATGTTAAAAGGGAATGGTGGAGTCAGTCTTTTAAATATGAGTCATTCTGGTGGGTGTGTAGTGGTATCTCATTGCGGTTTCAATTTAATTTTTCTGATGACAAATGATGTTGAGCAAGCACATTTTCATAGGTTTATTGGCCATCTGAATATCTTCTTTATGAAAGAATGGTTTAAGTTTTTTGCCTGTAATTATATTTTGTTTGACTTATTATTGTTGACTTGTAGGACTCTATGAGTCTTTCATCAGATATATGTACTGTGAATATTTTCTTCCAGTTTGTAGTCTGCCTTTTCATTTTCTCAGTGACATATTTTGATGAGCTGAAATTTTTTTTTAAGATTTTATTTATTTATTTGACAGAGAGACAGCCAGAGAGAGAGGGAACACAAGCAGGGGGAGTGGGAGAGAAAGAAGCAGGCTCCCAGCGGAGAAGCCTGATGTGGGGCTCGATCCCATAACGCCGGGATCATGCCCTGAGCCGAAGGCAGACGCTTAACGACTGCGCTACCCAGGTGCCCCTGATGAGCTGAAATTTTAAATTTCAATGATAATTACTTTTCTGTCCTGTATAAGAAAACTTTGCCTACGCCAAAGCAGTGAAGTTTTTCCTCTACGTTTTCTCTCTTTGAACATTTACAGTTTCAGTTTTCATATTCAGCTTTACAACGTTGACTCAAAAGGCCACCATCAGTCACTCGGATGACTACAGTTGTTTTAACTCTTCTCTTTGCTTCCATCCTTGCCTTCCCTGCTGCCCATTCCCAAGGTGGCAGCCATAGTGACCCTTTAAAAACATCATCCAGGGACACCTGGGTGGCTCAGTCCGTTAAGCATCTGCCTTCGGCTCAGGTCATGATTTCAGGGTCCTGGGATTGAGTGTCTGGCTCCCTGCTCAGCAGGGAGTCTGCTTCTCCCTCTGCCCCTCCCCCTTCTCATGCTCTCTCTCTCTCTCTCTCTCTTAAATAAACAAATAAAAATCTTTAAAAAAAAAAGAATAAAAGTTTGCTTTTAAAAAATTGTTATTAAAAACAAAACAAAACAAAAAAACATCATTCAGATCATGTCATTCCTTGATCAAAAACTGGTGGCTCCCCATTTCATTCACAATAAAACCCAAACTCCTCCCAGTGGCCCACCAGGTCCTGCATGACCCGGCCCCTTCTCATTTTCCCCAGTATCTTCACTCCTTCCGTGCTGGCTCACTCTGCTTCTGTTAAGTTCGCCTCCTTGCCTTTCACAGAATGTGAACACACCAGATAAATCCATGCCTTAGTACTTGCTAACTTTCCTGTGCCTCAAGTGCTCTTTGCAGATATACGTGTAAAAAATTCCCTCATATCCTTCAAGACTTTGTTCAACTGTCTCCTCAATGAGGCTGACTGTGACCACTATGCTTCCCATCTTTGCACTTCTGATTTTCCTAACCCTGCTCTATTTCTCCATAGCACTTGGCACCTCATACATACATGCCGTTCTTAATTATTTTATGTATTGTCTGTCTCCCTCTGCTATAGTATATGCTCCTTGAGGGCAGTGAGTTTGGTCTAGTCTATTCGCTGATGTTCACAAGCTCATAAAACATAACCTAGAATGTAGAACACAATCCATAAATTTTGGATTTGTTTGTTTCACTTTTTGTGAGTAAG
Organism: Ursus americanus; assembly: GCF_024610735.1. Taxonomy (NCBI): domain Eukaryota; kingdom Metazoa; phylum Chordata; class Mammalia; order Carnivora; family Ursidae; genus Ursus; species Ursus americanus. The sequence continues at coordinate 44,702,007 of NC_142138.1, forward strand.
CACCTCAAATATCAGAAAAGCAGAGTAGATGGTATAAGCCAACAACTATCAATCATTGGGCTTTAACAATTATTAGCATTTTACTACATTTATTTGTTCTACATTTTTTGCTAAAGCATTTCAAGTAAATTGTAGATACTATGATGACTGATCATACATCTCTAAAAAAGTAAGGACAGATGTCTGCATAATTCCAATGCCATTCTATACCTAATAAAATTAATGATAATTCTCTCTTTTACTTTCCATATCTAATTAAAAGCCAAATCTGCCTCCACTTATTTGCTATCTTATTCCCATGTGTATCATTTCTATTTTAGACTACTATAATAATAATAATAATAGTGATATATTATATTAATAAGGATACCTTATTGTGTATCCATGCTGCTTGGAATTCTTTAACTCGTTATATCCCAACGGGTCTTCTCGTCATCTTAGAAAGTGAGCACACCTTATGATATGCATATCGTATCTTAACCTTACACATCTCTGTTCCAAACATCCCCAGCTTTAACTTATTTTTCCTTCCTTTTTCCCTATTAATCTGTTACATTATGGCCTTTAGTGAACCACATCTCCCAGTGTTCACACACGTGTATAGTCCCTTTCCCTTTAACTGGATTAAAACTGTGACTTTCTTCAACCAACATCATATAGCAAAAGTGACACTGTGCCAGTTTCAGGCTTCAACTTAAAGGAGACCCAGCAGCATCCATCTTGAACCACCATGTAAGAAATCTGGCTACCTTGCTGCAGTGACTACATGGAAAGAAGTCACATAGAGAGGCCATGTTGAAAGGAAGAAGCCATGAAACTACATGGAAAGAGAGAAAGAAACCAGCTCAGCTGTCTCAGCTGAGCCTGGCATTGATTATACAATCATGAGAAAATTAATGAGCTAACCAATTAGGTAAAAAAGAAATAATAAAATGGCCTCATCCTGGAACACCCTCGGCAAGACCTACCTCTTACTTCAGGTGGTGTTTCTCAAAGTCTGGCCTGCAGCCCACCTATATCAGAATGATGTGGGATGTTTATTTGAAAGGGAAATTTTTGATCCAACCCCAGAATCTCTTGGGCAAGACAGGGGAATCAGCATCTTTAATAACACTTCCCCATTTTATTCACACACACAATAAAGTCTAAGCATCTGCTTAGTCTTTCTCCTGCCCGTTCTCCACACTGTTCTAAGCCTACCCTCTTTTTTTAACAATCTACTGCTCTACTCTCAGGAGTTTGATCCTGTTGGTTGCTCAAATGCTGGATGAGAATTCTAGGTCAAGTAATTTCTCAAAGTTGGTATTTTCCTCTCACCTATCCAACTCGGTTCTGCTTGGGTCACTCACACTGCACCCAGCTTGTCTTCAGGATCCCTCCTGGTTTTGAGTTGCTTCTCATATTCCAGCCGAAGAAACTCATGCCTTTGAAGACCTGAAGTCCTTGACTCTGCACACTGGTTCTGATTCCCATCTTATTTCTCAGTCAGCCACAGCAACTCTCCTCATCCTTAAAAATTCATGATGAGTGTTTAAAAATAGTTCAATACATAGTTAAATATGGAAAAATATACAGTGGCTTGTCAATGAGGAGTTGACATTAGTGAACTCAGTGAGATCACTTGCAGGGGTGTGGTGAAGTCAAAAGCCAGATTTTGCAGTAGGTTGAAAAATAGGAGCTAGAGCTTAGTACATTTTTATCAAGATAGGAAAGACTAAGCATCTTACACGTGGAGGAGAAAGAATCAGTAAGGAAGAAAAAGTTAACAAAATAATGGGTGTGTTGAGAAAGGTGAACCAGAAGGGATGGAAATTGATTATAAAATAAGGTTCCAGAGAAAGAGGAAAGGTGATACAGTTTTCTATTGCTACAAAACAAATTATCCCATCAGTTTTATTGTATCTCATGTTTTGCAGGTGAGGAATTCAGGCAGAGCTCAGCTGGGCAGTTTTTATGCCCTGTGTAATGTCAAATAAGGTTATTTGCCAGATCTGTTGGTGGATGGGTTAGTCTGAAAGGTCCAAGATGGCTTCATTCACATGTCCAGTGCCTTGGAAGGAGTGCCTAGAAGGTTAGACTCAACTGAGACTGTCAACCACAAGGCACCTACAGGTGGCCTTTCCCAGAGCGGTCTCAGGGTGATTGGCTTTCTTACATGATGGCTCAGGCTTCCAAAAAGAATATTCCAAGTGTCCTGGACAGAAGCTGCATGACTTTTTATGACCTTTGGTTTGTTTGGTTTTTTTAAAGATTTGTTTATTTATTTGAGAGAGAGAGGTGGGGGGGAGCAGAAGGAGAGGGAGAAAGAGAATCTCATGTAGACTCCCTGCTGAGCATGGAGGCTGACACAGGGCTCGATCTCATGGCCTTGAGATCACGACCTGCTGAAACCAAGAGTAGGACACATAACTGATGGAGCCACCCAGGTACCCCAGGACCTAGTCTTTTAAGTGCCAGAGTCACTTCTGATTAATTCTATTGGTCAAACAAGTCACTATCCTTAGAGACTCAGCCCAGTTTCAGGGGAGGGGAATTAGACTGCACTTCCTGGTGGTAAGAGTGTCAAAGAACTTACAGCCATTTTTAATCTTCTACAAAAGGGGTGGGTTCGATAAAATCAGAGAACACATAAAAAACTTGCCTTGGACATGAAGAGAGACCACCTCTACTGGACTTCTAAATGTTGGAGTATCCAGAGCTCTGATCCCAGCTCTCTCTACATACTGGGTCCCTAGGTGATTTCATCTAGTCTTGTTGCTTCAAAGACCTCTGTATACTGTTAACTTTCAAGTTTATATCTCCAGAGCCAAATCTCTCACCTGAGTCCAGACGTGTATATCCAACTCCTTATTCAACATATCCACTAGGATGTCTACTAAGTATCTCAAATTTAGTATGGCCAAAACAAAGCTATTGATTTCTACCCCACCCAAATTTGCTTTCTCTAGCCTTCCTCATCCTAATAAATAATGCAAATACATGCTAAGTTGCTCAGGACACATAACTAGGAGCACTACTCGCCTCTTCTCTTTTCTTTACACAGCACACTCAGTCCATTAGTAAGTATCTACTACAAATTCATCAATTGGCTTCAACTTTCAAACTGTGTCCTGAACCCAACCACTTCTTTCCATCTCCACTCTTCTTGTCTAAGTCAATGCCATCATCACCTCACTGGTCTTTGTGCTCTACTCTTGATACCCCATTGTCCCTCCATCCACATAGCACCCAGAGTAATCTCTATAAAGTGTAAACCAAATACAGTTGACCCTTGAATCACATGGGCATTAGGGGCACTTGTGCAGTAGAAAATCTACATCAGGGCACCTGGGTGGCACATAGGGGCGCCTGGGTGGCTCAGTCGCTAAGCGTCTGCCTTCGACTCTGGGCGTGATCCCTGCGGTCTGGGATCAAGCCCCACATCAGGCTCCTCTGCTGGGAGCCTGCTTCTTCCTCTCCCTCTCCCCCTGCTTGTGTTCCCTCTCTCACTGGCTGTCTCTCTCTGTCAAATAAATAAATAAAATTTTTAAAAAAAGAAAGAAAATCTACACATAATTTTGACTCCTCCAAAACTTAACTGCTAATAGCCTCTTGTTGACCCTAAGTCTTGCCAATAACATATACAATTAGCACATATTTTATATGCTATGTGCTGTATTCTTACAATAAGTAAGCTAGAAAGAAGAAAGTGTTAGTTAGAAATTATAAGAAAGTTAGAAAATATAAGTTAGAAAATATAAGAAAGAAAATACATTTACAGTACTGTAAAAAATCCATATATAAGTGGACCTGCACAGTTCAAACCTGTGTTGGTCAGGATCAACCATAATACAATTTCCCTCTTTAAAACCCTCTAAAGGGGAGCCTGGGTGGCTCAGTCAGTTAAGCATCTGTCTTCAGCTCAGGTCACGACCCAGGACCCTGGGATGGAGCGCCACGTCTGGCTCCCTGCTCAGCAGGGAGTCTGCTTCTCCCTCTCCATCCTGTTCATGTTCTCTCTATCTCTCTCTCTCTCTCAAATAAATACATTGAATCTTAAAAACAAATGAATAAATAAATAAATAAATAAATAAATAAATAAATAAATAAAACCCTCTAAAGACTTCCCATTGCATTCAGAACAACCTACAAACTTATAATCAGGATTCATGAGGCCTCCCCAAATCTTGTTCCATCTGCCTCTGCTCTGGTGTCCACCCTTCCCCTTGTTTCCACTGACCTTCTTTCTGTTCCATGAACCCACAAGGCTTTTTCCTGGCTTGGGCCATCCACCTGTTGCTCACTCTGCTTGGAGAGCTCCTCTGGATCTTCGTGTGGTTTCTCCTTTTTATCACTTAGGTGGTAATAAGTGACTCAAATGTCCCTTTCTCAGAGAGGCCTTCCCTGACCACTGTAGCCAAAGTAGTACCACACCTCCCCAGTCCCCTGCAGCTCAGTATCCTAGTGTACCTTCTTCGTAACATTTATCAGTGCCCGATGTTCTTATTCATTTCTTCTTAATAGGTTTATTGCCTGTCCTCCCTCACTAGAACATAAACTAGAAACATAAATAGGGGGCGCTATTACTGTCTGTTTATTCTCAGCTGATTTTCCAGGACTCTGAACACTGTGGGCCCCAAAATAGGTATACAATGAATGTTCATTTAAACTGGTTATTTCTTGGGGTGCCTGCCTGGGTGACTCTGCCACTTATGCATCTGCCTTCGGATTGGGTCATGATCCCGGAGTCTGGAGATGCAGCCCCCTGCATGATCTCAGGGTCCTGGGATCGAGCCCCACGTAGGGCTCCCTGCTCAGCAGGGAGTCTGCTTCTCCCTCTTCCTCTGCTCCTCCCCTTCCTCATGCTCTCTCTCTCAAATAAATAAATAAAATCTTTTAAAAAATTGGTTATTTCTTTATTCTGCAAGTAGGTTGAGAGAAGTGGGGGGAGAAAGGAAAGCTTCCTTTCTTCTGTAATATGGGACATAAAATATTTGGCTGTTAGAAACAGGTCGGACAGGGATTTCGGAAGGGTAATGAATCATTTTAGACTCTTCTCTCACTGTTCAAATGTAGTATTTTTTATTTTTATTTTTTTAGAGATTTTATTTTTTAAGTAATCTCTACACACAATATGGGCCTCAAACCCACAATCCTGAGATCAAGAGTCACAGGGTCCTTGGACTGAGCCAGTCAGGTGCCCTCCAAATGTAGTGTTTCCTTTTTTTTTTTTTTAATCAGTAGTTTAAAGTTCTGTTGTTTCAATTCTAATGAACATTCCTTAAAAAGTAATTTTATGGAGCAAAGAATTTGATTTTTTACCCCTGTAGACAGCACTGGCTTTCAAAACACCAATCCCACATCTTTTCCAATTCTGGCCTAGAACTGATTTCCTTTAATCCATTGTTTTTGTTTTGCTTTTGTTTTTGTTTTTGTTTTTGTTTTCCTTCCTCTCTTTACAGGATCTGCTATATCTGGTCCTGACAACAGAAGACGAAACTCAGGAAAGCACAGGGTCAATGATTTCTCTCCTTAGGGCCTTTCATTATAGCCTTAAGTGATTCCTTTCACACACCCATGCCCATACTTCTATCTCTGCTTCCTGTCAGTAAAGTCTAGGTGTTTTGCAAGAATTAAATTCATAGTTTAATATGCTTCTATCTCTCCTTCCCATCAGCAGTCTGTATATTTTGCAAGAATTAAATATGTGTTTGTCAGGGGCGACTTGGGTGGTTCAGTTGGTTGAGTGTCCGGCTCTCGATTTCAGCTTAGGTCATGATTTTGGGGTTGTGGGTCTGGCTCCATGGTCAGCATAGAATCAGCTTGTCCCTCTCCTGCTCTTACCCCCTCTCTCACGTGCTCTTTCTCTCTCTAATAAGTAAAATCATTTTAAATAAATAAATAAATACGTTTGTAATTTTCTATATTTGAACAAAAAGTTCTCTATTCGAGGTGTATCTAGGCTGCAAAATTTATTTTCTTAATCAACTTTTTAATGATGTTTTCTTAAAATGGCTTTTATGACACTTTTTCATTTTTATTGGCTCCCATATACCACTCCTCTAGAATGTTGTGGTGAACTAGAGCTGAGTTTATGAAGGTGATGAAAAGAGTAATTAAACAAAGAACTACTTCTGACAGATGAAAGCACTGTTCATTATTTTCCTTAGAGAAATGTACATCTATACACAGCACTACAGCTTTTGGAAACCAGATCAACCTGCTGGACATGCTGAACTAGTTCTAGACTATTCCCCAAGTGGAAAGCAACATGTGTGATTCATTTCTGAGACCTTTCAGAAAGCCAAACGTGTTCCATGTGTTATCGCATGTCAATAACTTCATTCCGGTTTGTAACTTGCCTTTTTGTGGTTCACAGTGTAGCTAAAAAACCAGAACCGACACGGACACACAGTGATCACCAGTCAGTGGCCAGGCGCCCTGCAGGGCCCTCAAACCTAGCCCAGACAAGGAATTTTAGGAACAAGACTCTGCTCATACATGTGTCTAGAGACTGAGAGCTCTAAGAAATGAAACATTGCTCAAACCTCTTTTAGCCTCTGCCTGATCTGGAATCTTGATTAGGGATCTTATTTTTAGAGTTGTCCACATTTGGTCAACCACACGTGCAGGAGGAAAGAACACAAAATCACTCTGCTTGTGGGTCTGTGATTGTTCTCTGTTGTTGAACAGCAGATTGGGGCTGGGACTTTCCCAGATCTATTTCCTTACCTCCAAGCAGATCTGGATGTAAACTATTTGCAGACTAAATAAATAATAGTTTCACTAATCCTTGTGAATCTCCAAAGAAGATTCCACGGCATGTAGCCATTCTTACTCCAACCTGCCAAAAGTAACCTTCATTTCCCAGGCTGTACTTGGGGGCTTTTGAGTATGTTGATGAAAGATGGGTGGTATTTGATTCTAAGTTCCCACTCCGGTGTTCTTATAAGGACACCCAACTCCCTCTCACTTTCCTGGGCCTCAAGCGGTCTCTCTCTCGGGCCCTGGGAGCTTTTTCCTTGCTGCTCCAGGATCAGCCCTGCAGGCAGAACTCTGCAAGTCTTTCCCTACACCTACTGGGGCTCTGCTCAAAACTGGTGGGGGAGGGGTGGGGACTCCTACCCCCTTCCTTCTGGTGATTAATGCAGATCTTTCAGCACTAAACTAGCCCTTAGGCTAAAGCAGTTTAAGCCCCTCAGAGGCAGCCTTCTTTTCAGTTTCACTGTTCTTTTTGTTAAGGACTTAAAACAAGTTTTCTCGGATGCTAGGCCTGAAAAGCATTGATCTGTGTCATAATAAGCAATTCACATGCAGACAGCTACATCTCTTGCTTTTCTGATGAATCTGAAGAAGAATTTCCAGCCCCCCTGCCCCAAGCAACAACTCCATCCCTTTCCCCCAAAGATTGTTAGAAAAGGTCTCTTTCTTCTTATTTTGTTTAGGAAATAGAATGAGGGTATTTTTGGGGACTGGCCATCAATACCAAATTCTTGTATCATCTCCTCCAGAAGGCTTTGAGACCCTCATGCAAATAATACTCTCTTACTGTGATATCTTAGACTTTACCCAGTGAACTTATAAATTACACATCTTTCTGTTAGCCCCCTATTTGACCAAGGTGGGCCTTGTCTATACAGCATCTCCAACACTTTCCAAGTGTAATGGAATTCCCAGGGAGTATATGCCTCATTCTGCACAGCAATTCTTGGCACCAGCTTCTCCTTTCCACTAGTTTCAACTTACTCCAATCCTTCCACCCTCCAACCAACTCCTACACATCATGATGACAAAGCTCTTAGCTAAAAAGAGCCACCACCACTTCACTGAACACACACACACACACACACACACCCGCGCACACGTATACAAGTATTGAGCTCTTGGATTTAAATTATTCCAAAGATGGAAACATGTTTGCATGTTTGCTTTGGAGACAAAATAGGCAACACTTCCAAGTCAATGTTGAGAACTACTTTCCTATTGTCTATTAATTGCAAACAAAACAGGATTTTAGAGTTTGCTGCCACCATAATCCAAGCCACCATTCTCTCTTGCCTAGACTCCTAAAACAATTTCCGAACTTCCGCTGTTCCCCACCTCCAACATTCTCCACACAATATCCAGTGTTCCTTTAAAATTAGGTCCTGTCACTTCCTCATTTAAATCCCTTTGATGGCTGCCCATTTGACAAAGAATAGAATCCAAATCCCCTATTCTAGCCTCCAGGGCCCTCACCTCCTGCGTGCCCCCTCCCACCCCCGGCCCCACTCTGCTCCAGTCATACAGTCCTCTCTCCCTTCCAAAGGCCCCAACAAGCTCTTCCCTGAATTAGGACCTTGTACTTGCTGCTCCACTGCCTGGAAAGGCTATTTTCCTGGTTCAGTCCATAGCTGGCTCCTTCTCACTCTTTAGGTTTCAGATTAAATGTCACCTTCCCAGATGGACCTGCCCTGCCCATCCTATTATGGCAATGATAATTATTATATTGTTACTACTTCTACAGTCATAGTAGTAGTAGCATGATTAATATGACAATAGATAAGAAGAATAGTAGGTCGTCCCTATTATTCTCTATCATTGACCTTTGTTATTTCCTTCAAGATGTTCTTGTCCTTCATGACTTTCTATTTGTTAGCTTCTAAACAGGATCAGCATTGTTTGTCTTGTTCACTGCTAGGTCTCCGTCTCCTGGTAGAGTGACTGGCATATATACTCGGCAGTGAATACATACTTGTTGAAGCAATGAAGTTTGAGGATTAGAAAGTAATTTAGAAGTCATTTTATCCATCTAGTCCCTTACCCTAATCCAGGGCTTTATTTTCAGCCCTCTGTCATGCAGAGGTTACTTTAATAGAGGTGTTTATGCTGTTGGAGAACAAAAAAAGAACAACAGGGAGGAGCTGCTTCCCTTTCCCTAATTGATTTTACCTTACTTGTTCTGACATCAGCTTTGCTTTTTACCACATAGACAAATATTCATATGAGTCATTTATTCTTAACTAAACAGCTAATCATATGACCACTCCTTTTGGGGGGGGTGTTGTTATACTCGAATAGGTTCTAGACTAATTATCATCTAGTTGTTCACAGAATCTTAAAGATTTTGTCTATTAATATCTCTAATTAGCCCTTAATGAAGTGTTTTCCAAACCATGGGCTTAGACTCATTATGAGTAATGATATCTATTTATTACATCACAACTGGCACTTGAAAAATAGAATAGAAAATACAAGAGTGCTTTGCATATTGTAAAGATAAGTACTGTCTGGTGAAACTTTTGTTTCAATCATATATGTGATTTTGTATACATGTGTGTATTACGTCTTGAAGTAAAATATATTTCTTATCGTGGGAAATAAACAATAACAACAGCAACAACAAAGTCTGAAGGCCACTGTTGAAATGAACACTCAGTGTCCTATGGTAGAAAGGAAGCTATCTGGCAGTCCTAGGATGACATTTGGGTTGACCTTCTGGGCCCTCTTCAGCCAGAGTGTTGAGGCTGTTCAGGGATGAGAGTGATAATTCTGCCATACTTCTAAATGAAAGCACTACCTTACAGCCTGGAAACAGAAAAATGTTCTAGCAATAGGGGGACCACATCAGCTATTTGAAATAAACTACAAATACAACAAAGAAATTCTTTTCCTTATTAGTTCTTCAGTATTTGTCTTCTGTATTCCTATATCAGAATAACTTCGGCTTAGCAGATTATGGCTAAAATGGCCAGGAATCTGGTAAGAGTTGGGTTGGAAGGGAAATGAATGAAGAAGTTCAGGAGTTAGGCCCCAAAAGAACATTGTGAATTCTCCTTTTTGTGCCAATTTTCTTCTGATGGCTTCTCCTTTTACAAAGAAGCAGGAATGAAGATCATCCACTGAGAATGAGGATGGAGGTTAGAGGAGAGGAGAAGGCAGGAAGCAGAGGGACATGAATGCAGTAAGGAAACATAACGTGATTATGGGCAGCACTAAAGGATGTGTATTTAAAGTCTCAGGGTCGTGAGATCCAGCTCTGTCAGGCTCTGCACCAGTGGGTTGTCTGCTTGGATTCTCTCTCTCCCTCTCCCTATGCGCCCCCCACCCCCACTCTCTGTCACTCAAATAAATAAATAAATAAATCTTAAAAAAAAATAATAAAGTGGGTCTAGCGAGGACAGTACATGTTCAGCTGGGGGATGCAGGCATGTGGCAATCGGAGAGTTGAATTTAACCACAGATAAAAGATAAGTTTTGTTTAGGAAGATTGAATAGCATAAACAAAGTTTAAGTGCCTAGAATTACATGATGTGTAAATATACTAAAAAAAATCTTCTAGGAATCAGTCGCAATTCATTTGGCTCCAATGTCCACCCAGAAAGCTGAGAAACAGCCTGGCACTCTCTTCCTGCAAGGGAACCGGGTAGCACACCACACTGAATTAAAGAGGCTTTATTGGCGTTCTCCCCAGGTCTTCTGACTTAGCTGTGAATCTCCGCTACAAGGGTCATTCAGGTATCTGATTGAGCCACCTGTTTTCATGTTTTACAATATCAGGAGGGCCTTTTATTACCACAATGGCCAGGAACAGCTGAAAAAAACTGAGTCCCCACTACAAAATGAGAACTATAAACAGTTCACTAGACAGTTAATTTCCGCAAAATTCCAGAATACGTCAACAACCCATAATTAAAATTCAGTGGGGGATATATATTTCTCTGCAGTGAGAAGCCAGTAAAGCTAGGGATTTTTCTCTAGTCTAATGTGATGTCTTCTTTTCTTGCATTAATCAAATCCAGACTCAATCCTCTTCTGTGTAATTCCCTCTGCACATCCCTCCTTAAGATGTGTACCTTGTTGAATCTGAGTCTTTATAACCATCTACGAAAAATGCTCACTCTCTACTTCGTATTCATTTACAATAATTTTCGTCTTTCATTCAACAAATCTTTATCAAACACATGTTATATGACCAGACCACACCTGGCCCTGGAGATGCAAAGTAAACAAGGTAAAATTGTCTCTGCCATTCCAGAGCTTTCTCTCTTAAATAAGCAGTCACAGTGGGTTGTGCTAGGTGCTTAGAAAAGAAAAGATGAGGGGCGCCTGGGTGGCACAGCGGTTAAGCGTCTGCCTTCGGCTCAGGGCGTGATCCCGGCGTTGTGGGATCGAGCCCCACATCAGGCTCCTCTGCTATGAGCTTGCTTCTTCCTCTCCCACTTCCCCTGCTCGTGTTCCCTCTCTTGCTGGCTGTCTCTCTCTGTCGAATAAATAAATAAAGTCTTAAAAAAAAAAAAAAAGAAAAAAAAGAAAAGATGAAATATAGAGTTGTCAGATAAAATACAGATGTTCAGTTAAATTTGAATTTCAGATAGATAATAATGGATTAGTGTAAGTATATCCCATGTTATCTACAACTCCGTAGAAGTTCAGGACAGAAGTTTTTAACCTGGTCTAAGGGGATGAGAAAACACTTCCTGAAGAATGGGACATTTAAACTGAAACCTAAATTGTATTTTATGCACCAAGTCCTTAGCAGTGATAATGCCAAAGTAGGATCCAGGTTTCTCTGCAAAATGAACAGTTCTTTTGCCGCTTCTTGGGGTGTGGCCATTGTCTCTCTCTTTCCAAAGTGTTTTTCCCATAGAGTGTGGAGGAGGTCTTTCCAACTCTTCTCTTTAATGTAAAAAGAACAACTTTAAATTGGAGTCTAAGTTGAAAATTCTTTGTTCTCATTTGACAGAAAATGGCTACCACATAACTTTCTGTACTATTAAGTACTCTTCTGGGTTACAGTGGCTCAAGGTCTTAAGGTTTTATCACTTATGCCCATACCCATTTAGGAAACACAGCCTATTTATTGGTGGTATAATTTTCAAAATGAATTATTTATGTATATTCTTCAAGTAGAGTACTTTTTGGATTTAAATAAAGAAGACTTTAAAAAAAGTATGTATGTGTATATATATGTGTGTGTATATATATATGTGTGTGTGTATATATATGTATATGTATATATATATGTATATATATATATATATAGAGAGAGAGAGAGAGAGAGAGAGGCACCTGGGTGGCTCAGTCGGTTGAGCGTCTGATTCTTGATTTCAGCTCAGGTCATGATCTCAGGGTAATGAGATTGAGCCCTGGGTGTGAGACTGCTTAGGATTCTCTCTCTCCCTCACCCTCTGCCCTTCCCCATCCCTCCTCTCACCCTCTGCCCTTCCCCATCCCTCCTCTCTCTCTCTCTCTCTCTCTCTCTCACTCAATAGGTATATAAATAATTAATTAGAATACACACACACACACACACACACACATTTATACTAGAAATGCTATCCCAGGTTTTCCCTGCCTGAATCTCTTCTGTTATTATCTGTCTTCAGGGCTATTTCTGACTAATGTGCGGTATAAGAATGCCAGCTATTTCTGGGGAAAACAACAAGCAAACCAACCCTTACCACTTCTCAATTACTGGTACTAAAAATACTAGAATGTACTTCTGTGCTTTTCAGTGACTAGATTAGTTCAATCAGCCCATTTATAAGCATTCAAACTTGTTAACCACCAAATCAGCTGGGCAAGATGTGAAGGTGGTAAAAGCAATTCTTTTGAATAAACTCAATCATTGTCACCTGTAGAAAAAGCTAACTGTTTATGTTTTGAGGGAATGTTGTCACAGATTAAAAAAAAAAAAAAATGAACCTCTCTCAGTTCTCTTTTAGTCTGACCTTGAAGGTCAAGGCATGCATGAAGAAGGCCTGTCTGTGTAACTGCAGACCATCACACCCCTGGCTGCCTCTCAGCTCATTTGCTTTCCCTCAGGGAGGAGAGCAGTCCTGCCAGGACCCACAAGATCTATAGCACGGCCCTTGTGTAGTGGACACATTTTGGAACATCTGCGTGGCTTGCAATGAACCTTTAACTTGTCCCTCACCTGCGGCAGCATCTGGCCACAGTAACTGGACTGGGACTGGGCTGCTGCCTCAAGCTGAGCAGAGCCCCTTCACAGGGAATTTGGAAGTGGGAATGGGAGAGAGAGAATGAGTCTTTCCATGTGGCTGGCTCTGTAAAAGTAAATTTGGGAGCTGTGGCTGCCAGCTGCCAGCTGCCATATGGCTCAAGTAACTGAGAAGGCCAGATGCTGAGGAAAACACTGAAGTGAGAAACAGTGAGTTCTCTGAGTTCTGCTGACCTTCCTGTTGCAATTACAGTCCCGACACCTGGCTGCTTATAGTCCTTAGCTCAGTGACACCCCTACTTTCTTATAGTTTCCTCCTTTTCTACTTAGAGCAGTTCAAGTTGGTTTCTACTATCTGTAAACATAAACATCCTGAGGAGTCATAGGGCCCCCGGCTGACTCAGTCGGTGGAGCATTGACTCTTGATCTCAGGGTTATAAGTTTGAGCCTCCCCTTGGCTGTAGAGATGACTTAAAAATAAAAATTTAAAAGATAAACCCCCAAAACAAACAAACAAAAAACATCCTGCAGAATCCTGAGGGCTGGTGTTCTGCCCCACAAACCCCATGGTGAGACCACTGTTTCGCCAGGCACCCCCTGGTGGGCACCCTGCTCTTTCCTTAGCTCCTCATCAATCCTGCCGGGCAAGTCAAATGAGAAAACATGCATGAAGCAGAGTGGGAAGAACCGGACGGAACTGAATTCTGATCTAACCACATCATTTATTCACCGTTGGACCTTATAAGTTCCTTAAGTCATCTGAACCTCCACGTATCTATATATTAACACCTGCTTTGCAGGGTTTATTAAATGAAATAACGTATGTAAAAATTCTAGAAGAGGGTAAGTACACAGTAGGCACTCAACGTCTGATGGCTATAAATCGAATCATGGAATGGTGACCTATAAACATCTTGGCTCTTGGACCATTAGCTGTGGCGATGCTGTCACTTGGTATCCAGGGACATTTGTAAGTGCTCCTTCACAGTGAGCAATGACATACTTACATGGTTTTGAATTTATCTGATATTAACATTACTTTGTGATGAGCACCCTCACAACTAAATCTTCAGGCATATATTTTTTATTTTCTTAGGATAAATTCCTCTTAGGTGAAAGCACAGGTATGTTGTCCTGGTTCTTGACTCGTATTGCCAAAATTCCTTCCGAAAACCTGAACCTAGTTATACCTCCGCCAGCAGTGTATGCCTACAAATTAGTGTAGTAGACAAGCTGTCCCCCAATCCATCCTCCCTTTCTTCCATGATAACTGAGTTTGAGCAGAGTACATGGCTGCCCAGGCTGACTGCCTTTCCCAGCTCCCCTTGCCACCAAGTGTGGCCCTGAATCTAAGTGCTTACCATTGGATCATGAGATTTGCAACTTCCATATCATTTACTTAAAAGGAAACTGCTTGCCCTCCAGTGCTTCTCTTGCTCCCTTCTCCAAGGCTGAAACTCAACCCCACCTTAGACAACTAAATGAGGACAACACTCTAGGGGATGGCAGAGTAAGAAGACTGAAGGACGTTGAGACCCTAAATGACATCATGGAGCAAAAACCCATCCCTTTAGTAGCCTGGAGCGCTCACCTCCAACCTTACATGTGTCTCTTTGCTACAAAAATCTCAGCCTGTATCTTAATAGCATAGCGGGATTAATACATTTTTATTAGTAATAGACACACTGGAATACTAATCAATTTTATACAATTAGCAGGTTATGTATGACTGTATTATCTGTAAGAGCCCAAACTTACAAGTTTCAGTATTTCATTTTAAAATAAGGATTAGTTCTATCTGCTCTAAGAAAAACTTCCTTTATTACAAAAGTGCACCAGGTTTTAGTGCCCATCACTCTGCCTTTTGTTCTCACAAGGTTTCTTCATTGTTAATGCATATTGTGCTTTTCCTTTCAGCGAGCTACTGAATTTCAGGTATATAATTGACCTAAGCAGATTTAAGCATATACTGTGGAGTTCCTTGTTTATTTCCAAGTATGAACTCACAGGTCGGATTTCTAGAGAATTGAATTAGTTGTACAATCCACTATGGACTGTAGTGACCATAGTCGAATTTTTATGAAAGTAACCCCCTTGCTATTACACTGGCCAGATGTTAACTACTTCTCTCCTGTGGAAGCCTGTGGAAGTGTGTAATATGTTACACTGATGCTCTATCATCATACATTTGTTGGATTACATATGAGAGCTTCTAGATTATATATGGATGATTCTAGAAATAAAGTAAACATTAAGGGAATTCATGTGAACTATTCCTAAGCAGATGTTTAATATTTTCTTTGCTTATTAAGTAAACATCAAATTGCTCTGTGATTAAAACCTTCTTTGCTCCCTTTCTCTCAAGGATCACTGCTCTGTGCTGTCTACTGCCCATGTCTGAAAACAGGTGCTTCATTTATCTTACCCAGTTTTATGGTTATTTACTGTGGCAAGGTAAATCCATTATTCTGTCATGGCTGAACCAGATATCACTACGAAATTTTCAATCCTACTTTTCTACCTTAATGACGTATGATGAAGATTGTCTTATATCAAGTAAACATTCAGGAATCAAGATAGTCCTAAGAACTGGGTTATATATCACTGGCCATTCTTCAATTGCAGTTCACTGATACTTCACCATGAAGGTAACCACGATTCTCTCCATTTTTCGTTTCTCTTCCCTCATCCGCTGCTGTCTCTAACTCCCTTCTCATCTCTTCTGTACCTCACAGTTACTGCTTCTCATTACTTTGGTCCCCTGAAGGCTTATAATGGTCTCTAAGAATCTTTTCCGCTCCCCTTCAGCTCCTCCTACCAACTACTAACTTGCCCTCTGTATCTCACACTGGAACTCTTAAAGAAATCATCTGATCACTACCCTCGTCCCACTCTGGCAAAATTTTTTGGGCCAAGGCCTTTTTCCTACCTGTGGCAGGGAAAGTTCCTGAAAAAGAGAAGTGGACTGGTCACTCTGTGCAGAATATGGCCACCCAGGACTTATTCATCAGGAAACATGGGAAGAGCAGTCAGTACGGCAGTCACTGAGATTGCCCCTATAGCAGTGATTTATTTACAAATCTCTTGGGGCGCCCAGGTGGCTCAGTTGATTAAGCCTCTGTCTTTGGCTCAGGTCATGATCCCAGTATCCTGGAATCGAGTCTCTGCTCAGTGGGAGCCTGCTTCTCCCTCTCCCTGCCACTCTCCCTGCTTGCACGCTCTCTGTCAAATAAATAAATAAAATCTTAAAAAAAAAAAATCTCTTTCGTCCTAAATGTGATCTTTTGAGGATAGGAGGCTTGTTTTAGGTATTCTTTAATGCTCAATGCCCTATTGCTTGACACATAGTAGGTTCTCAATAAATTTTACTGAACGAATGAATGAATTGATGAATGGCTATCTTGGCTCCCCCACCAGACTGTTGGCTCCCTTGATTGGCCCCAGAGTTTGACACAGATCCTTAAAATTAATAAATTACAAGACTACCTTGTGTGTTGTTTTAATAAATGCTGTTTTTAAAAAATAATTGAAGTACTAATAGAAGGGTTTTGTGATTTTGCTTTAATGATTTTAATTCTTGTTCACATCAATTTTAAATCTGTTTAGGAGTGACCTGGGATTAGAATTTGTCTTCTCCTGCATCTTAAATACTCCCCAATTAGAATTTGCAAAACACTAACTTAGATTGGTTTTCCTTAATTTGTCTGAATAATATTTTATAGCAGTTCTCTGCATAATGAAAATTCCTTTGTGCAGATAGCAGGTATGCCTTTATGTATTTGTTGACTTTCTGTGAGCTAGTGAGTCATTGACCCTGATGCTACAGTGGGGGTGGTTTGCACCACAGATAGCTTAATCATCCCCATGGTAACACGGAGCCTTCTTGCCTACTACTTCTTCCCACATCTTTGTTATATTTAAAGGAGGAAATCATTATTTATTTTAGATTTGATGTTCTGATGTTTTTTAGGACACAAATTCCTAACCTCAGCATTGTTGTGTATAAAACATTGCCATAGCAACAATAAAAATAGTGATTATCAATAATACCTTACGAAATGAAAAATGACCTGCCGATTCTACAGCATTTTAAGATTCAATACTTTTTTCCCTCAATTTTGCATCCCAATTACAAAGATATTGAAATTAAACTGTATTTAACCAAATGACTAATTGATGATTCTTACACATTTTGTAAAGGTAAACACTAAGTTGCATTATATGTTTAATTTGAAAATATGTTTGGGTGTACCTGGGGGGCTCAGTCAGTTGGGCGTCCAACTCTTGATTTCAGCTCGGGTCATGATCTCATGATCTCAGGGTCCTTAGGATCAAGCCCCATGTTGAGCCTTGTGTCGAGCCCTGTGTTGGTCTCCATGCTCAGTAGGGAGTCTGCTTGTCTCTCTTCCTCTACTCCCTTCCCTTCACTCCTGCTCTCTCTCTAAAATAGATAAATAAATAAAATCTTTAAAAGCAGGAAATATGTTTGCTTATAAAAAATAATTCCTGCTCTTTGTGGTTAAATTAGAAAATAATGACAGGCAAAAAGAACATTCAATAATGTAGTAATCTCCCTTCCCCATAGGTTATTATGTCTTTCCAATACCTTTCCATTGTGTATCTGTGTGTGTGGTGGTGGCCAAGAGAGGACAGAGAGATAGAAAGATGCACTCCCACTCACCTAACCCTCCACCCCCCCCAGCCAATACATTTTGCTCTGTATCCCAAGTTTTTTACTTAACACTATATTGTGGTATGGAATTGTCGAATCACTACATGGTATACCTGAATCTAGTATAACACCGTATATAAACTATGTTGGAATTAAAATAAAATAAAATTTAAAAATCATAAAAACAAAAAACCACCCCAATATATTGTGAACATTTTTCAAATATACGGTTGACCTTTGAATAAGACAGGTTTGAACTGTGAAAGTCTACTTATACGTGGATTTTTTTCCATAAGTACAGTAATGTAAATGTATTTTCTCTTCCTTGTGATTTTAATAACATTTCCTTTCCTCTAGCTTACTTTATTGTAAGAATACAGTATATAATATACATAACATACAAAATATGTGTTAACTGAATGTTTATGGTATTGGCTTTTGGTCAACAGTAGACTATTTGTAGTTAAGTTTGAGGGAAGTCAAAGTTATACATGGGTTTTTAACTGCATGGGGTCGGCACCCCTAACTCTCTCATTGTTCAAGGATTAACTGTATTTACGACACTGTCACTTTTATTGGTTGACTAGTATAGATGTTTTGTTGAATGAATTTACCATATTTTATTTAACCAATACCCCTTTTGTTGGACATTTTAATTTTTTCAATTTTTCACCAATATCAAACATAAACCCAAAAAGAAAAAGGAGATAAAAAGAGAGAGACAGGGGAAGAGGGAGGGAGAGGAGAAGCAAGGAAGGAAACTGCAATAAACATCTTGCGGCATATATTATTAGTTACTTCCTGAGCGTGTATTTCCTTAGCACTATTTTGAAGTGGAATTGCTGGTTAATAGGAGTGCACTTTTCAGACATTTTGTCAAAGAGCAATTGAGAACAGATGTAGTATCCTCTCTAACCCTGGATATTATCTTTTAAAATAATCCTTATCAATTAGATAGGCAAAGATGGCAATATAATATGCATTTTTTATTACTGATGAAAAGGAAAAATGTTAATCTTTAGTGACCCTTTTTTTCTTTCTTTTCTATTTTACCTGCAGAAGTCCTTTACCCATTTTTCTATTTATCTTTTTCTTATTGATTTGTAAGACTTCTTAGCCCTTTGTCCCTGCCCCCCCCTTCTTAATGAATCTCTACCCACAGTGTGGGCTCAAACTCACGATGCCAAGGTCAAGAGCTGCACACTCTAGCTATTGAGCCAGCCAGGCAGGCATCCCACATTTTCTTCTTTCTAGTTTGGCATTTGTCCTTTAATTTTGGGGTAACTTTTCCCCCTTCCAGTCTGGGATTTGTCTTTTTATTTGTTGGTGATTTCTGAAACAGTTTTTAGTTTTTTATGTGTTTTATTTATTTTTGTATAAGATTTTATTTTTAAGTAATCTGTACACTCAACGTGGGGCTTGAACTTACAACCCCAAGATCAAGAGTCGCATGCTCTACCAATTGAGCCAGCCAGGTGCTCCATTTTTTTTTTTTTATGTATTTTAAAAATCAATCTTTTGTTTTACATTTCATGCAATATAATTCCCATTTCCAAGATTATATTAATATTTTTTATATTTTCTGTTAATAATATGATGATTGTATTTTTATATTAAAATCTTTAATCCACCAGGAATTTATTTTGGCACAAGGTATATATTTTCCTTCCTTCAAACAATTGGGCACTGGCTCCTTAACTTATTGTATAATTTATACTTTCCTTGAAGACTAGAAATGCCACTTATTGGGGCGCCTGTGTAGCTCAGTTGGTTAAGTGGCTGACTTCAGCTCAGGTCATGATCCTGGGGTTCTGGGATGGAGCGGATCCTGGGATCGAGCCCCACGTTGGGGCTCCCTGCTCAGTGGGGAGTCTGCTTCTCCCTCTCCCTCTGCCCCTCCCACAGGTTGTGCTCTCACTCTCTCTCTTTCTCTCTCTCTCAAATAAATAAATAAAATCTTTTAGAAAAAAAAGGAATGCCATTTATTTATCTACTTGGATCTGAATGACTTTGAATTCTAATGTGAAAATATAGAGCTTTTTGACAGATCTAACCATTTTCCCTCTCAATCAGCAATTATGTGGAAGATGAGGAGATGTCAATTTAAATGCCAGAAAGATACTGAATGAATCTCTGGCTTCTTTTTCTTTAATCAGAGAATGTTAAAAATATTTTATAACAGGGGCGCCTGGGTGGCTCAGTCATTAAGCGTCTGCCTTAGGCTCAGGTCATGGTCCCAGCGTGCTGGGATTGAGCCCCGGGTCTGTCGGGCTCCCTGCTCAGCGGAGAGTCTGCTTCTCCCTCTGAGCAGAGAACCCGCTTCTCCCTCTGCATGCCATTCCCCCTGCTTGTGCTCTCCTTCTCTCTCTCTCTGTCAAATAAATAAATAAATAAATAAATAAATAAAATATTTAAAAAAATTTTTATAACAATATCATTGCTAAAATCGACTTATGCTGTTGAATATTTTAATCTAAATGTCTTTTTTAAAAATCTAAATGTCTTACCTAAAAACTTACCTAAATATCTTAAATTTTTTATTGCTATGTATCTGGGCTGTAATGACATATATTTTATGAACATATTTTGCTCAATAAGCCAATAAGATATTCTTAATGTATTATGCGTGATAAGTGCATAAATGTATATATTTACATCATGATTCAGAAGCTAAATATTATTTATGAATTTCAAATTGCTCAACAAATTTCATATACATGGGTAACTTTGTATAAGGTGTTCATAGATCTTAAAGTTAAATTTATTGGTTCATGTTTTCCCAATACAATCAACATAATTATATTGTGGAAATTGAAATCAACTTTGTTAGCCTTTAAATTGGAGCTGCAAACACATAGTAAGCGCCTGTGTAGAAGTTGGATCTATTTCTGTGCTTTAGATGTTCCTTTGGTCTGAATAAAAAAATCACACATAAAAAAAAATCACACATGCATACACAGATACACAATCACAATACATATTTCTGATTGAAACAATAAACCTACTTTGACAAGTTTGATGGTTAACACTGTAAACTGCGATTTACTTGGAAACAATGACTTTTTCAACCACTTTGCCTGTAATATAGCCACAATTAAGTCAGTTATGATTAGGTGCTCCTGAAAATACTATAATTGGTCATTTAATCCATGTAATATCTCATTGTGGTAAATGTTGGCTTTAATTGTGACAGTGATTTAGGACATATTACATAAGCACAGTCATAAGGATAAATATGCAGAATTTTATATTAGGTCACTTCAAGGACTGATACACACACACACACACACACACACACACTCACTTTTCTTCCCTTACATACATTCTAAGGCACTTTTAGAGATATTTTGGTACATTTGATAAATGTGAAAAATAATACAAACACCAAGATTAAATCCCACGTGTGAGCCTGACTGAAAAAAGAGCTACATAGTGATTACCAAGAAAATGGCCTGTGAATTGTTTCGGCAAAATCTCTAAAGCCTGTTCTTTTCCCAGTGCTCATTTACAGTGAAGAAAACAAGCCAGGTGCCAGGGGAATTTAGCCTGAAAAAGGTTTATTTTGCCCCCCCCCCCGAGACAAATTTGATTTTATCTATTAGCTCAAACTACAAATTGTGGCTGTTCTCCAAATCAGGACTTGAGGATTTATTTTATTTATTTATTTTTTTAATGAATGTTTCTCATTTCCTTCCCTTTGATCTTGCTTTCTATGGAGTATTGAGAATATCCACCACTCCATCTCCACAGGTCTCTCACAGATCGTTTCTACTTTACCTACTCTAACTTTCTATTTAAGAATCACTTGATCAATTTCCACCACTTTTCTTATGAAATTCAGATTTCTGGAGTGCCTGGGTGGCTCAGTTGGTTAAGCAGCTACTCAGGTCATGATCTCAGGGTCCTGGGATCCAGCCCCCCAGTGAGCCCTGCATTGAGCCCTGCATGGGGCTCCCTGTTCAGTGGGGAGTCTGCTTCTCCCTCCCTCTTTCCCTCCTCGCCCCTTCTCACACTCCTGCTCTCACTTTCTCAAATAAATAAATAAAATCTTAAAAAAAAAAAAAAGTCCAGATTTACTTGCCAGTCTTAAGTAGGTGATGATGCTTTCACTTGGGAGTTTTCCTGATTTCACTCCTGTTCCTTGTCTTCCTCCCTTTCCTTTGGATTGTTCTAGGCTGGAACAATCTTTCCTGACCTGCCCTCTTCAGTTCACAATCTTCGTTATGTTCCCTTATGTCACTCCTGGTGTTCATAATCCAAAGTGAGGGAGGCAGATCTGTGGACCACACATTGGTATTTACATTTAATGGCTTACTTCAGATCCTTTTTATTGAAAGATCCAGGAACACAGGAATTATGCCCATCTTATGTACCACTGTATATCCAGTGCCTACATGGTATGCTCAATACATTTTTATTGAATTAATAATAATGGCCACTGGGGCACCTGGGTGGTTCAGCCCCTTAAGCATCTGACTCTTGATTTTGGGTTAGGTCATGATCTCAAGGTCGCTAGATAGAGCCCCACATAGGGCTCAGCACTGGGCGTGAAGCCTGCTTAGGATTCTTTCTTTCCCTCTCTCTCTGCCCCTCCCCACTTCTCTTCCTCTCTAAAAAAAATAATAATAAAACAAGTAATAACAATAATAACAGCCACCATTTTATAAATCTACTTATCAAATGATAGGTATTGTGCCATGCACAAGGCTATCTTCATTTTATAGATGAAAAGACTAAAACTTAGAAAAATAAAGCAACTTGTTCTTGGTCACAAGGCGAGCTAAAGTTGAAGAGCCAAGACATGACTTAATCCTGGGTATAGAAGGCTCAGCGCCCAGCCTCAACGTGCACACTGAGTGCAGAGGCAATAAAACGTGACTATGTAGAAGAGTTGTTCTAGAGCCAGACCGCATGAGTTTAAATCCTGACTGCCACTTAAGAGTTAATCTAAACTCTCTGTGCTTCAGTTTCATCATCTGTAAAATGGAAACAATTTATGGAACGAATACGCATGGGTTCCCGTCCTTCCCCCTCAGCGTTGTGTCCAATCTGCTGCATTGTCTTTGTTTGGTTTGACACAATCCATGCTGACGATCACCAAGGGCTTAGACCTCCAGAAATGAAGGCTTAAATCACCCTGGCAGGCAAAATCCTCAGGTAGCTGAAATGTTAGCTGCAAACAAGGGAACTTGGAATGGGCCACTTATACTCTCATTAACAGCAGCAGGAATGGGTAGTCTGCACATGTATTGCTGGAATGTCTGAGACTAAAAAATTACTCTATTTTTTCCCTTTTAAATGAAGAACTATCCTTGTTTTCTTCTTCCTTTCTTTCTGTAGCAGCCATGGCCACCCCTGTCCCCAGCAATTACGTACAGAGTATACTGGTATAATTATACTGACTATTTAGTGCTCATATTGCAAGGCCATGAGGAGCCACCACACTTGGAGGAGACTGGGCCAAAACTGAAGGAATGGGTGTTTTACATCCAGAGATCACAACCAGGAAAACAATAACCCCAAGACACTCCTTCTACCAGTTAGGGGTATCTTGGGGCTTGGAAAGAACATGCCTTTGTGCAAGTTCAGGGGCTTTTGTTCTAGAATGGCTAGATCCCACAGGCTGGAGGCATTTTTTTCATTGCACATAAGGGAAAAGCAAATAAATAATAAACCACAACAGATTCCCCTTAGGCCAGCCACGACAGCTCACAGGGACACCTCCCTCCCCAGCAGAGGGGTGGAGCAACGGCAAACATCCACACACATAACTTCTGGTCTACTCATGGCTGAGTGATGAGAGGTAGGAATCTGACCCAAACTGGCCAAACAGACTTGCTCTCCTGGAAAACTGAAATTTCGAGCTGAGATGCAAAGAGACGGGGAGTTGTTTACAGCCCAATAGGAGGAGTTTTTGGATTCCTGCTACTGAATTTCCCTGGTTATACAATCCCCAAAGTCTGTTGGATACCCCAATCGGATTCTGGTAAAGGCAACTAGCTGAATTTGTTATTTGCAATCAGAAGAACCTTAACTACTATACTTTGTTGAATAGCTTTCTCTCATGCTATTTCTTCATATGTTCCTTTCCCTACACCCTCCACCAAAATGTCAAAGTTCCCCAAGAATGCCACAATGTTCTAGCTCACTGAGCTTGTCCTACTCCTATTTCCCTGAAAACCTGCTCAAGGGTTACCCCCTCTGTGATTCTTTCTTTCTTTCTTTCTTTCTTTCTTTCTTTCTTTCTTTCTTTCTTTCTTTCTTTCTTTCTTTCTTTCTTTCTCTCTTTCTTTCTAGATTCTATTTATTTGAGAGAGAGAGCAAGAGCACAAGAGCAGGGGGAGGGGCAAAGGGAGAGAGAGAAGCAGACTCCCTGCTGAGCAGGGAGCTGAAGGGGGCTCCATCCCGGGGCCCCAAGATCACAACTTGAGCTGAAGGCAGATGCTCAACCTACTGAGCCACCCAGGGCCCCAACCCTCTGTGATACTTTCAATCATCACTCCATACTTAAACCTGTTTTGATTTGAAAGGTCCTCCACTGTGCCCATGGGGCCTATTATGCCACAGTCACAGCACTTACCATTCTGCACTGTGGTCCCTGGTTTACTTGCCTGTGTCTCCCATTAGATGGCAAGCTCCTTCATAGAAGGGGCAAGTTCTCATTTGACTTTTATTTCTTTGGTTCCTTGTTACACTGCCTGGCACGTAGAAGACCCAGTAAGTAAATGGATAAATGAATAAACAATTTCTGCTTCATCATGAGAACATGTTCAGGCTCACCTACTGGAAGAATGTGAGAAACATGGAAAAGAGCCAAGGCCTCTCTAGACCTAAGGACAGACAGCTGGTCCCCAAACATGAGCATTCAGTCAAAATGAATAGACCCACCTACCAAACCCACAGCTGACTCAGAAAATGAGTGACCCAGCTCGTTCTAGAAGAGCTACCCAACTCACAACGTATTGACTCCTAAGAAATAATAAATGGTTATTATTTAATCCACTGACCTTTAGGGTGGCTTGTTAGGCAGCATTTTTGTGGCAATAAATAACTGGTACAATATCTGTGAGTTAAATTTTACCTGGGGATCACCAACTTGAGAGCTTTGCTAGCTAAACAGGAGATTTAAAATCCAAGAACTGCTTTCACGAGTCCCACTGTGAATGTGAAGATTGGATATATTTATAAATCAGTAGAAGTGAAATTTCTCACTACTTGCTATGACATTTTAAAAACTAATAAAACATTTTAAAAATACCTTAAAGGAAAATTATAAAACTAAAATTACTGATAACCTATTCCAACACACCTATGTTAATTTTTGCATGTTTCTATTCAGCCTTTACCCACATGCATATGTATTTTCATATAGTTCTAATAACAACAATGTTGTATTTTGTTTTAATATTATAAGAAAGTACCATAATCATACATAATTATTTTAATGGCTACATAATAGCTTTTCAAATTGTTATAATATAATTAATCATTTCTCTATTATTAGATTATTTTGTTGTTGCTGTTATAAACAATGGGACAAAATACAGCTTTTTTTTCCTTTGGTATTTTTATTTTCAGTATGAAGGCCAGGATGGTGTCTTTCTTGTTTATTGCCCAAGTTTCCAGTACTTACAAAGTATATGGTAGACACCTAATAAACATTTGTTGGATGAAAGCAATGTATGAATGAACAAATGGGATTTACAGAAATAGGCTTCCTAGTTTCATTTGTTTCAAATACTTTTAAAATTGAATTATCATGATTAAATTAGATTCAAAATTCACATCATTTTGAAAGAAAAATTTATTTGCAGTATGTTTTAAATGTATCACTTATAGACAAAGGGATTTGTCATTCACCCTAAAAAGTTTTAGTTAGTTGCAAAGTTGACCCATGGAAATTTATCAGCTTTAACTAAACAGACAAAGAAGGACTTCCAAGGTTTCTGTTCATGAACTGCTTATACAAGTATCACTAGATGAACACCATCTATTCCCAGTCCTCATTCCTTACTCTGCAACACTAGACCCTTTTGGCTACTTCTTACTTTTCTCAAATTCGGTCAGTTGTATATTGGTTTATGTGACCGTGAATTTATACAACTTTCTTGCTATGTTTCTGACCATTCCTTTGCCCTTGCCTGTGATCATTCTCTAAAGATTTCCTTAGTCTTCTGCTCATCTCCTTTTGCAATCACTGTCTATCATCACTTGCCTATAATCTCGTCTTCAACCTCTCTTCTTTGTGAAACATGCCCGAGCTGTATGTCTAATCCTGACCACTCCACCTGAGCTTTTGTAAGCTCGTCCACCTCCATTTCCTAAGACCTTAATTTGGTTGTATTTTCCATGTACCCCTCTCCACTGGCTCTTTTCCCTTGAACCTCACGTGTCTTCTAGCTTTGCGATTCTTTTTTGACCTTGCTTCTCCCTCAAGCAGTCATCCCATTGCCCTCCTTCCCTTTACCAACAAACTTAGAAGTTGTGCTCTATGCTCCTTGGCTCCGGTTCTTCCCCTTGTTCCTTTCTAACTGTTTACATGTTGACTTCTGCTCTCTCCTATTGGCCTGTTATTTCAGCGACACTACCTTTGCTCCCCTTCCAACAATGCCTCTGTGGCATTTCACACTCTTGGAACTCTTTCCTCTTGGTTTCTTTTAAAAATTTTTTAAAAATTTATTAATTAATTTATATTTCAGAGGCAGAGACAGAGAGCGAGGGGAGGGGCAGAGGGAGAAGAGGAGAAAGGAAAATCTTAAGCAGGCACCACCCTGTTGCTGGGCTCTATCTCACAACCCTGAGATCATGACTTGAGCTGAAATCAAGAGTCAGACGCTTAGCTGACTGAGCCACCCAGGCGCCCCCTTCATGGTTTCTTTTGCACTATGCTTTTTTGATTTCTACCAAGAATTCCCTGAGATATTGTCTTCTTTCTGCTTTTCGTTTTTGGACTTCTTTTTTACCCTACCATCCTTAAAATTCTTTGTCTACTTCTAGAGTTAACAAATATTTATTAAGTGCTTAACATGTGCTGGGAACTATGCTGGCCCTGGGGATGCAGAAATGAACAAACCAGACACTCACTGACTGTACTACTTACTTCTCCTACCTCACTGCAGATGCAATCCTATAAATTCTGTTTCCAAATACCTCTGATTTATTTCCTCTATCTTATTACCACTGAATCTCTTGCTCAGGTCTACATCATTAGCTTGTTTTTGAAATAGGCTAGTAACCTGTGTCCTGTCTCTCTCTCCATTCCAGTCCATCCCACATGATATCCCAAACTAATCTTTTTAAACATTTATGTCATCTCCCTTCTCATAAATGCTCACTGGCTGTTTCCACTGTCTACAGAAGAAACTCCAGACTCCTTAAAAGGATAGTGGAAAGACCTTAGGCTTTGGAGTCAGAAAGCTTGGGTTGCGTTCCCAATCTGCCATTTACTCACTCTGTGACCTTGAATAAACTTACAGAGTTTTGTTTTTCCCATATATAAGATGGGATTAATGACTGGTGATGAAAACCAAATACATACAAAAGTGTTTTATATTTTTTAAGTGCTAGAGTGAATACGTTTTTTTTTTTTCCTTTTTAATTTGGAGATAGTTACCATATTGAAAATGGCCTAAGATTCAGAATTAAATAACAGCCTGTTTTCAGATTCCAGCTCCATTACTTATCTGTGAGACTTTGAACAAATCAGTAAATCTCTCTAAAACTGTTTTCTGTCAAAACAACTTTTTGTATGGATATCTGAACATTAAATTAAACAGGGAATATGAAAACTTTTAGTGGTGCATAATTCATAACAGGTACTGATTTGTTATCTTTTGGGCCTAATCTCCTTTTCCTGCAGCATATCTCACTCTACCTCTTTACAAACCCTATTAAACAGAGGCTACTTGATTTTCCCAATTCAGACAGTGTACTGCACTGTAAATGGATCAATGAGTAAACAGTTTCTGCTTCATCATGAGGACATGCTCAGTTCTTCAAAGCTTAAAATGTTGAGGCCTCTCTAAAGCCCTACCCTAATTCCTACTCTCAGTTTCTGAGGTTAAAAATCTTAAAATTGTATTTGACTAATCTGTTTCCTTGACTATCTAGGAACCAAACTATCAGGTTCTCCCAGCTCTTTCTGTGAAACAGTTCTTGGAATCACTTTTCTTTTCAATCCCATTATGACATTCCTTCAGTGTAATGATGATTATTTTTTAACAACTGCCACCATTTATGAACGTTGCTATTCTGGGCTAAAGACTTTGTATACATTCTGTCATTTGATCTTTAAAACACCTTGTGAAGCAGCTATTCTTATCCTTATTTTATAGATCAGAAAAACCAAGACAGATTATATACACTGCCCAAGTTACAGTTAGTTGAGTGGCAGAGTGGGGACCAAACCTGGATCTGAAGCCAAAGCCTTTGAATGAGTCGGGCTTTTTCAAGTTGAGCAGAACAAAAAATAAGGATTTTTAGAAGGGTATTATGAAGATATACAGAAAATGAAGAAACACAGGAAACTGTTTCATGGTGTCCTACTGTCTATTTTGAAAGCAGAATACACTAACACTCTAGCAATCCAGTTATTTTGTTGGGCTCTCTGACATGTTTGAGGTCCTAAAGCTTTTCTCCTTGCTTCTCTTTCTCTTATTACTTCCTAACTTCTGCTGCCTTATGTGTTTGGCTGTCTCACTTCTCTCTCACTAGTGTATAACACAGATGCTTTACTCCAATTAAGGCAATCCCCTCACTGTTCCCAGAACAATTTCTGTCTCTACAACTTTGTTGTTGCTTTGAACACACATACCTCCTCCCTTTCTCTCCACCTGTTAAAAGCCTATTTTTCGAGGCTCCTTCATTACTTCTTCCCAACAGTTCCAATGGATTCTTGATTACTATGTGTTAAATCCTTTTGCTGACCCATAATGAACCTGTAACATGAGCAAGAAATAAACCTTTTCTGAGATTTGGGAGTTATTTGTTCTTGCAACATAATCTAGCCTTCCTGACTGTTACATGGACTTCAGGAAAGTTAACTTCTCCAAGCTTCACTTTCCTTATCTGAAAAATGGAGATTAAAATCATATCTAGCAAATAAAGTTGCTCTGTGGATTAAATGAGATAATACAGATAAAAGTACTTAGATTAAATACAGGTAAAAGCACTTAGCACAGTGCTAAGGAAGACATATATAATAGATGTTAGTTATTTTGTTATTTTGCATTATCACCAATTAGCAGTCTGTTAGCAATGACAAATGAACATAATGGAGAGTATTATTTGCTTTTTTAAATGTTAAGCTTCAAATTACAAATGTTATAGATTATTGTCAGTAACTTTAGCTGAAAACCTTGGCAGCTATGGATGAACACATTTTAAGATAACTACTATAGAGTTAGCCTACCTCATTATAAAAATAGCTATTATATTTTTTCATATCATAAAGATTAGAATACCATGAAAAAATAATGTTTCATATATACACACTCTGTCTAAAACTCTTAAGCTTATTACGGAGACATTATCCTTTTTTCAAAAGCCTATTTACACTAGGGATATATTGTACTATAAATAACAATTTAAATATGGGATTCAGGTTAGCATATTTCATGACATCTCACACTATTTTTAAAAAGATTTTTTTCATTTATTTATTTGAGGGGGGGGAAGAGTGAGAGGGGTGGGGGGAGGAGCAGGAGAGAGATAAGCAGACCTCATGTTGAGCATGGAGCCCGAAGAGGGGCTTGATCCCACCACCCCCAGATCATGACCTGAGCTGAAACCAAGAGTCAGACGCTCAACCGACTGAGCCACCCAGGCATCCTGACATCTCACACTATTGAATTTAATTAAATTTTCTCTCCAGCCATATTATGTATGGTTTATTATTGGTTGAAGGCGGCCCAGACCTGATAAAGATGATAATAATGAACACTAACATCTATATTAAGTCATAATGTTAAAAGTGCTTTTATATAAGTCTCATTTGACTTTGAATCCTGCGAGTTATATAATATTTCCATTTCTAGTTGAAGAAAATGAGGCTCAGAGAGTGACCTGTCTAAAGTTACAAAAAACTGGGACTGTAACCTAGGTCTCTTTACTACATATTTCATGCTTATGCCACCACAGAACCTGTAGTAATAAACTATTACCGGAAATAACAACTTCACATGTGTTCTATAGATCTATGTATCATTAGCCTATAAGTCTATATAGCATAAATGTTATATAAAAAAAGCAAGATCATCATCATGATATTTTTTTCAGAAATGAGATTTGGGTCAGCCACAATGTGATAACTCTGGGGATATTTTTTGCTAGCTAGCTTTTTCAGACTAATACACTTGGTAAGGCCAGATAAATTTAGACAATATAACTCTTTGAGTGTACAGTAAACTGATTTACAAAAACACTTCATAAAGTGCCAACATCTGAGCCAAGAGTTTCACATTCCTATTTTGAAAAAATTTAAAAATATGGTTTTATCAAAGAAATTTTGTTTTGACTAAACTTAATAGCACCGAAAAACAAGCATCTATACTTTACAAATTAAAGAAACCACACGTGTACTAAAGGAAAAAAGTTTAGTACACTAAAGATCTAAGATCTCCTCCAGGTGCTACATCTAGGTCATTAAGGAAACACTTCAAACAAACCAGCTGCTGTCCAATGTATCAAGAACAATGTATCTGAAGTACCCAAAGTGACCTAAATGGGATCTTTTACTTTTTAGAAATTCCAACACCCCACTATTTACAACATAGCCTCTTCTTCCAAATGACAGTACGGTAAATTTTGTGAAGACCTTGACATATACGACAAGTCACCTTAGAGAGAAGCAAAGATGAGAGTTGCTTGATACTTTAACATATTTTTTTTCCACCCTTTCCAGAAGCCAATGTGCAATGCACCATGAAAAACGGCTAAATTGGCACCTCTTAAAGTGGCTCATTGTACGCTACTCATTTCCACTACGCTGGCTCTTACTTCCAGTTTCTGGCTTAGTTATTAGCAAGTCACTTCTCTGAATGTTTCATTTCCCATAAAACAAGGAAATGGGTAAAGGACCACGAAGACCTTTGATTCGAACGTCTATCAGATACCATCAAAAGCCTTTCTTTCGGACGATGGAGAGAGGCACACAACGTTCTGCTTTCCCCATCTCATTCCTGAACCCAGGCCTCTTTCTTTCAATCCCAATTTGGGCTTCTTAAAGGATAGCAAAGAGAGTTCGTCAGACGAAAACCAGTGCTCCTGCGTCTTCAAACAAGGCTGGGAGAGGGTTTCGAGGCCTCAGCTGGTTGAGACGGTAGATGGGACCCACCCTCGCCCCATCCCAAGTCTGACGCCTCAGCCCGAGAGCAAGTGCGTGCTGAGGGGATCTCCGGTACCACGAGGCGCGCCCTCGCTGGGCTGCGGTCCCAGTGAAGGGGTTGGGATTCTGAGGCGCGTGCCGAGGCGATGGCAAGCGGAAGCGGCTGGCGGCGAGGACGCACGGTTCTCTCCGGGGCGGGTGGGGGAAGGGCTGTAGCCACACCCGGAAGTCGGTCTGCGAGGGAGGGGGGATGAGGGGGGGGTGAGGCTTCCGGTAGCGCAAAGGGTGTCGGGAGAGGCTTCCAGCAAACCTTCTTCCTTGGCCTCTGGAGGGACCACCGTTGCTGAGGCTTCGGCTTCCACGATCTGCGTTCGGGCTAAACGGCCACGGCGGCTGCTACTGTCGCTCCCCTTGTGCCCGGCTCTGTCCGTATTCGTTCCCAGGCGGCCGCCACGGTTCCAGCAGCGGCCGCGGCCGACATGTTGTGAGGCGGCGGCGCGGGTGTCTGAAGGATGGTTTGGCAGAGGCGGCGGCAGCGGCTGCTGGCGGCGGCGGCGGCAGCGGGGGCTCCGGCTCTTTAGAGCCAAGCCCGCGGGGTGTCCGCCCGGTACGGCGGTGAGGCCAGTGCCCCTGGACCTTGCCTCTGCTCCGGCGCGGTTGGGGACCGGTTAGGCGACAGCGCCCGCTCTTCTCAGGGAACACGAAGGTGGTTCCCCAGTGCTCAAATTTCCGGACCACCTTTGCTTTCTCCTCTCCGACCTGGGCAGTGCTGTCCCCGTAGTCCTCAGCCCCCCGACCTCCTTCCCAGTCTCGCCCTAAATCTCTCACACGGGTGTTCCCCACGCTCACGAACCGGCTCCTCCCCACCCCCCACCCCCTTCATTTTCTGCACCCTCTCCTCTTCGCGCTCCTGGGATCACACTTCTGAGGGCAGCCTTTTGAAAAATCTTCGCGGAATAGTGGACCAGAGCTGGGGAGTTTTTAAAAGTCGGGGCGCGCGAGAGAGGGCGATACGATGGCTTCCTCATCTGGCAACGACGATGATCTCACTATACCCAGAGCTGCTATCAATAAGATGATCAAAGAGACTCTCCCCAACGTCCGGGTGGCCAACGATGCCCGGGAGCTGGTGGTGAACTGCTGCACTGAATTCATTCACCTTATATCTTCTGAAGCCAATGAGATTTGCAACAAATCGGAAAAGAAGACCATCTCACCCGAGCACGTCATACAAGGTAAGCGGTAGGTGTGGGGTTTTGTTTAAATGAGGGTCGGGGGACAGGCGGCTAGTCGCGTGTCCTGTTCATGTCAAAGCCTTCATTCCTCTACCCTGATAAGTACCGGCAGACGAAAAAGCCACGCGGGCATGGAAGCAGCCGGTGCCTTAAGAAAACTGTGTAGTGTTCTCGTGGTGGTGCTTCTCATCTAGCGAATACGAGTAAGGATTGCATGCGTTTAGGTCAGCTCACATCCTCCAAAGATCAAGTATTAGTTGCCTCTCAGTTGACGGCCAGGTAAGCCCACGCAACAAGAATTTTGCCTGCCTAAAGTTGAACCTAGACGTGACAACTGAGACGTTGTCTGCCTAAAGTGGAACCTCGATCATGACAACTGAGAAAGGAACCCGGAGTTCTCCTTTGGAAAGTGAAAATTCAGACAGGAACTTGAAGCATGAGTGGAGGCAGCACCCTTTCCCCACCCGATCTTTTTACCAATGTAGAGGAAAAGATAAATTTTTTGAACACATGAGTAAAAAAATTCATACATAAGTGTATTCAACGTTGTAAAGTTTGGTGATGTTGAATACAGACAGTATATTTTCTGCTTTAAAAATGGTTCAGTGGTCCTACCATTCATCAAGTTAGTAAAACTCTCCAGTTCTATTCTGTAAGAAAAGGGCGGATGATCTTTATCCTTCTTTCTTCTTCCCTCTTTCCTTTTTTCTCTCTTTCTCTCTTTCTTGGTTTTTCTTTTGCGAGCTTTGCTCTGTGGAGATAAGTTTTTAAAGCTTGGGTTGAAAGGTTGTAAGAGGTTTTTTTCATGGAACATTTCCCTGTCCTTTCCTGCTGCCATTCCCATTTAGATGTATACACTTAAGCGTTTATTGAACAGCATTTCTGAAAGTTTCAACTGTTTCTTGGAGAGGATTTCGTCCAGTAGTAGGGTTTTGGGGGGACCACATTCTGTTGGTTTGTTTCAGGCATAGGGAGACATATTTATTAGTCCTAATGTTTTGAGAGCACTTACATATACTCTTATAAAAAAGTTGTGTTCAATTTGAGGTGACAATTTGCCTTTTATAAAATTCTAACAATTGCTTTTGAAGTCAAAACATCATGACTAATTTTAATCATTTTAGTAGGCAGGCAGTTGTCTACCATTTTATTTTTTATAATTTAACTTTTTAATGGTGACTTGTCTGTTATTCTGAAGTAGAGAACACATCTCGTATTCACTATATCCAATATTTTACTGTCAATGTTGACAAAAGAATTAAATGATTCATTTGTGGTCCTTAATGATGTGTGGAAGGTAGATTTAAATACACTCTGCTATTTCCATTTCAGTACAGGAGGAGGAAAAAAAATCTCTAGGAAAAACCATATTTGATTTTAAAGCTAGTATTTTTTTCTATTTGTTCGGTGTGCTGAATATTCTGGCAAAAGTCAAATTCTCTATTTTTTGTCTCGTGTTTTATTTTTACATTATATGTACAATTGTCCTAAGTCTTTCCAACACAAATTATCCAACACAGATAGCTACAGTTTCCTTTTACAACTCATAAAAAAGAAAAAGAATCTTTTATCAACATTGCCTTTCTAATGAAAATGGCACAAGATTTCTAAAGGATCTGCCTAAACATTTGTTTACAACCCAAAAGAGGGGATCATTCCAAAAATCTAATAACACATTACAATCTGTCTTCTTGGGTAGTTTATTCTTTTCTAGGATATATTTAGATTTCTGATTGACATGATGGAATAAAAGTGCAGCTGTAGTGTACAGTATGCTAAATAGCTCAACTTTGGAATATGCTAAATTCAGTTTAAGGTGTGAGTCAGAAAGTTCCAGTGAAAGCATTTTCCTTTATGTACTGAGGATGATTGATTAACTTTTTAAAAAATCATTCATTGGGGAAAAAATAAATCATCCATTGGCCTGTTATACTCTTAAAAATTTACCCGGTTTTTTTGGTAACATTGCTGTCGTTAAATAGATAAGGACCTACCATTTTTGCCCCCAATTCTCTCCAGTTAGGGGAATAAAATTTATATATTTATAATCTTGTATTAATCTCACATTGCTTAATCATTTTAAAGAATTTTTGTCTTGAGTGGTTACATTTTAAAAAAGAATTCTTAAGGCGTGTATTTTTTATAGGTATTTAAAATGTGTTTTTACAGGTTAGTTCTGGAAAGTTTGCTAAATCATGGTAGATATGACATTTTTTATGCTTTCGGTAAGCATTGATTATTTTGGTACGTAGGCTCTATCTAAATGGAATAATAATGTATATTTAAAGTTGTATGACTCTCACATGTTGAAGTTCAGATTTTCTAGTAATAAGTTTAATGAACTAGATCTTGCTTCAGGACATGTCACTTTTTCACTTGCTACTTTGCTTTACCTTGTCAGAGCAAATTAAGCATTTGAGGCAGTTCTGTAGAATGCAAGTTACTAAAGTCGAAATAATTTTATTGCCAGTAAATCTTTGAAATAGTTACATTTCTAAAAAATTTCTTAATGTTATGAATATTTTAAAGAAAGTGAACTTGGTATTGAAGATCACAGATACACAAAAGGGTTCTAAGCTATAAAAGGTGTTCCTTTTTATATCATTGCTGGTTTCTCTGAACACATATTCTTTTTTTTTTTTTTAAGATGTATTTATTTTAGAGAGAGAGTTTGTGGGGGAGGGGGGCCGAGGGAGAGAGAGAATCTTAAGCCCCATCCTGGGTCTTGACTCAGGAGCCTGAGATCATGACCTGAGCTGAAATGGAAAGTCGGATGCTTAACTGACTGAGCCACCCAGGCACCCCTGTGAACACATATTCTTAAATGAATTTTAACATAGTCTGTTGTATTATGGAAAGAACTAACATTGAGAGTTAAGAGTGCAAGTTCTACACTGGAAAGTCTTTGGCCTTATGCAAATCTGTTAAAGGTTTCCCCATTTATGTATAAATAATACCTCATTGTTTCAGGTATTACTTGCAATTATTGAGAATCAGTTGAGGTTGAGAACCTTACATGATATGCTGTAATAAATAATAATTTTTTAAATGTGTAATGCTACTGACTGAAACATAAAGCTGGAAGTCTGTTATGTTTAACCTTACAGCATGATGCCGTTTGTTAAGCCAAAGGGTAAGTAAGGCTATTTTAAGTGATATTACTTTTTTTGCATTTTTAATCTCCTGCTAAATCCCCCCGTCATATTTATAACAATAGTAACTGAAAGTAGTGAAAGTTTGAAAAAGTCTCTGAAGATTTGCTTCTTTAGCAATTGAGTTGCTCCTCAATATCTATGTTGAAGGATTTTTTAAAATTCCAGTCCCTCTCATGCTGGTACTTTTGTAAAACACAATAAAAACAAATCACTAGAAAAACAAAATTTAAAAAAGACGTAAATAAAAGTTCAATTTTTTTTGTTAGATTCAGTGGACATAAAATTACCATCAAGTTGCTATGAAGGTTCTTTTTTTTCCCTCAGCTTTATTGAGATATAATTAACGTAACATTGTGTAAGGTTAAGGTGTACAACATAATGATTTGATATATGTATATATTGTGAAATGATACCACAGTAAGGTTAGCTAACACATTCATCACCCCACGTAGTTACAGTTTTGCTGTGAAGTTTCCAAAATGCTTACTTTGATTTTCATACTTAACCCATCACAGACCATTATAGGCAATTCTGGCATAAGTCCATGGACCACAGTTTGAGTAGATCTGCTCTGAAGTCTAAACCACAGTCTATTTTAGAAACTGGATGTGAAGTAGTTTTTAAATCAGAGAATCTGAGTGATTGCAGAGAAGTTGTAATGAGAATGATACTGTATTACCTAAATAATCATGCATACTCATTTTTTCCCAAGGGGACACATTGTATATGGCATTGTACCATTTATCACATAATCAAGTTCTTTTCAAGTTAGGATTTTATTATTTTCCTTAAAACTGATATATCTTTCGTTTTTATTTTCCTTCTGCCACCCAACAATAACTTGAATACTACTAGGTACTTGGCACTGTATTAGATACTGCTCAGGATAGAAAGATGGATGATACTTGGTTCCTGCTCTGCCATCGGTCTCTCGTCGTTGTCCCAGATTCCCAGGAATAGTGATCCATAGAGGACATGGTTAAGGGTCTTCGGAAACCTTTGCCAGGCTAATGAGCCAAGAAGTCACATTGGCCTATATTATCCTCTTAATATATTTAAGTGAAGTACATCATCCCCCCTTCCCTTAACATATAAACAAAAGAAAATAGAGAAATTTGAGAACGCTATTTTATGTATTTTAATTTTTTAATGAAAAACCTGCATTGTACATTTGAAGTACAAAGTAAGTCTCACAAAGTCTTGTTATAACAAAACTTTGTAAGATTATATCACTTTTGTAAAATAAGAAAAGACTATATTATTGTTGCTGGGTTGAAGTTTTACTTTTTTTTTTTTTTTTCCAAGTGGTTGTCTTGTTAACATCTGTCTTTCAAATTGAAAAATGTGCGAAGTATTTTTTTCCCCTAATATACCATGCACTTTTCTGGGTATAGTTTTAAAATACATGGGGAGAGGGTAGCAGACAAACCTCTGAGGAGCAAGTGATGTATGTGTTTTACCCACAATTTTTTTTTTTTTTTTTTTAATTTTTCTTTTCTGGCTTTTACTCTGAGATCCCTAGAGCCAGGGCCATAACAGTCCATTAAGTCTCTTTACACAAACTAGAAAAAGACACTTTTTCCTTAAAAACCTTTACTACCATCTGCCAGAAAAGTGCCATAATAAACATACAAATCCGTGTTTACAGTAGGAATGGCCCTCCTTAGATATGGTACTGTTGTGCACTGAATAACCTACACCACTGCAAACGATGGCCCTGCTTATAAGTCATTTCCCTTATCCTTTAAGATTCTCCTTTGTGTAAAATGGGAATGATTATTACTACATGGCAACAAATGATGTAAAATATCTCCTTGTTTAGAAGATACTATAACCACTCATGGCTATCTGTTAGCCAAAATGTATTTAAAATTTGTATTAAAGTTAATGTAGTTTTTGAAACTAAAGTTATGGCTCTTCCTGTTGAGACATTTTATTGATAGTACAGATTTGTATATGGAAGCTCTTTGAATAATATTAAATATTAACCTTGGATTCACTTGCAAATTTTTTGAAAGCAGTGCTCTCAACCTTAGATGTTTTTTAAAGGTGAGTTGTTTCTTTTTAATTTTTAACTCAAGCCATCCATGGTTAAACGTAGTTTGGATTGGTTTTTTTTTTTTTTTTTTTTTTTGATGTCTAGTCTAGTAATTAATGATATTTTGAAGAGTTGTCTCCATTGTGTTAATTTGTTAATTTTATAAATTTAATATTTTATATTACAAATATATTTACTCAACTTGAATTTAGTGTGATAATGCATATCTCTGTATTTGTTTAGGTCCTGTACACTTCTCAGGGCACTCTTTTAATTTTTTAATTAATTAATTATTTTTTAGTAGGGCACTCTTGTAAATGTAAGACAAAAAATAAAGATGAATAATACATAGTCCAAGTGGTTAAGCGAATCTTACGTGCTAGACACTGTTAAATGCCTTAGATTACTTGTTGATTCTCACAATACAAAAATAATAAAAATATAATAGTGAGTACTTTATTTTGCTTATTCTGTGGGCCATCCTCTGTTCTAAGCTCTTTGTTTATATTCATTTATCCTTCACAGTAACCTGATCTGATGAGATGTAGGTACTGTTATTCTTGTTTTAGAGGCACAGGTGAAGGAACTTATCTAGGGTCACACAGCTGAGATGAGGCAGAACTGGGATCAGTCTCTGGCAGCCTTAGGGCCTGCATGCATAACCACTATACTGCATATGTTTTAGGAAGATATGAAATAGATACTATTCTCAGAGAAGGAAAACTGAAGCTTAGAGATATACATCCAAGGTTATATGAATATATTGACAGCCAAATTTCAAATTCTAAGATAACTATCTGATTTTACAAGGGGGGGAGATTACTTCTGTCTAGGAGGATCAGGCAAGCTTAATTTGAAGATGCAGTTTGATTTGAGCCATGAATGCATTACCATCAGTATTAATGTGGGAAACTGATGTCTTCTGGGAAACATTGAGCTGTCAGATTTAGCATAAGTATGCAGGGATTTAATGGCAGAAATAAAACTGGAATGGTAGGTGGGGCTACATCCTTGGTGTAGAAACTTGGTGTACACCAAGGAAATAAGACTTTCTTCAGGATGTGGGAGGAAACCATAGCCATTTTTGGTTTCTTTTGGTACTGTCTCCAGCCAGTATTACTGAAAATATACTATTATGTTCATGCCTTTAAAAAAAGAGAAAAACCTTGGCTTCTATTATTGACACTTAATAATCCGTCTGTCAGTTCAAGTAAAAAACGTAAGTTGCCTAATCTTCACTTAATTTTCCACTATACCTCAAGCTCCTTGAGGCCAAAAATTATGTGGTGGTTAATTTGATATACAGAACTCAGAGTAATGCAGTACTGAAGTTTTTTTTGGGGGGGGGCGAAGAGGGGCAATAAGTTAATATAATTAAAATTCAAGTTGTACTAAGTTCATTTACTATGTTTTTTCACCACCTATATTTCATCATTGGGTCAGAAAACAAAAATGCCTTTGGGATATCAACAGAAAACTATAAAATACAATTTTAGTTACTGTGAGCCAAAAGGAAACTTAATGCTTTGTCTTGATTACAGAAGGCATTTAGAAAGTGCATTATTGTAAAACTTTCTTTCTAAATATGAAAAAATAAAGGGAGAGAGAAGTTTTTGTTAATGCTTCTATCCTTATAGTCTTCCTTTATCCCAGTTTTCTGCCACATCACTTGAAATGTTTTCATAGTGCTTCCTGTTAAGTTTTATTTTCAAGGGAAACTTGTTGGCTGAATATAAATGCTGAATTTCATAAGTTATTTCCACCAGTATTTCTTAAACTTGGCAGTTTGAGTGTCTTTGCTAAAAATAGTTTTCTGTTGATATATTGTACAAAAGAACTTATCTATTCTTTCATCCTGTCCTACTGAAACTTAGAACATGTGTTACCAGCCTACTTTTCCTAAGCCAAATGGCACAAAATATGTTATTAACAGATAGATTCCAAATATTTCCTTTTTTTGTCTTCTTTGAAAAAGTGAGTTAATGATGTTTGATTTACTATAAGTGGTATAGGAAAAACGTTTTCTTAATAAAAGCACATGTTCTTACATTTGACTTTTTTTTCTCACAGGAAATGCTTTGGTTTTTAAAAAATAAGAAAGAAAAGGAAAAGGAAAGGCCTATGCTGTTAAGTGTTCTTCAAGTTTTACCTAATTTGCAATTTAATATTAAGAAAGTTGAAAAAAAAAATACTAGACTGGGGTGCCTAGATACCAGTCCTGCCTCTCAAAAAAAAAAAAAAAGTTGATAAAATGGATTTAGCCATTCAGATAGTTGCTTTGCAACTATAAAATAGGTAAAATTATTATAAGACAGCAACAGCAACCTCCTCCCCCTCCAAAAAATACCCCACAAAAGTTTAATGTTCCGAAGATGGGGGAAAGAGTAAATTTTATTACTTTTTCATGTTTTCCTATTTTATTTCCCTAGCACTAGAAAGTTTGGGCTTTGGCTCTTACATCAGTGAAGTAAAGGAAGTCTTACAAGAGTGCAAGACTGTAGCGTTAAAAAGAAGAAAGGCCAGTTCTCGTTTGGAAAACCTTGGCATTCCTGAAGAAGAATTATTAAGACAGCAACAAGAGTTATTTGCAAAAGTAAGTAATGCATTTTAAATTATTTTCATCTGAATCCTACCCTGTTTGCTAACAGAAATCATACTGGTTTCTGAAATCATTTCCTAAATCAACATACATACCTAGAGGATTTTCTTTCTGTGGCTGATTGTTTGATCGTTGAGTCTGATGTCTACATCTAACTAACTGATTTGACTCTGTTTGGCCAGTTGTTTATTTCATATAAAAGTAAATATTTGTAGCAACCTGTTTTCTAAGGAGAATAACTCCAAATAACTACTGAGATCTTACTTTGATGGGTGTTTTTTTTTTTTCCCCAAACAAAATACCCACTTAAAAGCATGCAGAGTATACCTAAATATTCTTAAAATTTAAAATGATGGACTGGTGAGAAAATACTATATCATATTTTATAATGAGTGGCATATGAGGAGAATTTGATAAACATCTATTTTATAGTTAAATTTTTAAAATTTAAATTCAGTTAGCCAACATATAGTATACATCATTCGTTTCAGATGTAGAGTTCAGTAAATCATTAGTTGCATATAAAACCCAGTGTTCATCACATCACGTGTCTTCCTTAATGCCCGTCACCCTGGTTAAATTTTTTAACACACCTTTAAAATATTCTAGGGATGCCTGGGTGGCTCAGTTGGTTAAGCATCTGCCTTTGGCTCAGGTCATGATCCCAGGGTTCTGGGATCTAGTCCCACATCAGGCTCCATGCTCAGTGGGGAGCCTGCTTCTCCCTCTGCCTACCACTCCCCCTGCTTTGTGCGAGCTCTCTCTCAAATAAATAAAATCTTTAAAAAATAATAAACAAACATTCTAATCCTAAAAAATATTGAAGGGCTAGTAGAACAGAGAAAGGGAGAAAACTTTTTTTTTCTTATTGAAGTTCTGATTACCAGTTTGTGAAGGATTAGCACCAAGTACTAATATTCCTCTATTTTATTTTTTTACTTTATTTTATTTTTTAATATTCCTCTTTAAAAAAAAAAGGGAAGGAAGAGGATGAAGTTCTTTTTTTCCCCACTAAGTTTTGGCCTCTCCTTTGAAATTGTAAGGCAGTTTTGGGTTGAATAGAAGAGGTGAGATTTCCTACTAGTTATTGTAGTTACCATTAACACTGGGAAGTATCATTTTAGGTAATCTCTTCCAGATTGGCACCATACCTGATCTCTGTGTAGTAATAACAATCAGTTGGGTTTGAATCAAAAAACATTTGAATTTTAAGTGTTGTGAGGTACTAGGCATTAGAAACCATTTAAACTAATAAGAAAAATAAAAGTTTACTAACATTTATTGAGTTCTAACCATGTGTTAATCATGTTGCTGAGTAATTTACCAGTATTTTTTTTAATCCTTACAACAACCTACAAGATAAGTACTAAAGAGTTACTAAAAGCTTTTGAAGCAGGCGTGAACACAAGCAAACAATTTATAATCCATATGAATATGAGGTTACTAAGAAAGGTGATTAAAAAAATAATGGCTATTATTTATTGATTCTCTGCTATTGCAGATCACACAGAGAGTTCCAAATTAGATTTTTGTTTTTTTTAAGAGAAGGAGAGAGGGGAGGTAGGGGCAGAGG
Source organism: Ursus americanus (assembly GCF_024610735.1). Classification (NCBI taxonomy): domain Eukaryota; kingdom Metazoa; phylum Chordata; class Mammalia; order Carnivora; family Ursidae; genus Ursus; species Ursus americanus. The sequence goes on from NC_142138.1 coordinate 44,743,525, forward strand.
GGGAGGGAGAGAGAGAATCTTAAACAGGCTCCATGACAGTGCGGAGCCAGACTCAGGGCTCGTTTTCACAACCCTGAAATCATGACCTGAGCCGAAATCAAGAGTCAGATTCTTAACTGACTGAGCCATCCAGGTGCCCCCCAAATTAGATATTTGATGAAAGGAAAAAGATTCTCTGCTAGATGCTTTATATACTTTGCAGAGTCTTTATAAATATGAATAAAATAAATAAATGTAAATTTTATTATACCCATTTACACATTAAGAAACATTCAGAGATGGAGAAACTTGCATGAGATCATTCATTCATTTGTTCTACTGGTAATTACTGAAGTTCTCACTACTTACCAGAGATAGTGCTAAATGCTAGGCTTATAGTAGTATACAAAAGAGACATGGTTCTTGCTATTCTGAAACGTAGTTTACTGGAAAGGATTGAGTTAAACAAATAAAACAAGTAAGTTCATATAGTTAGGAAGTGTGGGAGTCTAAATTCAAAACTCATGTCTTCTGACTCCAAAACTTGCTCTTTCTACATTAGCATGCTAATGTTCTAGCCACCGTTTTGTCTGCTTAAATTTATTTTGAAACTTTTAAGTGGAACATGCCTTATCCTTTCCAGGGCAAAAAGAAAAATGAAAGAAATAATTGCCTGTCTGCCTGCCTGCCTGCCTGCCTGCCAAATCCGTCTTTACTTTTCTATCCTTGTCATCTGTTTTTTCCTCTTCCTTATCTCCCTTTTTTCTTCCCTCATCTATGGAGGGAGGGGGGAAGGGCAGAGGGAGAGGGAGAAGCGGACTCCCCGCTGAGCAGGGACACTGATGCAGAACTCCATCCCAGGACCCTGGGATCATGACCTGGGCCAAAGACAGATGTTTAACCGACTGAGCCACCCAGGTGCCCCATTACGGACTCTTAAAAAATGTTTTTCATGAAGCACTCTTAGTCTGTTTTACACTCCAGGTATTCCTGCCATAAAAGTAAATATGCTTGTATATTAGAATAACTATTTTCCATGCTTTTTTAATAAAGATGGATGAAAGTAGTGATTAGAATGTCTGGCTTCTGATTTCCTAAACAAAAAAAGTTTTCGTCTTGTAGGAGAAGTATGATATAGGTACACTAACAGCTGTAATATGAGGCTGACTGTTCCATGAGCAACGTATAAAGAGATCCCAAGTATGGAGACATCACATTAGATTTTGGCAGTGTTAGAGTGTGCCAATTATCTTGCATGTGAGTGCTAATACAAATTTAAACCCAAGCCGCAACTTCCTCACATGTCTCATGAATGTTGACAATGGAAGGAATACTTTGCCTGTAGTATAAAATCAGTTCTGGACTAAAAAGCTGGGGAAGAAACTTAAGTTTCTTTTTTGCATAATAAAAAAAACAGCTAGTATGCAATTTTCTTGTTGATCTCAGCAGATGAACTGAGCTGATATTGTTAATTCAGATTCAAGAAATTATCTGAATCTTAATTTGTGTAGATTTGTGATCTGCGTGCAGTATTAACTAAATTGGATAGCTTTTGGGATGCCTGGGTCGGTCAGTCGGTTAAGTGTCTGCCTTCGACTCAGGAGTTCCACATCGGGCTCCTTGCTCAGTGGGGAGCTTGCTTCTCCCTCTGCCTGCCACTCCCCCTGCTTATGCTCTCTCTCTCTGACAAATAAATAAATAAAATCTTAAAAAAAATAAATTGGATAGCTTTTACACTTTCACATGTGTACATAGGCTTTCCCCACCCTTTTCAACATCCATTAGTGATTGAACTTTGTGAACTGGCATGAAACATTACAATGTTTTGTTGTAGCATTTGATGGAGAATCTTTTATATACACTTGTAGTAGGTGAAAAACCAAATTGCAAATCCTTTTTTTTTTCTTTGAAGCTTAAACTATATACTAAGTTTTTGGTCCAAATTGAGTAGAATAAGTTAAACTTACATTGCGTTCTGTTACCCAATATGAGTGTATTTTTGTAAGCATAATGATATTTAAATAAGGTTTTAAAAAGAAAAAGACATCAAGTGCCAGTTACTAAACAGTTTTCTTAGCCTGAAACCCACCTTTCTATGCTTTGATTTCTGCTTTTCTTTTGGACTTCATTATAGACTCTGCTGCCAGTAGGGGTTCTGGAGGAAGATTGTCCAGCTGGAGGAGGAAGGCAGCACTTGGGCTCCTTTCTTTTACTTCCTATTGGCCTCCTTTCTTTTACTTCCTGTTGGCCTCAAGCTTCTTCGAACAACCTACCAGTGTTTCTTCACCCTGGCTGCATCAGTTTTTTTTCCTGTAGCAGGACCTGAATCCAGTTTGCAGTTTCTTTAATACTTACAGAACCAGCCTAAACATTCACCCTCTTCCTCAGGAATGTGGGTCTCAAACATTGGGGCCCTCTGCCAAACTCAGAGATGCTTTTACCAGCCAATCTATGTCCCTTCTTCAGAGGACTGAGTTTCAGTTCCATGGATTCTTCCTGTAAGCTTCTAAGTTTCAAAAATTCCAGCCTCTTCTTTTGTTGTGCCAGTTTTAGGGTTGGTGGCTGGTTTTGATAGTTACCAGTTGCATGATGTCTTAGTGTTCTTTTCTTGCCTTTTCAATGACCTAGTTACCAACTTTATACTTGTTTAACAATCCTTTATATTTTTTTCTCTCTGTTCCCCTAACTAGTGTGACTTCTATCTCCTGATTAGATCCTGAATGACAGGAATCAGGAAAGAACTTAATAGAGAAAATAATATTTCAGTTTGATTTGGAGGAAGAGTGGAATTTTGGTGGGTGAAAATTAAGAAATTTCAAATAGAATGAACATCAGCGTGAGTTAAGGTAGCGAAAATGGGAGGGTATGGTGTATCTGGGAAATATTTTACGTTCTAAGTTTTTTTGGAGTACCACGTATAGCAAAAGTTAATTTGGGAGATAGGTTGGGGCACGCAGTAATTTGGAGACCTTTAACTCTAGGCTGAGAAATTGAACTTAATTGGTAACAGGTGATTTTTTTTTTAAGTATAATAATGGCCTGATTAGAATTCTCCTCTAGAAATTTTTGGATAATAAATTCATGACAGATTATTAAGGAAAGTTAGGAATGTACATGGTAAAATCTTAATGTAAGAGTTATGCTGAGTATTACGATTTCCCCACAAAATATTCATTCAGAAAATACTGGAGGCCTATGTGTTGGGAATGCAACAAAGAGTATAAAAATAGTCTCTATCTCAGGTCTAGTGGAGAAAAAAGATAATAGGCTCAGATAATTAAAGAATAAAGTAGATAGGTGTGGGAATGCATGGAGAATTATAGCATATAAAATAGAGTATACAGTATGACCTATAAGGGTCAAGAAAGACCAATTTCTACTTTAAATGATAACTAGGAATTAGCCATGCATAAAGGAAGGGGGAGGATATGAGCCAAGCTTAAGGAACAATTCTGAGAAAAGACAGAGAAGGAGAAACAGCATTGTTTTGGTAGAATCCAATGGACAATTATATATGTTCTTTTCATGAACAGATTCATTTTTTCCCTCTTGGTAGGATTTTTCTGTAAGTAGATGAAATTAAATTGAGAAAGATCTTCAGCTGTTGCAAAGCGTGTGTAATGCATATGTATATATCTTAGTTTCTAAAATTCTTTATTGAGAATATAGCTTTAAAACAAAGCTTTATTTATTTATTTATCTATCTATTTACTTATTCTAAGTAGGCTGCATGCCCAGTGTGGGGCTTGAACTCCTGACCCTGAGATCAAGAGTCTCATGCTCTACTGACTGAGCCAGTCAGGTGCCCCGGTTTCTAAAAATTCTGTGATGGTTGTTGGAGAGGATATATATCAGATGAATGAATTTTAACTATCTCACTTAAATTCAGTCCTGGATAAGTGCCTTTTCTCTAGTGTGTGTATTTATGGGGAGGGGGACAGAGGAGAAATATATGTATAGGATACGGAACTGTGTGAGAAACTCAAACATCGGTGCCTGGTGGCTCAGTCGGTTAAGCATCCAGCTCTTGATTTTGGCTCAGGTCATGATCTCAGGTCATGGGTTAGAGCCCCCCCGTTGGGCTCTGTGCTCAGGGCAGAGTCTGCTTATGCTTGTCCTTCTCCCTCCACTCCTTCCCTGGCTTGGGTCCCGTGTGTTCACTCTCTCTCTTTTTTTTTTCTCTCTCTCTCAAATAAATAAGTATCTTTAAAAAAACCCTCAAGCATCAAGGTAGTTATTGCATTCATGTATAGTACTTCTCCTTAAGAGTTAGAGGTACTGTACTAGACAACTTTTTAACCACAGAAAGAATCTTTAGTTTGAAAAATGTTTACATTTAACTGTAAGTTGAGAGGACAGAAGAATCAAGTGAAACAAAAGGAATGAGAAGCAGAGAAAAGAACCAAAGAGAGGACATTGTGATTGTTCTACCAGCTTTTTCAACTCTATTGAGCCAAAGGTCATAGAATTATATGGCATAAAGGGGACTGTCTAAAGTTTCCAAGTTTTGGAAACTGTCCTTAGTTGACAGAGAGGCAGTCATCTATATTTTCTTATAGAGTTCATGTTCTCCAGATGTATAACAGTTATATAGTGGTTGGAAAATATCCAAATTTGATGATTAAGTCTGTAATTGGCTTAATTTATATTTAACCAAAGTGTATATGTTGTGAGTTTTAAAAAATATGTATTATTTGTTTTTATGTTTTTGGTGTTTAGGCTAGACAGCAACAAGCAGAATTGGCCCAGCAGGAATGGCTTCAAATGCAGCAAGCTGCTCAGCAAGCACAGCTTGCTGCTGCCACAGCCAGTGCATCTAACCAGGCAGGATCTTCTCAGGATGAAGAAGATGATGATGATATCTGAAATTTACCAGCTGAGTTTCTATTTCCTCTATAAATGTTTTTCCCTGCACAAGAAAACAGTGAAAGAAATGCTTATCTGTAATTTTGTATGCATCTTGGTGGACTTGCCATTGGTATTCTAGGGAAATCTGTTGTTAAGTTTCATCTATTGTGTGCTATTCATGTAAAAACTGTCTCTTTGAACTATTGAAAATTTAAGGTTCAGTATAATATCAATTTTGAATTTTTAATGGTGTTTATGAAATTTTAGATAGCAGTGAGTCCTTTATTTGATCAATAAACAGTGTTACAGAAAATGTCGTTTATAAAATACAGTGAAATTTATACAAACAGAAACTCTAAGTCTGCATTTGCATTTCCTCTGCCCTTTTAACTAAGCTAAAAATTGGGAATTTTAAATTATTGGGGGGAGGGTGTTATGTGATGCAGTAGATGTTAGATCAGGTTGATAAAAAAACAAAAGAGTTCAGTTTTGTAGTATCTGAATTTCTTGTCTTTTAAAATGAGTATATATATATATGCAGTAAATATATATGCTCAGATAAATATACTTGTTTAAAAAAAATCTCAAAACATTCAAAAACTAGGAAGGAGTATGTTCAATAGTTGTATAAATTCAGTGGGTTATGTTTTTGATTTTGTTTTTGTTTTATGTAGAGGTAAAAACTACAGTTTTATTATGGCATAATTCATCTTGAGCTATGCTATTACATTTCAAAGACTGCCCAATTTTGAGGACTGTCATGATTCTTACTACTTCACTCCAATAATTGTTAATAGTATTACTTGCTTAGTCCATCCATGTTTATTGGACCTTGTGAAACAATTGCTTAGGTTCCATTGGTTTAATGGAGATTCATGAATATTCAAACCTTTACTGGGGGAAAGAAATGAAAGTTAATAAGCATGCTTACTGTAAAAGAGGGATTTTTTTGTAATTTAACTTGTAGTTATAGTTTACTTATTGTTTGTTTTTAGCATTACTTTTACATTTTCTTGACTAGATGGCCTAGAGTGTCCAATGCTTCCTTTTGAAATAGCACCATTGTCTCCATCATAATTGAGTGATAGCTTTAAAAATGATTGGCTTTATTTTGTTTAAGAAAGCGTGTCATAACCGATCAGCCCTATATGAAACGTAAATAGTTTCAACCTACTCATTAAAAGGGAGAAGCTTTACTTTGTTTCCAATAAATAAAGCATGGTAGTGATTTTTATAGGAATCCAGTGAGTTGAAGAAATGGCATATTATTTGTATTTTGGAAACAGAATGGAAAAGCCATTTAAGATAGTATAAAGTAATCTAAATTCCTATGTCAGTTGCCAAATCATTTAAATTTGTATGTTCACCAAGCCCAAGGATAAATTGTGGCTGCTGGGATTCCAATTTTAATTGAAGAGCTAAATAAGTAAAGTTTATAAGTATTAGATTTCTTAATTATCTTATTTTGCAGTTTTAGAAAATGTGAAATATTAGCATACATTTATTAAATACACTTCCCCCATGCCATGAAAAGGTTAATTTTGCTGGATGTTTTAAGTTGAAGTTGATACTGTATCCATGAAGTGCTTTGGACAAGATAGAAGGGGTTGTTCTTTTAAAAGTTTAAGTACCAAAGGTAGTCTAGTCTAAGAAATAATAAGTTAATAAGTGTTGGCTTTTCTAATTTGTACTGTAACATCCTAATACTTTCTATTTTAAGATTATCTGTTTCTTAAGTAAACAATTTAGATATTTTTCCACACCTTTTTTTTTCCTGATGCAGAGTTCAGGTTAATTAATATTTTACTGCATCTGATAATGTATTATATGTTTGAAGCCTAGTGACTTTTCATTTTGACATTCTTGTGATTTCATATGCTGTATTCTTCAAGCAATAAAATTCTGATGTGTTTTATAAATTGTTTTTACATTTAATAATCTACACAGATTAGCAGCAATGTCTATTATTAACATTTTTACTAGTTTCAAGAATCTTAGGCCCAGAAGACATTTTGATCATTTGGTATATAGTACCTGACTTTCTCCTTTGTTTATTGTTATTATTCAGAAAATGTGGTTTTACTTGTACTTTTGTAATTTACAGTCCTAGGATCGAGGCATAACAAAGCTAATTAAGCAGTGTTTTACTTTTAGCTTATTTTTTAACATTTAAAAGTCACTGTACCATCCGTTGTTGAAATTTTTAAAACCTTGTGGGGAGAGAAACAAATCTTTAGGGTTCTTGAGAAATAAAGTTATTGTTTAGTAAATATTTTCCCCACTTCTTTGAATACATATCTGTCTTTTTCAGTAGCCTATCAGATTGATAAATGTTGAAAAGTTACCAATTTTTAAAACTGCATATACCATAAATATAGAAGAGTATATAAGTGAGGGTTTTGACAAATTAAATGTAATCCTGTCATTGGCCCTCAGATCAAGACACAGCGGTATGAACACCCCAGAAGCCCCTCTTGCCCCTATTTTAACACTACCTTCTTCCTCCCCAGAAGTAACTACTATTTTCTAAAACCATAGATTAGTTTTGCCTTTTATTTTATGTAAATGCAATCATAAATAATACACTCTTTTTTTTAACTTTTACAATTTTAATAAGTCTTGTACAGGCTTACTAAAGAAAAGTATTCTACCCTGTATACCTAATAAAAATGGAAAATTTACATTCCATTTGACTGGCTTAAAGAGTTTAAGACCACTTTCACATTTATAGAGCCTAATTAAGGCTAGACAGGCACATTCCCATCTTCCATGTCATCCTTAACCCTTTTGTCCTGAGAAAGGAGGCTTAGCTGTTTCTTTAGTTCTTTTTTTTCTTTTTCTTGTTCTAGTATCTTTGTAGGGTGAGAATAACATTTCCACAATTTTGGAAAAGTTCACTTGATGGCAGCTGAACAGAGCAGACAGTCTCTGAGTTGCATTCTTTCTGGTTAAGTGCTAGATACACTTGGCTTGTGTTTTACTGAAGGATTCAAGTATTTGACCAGTTCTTAAACCTGTTAAAACTTGTACTTGTTCCATTTCTGTTCCAAATGGCTGAAAGAGCTCTGGTAGGATCACACCCAAGTTATACATATCTCACATGGCATCACACTCACATACTTCTAACTCTTCAGGTTAAGGGTGTACAGACAAGTACCTACTCTGGAAGTTTGTGTTGATGTTCTCCTGTCATGTCTATTGATCCAGTCTGTGTTGTTCTGTATGATGTCTGTGCAGGCCAGACCAAAGTCTCCTATTTTTACTTGGTGATCAGGGCCATGAGGAAAATATTTCTGGGCTTCAGATATCTGGGTACTATTCTTATGTTATGAATATAAAACACACCTTCCTCCAGTTCTTGAAAGATTTTTATTGCAACACTGGCCATAACATAAGGACATGCAGATTGGCCTCCACACTCCCGGCCCTGCTTGGTTCTCTCAGCTATCCAGTTCCACAGAGAGAGTCCCGCAGCTGGATCTGGATGTGCAACATCAGGTGATGTCTGCCCCAACGAGTTTTACGTTTTCTTCAGAATATTCCTCGATGGATGTGAAATTCTCTTCTAAGTCTCAATCATGCCTAAGTGGCAGCTGATGTTCAACAATCTGGAAGACAAATCAGCCAAGCTATTTTCTTGGAGTAAAATGAATGACTCAAATTCACTGGCATCTTTTGTGACTAAATTGATGATATAGTTCATCAATCTGTTAGTCTGATTTTCAGTGCCAGATTCTCCTAAGGATTTTTCTTTTTCTTTTTTTTTTTTTTTAAGATTTTATTTATTTATTTGACAGAGATAGAGACAGCCAGCGAGAGAGGGAATACAAGCAGGGGGAGTGGGAGAGGAAGAAGCAGTCTCATAGCAGAGGAGCCTGATGTGGGGCTCGATCCCATAACGCTGGGATCACGCCCTGAGCCGAGGGCAGACGCTTAACCGCTGTGCCACCCAGGCGCCCCGAGGATTTTTCTTTTTCTAAAGTGACCTTGGCAAGGATAATGGATGAGCTGTTACTTTAATCATTTTTAACGTCATATTGATTTTTGTCATCCTCCTGGTTGGAGCTCACTTCCAGAGGTGGCAACTGAGTAGAAATTCTATCTTGCATTTGGACCACCTGAGCATGTTCTATCCAAGCATTATGATGGCCTGACAATGTTAGGATACTGAAGACCTGCCAACACCTTCACCTACCATAGTACCTTCATGCAATCTGTTTAGTTGCACCCTTAATCAGGATTTTTTTAATTGCAAAATACTGACCATCTAATTTATTCCTGATCTTGTATACTCTTTCGTATTTACCTTTCTCTGAGTTGGCAAACTGTTGTAATTCACTTAAGTAACATGAAGTTTGTTCTTCAAAGCTGCTTCCCTTGATCTGATCTTCTGGATGTGAGAATTACCCTCACAAGGATCCTGAGGAGCTCTTAAGCTGACATCATTAAATGAGCAATAGCTTGGGGCGCCTGGCTGGCTCAGTCAGTAGAGCGTGTGACTCTTGATCTTGGGGTTGTGAGTTTAGGCCCCACGTGGGGTGTAGAGATTACTTTAAAATGTTTTTTAAAGATTTATTTATTTTAGAAAGTGAGAGAGAGCACGGGAGTGGGAGTAGGGGCAGAGAGTGAGGGAGAGAAGCAGACTCCCTGCTGAGCGCAGCCCTGATGCAGGGCTCGATTCCAGGACCCCGAGATCATGACCTGAGCTGAAGGCAGCTGCTTAACTGACTGAGCCACCCAGGCAGCCCCCCCCCACCCCGCCAGTGTACTCTTTTATTTGATCATTGTTATATTTGTGAGTGTACTAGATTTCTGATGCCACTGTAATAAATTAAGACAAACTTAGTGACTTAAAACAGCACAAATTCATTCTCTTACAGTCCTGGAGATCAGAAGTCCCAAACTATTTTTATTAGGCCAAAGTCCAGCTATCAGCAGGGCTGGCTCCTGAATCTGAAAGTTGTGAGTGGAGCATCTGTTTCCTTGCCTTTTTTCAGCTTCCAGTAGCTGCCTGTAGTTTTTGTAGCCCCTTACTCGGTATTAAAGCCTCTGCTTTCATCATCACATCACCTTCTCTTCTTCTATAGTCTAACCTTCCTCTGCCTCTACCTTTAGGGCCCACCTGGATGATCCAGGTTAATCTCATTTCAAGATCCTTAATTTAATCACACCAGCAAAGCCTCTTTTGCCATATAAGGTAACATTCACAGATCTTGGAGTTAGATCCTAGATATCTTTGGAGGCCATTATTTAACTTGCTTGAGTGAGATTTGTTATAATGTATGTGTTTGTAGTCATTCATTCTCACTGCTGAATAGTATTTCATTAATTTAACCATTTTTATTATATCCAAAATTTTCCCCTTCTACCATTGATGGGTATTTGAGGAATTTCTAGTTCCTGGCTATTATGAATAATGCTGTGGAGAACATTCTTATACATGTCTTTTGGTGACTGTATATATGCACTTCTGTTGAATATATACCTGGGAGTGGAATTGCTGGGTCATGGGGTATGCACATATTTGGTTTTAGTATGTATGTCAATTTTCCAAAGGCTTTTAAGAGGGCACTATTTTAATATGTACCATTATAATGAATTACTCTAAAGGTCTAGAGGCCTGACAATGTTAGTGAATTTCTCAAAATACTTAAATTTTACCAAATGAGTTATATTTGCTACAGCAGGTCTGTTGTTATTTAATATCACACAAGATGAAAATAAAAGCAAAAGTATTTGTTCTTATTACACAGTAGTATTGTGCACTCAGATTATTGCTCCTCAGAAGAAATGCAAGTTTTAGATAATCATAAATAGTATGTTGAGTTTATAAATAGAATGTTTAGTTATGGAAAATACATGATTTACATTTTAATTGAATTAAAATGTTTTATAACTTTTTTTGGAAATAGAGATATTTCCTCATACCCAAATGGCCACCAGGAAGAATTATCTAATCCAGATAGCATAGACACTGCCTTCGACTGGCTTCACTTGGACTGTGTTTGTTTCTTTTCTTCTCTGTCCCCAACACCTTGGCCCCTTCTACTTTTTACCTTGCCCCACAGCATAGAATATCATGGGTAGGATTAGCCAGGGTGAAGAGAATGGCTGTGTAAATAGCATCCTTTCACCCACCCCCCCCCCCAAGCATCACCACTGATCCTTCTCCTATTTCCTCAAAATAAACGATCTACTCTTACATATGTACTTAAATTTGCTCTTTCCCTATACAAGATAGAAATGAAAAGAGAAAGCAGGGAAGCAAAGAAGGCAACTTTTAACTTATTATCAGTTCCTACCAGAAATCAAGCAACTTAGTAGAACCTTAGAATTTCTTAATCTCTTAGAATTTAGGATTTCTCAACCTCGGCGTTATTGGCATTTGGGGTCAGTCAATTCTTTGTTGAGAGGCTGTCCTGTGCATTGTGCGGAGTTTAGCAGCATCTCTGGCTTCTATGTACTGGGTGCCAGTAGCACCCCCCCACCCCTTGTGACAACCCCAAAATACCTCCAGACATCCCCAGGTTTCTGGGGGAGTGTGCAAAATCACCCCTTGTTGAGAACTACTGCGTTACAACATCAAGGCTTTTACTTTTAGGATAGGGTACTGAGGAAAGACTGAAACTGAACCTCTGTTTGGAAGCAACATGTGTGTAAGTCAAAAAAGACAAAAAGAAGCAAGGTGCTTTGGAGAGAATAGGCCTGGGATTAAAGTATATTTTGAGGAAAGTAAGATCTTGAAGGTGGCTCTTGACTTCACATCTGCGGATCCCTTTACCCCCTAGAAAGCTGGTCCAGTTCTTAAAAATCTACCTGCTTATGCTTTTCACCCAGAGATCCTCGCCAAACCCAGTTTAAGATAAATCAGGTATACTGTCTCCTTACAGTATATATCTTTTAGCAAGTATTTTTAATTGCTTTTATTGTGGTTAAATATGCATATAAAATGTACTATTTTAGTCATTTTTAAGAGTTCAGTTCAGTGACATTAAGTACATTGATATTGTGCAACCATCACTATTTCCAGAACGTTTTCATTATCTCACACTAAAATACCCATTAAACAATGATTCCTCATTCTTCTCTCCCTGCAGCCACTGGTAACCACTGTTTTGCTTTCTATTTCTAATGAATTCAGTGATTCTAGGTACCTCACATAAGTGGAATCATACAGTATTTGCCTTTTTGTGTCTGACTTAGTTCATTTAGCATCATGCTTTGAAGGTTCATGTTGTAACATGTATCAAACTTCATTACTTTTTACAGCTGAATAGTATTCCTCTGTATGTATATGCCACATTTTGTTTATTCATTTAGTGTTGAATGAGTAGCTTCCGCCTTTTGACTATTATTGGTGCTAGGGACATAGGTGTACAAATACTGGTCCCTAATAAGCTTGTTTTTTTGAACACAGAGATCTATATTTTGAGAGTCGAAACAAGGTAAGAAGTATAGTACAAATGCACATATTAAGATAGTTTGTAATATATGATAAATATGACATGAATGAAGGGGATACTTTTGTACTAGATCTTTACCTGTGTTATTTCATGTTCTCATTACCTCTGAGAGTTAGGTCTTGATAATCCAGGGTGGCAGACTGGTAAACACAGGTATACCATCAGAAGTAATAGATACATATAGTATTTTACTTTATGAACCTTATATCTTATGTTTAATGTAGTTGATGTAGAAAACAATATAGTCCATGGCTATTTCCTTTCAATTTCATATTATCTACTTTTTGTATACTTTTGTATACTTTTTATGAATAGTACTCATTTGTCACTGGTGTGAAATATAGTAGTGGAGCTAGAAGGAGATTTTCCAGAAAAAAATTTTAGTGTATTCGAGAGGTTTTTTACCGGGGATTGGGAGTGGAGGGAAAGTGATAGTATTAGAAAGGATGTATCTGGTGATGGAAGAAGAAACTATGCTTGCTGTTAAGGCAGCTGAAGACCCTCTGACTACTAAAGGAAAATGTGGCAGGCTCAGAATTGTTTGGTTATGCAAGATGCTTTTCATAAGTTTGCTTCCTTTATTATGCCTATAAAAGATACCATTAACATCGTATTTATGTCATTAATAAACTTCCAGGATCCATGTAGTACGGTATAGTAGTATAGTTAAGATAAGAAGAGACAACAATGATACTTATTTCAGAAACATTTATTTGGTGTATTACACTGGATAAGGTATGTTCTATAAGCCTGAGGTTTATATATGCAGTTGAATCATACATGTAATTGTAGCCAAATTTTGGTCTGTCTTTAGTATAAACATTTTATAAATAAGGGAACTAAATTTAAAAGAAATTAAGTAATATGATAAAATGTAGCAAGTGGAGGCATCAGAATTTGAACCCCAATATAAGTAGGTCTAAGGACTATGTTTCTTCCACTAGATCATTCTGCTTTCCCTCCAGAAGTACTCTGGGAATACTGGGATGAATCTTTAGATCTTTATTTGAAGTCATTTAAAAAATTATAACCCTTCCTGAGGATAGCGAAATTGTGTGCTATTGCAAGATAATTACAGAGCTCATAGTAAGGAAGCAGAAGTAATGTCTGGTAATGTTTTTGGCTCCCTTTTTCTGCGCACTGTTGTCCAAATGATTCAGTGTTACGCAGAATACAAAATATCGTTATAGAAGCTATTTCAGAAAGTTGATTTATTTTATAGATTTTTTGTTTTTGTTTTTGTTTTAGAGAGAGAGAGAGAAAGATAGTGTGTGAGCAGGGGGAGGGACAAAGGGAGAGGGAGAGAATCTTAACTTTTGGGGCATGGGGCTTGGTCTCATGACCCTGAGATCTTGACCTGAGCCAAAATCAAGACTCAGAAGTTTAACCTACTGAGCCATCCAGGTGCTTGCTTTTTTTTTTTTTTTTAAAGTAGCTGCACACCCAGCATGGGGCCCAACGTAGGGCTTGCACTCACAACCCTGAGGTCTTGATCTCAGGTGAGATCAAGAGTCGGATGTTAGCCAACTGAGCCACCCAGGCGCCCCTATTGTATAGGTTTTTTATAAGACTTTTCTTCTGGTCAAAATACTTCAAAGATTGGGGCGCGTGGGTGGTGCAGTCGTTAAGCGTCTGCCTTCGGCTCAGGGCGTGATCCTGGCGTTCCAGGATCGAGCCCCACATCAGGCTCCTCCGCTTGGAGCCTGCTTCTTCCTCTCCCACTCCCCCTGCTTGTGTTCCCTCTCTCGCTGGCTGTCTCTCTCTCTGTCAAATAAATAAATAAATACATACATACATACATACATACATACATAAATCTTAAAAAAAAAATACTTCAAAGATTATAGAAAATGTGACCTGGAATCGGGTTTCTAGAATTTCATCTTACCCAAATGTTGTAGAAATTTGGAATTCTTTGGAATAAGTTCTCAATCAAGGCCAAATTAAAAAATTTAATTGCAAGTCCCCTGTTTGTTTATATCCCAATAACAAGCTTACTATTTATACAAGTAGGAAATAAGATCTGGTAACAGTGGCCCATTATTTAGAATTTTGAAATTAAAGATTGTGTTCTTAATGGTACTGATAAATCAACAGCTATTATTATATGAAGATAAGGCTTGGAGAAGGTGCTGCCTCTACCTTTAATGTAGGCATTATTTCATAGTATTCCACTATGATCACACCCTGAGCCAAAGGCAGATGCTTAACGACTGCGCCACCCAGGCACCCCAATCATCTACTGACTTTCACTCTTGCAGGAGCCCTATTACCGCATAAGAAATCACTTAAAACTCAGCACCTTAAAACAACAATCATATTATTTATTACAGTTCTGTTAATTGCCTGGCCTCAGCTGAGTGGTTCTGCTTCACATACTGTTTGAGGCTGCAGTCATCTGAGGGCTCAACTGGAATGAAATGTCCAAGATAACTCACTCACATGGCTGGTAGTTGTCACTGTCAGGTGGGATCTCAGCAGGAGGGGTCATTTGCAATTCCTTGATTCTCCATGTGGCTTGAACTTCTTAGAGCATGGTAGGATTCTAAGGAGTGTCTCAAGAGTATTCCCAAGGGAAGAAAATAGAAACTGCCAGTCCTCTCAAGTCCTGGGCTCATAAGTCCAAGAACATTACTTCCATGACATTCTATTGGTCAGAGCAATTTCAAGGCCAATCTAGATTCAAAGGGAGAAGATACAGGTATCTCTCACTTCTCAAAAGTTCAAGTATTACACCACTCACTTTTAAGAAAGACCTACACTGGGGCACCCGGGTGGCTCAGTCAGTTAAGCGTCTGCCTTCAGCTTAGGTCATGATCTTAGGGTCCTGGGATTGAGCCCCACATTGGGCTCCCTGCTCTGCTTCTCCCTCTCCCTCTGTGATCTCTCTCATTCTCACCTTCTCTCAAATAAATAAATTAATTTTAAAAAAATACATTAGTACCCATTTTTGCTAACCAAAAGAAATCTGAAGGGGCTTTTTGCTGTTACAAAAAAAAGGTGAAAAGGGAAAATAGCATTCAGGGTTTGTTTGGCAGAGAGCCCTTATAGAGGCAGTGTGCACGCTGAGCAGCAGAATGGCATCACTAACTCCTTCCCAGGGAACTACACTTAGCTTCTCAGCAACAAGCTGCCATAGCTTTGAACTGAGTCTGTGAGCATCTCTACTTTATAGTGATTTATTTTGTGCATCTGTTAGCAAGATGTGTCCCAAGGTGTCAGAAAAGCCTAAGAGAGGTTATTTTTTCAGTCTGAGAAAGCTCAAAAATTTTTTTCATCTAAATTAATAGTAATTGCATCTTTGTCTCATGCCATTTCAGTTTACAAAAGTTTTCATAGGAAAGCTCTACTTTCGGATAGCAGGGGAGACCTATATAAGCATACAGGAAGAGAATGAATTGTCGGGAGCTGTCTTCAGAGACTAGCTGCCATACTTGTCTTTGCACATGCTTCTTCTTTGGTCTGAAATGCCTTTTTTCTTTTTCTGACATTCAAACTGCAAGACCCAACTTACATTTCAGCCCACATCTAGAGCCTTCCCTGATACCCTCAATGCACAGTCAGTAGCCCCTTCCTCCATATAGTCTGTGCCTGTGGTATATATTTCTATTTTTTTATCTATCATTTCTTACCATAATTTGTTTGCTTACATATTTTTCTGTGAGAGGGTCTAGGGAACAGTAATCATGTCATCATCATCTCTCTATCTCTAGTAACTCTCATAGTAAAGGTTTTTGCAATTGAACTTGCACATATCTGCTTGTGATCAGTACTAATTCAGTCTGGTGTCCTACACCATCAATGTTCTTGGTGCTTCAATGTGGGGCCTAAAGGGAGATACTCAGTGAGTATTCAATGGTGATAATAATGGAAAAGGGCAAAAATTGCCTTTTAAATATTCTGTTTAGGAAGAAAGAACCATGTCTGAATCTTTAAATAAAAAATTTCAGGAAAATTGGTATTTTAGTCCCGAAAGTTTTAAACTTATCTGAACAAATAATTTTCCCAGCATAGCACATTCTCTGGTTCTAGGAACACCAGATTAAATGCTATACCATATTCAGAAAATGGGAGCTAATCCATCAAAATCCTAGAAGAGTACACAGGCAACAACATCTTTGACCTTGGCCATAGCAACTTCTTGCTAGACAGGTCTCCAGAGGCAAGGAAAACAAAAGCAAAAATGAATCATTGGGACTTCATCAAGATAAAAAGCTTTTGTACAGCAACGGAAACAATAAAACTAAAAGGCAACCTACAGAATGGGAGAAGATATTTGCAAATGTCTTATCCAATAAAGGACTAGTATCCAAAATCTATAAAGAACTTATCAAACTTAACACCCAAGAAACGAAAAATCCAATCAAGAAATAGGCAGAAGACATGAACAGACATTTCTCCAAAGAAGGCATACAAATGGCCAACAGACACATAAAAAAATGCTCAACATCACTCAGCATCAGGGAAATACAAATCAAAACCACAATGAGATACTGCCTAACACTGATCAGAATGGCTAAAATGAACAACTCAGGAAACAACAATGTTGACAAGGATGTGGAGAAAGGGGAACTCTCCTACACTATCAGTAGCAATGCAAACTGGTGCAGCCACTCTGGAAAACAGTATGGAGATTCCTCAAAAAGTTAAAAATAGAATTGTCCTACAATCTAGCAATTACACTACTAGCTACATATCCAAATGATACAAACATAGTGATTCGAAGGGGCACATGCACCTCAATGTTCATAGCAGCAATGTCCACAACAGCCAAAATATGGAAAGAGCCCAGATATCCATCAACAGATGAATGGATAAAAAAGGTGTGGTATTTGTATACAATGGAATATAACTCAGCCATCAAAAAGAATGAAATCTTGCCATTTGCAGTGACATGGCTGGAACTAGAGTGTATTATGCTAAGTGAAATAAGTCAGAGAAAAAGAAATACCATATGATTTCACTCATGTGGAATTTAAGAAACAAAACAGAGGAACATATGGAAAGGGAAGGAAAATAAAATAAGATAAAAACAGAGAGGGAGGCAAACCATGAAAGACTCTTAACTATAGGAAAGAAACTGAGGGTTGCTGGAGGGGAGGTGGTGGGGGATGGGGTAATTGGGTGATGGGCAATAAGGAGAGCATTTGATGTAATGAGCACTGGGTGTTGTATGCAACTGATGAATCACTAAATTCTACCTCTGAAACTGATAATACACTACGTGTTAACTAAATTGAATTTAAATAAAAAATTTTTAAAAATGGGAGCTACTTGAGGTATTTTAAGCAGGAGGGATTTAATACAGAAAATAAGATAACAAAATTGTTGGAAAGGCTGGAGCTGCTAAAGGAGGTCCATGTTGCCCAGTGATGAAGAACTATAGGAAGCTGCTTCTTCCCCTGGAGCCCACAGTTGCTGGCAGAATTCAACTCATGCAAGAACCCATGACCTAAAGGAATTGTGCTCCTCTGCTCCCATGCCGCTGATGCAAACTACTAGAAGCCCATGTTTAGCTGCTCTCCAGATCCCGCAGGAACTGACTGTTAGGACAAGAGGGTGCAGCTTGGCTGATGTCACCACTGCCTGAGCTAGAAGATTGTTTCTATTTTCCTTTAGCTTTCCAATCTCTTGCACATGCCCACTGTTGACTCAATCCGGAACAGGATTCCTGCTGGCTAGGGAGTCCAGGGAAATTTCTAACTTGCAATACAATAAAACTGTGTGGATGATGCTGAGCACGTCACAATATCTGGAACGTGGCATTATAAGCATAGCTTACAAAAGGAATATAGTAATTATAGTTCTCACTATAGTTGTGCCCAGACTAGAATTTTACGATGGAAGAGTTTCTGTCTAAAGCTTTTAAATAATTGATAGAATAAATAAGAGGTTTTTTTGAACCAATGTCTAAAACTGGAGTACTAGTGATCTTAGGTAACTTTCAGCCTTAGTCTTCTTACTGGCAAATTAGAAAAGCTTCCTGACTTGGCAGTCTTTCAAAGGTAGACAGGTAGAAGGATCTTTAAGCCTATGAGGGGAAAATTATGTATGTGTACATATAAATATGTGTGTATCACTGTATTGATACACACGTAGTATATTATGTGACAAAAAGATACTATTTGAGGAAATGGAATTTTATTTTTGCCACCCAGTGACAGTATGATTTTGGTGGAGTACTTCCCAAAAGTTGAAATATAGCTCCACTAACGTTTATTGGGCATTGGCACTGTGCTTGGCACTAGGAATACAAATATGCATATTATACATTCCAATTCAATAATGTTTGTTAAATATCTACCCACTGACTATTTAGGTCTTGGGTCTACCAAGATGAACAAGGCCAGATTTTTTTTCCCTAGGAGGTATTCATAATCCATGGGAAAAGACTGGTAAGCAAATGATTGCAAAATTGTGGTAAGTGTGTTGATAAGAAACTGGAAGTATGACCAAAAATGACCGAATGGTGAAACTTTAAAATTTAATTTACAGGGCGCCTGAGTGGCTCAGTCGATTAAGTGGCTGCCTTCAGCTCAGATCATTATCCCAGGGTCCTGGGATCAAGCCCCGCACTGGGCTCCCTGCTCAGTGGGGAGCCTGCTTCTCCCTCTGCCTCTGTGTCCTGGCTGTGCTCTCACTTTCTGTCAAATAAATATTTTTTTTAATATAACTGATAATAAGAAACTTGGCATTTACTTAAAATTATTCAAGAAGATGCCACGTCTCAGGGAAAAAATACTGGGTCTGGAATGAAAACATCTCAGGCTGTTAGAATTGAAAGTTTTTTGGTTTTTAAATGTATGTAAAATGCTCACTTTGGGAACTACTGAAAAATATTTTTTTAAAGTCATGTAATCTCACCACAGAGATAGCCACTGGTAACATTTTGATGTATTCCTTTCTAATCCAAGGGCATCTTTTTTAAAACAAGGAAAATAAAACCAAAATGAGGCCTCTAAGTCCACAAGGCATGATAGATTGCATGTAAATTAGAAGGCAAGAAAAAGAGAGTGAGAGTGAGAATGAGAGAAGGATCCATTTGGGCCAAATATTTCAAACTTCAAAACATACACCTCAACTCAGTATCTTTTTCCCAATTCTCATTCCTCCACTTGTACTTGCCCTTTTTAGGAAGGCATCACCATCTGTCCAGTCACGCCGTCAGATACATCCATCTACTGTCAGAGTAATCCTAAAACAGTCTAACTTGATTGTTCCTTTGATTGAAACCCTTCAACAAGTCCCCATAGATTTTGGTATCGAGTGTCATCTTCTTATTTTAGCTTCCTCTTCATCTAGCTCCCACCCACCTTACTAGCTTGACCTGTCTTCTTGCTACCTGCACAGGTCTCCCCTGCAGCCGTAGTAATCATTTTGTACTTCCACAAAGGTGTAGCAGTGTTCTCCAATCATCTCTGTCTTTCTACATGCTCTTTTCTCTCTCTTTAGAGTACCATTACTCACCTCCATCTTTTCTCTTTAATTGCTTCTCAAAAATTCAAGGGTTGCCTTTCTGGATGCTGCAAACTATTCTGTTGCCCCACTGTACCATGCACATATCTCGAACATAGCATTTGTCATGCTGTCCTGGAATTATTGCTGTTGTTGTCTCTTATTCAACTCAACCAAGAGCTCCTTGATGATCTTGAGACTCCTGCTTCTATCACGGTAACCAACATATAGTAGATGTTATAAGGTTGAGGGAATTTATGTAAATTGATAGATAAAAGGATTGGTGAATTTTTTTTTATCAGTAATCTTCAGGAAACACATTTAGAAATTGTTTTTTTTCCTTAAGATTTTATTTATTTATTTGACAGAGAGAGAAACAGCCAGTGAGAGAGGGAACACAGGCAGGGAGAGTGGGAGAGGAAGAAGCAGGCTCGCAGCAGAGGAACCTGATGTGGGGCTCCATCCCAGGACTCTGGGATCACGCCCTGAGCCAAAGGCAGACGCTTAACAACTGAGCCACCCAGGCGCCCCTCAGGAAACACATTTAGAAATTGTAGCACATGTTGTTAATTGCTTACACAATAGCCGTCTCCCCTTTCTTTATTATCAAAACTCAAGTTTCAATGTGGCAGTGTACCCTAGGGCATGTATCTTGATAGATCCAAGGCAGGCATGGCATCCCCATCCCTCTTTGGCAATAGTACATTTTGATTGAGCCTGATAGGGCATAGAGAGAAGCTATAGAGGCTTCAGGGAGAGGTCTTGTTTCTCTTCTTTTTTCCCTTCCTGCTATATTTACTGTTCTGTAAGGGATGTGAAGCCTGGAGTTGGGGCAGCTGTCCTGTAATCATAAGGCAAAAGGTTTGAGAACAAAAAATAACATGCTGAAAATTGTGGAGGGGGAAAGACAGAGAGTCTGGGTCTTTCATGAGATCATTGAGCCTTACCAATCCTAAATTGCCTATCAGATACAGACTTCCTTTTATGTAAAATAATTGAAATAGCTTCATTGTTTAATGCACTGTATGGTTGAATGGTGGCCCCCAAAAGATATGTCTATGTCCTAACCCTCAGAACCTATGAATGTGACCTTATTTGGAGAAAAGGTCTTTGCAGATGTAATTAAATTAAGAATCTTGAGATAAGGTCATCCTGGATTATCTGGATGGGCCCTTAATCCAGTGACAAGTGTTCTCGTGAAGGACACACAGAGGTGGGGTGCCTGGGTGGTTCAGTCGGTTAAGTGTCTGACTCTTGGTTTCAGTTCAGGTCATGATCTCAGGTCATGATCTCAGGTTTGTGGTATCAAGCCCTGCAATAGGCTCTGTGCTCAGGGGGTCTGCTCCTCCCCCTCTCCCTTTGCCCCTCCCCTTGCTCACATGCTCACTCTCTCTCTCTGAAGTAAATAAATAAAAAATTTTTTAAAGATTTTATTTATTTGAGAGAAAGAGCATGCGCACGAGTTGGGGGAGGGGCACAGGAAAAGGGAAAGGAAAAAGCAGACTCCCTGCTCAACACAGAGCCCCCTGCGAGGATCTGTCACAGTACCCCGAAATCAAAACCTGAGCGAAAATCCGACACTTGACTGAGTGAGCCACCCACGTGCCCCAGTAAATAAATAAAGCTTTTAAACACACACACACACACACACACACACACACACACACACACACAGAGGAGAGATGCACAGAGAAGAGGAGAAAGTGGAAGCACTGGAGAAGGCAATGTGAACCCAGAGGCAGAGACTGGAATTATGCAGTGACAGTCCCAGGACTGCCTGGAGCCTCCAGAAGCTGGAAGAGGTAAGGAAGGATTCTCTTCTAGAGCCTCTGGAGGGAGAATGACTCTGCTGACACCCTCATTTTGGGCTTCTGATCTCCAGAACATGAGAAAACTACTCCTGTTGCTTTAAACCATCCCGTTTGTGGTAATTTTTATGGCAGCCTCAGGAAATAACACAAACTGTGCGTCAGTTCTCTGTTGGATTGCAGCCAAAGATATCTTAATTAATATAATGATGATTTTTAAGTTCAAGCTAAACTTATGGAAAAAAGGTTTCGGTAATAATTCAGGAAAAGAACCTGGAGTCCCTGAAATTTGTTTCCATAGGATTTCAAACTAAGATTGATATCAATGTTGTCAGATCCGGGATTTAAGCATATCTCTGACTCCACTTCAGTTTCCCCTACATCACTCTCCCTGAGGGACGAATGGGTGGTAGCAGAGACGTAAGTTATACCTTAAGACCATTTTTTTTTAAAAGAAACTTTATTTTCCATCAACCTTCTTTCCATTTTGTTTGCCTTTGTGGAAGAGGAAGACCACTCATTGTCGTTCCTACCCACTGCGTGGCTTGAGCAGTGGGAGCCGCAGACCAGTCTTCTGTGGCAGGCTGCGCACTCCAGTCTCCAGTAGGGAACTGCTTGATGGCACAGAGGGCGCCTGCACGCCTCCAGACCAGGCTGTGACTTCAGGTTGAATAGCAGTGAACGCAGGAACTGGAACAGTCCACTCACCCTGAGTCCTTCTTGGTCGCAGAGTTCTCAGCAGCGACCTGCCCTTCCTTTTCAATCTCTTCAGGATCTCTGTAAAAGTAGAGATCAGGCATGACCTCCCATGGTGCTCACAGGAAATGGTGCCACACATGCACAGAACTTCCCAGGCCAGCATCCGCCCCATCGGACCCACTGCATGAGCTCCCTTGTTGTTGCAATGGGTGGCAATGTCCACGTAGTGCAGAGGAGAGTCTGTGTTACCCAGAGCAATGGTAGGTTGACATAAGACACCTCTGTAAGAGACTGGTGGTCAGCCCTGGGATCAGTAACCGCCAGCAGTCTCGGCTCTTAGAGGGCTGCCTGCGTCTGGTTAGTGAAGGCTCCAGGAGTGAAGCGGCCAGCAATAGGAGTGTCTCCAGTAGCAGCAGCAAACTTCAGCACAGCTCGCTGGCCAGTATTCCTGTATGATGATACTGACATCAGCCAGATTTTTAACGGCAACAACGGCTCGAGCTTCCAGCAGAAGCTTCTCCCAGGTTCTCTTCAGATTTATGATGTAAATGCCATCACTTTTCCTTTTGTAGATGTACTGTTATATTTGGAAGTCAAGGTTGGTGCCACCTAACTGGGTTCCTGCTGCAAAGAATTTGAGGACATCCTCCTCCTTCATTTGCAGGACATCAAGGGCTCTGGACATTGTGAAAGTTTCCCTCTAAGTTATGACAGGAATGCAGAATAATGCCATATGGACTCCTCCCTGGGTAGCATGGAAAATCTCCCTAAGACCATTTTTTATAAAGTTAAAGTCATCCCTGGTCCAGCTCAATATAGGACTTTTTTTGGTTCCTATTTTTAAATATAAGCAAAAGAGACCGCGATTTGAGGTAGCTTCAAAACATGTATAATTTAGAACAGAAAAATAACATAAACATTTAAAAATCAGGAAAAGAGTAGAAAGAAAATCAAGACCGGAAGATGTTTGGAATACAAATATGCAAACTATCAGGTCCTACATAATTAGAGTTGAGCTGCAAAATTGAAATTATTTGGGGTCAAAGTAAAATTATGTGAGTCATGTTTTCCTTAAGAAAAAACACATTAGTTTCAAGAAAAGGAAAGCTTTGCTTTTCCTGGCACTTATTCTTTAAGAAATATTCGTGTAGGTTTCAATTTAGATATCACTTCCTCTAAGAAGAGTTTCCTGATGACATCCTCCCTCCAAAATAGGTACCACAACTGTGTGCTTACCATTGTATCGCTAGTAAGATCCCTACAAGACTGTAAGTTCTTTGAGCACAAAGACTGATTAGCTTACTCATGTATCCTTGGTACCTATTCCATTGTCTGGCACATTTGCAATAGTCAGTATTCGTTGAGTAAGTGGGTAAATGAGACTTCATGAGGGAGGGGTCTAGTTCCCATTTTAATGATGCACTGAATTATGATTCAAGCTGTGAGTGGGACTAGAATTTTCCTTAGAAAATGGCTTGGAGTATGTTCCAAGACATGAAGCAGTTAACAGTTTAAAGCCTGATTAAAATTATTTTACCCTACAAAACATTCACTGTGAACTTAGCAGCTGTCCTCTGAAGTCATAGAACAGTGTTAGTAATGCCACATGGAACATGGTTTTTAAGCAACACAGCTTCCTGTTAAACCCTCTGAGATGAACCAGCTGAACACACTTATGTATCTTAGTATCACTTAAAGCGGGACAACCAGGCAGCACGTGTCTCCTAAAGGGATTGACATGAGGCTGACAACACTACCTGTGAAGTATTCTTGCTCCCCAAGAAATTTGAATCTGCAAGTTTCTTTCTTTTTTTTTTTAAGGTTTTTTAATTTATTTGAGAGAAAGAGACTGAGGGGGGAGGGGCAGAGGGAGAGAGAGGATGTCTCCCCGCTCCACATGGACCCTGAGATCGCCACCTGAGACGAAACCAAGAGTCAGACACTCAACTGAATGAGCCACCCTGGCGCCCCTGAATCTGCAAGTTTCTAAAAGCTAACTTTCATTATAGGAAACAGAGGGGATAAAGGAACAACAAGGAAGCAAATAGACAAATCCAGAATGTGGTAAATTCAATAGGACAACTGATCTTGTCTCTGCAATCAAGTCAATGTCATCAAAGAGAGGTGAGGAAGAAGAGACTGCTCTAGATTAAAAAGGTTTAAGAAACAACCAAATGCAATTAGTTTAAAAATCTGATTTTAACAAACCAATTATAAAAAGATAACTTTGATATAATTAGGACAATCTCAAAAAGATCTGGGTATTAGATGATACCAAAGAATTATTGTAAGTCTGGTTAGGTGAGTTTCTCAGTTTGGGTTCTCCCAGACCCAGAGATAAAGGTTCAAATACAAGTAGTATATTTGAGGAAGGATCCCAGGAAACACTGGAAGAGGAAGAGGAAGTGAGATGAGGAAGGAATAGAAGCCAATAAAAGCTGCACTATTAAGCAACTTAAGCCCTGTGGGCAGGTAGAACTTAATCTCACTGATGTACTTGGGGAAATAGTGTGGAATATACCTTGGAGCTAATCCGCACCCCCAGGCCAAGGGACGTGGGTTACTTGTATACCAGCTCCCATCAGGCTTTGGTTTAGCTGTGCCCATGGGAGAGTGAGGCAGAGTGAGCTCTTCAGTGGCCAGAGAAAGCCCTCAGGCCAAGAACATAGACTGAAATGGTAAGGGCCAAAGTGATGTGGGGGAAAAGCACCAACACTATTTGCTACAGTGTGATAATAGCATGGTGGTGGTGTAAAAACATGTCTTTTCTTTAAAAATGTATACTGAAATATGTGAGGGTGAAATGATCTCTGAGTTTGCCTTAAGATACTTTAAATCTTTTTTGTTGTTGTTGTTCTTAAGATTTCATTTATTTATTTCAGAGAGAGAGCACGAGTGGGGAGGGCCAGAGGAAAAGGACAAGCCCACTCCCTGCTCACCGGGGCTCCATACCAGGACCCCGAGAGATCATGACGTGAGCTGAAGGCAGACGCCTAACTGACTGAGCCACCCAGGTGCCCCAAAATACTTTAATAATAAGAAAATAAAAGGGACAGATGAGGAGTGCCCGGCCGGTTCAGTCAGGGGAGCATGCGACTCTTGATCTCAGGATTGTGAGTTCAAGCCCCATGCTGGGTGTAGAGATTACTTAAAAATAAAGTCTTTAAAAAATAAATTAATTTAAAAACATAAAAGAGACAGATAAAACAAATATGGTAAAGCTTGATAATTATTTAAATCAGTCATTACAATTATGTAAATCAATCAGTACATGGAAGTTAATTATGCTAACCTCTCTACTTCTCTGTATATGAGAATTTCTTGCAATAAAATATTTTTAATGTACATTTAAGTAATGAAAGTATGTCAGTTGGACTGCCTGCAGTAATTGGATATAAATCATAGCATTTAGAGAACATCTGTCAAAAATAAGGTTTTTCGTTTTAAAGATTTTATTTATTTATTTGAGAGACAGGGAGGGAGCATGAGCGGCGGGGAGGAGCAGAGGGAGAAGGAGAAGCAGACTCCCCTCTGAGCAGGGAGCCCGATGCAGGGCTCATGCGAGCTCAATCCCAGGGATCGATCCCGGGACTCCAGAATCATAACCTGAGCTGACGTAGGCTGCTTAACTGACTGAGCCACCAGGCGCCCCAGTAATCTTTTTATTTTTAAAATAGTTTAACTTAAGCTATTCTTTCTAGTTCCAGGTTTGGCCTAAAATGTTTTCACAGTAGTACAAGCTGTCTGGGGTCTGGGTACTACCTTTTAATTTCTCTTTTGGGATGGAGCCAATAAGTGAACCAGACCAAATACATTTTACAGATGGTCCAGTAGCGCAGGGCTGCTGTGGCCTTGCTAGGCGGGTGTGTCAGGATTCCCCCACCCTCTGTAATTGGTTTTTTTTTAGCATCTGTGAGGCCCTCCCTTTTCTCAGCTGCAGACACAAAACTGCCTGCTTACACACAAAAGGAAACCCAATACCAGCCCACCAGCTAAAGTCTTGGGCTCCTCTTGCTTTCGTTGACAATCCTGGATTTAGACTCTTCTTGCCTTCCTGGACTTCTGACACTCATGTGCATAGATCTGATGATAGAATAGTCAAACACTTTTCCCTGGATCAACAAGTCACTGAGCCTCAAAGCTTGCTTGCCTACATCAGGTCTACCCACTATGCCCAATGACTTCATTAGACTTTTAGGTTTGGCCTTTTTGCATGCCCCACTATACCACTTGGCACTGTTTTTTAATTATTGGTTCATATCTGTTATGTTAATCCCTTGAGAAAGGATTATAGTAGTTGGCATTTTTTTGTAGGTGACAAAACCCTGACATGACTACCTTAGGCAAAAAGAAGAATCTATTGACTCATGAGACTAAATCACAATGACAGAGGAATCATTAGCAATATGAACAGAGGGAACTAGGATTTTTTTATTTGTTGTTCTTGGAACAAAGATCTGGGGATTAGCAGCCTAGCTTGCCTTTTACCACTATACCAGAATCAGTCCCCCCCCCCCCCCCCGTACATCTACGCTACCCTCACTGGCCGCCATGATTGGGTACAGCTCAGCGCCACAGGCTGGTCTTGGAGACTAGATTTTCTTTCTTTTTTTAAGACTTTATTTTATTATTTTATTATTTATTTGTTTTTAAAGGTTTTACTTATTTATTTGTCAGAGAGAGCAAGAGCAAGCAGGGGGAGTGGCAGAGGGAGAGGGAGAAGCAGGCTCCCCTCTAAGCAAGGAGCCCAGTGCGGGACTTGATCCCAGGACCCTGGGATCATGACCTGAGCCAAAGGCAGACGCTTAACCGACTGAGCCACCCAGGTGCTCCCAGATCATAGCTACTTTTAATGTGTTTTGCAGTACAGTGTAATTCTAGCCGGGCTGTATTAAGATTATGAAGTTTCTTTAAACATTCATCGCAAACTCTAAGAGCTAGAATGAACAGAGGGTTTCCTAATTTTCGGCTAGGCATTGATTGTGTTTCCAGCCAAATTTTGAAAATAAATTAATTTTAAAGATTGTCATTTTTTAGATTTTATTATTTTAAGATAATATGCTTTTCTTTTCTTTTTTTTTTTTTTTCAGTTACGGCAAGCTGTTTCCTGTTTATCTTTTTTTGTTTGTTTCTGTGTTAGACTAGATTTTACTTCAGTAACATCCTCAAAATCTTAGTGGCTTAAAACAACAAGAGTGTATTTCTTACTCATGCTATATGTCCATCTTAGGTGGGTAAGGGGCTCTTTTCCATGCTGTTCTCACTAAAAGATGCAGACTCACAGAGGCTTCGCTCTCTGAAACATCACTGGAAACCATGGCAAGGGCAGGGAGAAGGACAAATTGTGTAACATCTCTTAAAGTCTCTCTGTTGGGACGCTCATGACTTCTATTCAGTTTTATTGGCCAAAAGAAATCACATGGCTGCTTCTAGCTTCAAAGGGGCAGGGAAGTGTAGTCCCACCATGTGCCTGGAATGAAAAAAAAAATCAGAAATATTAGGGAGTAGCAATATTTTCTTCTGGTCACCAAATATTCATTTAATTCTCCCTCATGCATGCGAAATACGCTCACCCTCTTCCCAAGGCAGACATCCTAGAAGCTCTATCTAGTCGGGCACCCAGATCAAAACCCAGAACCTCTGAGGGATGTGCAGTCCCCTCTAC
The DNA here is from genome assembly GCF_024610735.1 of Ursus americanus. Classification (NCBI taxonomy): domain Eukaryota; kingdom Metazoa; phylum Chordata; class Mammalia; order Carnivora; family Ursidae; genus Ursus; species Ursus americanus. The sequence goes on from NC_142138.1 coordinate 44,771,442, forward strand.
AATAGGTACAGATGTGGTTCTTTTTGACATAAAAACCTATGCCTGAAAAGTCAAGTTATCTGTCCCATAGAAAAGACGACCGCTGTAAAGATTACCTTCAGGAAGGAGACGTGTAGCAGAGGCAGACACCGATCTGCGGCGTTCTGAAATTCTGTTTGGCAGCTGTTTTGAGGATCTTATATCACCCTGGGGAATGAGGAATATTTCTTCATGAAGCCCTGACTCTGCCCCCTGGCAGGGAACCCCTTGTTCATTGTTGTCCATCGTTCCTGATTCTTTCTGTGGCTGACTTTTTCCATTATTATCCTTGGCCACATCTGGAATGGGTGTTGGGGGGAATATGCCCTCCTCCTTTCTTCCCAGAGATATTGGAGTTCTCGGGGTGAATGGTCATAATCTCTTTTATTTAGTTCAGTGTAGTAATTATTTTGAAACTATAACTCTCTCAGAAACTTAATGAAAAGGGAAGGAAACTGAAACTAGTCATTTTCATCAGCTTCACAAGTCAATCGTCACCTCCATAGTTCCTTCTGAGGCATTACTCTCATTTGGTATAATTCTTTGTTTTCTAGCCCCTATCCATATTCATTCTCCCTCTCTCTCTCTTCCTCTCGCCCTCCCTCCCTCCCACTCCCTCTGTCTCTCATAGTGATTACATAGGTTTATCAGACTGATATGAGAGCCACCTCCCCCCTTAGTCTCCTTTCTCTGAGCCATTGTGTCTATATAACCTTAGTTGGTTGGACTTTTGATCTGGGACCTATCAATCCATTCAGAGTTTTAAAAAATTGGTGAAATAGCCATTCTCTTAATTTGATGCATTGCCTTCAGGCTGAGTTCTAGTTATCCTTTGTCATTACAAGCATTTCTCAGTTTTATCTTTAACTATTTGAGGTGCAGAAGTAGTTTCCTATTTCAACCCCACGAGTCCTCAAACCGGTCAATTCTTTTTTCACCTTATATCTTCTTTTAATATCTCGTCAAATGCAAGCCAACAGGAATGAACACGAAACATTCCTTTTTTTTTTCAATCTGCTGCTTAAGCTACAAATTTATTATATGATCTGTCTCCCAAATGAACTGTAGGAAACAGTTCTATGAAATGTTTTATCACCTCATAACATGGATTGCTATCTCTCCATCCTCTGAAAATTGTTTTCTATTTCTCATCTGTCTCTTAAATATTTTAAGTTCTTGTTGTGACAGCACCTCACTTTAGATAACAATTTCAACCTTCTATCTGTGATCTAGATTTTGCTGCAGTAACAACTCTGAGTTCCCAGTGGTTCAAAACTATAAAGATTTATTTCTCGCTCGTGCTACCCGTTTCCACAGTATGGAGCAGAGATAGACATGTAGCCTACCTCTCAGTGTTCCCAAAGACATGATGCTTACCCTGTGAGATACCTAAGACTTTCCCAAGGTACACAGGAAGGATAAATTTTAAGGAGTCAATTTCTGTATCTTCAACTAATAAACACACTCTTTTTAAAGACTGATCTGACTGAATAGGAGCTTGTGATGGAAGTGTAGATTTTCTTTTCTCACATCCCCTTTCACAATTGTTTTTTTCTTATTCTATAAAAATAAACCTTCCTCACATCCCAAATTCTTCCAGATGCATTTCCCGAGGTATTAAAAATGTTCCTGCCAGAGGGGGCCTGAGTGGCACAGTGGGTTAAGTGTCTGACTTCTGGTTTCGGCTCAGGTCGTGATCTCAGTGTTGTGATCTCAGGGTTGTGAGATCAAGCCCTTCTTCAGGCTCCATGCTCAGCCCAGAGTCTGCTTAAGACTGTCTCTCCCTCTCCCTCTACCCTTCCCTTTCACGCATGCTCTCTCTCTCTAAAATAAATAAATACATCTTTTAAAACAAACAAACAAACAAACAAACAAACAAACAAACAAACAACAACAAAAAACTTCCACGCCATAGAAAGGGTAAACTTGAATATGGTTGTTGATGTAGAGAAGGTGAATGACTGTGTAGCAAATCCTTTAAAAGTCAGGTGGTTTCAATTTTCTTTTCTTTCCAGAAATTTAAAGAACTTAATTGAGTTGTCAGTGGAGATATCAACAGAAATTATTATTAGTAGTAGTAGTAAAGATTTTATTTATTTATTTTGAAAGAGAGAGAGTGCGAGGGAGAGGAGGGGCAGAAGCAGAGGGAGAGAGAGAACTCAAAACAGACTCTGCACCCAGCATGAAGCCAGACGGTGAGGGGGGACTGGATCCCACAACCCTAAGATCATGACCTGAGCCAAAAATCAAAAGTCAGATACCCAACCGACTGAGCCAGCGAGGTGCCCCATGTAAAAATTATTATTTTTTAGAATTTTTGGTGGGGGGGGGGCTGGAGAGGAGCAGAGAAAAAGAGAATCCCAAGCAATTTCCACGCCCAGCATGGAGCCCAACATGGAGCTCAATCCCATGACCCTGAGATTATGACCTGAGGTAAAATCAAGAGGTGGAAGCTTAACTGACTGAGCCACTCAGGCACCCCTAAAAATTATTTTTGTTGATAGAGTACTATATGATTTTTTTTTTTTTTGCCTGCAACTCAAGTTCAAAGAATTGAGTGGCATTACTCTGACAAAACTCCTTCCATTCCCAGCTACTTATTTATGTAAACAGGTTTCTCAGTGCTTACATCTATTAAAACAGATAGCTAGGAATAGAACTGAGGCTGAGGGGCGCCTGCGTGGCTCAGCCAGTTAAGCATCTGCCTTCAGCTCAGGTCATGATCCCAGGGTCCTGGGATTGAGCCCCACATTCTCCCTCTGCCTGCCATTCCCCCTGATTGTGCCCTTTCTCTCTCTCAAATAAATAAATAAAAATCTTTAAAAAACAAAAAAATACTGATGCTGAATCCTTTCTCATTATAGTAATAAGTTATACCCATCCATATAAAAAATTAAAATGGCCCATTCAACTCATTAAGAAATGCATTTCCAGGGGCGCCTGGGTGGCACAGCGGTTAAGCGTCTGCCTTCGGCTCAGGGCGCGATCCTGGCGTTATGGGATCGAGCCCCACATCAGGCTTCTCTGCTATGAGCCTGCTTCTTCCTCTCCCACTCCCCTTGCTTGTGTTCCCTCTCTCGTTGGCTGTCTCTATCTCTGTCAAATAAATAAATAAAATCTTTAAAAAAAAAAAAAGAAATGCATTTCCAATAAAATTGGACTTATATGTTTAATAATTAGTCATCAAAATGTGTAATATATTTTCATCACCTTCGTAAGTTTTATACTAAGATCATTGGAATGATAAATGTATACAAAAGAATTTTTTTCAAGATTTAGAGCCTTATGATCAGAGGAAATAAATGCTTTTTATAATGAAACTTTACATGCTTATTTTTGTTGCAAAGAAGTATGGTAAGACAAGCAATGAAAGGGGCACCCGGCTGGTTCAGTTGGTGGAGCCTGCGACTCTTGATCTGGGGTTATAAGTTCAAGCCCCACAATAGGTGTAGAGATTACTTAAAAATAAATAAATAAATAAACAACAACATCAACAACAAAATGAACATTCTTATTCTTAGAACATGTTTGCTGAACTATTTAGGAGTAAAGTGTCATGATTTCTGCAACCGATTTTTAAATGGTTCAGAAAAAAAAAGAAACTACAACCATGCAAAGAAAGTATGACAAAATGTCTACAAATGTTAAGTCTATTCCAGGTAGATGCTAATGGGGGTATAAGGTGTTGAATTTTTTTTTCTTTTCTTTTCTTTTTTCTGTATACAGGGAGTTTTTCCTAATAAGGTGTTAATAAAAAGGATAACTACCCATAGTTATAACTTTCAAAGGGAAGGCATTATAGACCTGTGTAATAGTTTTCTGCAGGTTAACAACACCAAGGTTATATGCAGGAGTCACTGATTGCCACTATGTGCCATTTCAATGGCAGGTAGTTCAACTATACATATTGAAGTGGCTAGATATCATAAATACAGAGAACAAGCTGATGGCTGCCAGGGAGGGGGGGAAAGGGATATAGGGAAAATGGGTAAAGAGGAGTGGGCGATATAGGCTTCCAGTTACGGAATGAATAAGTCACAGGAATAAAAAGCACAGCATAAGGAATATACTCAATGATACTGTAATAGTAATGCATCGGGACAGATGGTAGCTACACTTGTGGTGAACATAGTGTAATGTATAAACTTCCCACTATGTTGTACTCCTGGAACTAATGTAACACTGGGTGTCAACTCTACTCAAATTTTAAAAAATGGAAAAAAGAGAAAAAAAAGAAAATACAAAATAATTATTGAAATCTATGAGAAAAAATTAAATATTTAAAATGATAATATTAAGATTAATTTGCATGTAAAATTGCACTTAAAATGAATAAATTATGTTACCTAGTAAAATTATGTGAAATTTATAATTTTACCACGATATTGAACAAATGAGATTCCTTTCCATTTTCTCATGGATTAGACTGTCAAATTAGGCATGACAAAGTTATGCATTAGAGGCATGTTTATTTTTTTGTACAAATTATGAATAAAAATATGTTTTTACATTAAAAATAAGCTAGATATTACATGTCTGGAATATACTAAATGCCCAGTCTGTTTGTTGAGCTGGTATGATAATGGAAAGAATGCTAGACTGGGGGTAAGGAATGCAGGATTTTCTAATCCTGGATCTGTCCCTATTTAGAAATAAGACCTAGAGGAAATCACTTATCTTTTCTAGATCCTACTTTCCTTATTAAAAAAGGAGAGATTTAGATAAGATGGTCTCTATGGTGTCTTTAAATATCTAAGCACATGAAAATGAACTTCCTTAAAACTTGGGTAAGTTTTCATTTTTATAAGACATTAGAAATTTGACATTTTTTATCCTAAAAAGCTGGGCTTAATGAAAAATATGGAGCAATATAATAATGCCTTACAGTGAATCATAACTGACACTTACATGGTACTTCCCAGCTTACCAATTGCTTTCACACATATGATCTCAGAATCTGACAACTCAGACACTGATAATAAATGTCTTGGTATTATATGTAATTTATGAATTTATAACCTGAAATTATCCTATTCTCCAGAATAGGATAGAGATCTGTAGTCAACTAGAGAAAAGGGGGAATGTGTCATGTATGATAGAAATAACAGCCTGGCTCTCACTCCAGTGTGTGTAGGAAAGCTTATTATGGGTGTATCTATTATTTAACAGAACGGCAGCCTGCAAATGGACACTTCAGTGGAAATAAAAATTATAAACCTAAAAGCTCTGATTCAGGAAGAAACTATCGGTCAAAATAGCATTTGACAAAAAGGCTTGCTGGGAGGCAGCATAAAGAAGTAGTTAAGCATTTGGATTCTGAAACTGAGCCTACCTGTATCCCAGCCGGTCCTTTGTTGGCTAAGTGACTTTTCGAAACTTGACTTCTATGTGAGTCACTTTCCTCATTTATAAAATGGGAATAAAAATAATACCTACTTCTTAGAGTTGTTAAGGAGATTAAAATACTTAATATTTGTAAAATGTCTAGAATAGTGATTACATAAAATATAACTTGTGTTTGTTAAATAAAAATTGTAAATGTAAGTACCTTCTCATTCGGCAGCATATTAATAGGAGTATATGCCATTATCAAGTGGGAGGAATATAGTCCCGAAATGTAAGGATCCTTCAAAATATGAAAACTGTTCAATGTAATATGCCACACTGACAAAATGAAGGGGAAAAGCACATGATCCTCTCAACTGATGCAGAAAAAACATTCATCAACACCCTTTCACAATAAAACTAGGAATACAAGAAAATTACCTCAACATAATGAAAGGCATATATGAAAATCTCACAGCAAATATATTCAATAGTGAAAGACCAAAAGTTTTTCTTCTAAGATCAGGAACAAGATAAGGATGCCCCACCCACCACTTCCACTCAAAATAGTACTGGAGGTTCTATCCAAGATAAAGAAGTAACAGGCATCCAAATTAAGAAGGAAGAAGTAAATTTATCTCTGTATAAAGATGATATGATCTTATATGTGGAAACCCCTAAAGATTCCACAAAAAAACTGTGAGAAATAATAAACAAATTCAGCAAAGTAGCAGGATACAGAGTCAACACATAAAAATCCGTTGCATTTCTATACACTAACAACAATCTGAAACAGAGATTGAGAAAGCAATTCCATTTACAATGACATAAAAAATACTTAAGAATTCACTTAACCAAGGAGGTGAAAGATTTTATAATGAAAATTACAAATCATTGCTGAAAGAATTTAAAGAAAACATAAATAAGCCAAAGATACCTGTGCTGATGGATTGGAAGACTTAAATTGTTAAGACATCATTACTACCCAAAGTGATTTACAGATTTAGTGCAATCCTTATCAAAATTTCTATGACTTTTTTTTTTTTTTTTAAATAGAAAAACCTGGAGCACCCGAGTGGCTCAGTCGGTTAAGCGGCTGACTTCAGCTCAGGTCATGATCCTGGAGTCCTGGGAAAACCCCGTGTAGGGCTATTCACTCAGTGAGGAGTTTGCTTCTCCCTCTCCCTATGCCCCTCTCCCTCTCCCTATGCCCCTCTCCCTACTCATGCTCTCTCTCTCTTAAATCTTAAAAATCTTAAAAAAAAAAAAAAGGAAATAGAAAAGCCTATCTTAAAATTCATACAGAATCTCAATGGACTCTAATAGCGGAAGCAATGCTGAAAAAGAACAATGCTGGATGACTTACACTTCCTAATTTCAAAGCTTACTACAAAGCTACAGTAATCAAAACAGTGTGGTAATGGTATAAAAACAGACATCTAGACCAATGGAATAGAATAGAGAGCTAAGAAATAAGCCCTAGTACATATGGGCAAATGATTTTTGACAAGGATGCCAAGACTATTCAAAGGTGGAAGGACAGTCTTTTCAAAAATGATGCTGGGAATACTGGATATCCACATTGAAAAGAATGAAAGTGGACCCTTACCCAACACCAAGTACAAAAATTAAGTAAAAATGGAGGAAAGACAGGGGCGCCTGGGTGGCTCAATCACTTAAATGTCCGACTCTTGGTTTCGGCTCAGGTCACGATCTCAGGATTGTGAGATCCAGCCCCCTGTCAGGCTCTGCATTCAGCATGGAGTCTGCTTGGGATTCTGTCTCTCCCTCTCACTCTGCCTTCCTCACTCTTGCACTTTCTCTCTCAATTAAATAGATAAATCTTTTTTAAAAATGGAGCAAAGACGTAAATGTAAGACCTAAAACTATAGAACTCTTAGAAAAAAATACAGGGTAAAAGCTTCACAACATTGTATTTGGCACTGATTTCTTGGCTATGACACCAAAGTCAGAGGCAACAAAAGAAAAAACAGACTAATTACAGTTCATGAAAATTAAGACATTTTGCACATCAAAGGACACTATAAACAGAATAAAAAAGCAACCCACAGAATGGGAGAAAGTATTTGCAAAATAAATGTATGATAAGGGATTAACATTCAGAATATATAGAGAACTCCTAAAATTCAACAATAAAAAAAATAAACAACTTTATTAAAAAACGGGCAAAGGACTTGAATAGACATTTCTTCAAAGATCTATAAAAGGGCAATAAGCACATGAAAAGATGTTCAAAGTCACTAATCATTAGGAAAATGCTAATCAATTAAGTAAAATGAGAGACCACTTTACACTCATTAGGATGTCTATCATCAGAAAAAATCAGAAAATAACAAGTATTGGAGAGAATGAGGAGAAATTGAAACCCTTGTGCGCTGTCGATAGGAATGGTACAACTGCTGTGGAAAGCAGTATAGTGATTCCTCAAAAAATTAAGCGTAGAATTACCACATGATCCAGCAATTTCAATTCTGTCTATATACCCAAAAGAATTGAAAGCAGAGACTTGATCAGCTAATTTGTATACCCACGTTCATAGGAGCATTATTCGCAATAGTTAAAATGTGGGCACAGCCCAGATGCCCATCTTACAGATAAATGGAAAAGTAAAATATGTTATATATATAAAATGGAATATTATTCAGCCTTAAAAAGGAAGGAAATTCTGACATATGCTATAACATGGGTGAACCTTAAGGACATTATGCTAAGTGAAATAAGCCAGTCACAAAAAAGACAAACACTATAAGAGTCCATTTATATGAGGTACTTGGAGTAATCAAAATCATAAAGACAGAAAGAAGAAAGGAGGTTCCCAGGGGAGCCTGGGAGTTGTTGTTTAATGGGTATATTACCAAAGTGGCAGTTTCTTTTCCTACTCAATACAGTTCTCCAAATAACCAAACTGTATTTGGAACTCATGTTCTAAAGGGAAAGGAGACCTCCCTGATTAGGTCTCATGGTCAGTGTTTTAAGGGGTTAGGGTAACTAAGGGGCTGGTAAGCAAGTTGACATTGGGATTTTTTGGAGAAGGGGGAAGAGGCTTCTCAGAATCAGAGTGCCACCTCTTTTCTTCCCTTAAACAGGTGAGTCAGATCTACTATGGTGCTATAGGTATGTTTTTTTATTATTAAATTAGATGGTAATGATCCGAAGGTCATCCGGAGGGTTAGCACAGCATCTAAATGGATCAAATCAGTTGAAAACCGGGTCATAGGGGCTTGTTTGGAGCCTGCAGCCTCTGGCATCCCACCCTTAGTTTTGGGTGGCAAGCAGCACCTATAAACAGTGCTACAAAACTGGGTTATTGTGGCTTGTTTGGGGCTTGTTAGTGAGTCCCTGGTGACAGGTACAGAGTTTCAGTTTCACAGGATGAAAAGAGTCATAGAAATGGATGGTGGTGATGGTTGCACAACATTAGGAATGTATTTAATACCACTGAAATGTACACTTAAAAATGGTTAAGATGGTAAATTTTGTGTTATGTGTATTTTACCACAATATAAACAAATGGGGGGAGGGGATCTTCCAGGGATGCCTGGGTGGCTCAGTCAGTTAAGCATCTGCTCAGGTCGTGATCCCGGAGTCCTGGGATGGAGTCCCACTTCGGGTTCCTTGCTCCTGCTTCTCCCTCTGCCTGCCACTCCCCCTGCTTGTGCTCTTTTGCTCTCTTGCTCGCTCTCTCTCTGTCAAATAAATACATAAAATCTTAAAAAAAAAACAAAACAGGGGCGCCTGGGTGGCGCAGTCGTTAAGCGTCTGCCTTCGGCTCAGGGCGTGATCCCGGCGTTCTGGGATCGAGCCCCACATCAGGCTGCTCTGCTGGGAGCCTGCTTCTTCCTCTTCCACTCCCCCTGCTTGTGTTCCCTCTCTCTCTGGCTGTCTCTCTCTGTGTCAAATAAATAAATAAAATCTTTAAAAAAAATAAGTAAATAAACAAAACAAAACAAAAACTTTCCCATAAAGAAATTTCTAGGCCCAGATCGCTTCATGGTTGAAGTCTACCAAAATGTAAAAGTGAAATAATTAAAATTGTATAAAAATTCCTTCAGATAATTGAAGAGGAAGGAATACTTCTTAATTAATTGTATGAGAAAAGTTAACCTTGTACCAGACAAAAACAATTGAAGAAAAAAAAGTACATTCTAATATTCCTCATAAACGTAAAGGCAAAATGTCTTTAGACAATTTTGGCAAAATAAATCCAATAATGGATACAAAGGATAATACATTATGATTAAAGCAGTTTCCCTAGGAAAGTAAGACTGGTGTAACATTTGAAAACCACACACACACTCACACACTCATCCCAATAGATAGAAATCATTTGACAAACCTTACATTCATTCTCCATGAAAGCTCCCAGCAAAGTTGGAATAGAAGAGAGCTTCCTCAACCTGACAAAGTCCATATAAAACAAACAAACAAACAAACAAAATGACAGCTAGCCTCATGGCTAATCATAAAAGACTGAATATTTTCCCTTTAAGTTTCCGAACATGGCAAAAAATGTCCATGCTCATTTTTTAAAAATTCAACATTGTATTAAGGCCATAAAAAGAAACAAAACCCATGTAAATTGTAGAAGAAGAACGTAAACTCTATTTGTACACAGCATAGTAATCTTTTGAGAAAATCCTAAGGATCTGGAGCACCTGGCTGGCTCAGTTGGTAGAACATGCAACTCTTGATCTTGGGATTGTAAATTCAAGCCCCACATTGAGTAGAGATTACTTAAAAAAATAAAATTAAAAAGAAAAGAAAATCTTAAGGAACTATTTTTAAAAAGCTACTATACCTATGAAGTGAGTTATCACTATTGAAGTATACAAGGTCAATATAGAAAAAATATAAAAATACTAGCCACAGTAAAGATTCAAAATTTAAAAATATCTACTAGTCTCAATAGCATTAAAAATATGAAGTATTTAGAAATAAATCTAATGAAAGATGTTGAAAGCTAATAAGGATAAAACACGGCTGGGAGAAATTAAGGAAGACCTAAATAAATGGGGAGATATAGCACATTCATGGATCAAAAGACTCAAAATTGTTAAGATGTCAATTCTCCCATTATAGATTCAATACGATCCCAATAAAAAAGGCCAACAGATTTTTTTGTAGAAATTGACAAGCTGATTCTAAAATCTATGTGAAAATAAAAAGAATCTTAAACAGTCAAAACAACTTTGAAAAAGTTGGGGAGGATTTGCACTATTTAATTTCCAGATTTATAAAGCTACAGTAATCAAGTTGCTATGGTATTGGTGTAAAAATAGATAATAGAACAGAGTAGAGAGTTTGTAATTAGATCCAAACATAATATGGTCAATTGATTTTCACAAAAGATTAATGCAATTCACTGAGGAAAGGGTAATCTTTCAAACAAATGATGCTGAAACAATTGGGTAGCCATATGTGACAAAATGAGCCTCACACTATACACATGCTATACACTGTTGCTTCATACTGTATACACACTACATACAAAAATTAACTCAAAATGAATCATAGACTTAAACATAAGAGCTAACACTTTAGGAATGCCTGAGTGGCATAGTCAGTTAAGCATTGACTCTTGGTTTTGGCATGGGTCATGGTGTCAGGGTCATGAGATCAAATCCCACATCAGGCTCCGTTCAGCTTGGAGTCTGCTTGGGATTCTCTCTCCCTCTCCCTTTGCCCTTAAATAGCTAACACTTTAAAATTTCTAAAAGCAAACATAGGAGAAAATCTTCATGACTGGTTTTGGCAAAGGTTTCTTAAATAGGGCACAAAAAGCATAAAAGAAAAAACCCTACTGTATTAATTATTTGCTATTGTGTAAGAATTACCTCCAATCTTAGTGACTTAGAGCAATACACATTTATGACTTTTGTGACTCAGGAATCCAGGCATGACTTAGCTGAGCCTTCTGCTTTAGAGTCTCTCATAAGACCACAATCAAGCTGTCTACGTGGCTGTGGTCTCATCTGAAGGCTCATCTGGGCAAGGATTCACTTTCAAACTCACTGATAAGGTTGTTGGCAGGATTCAGTTTCTCAAGGGTTGTTGAAAAAGTCTTAGTTCCTTGCTGATTATTGGCCAGAGGCCAACCTCAGGCCACACGGGCTTCTCAGTAGGGCAGCCCACAACAGAGCAGCCTGTTTCATCAAAGAATGAGAGAAAAGCCAGAGAGAGGCTACACACGAGAAGGAAGTCATGGACTTTTGTAGCAGAATCTTGGAAGTGACATTCCATCACTGTCCCCACAAGCTTTTCATTAGAAATAAATCATTAGGCCCAGCTCACACTCAAGAGGAGGGGATTACACAAGGGCACAAATGCCAGAAAGTGTAGATCATTAGAAGCCATTTCAGAAACTGACTATCACAAAGAACAAATTGGATGTTATAAAAATTAAGAAATTTCACTTTTCAAGAGACACTCTTATGGACTGGGAAAAAAATTGCAAAACATATATCCTATAAAGAACTGGTATCCAAAATATATAAAGAACTCACACAACTCAATAAGAAGAAGATAAACCATTTTTTTTTAAACAGGCAAGAGAGATTTAAATAGTTACTTCACCAAAGAAGATATGTGGATGGCAAATAAGTACATGACATAATGCTCAGCATCATTGTTCATCAGGGAAATGCAAACTTAAAATGCAATGAGATACCACCATATAGCCTCTAGAATGTTAAACTTAGGAAGACCAATAGTACTAAGTATCAGTGAACATGTGAAGCACCTGGCAGTGGAAACTTAAAATGGTACAATCTCTTTTGAAAACAATCGGGAATTTCTTAAAAAGTTTATCATAGGCCTACTATATGATTTAGCAATTACATTCTATCACATTATTTCTATTGCTGCTGTAACAATTTATCACAAACTCAGTAACTTAAAACTGTATACATTTATTATCTTACAGTCATGGAGGTCAAAAGTTCAAAGTCACTCTCATTGGGCTAACTCAAGCTGTTGGCAGGGCTGGTTCCTTCTAGAGGCTCCAGGGGAGAATTAGTTTCTTTGCCTTCTAGCCTTTTCCTTGGCTCATGATCCCATCCTCCATCCTCAAAGCCAACAGCGTAGACTCTTTTCCAATCTCTCTCTCTGTCCTCTGTTCCATCATCACTGCATCTTCTGTCTGAGTAACTCTACTGCTTCCCTCTGGTAAAGATGTTTGTGATTACACTGGGCTTACTTGGATAATCAGGATGATTTCCTCATTTTAAATTCTTTAACTTAATCACACCTTCAAAGTAACTTTTGCCATATAAGGTAACATATTCACAGGTTCTGGGGATTAGGGCATGAACATCGTTGGCAAGTCATTATTCAGCCTGCCAAACCTTTTAGGTAATTGCTGCAAAGAAAAATATGAAAGCATATATTCACACATAAACTTTTACACAAATGTTCATAGCAGCTTTATTGGTAATATTTACGAGTAGTTTATTTGTAAAACAAAAAGCCTGTCAATCAACATGAATGGATAAGCAAATTGTAGTATACCCACACAACGGAACATTACTCAACAATAAAGAGGATTAACAATTTATATAGCAACGATATAGATGAATTCAAAATAATTGCAGGGTAAAAGGAGTATGACAGTAAAGAGTACATACATCATAATTCTGTTTATGGAAAATTCTAGAAAGCACAAATTTAATTATAACGATCAGAAGCAAATGAGTTGCTGCCTAAGGGCAGAGCAAAATAGAGGGAGAAGGGTTTGGGTTACAAAGAGTCATGAGGGAACTTTTGGGGGTGATGGATATATTTATTATCTTTATTGTTGTGATCTATATCTACAACCCTTTAAAATGTGCGGTTTATAACATTCCATTTACCTTAATAAAACTGTTAAATATGTAAGCAAACAAAAAACCAATTTCTTACTTCTGCTTGGATTAAACATAGTATGAGGGGTTGGGGCATTTTGCCGGAGGTGCAATTGTATTCATCTTGATTTCTTAGTAATCAAACTGGATTTGATCAGGAGCAGGGTGCCGAAGAAATATAACCAAAACATCCTCTTTTCCAATTTCTCTCTGTTTTTCAGTTTTCCATGGAAGTTGTCGAAATCCACCCAAAGGGTAATAGCTTTCTTAAAGCTTCTTTCAGAAGACTCTGCCTAGGGAAATTCTTTGCTTTCAAAAATATCTAGTTAACACTTGAGGTTCAAAAGTACTTATTCTCACCTAGAATTCTCAGCTAAGCATTCTCTACCTTTTTCTTTTAGTCCTAGATTTTATCACAGTACATGTCAGAGGAATAGCAACGTTCCACGCAGGCCTCTGCTTTCAAAATCCAACTGAAAATCTAGCATCCAAGTAGAATGCTTAAATTCAAAGAACTGAATTACTCATACGTAGTCTATTTCTCCTTTTGGATTTTCATTGTAACAGAAATATATGTTGTGTTGTTGTCTGATATTTGCTGTACTAAGTGGGCTGTAAAATCTGTAAGGACTATACAGTCTGGTTAAGAGACAGAATAAAAATTATAATAGGGTCATGAAGTTCTTACACAAAGAAATGGAAAATTCAGTTTTATTTCAGATTTAACCATCTTAAATGAATGTCATAAAATTTACATCATGTCCTAATACCTGCATGTCCTAATATTACACCTAAATATTTTCATCATGTACAAATATTTGCCTCATATTTGCAGGTAATAAGTTGTACAGAAAAGCAGGCCTGCAAACTGTAGCCAGCAAGGTTCTTTTGCTCGCTGCAGGGACTGGTCGTTTGCCTCTATACAATGCAGCATTCTCGCCGTTAGATGGCAGTCAAAACTAATGTAATGATTAAACTCCCCTACCTTATGTTTAGTAATGATTTGCATATGTGTGAGTTAACGTTATTCAGTGGACACATTTCTGAAAAATTCAGTGAAAATTGTAAGACACTGTAAGTGATCCAGCATTCCTTTTGGAAAGCAGAATGATTTTGCAAGGTAAATAAGTATCCCCTTAAAGAGATCAGCTTTTTTCTTTTAAATATTAACTTTTCTAAAAATTGATGTGTAACATATACAAAATGCACAAATCTAAGTACCTCCAGTTTGAAGATCATCACAAAGTGAAAACACCTATATAAACGTCCCCCTTCTAAACTGAAAGAACATTACCAGCATCTCAAAAGAACTTCTCATGCTTCCTCCTAATCATCACCCTCTTCCTTCTCCGTGGAGATAAACGTTATCCTGACTTCTGACATTACAATTAGGTTTTCCTGTTTTGAGAAATGTTATGAGTAAAATTATGTATTACAGATTCTTTGTGTCTGGCTTCTTTTACTTAATATTTTTTGTTTATAGGTATATTTCATTCTTTTTCTTTGTGGTAATATATTTTATTATATGAATATATCTAAATTTATCCATTCTACTACTGAAGGAAATTTGGAGTGTTTCCAGCATTTAGCTGAATAATTGCTGCTATGAACATCCTTGTACATGCCTTTTGGCGTGCATCTGAATGTATTCATTTTGAATATATATCTAGGAGTAAAATTTTTGTGTCATATAGTATGTCATATTGCCAAATAGCTCCTCAGAGTTGTAGCAATTCACATTTCCACCAATGTGTGAGGATTTCCATTGTTCCATGTCTTCACTGACACTTGGTATTGTCAATCTTTCAAATTTTAGCCATTCTGATAAACATGTAGTAATGTTTCATGGAGGTTTTAATGTGGATTCTCTGATACCAAATAAGACTAAACACTTTTTAATATGTTTGTAGACTATTTGAATATTTTCTTTTCTTGAGTAATCTCTACACCCAATATGGGGCTCAAACTCAAACCCCAAGATCAAGAGTCAGATGCTCTATCAACTGAGCCAGTCAGGTGCCCCTGAATATTTTCTTATGTGAAGTGCTGATTCGTGTATTTTGCCCATTTTCTATCATGTGGTTTATCTTATTGTTTTGTAGTTCTCATATTCTTGACATGAGTCCTATGGTGGATATATGTATTTCTAATATAGTCTCCGATTCTGGGCTTGTTTTTTCATTCTCTCAAAAGCATTTTTTATATATACTAATGAACCTGATTTGCCAATTTTTTCCTTTATGGTTAGTGCTTTTTTGTATCCCGTTTAACACATTTCTGCCTATATCACATCATGAAGATGATCTCTTATGATATGTTCTAGAAGCTTCGGTATATTAATTTTCACAGTTAGAGCTAAAATCTACCTGGCAATGAATTTTATGTATTACATGAGGTAGAGGTCAAGATTTATTTTTTCCATATGGGTATCCAGTTGATTGAGCACCGTTTGACAAAGAAGCTGTAGCTTTCCTACTCTTCAATGCCAAAATGGGTGTTTCGTGTTCAGATTTTTTTAAGCTATATCCAGTTTGTTTAAAGTAGAACATATCCAGGGCGCCTGGGTGGCTCAGAGGGGCGCCTGGGTGGCTCAGTCGTTAAGCGTCTGCCTTCAGCTCAGGGCGTGATCCCAGGGTCCTGGAATCCAGCCCCGCGTCAGGCTCCCTGCTCCTCTGGGAGCCTGCTTCTTCCTCTCCCGCTCTCTCTCTTGTTGGCTGTCTCTCTCTCTGTCAAATAAATAAATAAAATCTTTAAAAAAAATAAAGTAGAACATATGCATATTTCACAAAGTTCATCATTTGGTACAGTTTTTCTGGAAAAAGAAAGTCATTTAAAAAGCCCATTAAAATCCTTTAATATGTAGACAGTTGCATGGTTTTGACAAAACCTAAACACATTTGATTATAATAGGGGATAATTTCATCATTATCCAAAAGGTATTGCATTTTCTGGGAGTTTAAAACTCTCCTTTCTTGAGGGAATTTAAAGGAAAAGATAAACAATTTGCTTGAAGTGAAGCAGATTATATAGGCTTAGAGATGTTCCCGATGACACTTTAAAATCAATTAATCAACTTCAAAGCTACTATTAATCTGCCTTGTGACTGATCTGATCCAAACCTGAGAAGGTGTTACCATCAAGCTGGGGAAACATGAACACATTCAACGGTTTAAAAGCAAACACAATAATATAAAATCAGGTGTTTCGTCTTTTACCTCTTCATAATAGACTTGGTAAAAGATGAAAAAAAACCCAAACAAACCATGAATACTGTTCCCAGAAATTCAAAAGAATTGTAATTTAAAAAATCTGATTGTGTGGTTTTAAACAAGAGGTGTTATATTCTAAAATCATTTCTGTACTTTATAACTTTTATACTTGAATGTAGATTAACTTGTTTACTACTTCTTGAAGTTAATGATTATATATTTTCACAGATGGCCTTATCTGGCTGTCTTTCTATTTAAGTCTTGCCAAATTATCTCTTGTACTTAAATACATTAAAATGTGTTGTTTGATTAATTATATATCTGCAAGTATAATTCTTTAGGAAAACAACAAATAGAAAAAGATAAAATGTTTAGAAGTTTGGGAATCATAATCGAATTGACTTTCTCCATAGTTCAAAAAAAAAGCCTTAAACTCACTTCCTTTTCGTGGATTATTCATTCTTTAATAAACACTTAGGGGCGCCTGGTTGGCTCAGTCGGTTAAGCAGTTAAGTGTCTGTCTTTGGCTCAGGTCATGGTCCCGGGGTTCTGGAATTGAGTCCCACATCTGGCTCCCTGCTCAGCAGGGAGTCTGCTTCTCCCTCTTCCTCTGCCTGCTTGTGTGCTCTCTCTCTCTCTCTGTCAGATAAATAAAATCTTAAAAAACAAAAACAAAACACTTCATTCACCTCTGCTGATCTTTTGCCAGGAAAGTGGCTGTCATGGTTGCTTTGGTTTTTCTGAATTCTTTTTATTAATTTTTAAAGAGTTTCTTTTAACCTGTATTTCTGAACAAGTTTTAAAATGGTAACTAACTGATACCACTTTTACATGCAATTTTAAAATGACTTTTGAGTTTGGGAGAATTTATTCATTTTTAAAAATGTACAAAAACTACTGTGCATTTTACAAATCTGAAATAATTACCTCCTGCCAATTCTTTTTCTGTACAAAATAAGAGTACAATTCAGAACAACGTTTTATAAATAATTTTCATTTTAAGATTTCTTTTGAATCAGATTTTAATTCTAGTTTATTGGCAATTTGGAACCAGATAAGAATGTATATAGGCATTTGATGTGAAAGAATCTGAAAATCAATCCTAGAAATATGATTTACTCACATCTATTGTCGACTTTAAAGCTATGTAGAAAGTGAATTTTGTTGTATTATTTGAGAACCTTTCATTGTCATTTATTAAATATTAATTGAGTACCTATTCTGTGATAGGAATAGTCCTGAGCTCAGAGGAGACAGACAAGTAGAAAGACTTATTTGAATTATCTGTTTAGATGTAGATACCGACAACAATTAAGAAGATACCAAGGAGCACCAAGTACAATGTCAGGAGAGGAAAGGAGAGGGAAATGAAGAGTCACAAAAGCCTTCTCAGACCCATCACATGTCAGGTGAGTCTTCCAGAATGTGAGTTAACCAGATGGAGAGGAACACGTGCACAGAGGCATGATAGGGTACCCAGGCAGTAGTGGAACTAAGTGTATTTGGATATGGCCAGAGTCTAGGAGTAATGGCAGGGTGGTAGGAGACAGGGGATGAGATAGTCTAAGGCCATATCATGAAGGTTCTTGAATGTTGACAAAATTCACAGTTCTGTAATATTTCTTTTTATTAAAAATGTCTTTTTATCAAAAAAGGGCTTTAGGGTGATTATCTGGATCCTTGTAACCAACAAAATATTTAGTATCATCAAAGAAAATTTTGGATCGCCCTCTTCCAAAGAATAAGTGAAATAGCCATAATGACCTCAGAAATCACCCAGTTTGGAGGCTGAAGAAGAATCACCAAGAAGCCCCAGGATTACTATCAGTGGAAGAACACCAGGCACCCTTTTCTACAATATGGGTTCATAATAATGGTTAGAGTTGTTTTTATGAATGAAATCAAATGCATTGCATAAATTTTGATGCAGTCTCGTAATTTGTGGCATTCCTTTTCCCTGAACACATGGACCAGGAACAGAACACTAAAAAAAGGGGAGTAAATTTTTTCCCCTCAGATTATATATTCGCTTATGAAAAAATTCTCTGCTACCAATTTTGCTGAAATGGAGAGAAGCGTGAGTGGAGAAGAAACACCGTTTCTTGAGGTTGACTTCCGGCGAACAACTCAGGCAGTGCTCTAGCACACTCCGCTGGGGGAGTGGATTGAATCCTGAAGAACTGTAGTCAGTCCGTGAACACCGAAGGACGCTTGCTGGGTAGTGGGTAGGATGAGGTATGTTGTAAACAGGTGGGCTGTCTTTTTACACCAGGCTGCGCAAACTCCTACCATCCAGGAAGTTTCCGGAAGTAGCAGGTCCTTGTTACTCGTAGCCTCACCCACTGGAAGTACAGAAAAGGCAGGTTACTTAATAGAGATATAAGCAACAGCTCAGTTACCCCCATTGCGTACTCTACGGGCCAAAAACATTAATTAGGGGTCCATTTTCCTGAGCTTTCAACTTAAACACTGAGCAATTTCCTGTCTCCCCACCCCTGAGTGTGGACTGGTTTGACTCACTCTCTATCAGTTCTAAACAGAATCTCTCCAGTGTAGCTTGAAGTGAGTCATTCATTTTCTGGGTCTTTCCTGGGAGATATTAAGGATGGCATTTGTGTAAGTGTGGAATGTGTGTGTTTGTGTTTATTGTTTTTTTGGCAGATGCCATAGAACAGTATGTGTGTGATTTTGATGAATAATCAGGGGCTCCTGGGTGGCTCAGTTGGTTAAGAGTGGGCCTTCTGCTCAGGTCATGATCTGGGGTCCTGGGATCAAGACCCGCATTGGGCTCCCTGCTCAATGGGGAGCCTGCTTCTCCTTCTCCCTCTGCCCCCCCCCCCCGCCGGCTCGTGCTCTCTTTCTCACGCTCTATTTCAAATAAATAAATAAAATCTTTTTAAAAAAGAATAATTAAAATATACTGTGGAATTTAAAAGTAGCAGATACAACTACATACAAATATCATGGCCCAACCACTGGAAATTTAGAAATCGTGACTTAATAGGCTTCAAGTAAGGCCTAGCCACTGTTATTTTTTAATTCTAAACTCTTTTCAAATAGGTAAAACATGGACAATGTAATAAAATTAAGTGGAAATGGTGCAAAAGAAGAGTAGAGAGAAGTGAGACCTTTCACTCTAGTCTCCCCTTATCCCCCCTGGAGGTAACCGCTCCTTCCAGTTTCTTGTGTGTCCTTTCAGAGGTATTCTGTGCATATAAACACACAGCAAAAAGTTCCTGTCTCTATTAAACAAAAGTGATAGCATCTTCTATCCACTGTTCTGAACCTTCTCAGGCACAATTTTTCAAAACTCTCTAAGAAGCAAATTCTTCATGAAAAGCCACAGATAAAAGCTATGTCTCTGTTCTCAAGAAATACTACAGACACATCTATTAATATATATTTTTAAAGATTTTATTTATTTATTTGTGAGAGAGAGCGAGCACAAGCAGGAGGAGCAGAAGGCAGAAGCAGGCTCCCCACTGAGCAAGGAGCCTGATGTGGGACTGGATCCCATGACCCTGGGATGGTGACCCAAGCCAAAGGCAGATGCTTAACCAACTGAGCCACCCGAGCATCCCTAAACATCTTTTACAACCAATTTTAGGTGTTCACCAACTCCCTCAGATCCATGGGCAAAATTCATGGTTAAGGGTTCCTTACTTCTGGTGTTTAATCTAAGATTACCCATTATAACTTAATGTTGCCAGATAAAATACAGAATGTTCAGTTGAATTCAAATTTCAAATTTCAGATAGACAACAAATAAATAATTTTTTAGTATAAGTATGTCCCATTTAATATTGGCTATATCAGAAATTCAAGTTTAACTGGGAGTCCTGTATTTTTATGTGCTAAATCTGGCAACCCTACGGAAAATTTTGATTTATAGGAAGCTACTCCAAGTAATTCTCTCTAGAATGCCCTGTATTAGAGATGACCTAGATGATAACTATACGACCAGGCTCTTCAGGATAAAGTCAACAGTTGTTTGTTTTTTTCCAAAGATTTTATTTTATTTATTGGACAGAGAGAGCAGAAGCCAGAGAGGGAATACAAGTGGGAAGTGGGGGAGGGAGAAGCGGGCTTCCTGCTGAGCAGGGAGCCAGATGTGGGGCTCCATCCCAGAACGTTGGGATCATGACCTGAGCCGAAGGCAGACAGTTAACAGTCGAGCCACCCAGGCACCTCAAATTCTAATAGTTTAACCAGAAATTGGTTATCTATTGGCTTATTTCAAAATAAGCCAATTGGATTTAACTTGCTGTTTCATTTAAGGGATAAAACTGTATTGTTACAGTACAGTGGTCATTAAAACAAAAACTTACATCGAGTTTACATATAATAGTTTACTTTATTTTCAAAGAACTTAAGATATCTAAAATCTGGGCTATTTTGGTCCTTAAAATGAACACTAAAATTTTAGCTAGTTGGGTTTGGAGAAGGATGAAAAGAATCAGCTAGAGGTAACTTTTCATTAGTGATTATTTAAGTCATCTTTATTATCAACAAAAATAATATTAAGCATTGACTCGTAGGTAGCATAATATCCTGACATGGAGGATGCAAAATTGTTACTTATGACTTTTTAGTAAATCAATTTTAGTATATGTGCTGCCGAAGTGAGCACGACTTTTTAGTAAATCAATAACATGCTATCGTAAATATCAAATGACAAAGACAAACATGAGAATCTGAATAGGAAAACAGTAGAAACAAGGATTACCATGATAGGTATGATTCTGTTACACAGGAAATGAAGGAAAAATTATGCTAGAACCTAGTATCCCAAATGCATCTGAATGGAGTCGATAAAATTAAAATTTATCATCGCATTTCAGAATTGTTCTCCTTAGTAGCTAAAGGTAAATTTTCATTTCCTTCAATGTTAACCTGTATAGGATTTCAACAGTAGTGTGCTGATGTTTAAGGTTTCCTTCTTCAAGAGAAAAGACAGCCCTGATTTGTAGCATTTGCTAATTCCATGGTGGAAATACTTTCACTATGACTGATATCAAGTTAACATCTTCAACAGCCTGTTTGCACAACTCCTGAAAACTTAACAATTGGCTCTTGTGAGCCTGTAAAAGCTGGTTTTATTTCTATAAGTGCATATGATACACCCGATTGTATTTTATAAAAAGAAAATAGAGAGCGAGGTGTTCTTTTTGTTAATTGATGTGTGTGTTTTTAAATTTGTCAACACAGGCAAAAACCCCCACCAAAAAACAAAAACAAAAACAAAAGAATACTTTAAGAGTTTAATTAATGGAAATTTTGAATGGGTTTGAGAAGGTGCAATAAGCACCTGAAGAGACCTGTGTGTAACTTTTGTTCTACCAGGTCTCCTGACTCTGAAGAGAAATTGCTCTAAATAAATACCTAAATGCTTTTAAAGTCACCTGGTTCTATAATAACCAGTGGGAAAGAATCAATCATCATAGAAAATTGGAAATGAGTTACCTCTTTAAACAAATCTATTTCATTTGATTTACATAAAATTTTCTGTCTTTTGTTTTTTTACTTTTTTCTTTTTGCCAAGTTTCATTAGAGCAGTTATATAAAATGCTTCAACTAGATTCAGTAATGGACAGCAGAACACCCAAAGACAAAAGAGTAGGTGGTTTTCTTTCTTTCTTTTTCTTCAGTAAGCCACTTTTAAACTATCCTCTTGAAGTTTTGAATTTCTTCCAACTCTTGGTTAGGAAAATTGGCAGTGCAGAAAGCAGTGATGACTATTAACTCGTCAGCGCCATTCTTCATTTGGCTGACATGGATCTGCACTCTGGCATGATCCCATTTCTGCGGTGGCTCTCCATTCAAAGCACTAAAATGGAGGTGCCAAGTACATCTTCTTAATATTCTTCCTAAAATAGATTTAGCTTGATTGTTCTGGCCTACCTATGTTGATAATGATTCTATTTGTGGACACTTGCTATAATTTTAAGACATAATCTTCAGACACTTAAATGGCAAGAAAGGAGTTGCTATTGTTTATACTAGAGACTTCCTTTCAATAGTGGAAATTCTATATGATTGGACATTGATACATGTATGTTGAGAAAAGCTTTCCATATTCGAGGTGTTGATATAAAGTTTTATTTTTTTCTTTGAAAATACTTCACATTACTAACTTTATATATGGAATAACTTTTACAAACATTTAGTTCTAAGACAAGAGATTGGTTTATGGTTGGAGGTTAATGTATTTGGGCTAGTACATTATTCTATATTCCAGAATGCAGCAGTGAACAATTATCTTTTACAATCTGACTTAATAAGGGAATTCATGCAGGGAAAATTTGAAACTGGAAAGGGCATTAGCTAAATGTTTATAACCAAGAAACTGTAAAAGGAACTTACATTTGAATTAATACAAGATAAAGATGTGCAAAAGAAAATGTAACACTTCAATGGCTTATCATATAGCAGTGTTCAAATATATGCCTGAAGAGAAAATGGATTCAATAAACATTATTTTCCATAATTAATAAAAAGATACAGTGTAATAATTTTTTAAATTGCTAATGAGTCTGTGTAACTTGAGCTCTTTCAAGTTTACTCAATAGAGTGGCTGCATTGTAAAAATATGTGGAGAAAGCTAAAATAATATTATTTCCTCATTTCCTTCTTAGTGTTGATTACCTTACAAAATATGTAAAAGAAACAGAAACTCTGTGGTAATGGATTACCAAAATAGGTCAAATAACAAAAAGGTGTAAGATAATTGGTTTGATGGAATTTTGTATCCCTTAATGATGCATAATATGACTTGGGGGTAGTAGCATCTGAAATAAAATAATAGATTGCTGTTATACTAAAGTGATTTTGCTATCAAGATGCAAAGTTATGTTTTCTCTTTTTTTAGAGAGAAAAATGATGTGGGTTTTAAGATTTTATTTATTTATTTGACAGAGAGAGAGACAGCGAGAGAGGGAACACAAGCAGGGGGAGTGGGAGAGGGAGAAGCAGGCTTCCCACTGAGCAAGGAGCCCGACAGGGGCCTCGATCCCAGGACCCTGGGATCAGGACCTGAGCCAAAGGCAGACCCTTAATGACTGAGCCACCCAGGCACCCCAAAAATGATGTGTTTGAACTGCTCACAAAGTGCCTTGTCATGGGTCCATAAAGAATAAATCTTACATATATGAATAATTTAAAACCCAGTGGATTCTGATTATGTCAAAAATCAACATTCTTGGGGTGCTGGGGTGGCTCAGTCAGTTAAGTATCTGACTCTTGATTTCAGCCCAGGTCATGATCTCAGGGTCCTGAGATCCAGGCAGCAGGCTCTGTGCTGAGCATGGTGCCTGCTTAAGTTTCTCTCTCTTCCTCTCCCTCTGCTTTCCCGCCCACCCTGCCCCCACACTCTCTCTTTGAAAAAAAAAAAAATTATGTACTGCCATGCTAATAATATATATTCGTGTGTAACTATATATGTGTGTAAAACACCTCTGGATGTTTGTTAGCTAAAATGTGCCTATACTATTTTAGAGATTGGTTATAGAAAGGAATACTTTGGAAGCTGATTAATCTTTATTATTTTTATAACAAAATATAACACAAAACATACTTATTCTTTTGTTGTGATAGTTTTCACTTTTAATCATCTTTGCTTAAAGACTTTGTTGAAGTAAACAGTGAATTTCAATATAAAAATTTGCAAATTACAAATAATTATTTAAAAGATTATCAACTTAAGTTGGTTTTATGAATTATATTTAAATTTTATAGCAATGTAGGATAACGGAAATTTTCCCTGAATTTGTTGGCCAAAAATCTAACTTTTTGAAGAGAAATGAATTGTTCTGTTTCTGTTCAGAAACTTTGGGAGAGGGGCGCCTGGGTGGCACAGTGGTTAAGCGTCTGCCTTCGGCTCAGGGCGTGATCCCGGCGTTATGGGATCGAGCCCCACATCAGGCTCTTCCGCTATGAGCCTGCTTCTTCCTCTCCCACTCCCCCTGCTTGTGTTCCCTCTCTCGCTGGCTGTCTCTATCTCTGTCAAATAAATAAAATCTTTAAAAAAAAAAAAAAAAAAGAAACTTTGGGAGAAGAAAAATGTTCATCTAGGAGATAAGACTTCATGTTCATTTGGGAAATGGTGAAAACAGTATGGTTAAGGATAATCTTCCATGTGAAAGATAGATTATTTTACTTTTTAAAGGGAAAGCATGCAATTTTGGCTTAAATTATGCTCCACGTGTCTTTTATGACAATACTTAGATACGGTAAACCTTAGTATTGGAATGGTTCTGAATAATGAGACATCCATTTAATATATTTTCCGTTACTAATCTTACTTGTAATTGCTAAATGCATTCATGATGTATAGGCAGGAAGAGGGAGAGGAGAAATGGATAGCTGCGTTAGGTGATGCAAGTAACATTGAAGGAATTCTATTTGAAATAGAGGCAATATAGAAAAATACTGGAAAGAGAAAGTGTTCAGTCAGTGCTTTACAGACTTTTCACTGCATGGCATACTTAAGCATTTAAAAATTGGCCATAGGAGGAGAGTATTTGTATATTTCAAGCGGAACTCAGAGAAAGGAGGCAAAGAATCAGCAAGAATGGCGGCCTGTCAGTAAGGCAC
Organism: Ursus americanus; assembly: GCF_024610735.1. Taxonomy (NCBI): domain Eukaryota; kingdom Metazoa; phylum Chordata; class Mammalia; order Carnivora; family Ursidae; genus Ursus; species Ursus americanus. The sequence continues at coordinate 44,796,445 of NC_142138.1, forward strand.
AGGTTATTTGCCTTAACCCCAAAAGGGATCACAGCGGGGCAGGGACAAGGATTGAAAGCAGAAGAGATTGGGGCACCTGAGCAGGCCGTATAAGGGGAGGAGTTTCAAATGCTGACACTCGGGTTTGGAGAACTTAAGACACTCAGCTGTCTTAACACTGAGGAGTACTGTGCTAGTGACTGGACTGAAGTGTGTGTGTGTTTAGGAGACAAGCAATTAATGCTAAAGCATATGTTAGGAGTTGCTAGGTGTATCTTGTATCTAATAGTACCCGCCAAACTGGCTGATTGCAGTTAATGATCGCTCAGAAAGGCCGGGAAGTAACTCCACAGAGGAAAAAGGAAATGGTGGATCTGCCTCCAAGATTCCCATATCCTCAGCGAGTGGTGTCTGAAGTTCCAATAGGCTCCTTGCACTACCGGAGAGGAATCTGGTTCCTGTCCAGCCTCCACAGACGAGGTGCCCATTCCTCCGTGCCCATTCCTCCGCTGGGGCAACCTGCAGCTGGGGCAAGCTCAGTTCTCGTTTCCTGCAGGTGACAGCTCGGCTCACATTGGTCCATGTCTTTCATCTCTTGTTATGGCAACATCCCAAAATGAATGCTGAAAAGATCTGCCTCTTTTTATGATTTCCTGACAGAACTTATAAAATTAAAATGTTTTATTAAAAATAGAATCGTGGAACGTTGCATTCACATTTGACGTTCAACCTCTACACATTTTGGTGATTCCCAAGATCAACTTACCAATCGAGACTTTAAAAAAAATAAAAATCTCCGACTACGTAAACCCAAGGATTTGTAAGAGGCATCTATGTCAGGATTTCTTCCAGGTGGAGGACGCAAAAGGCACGAAGGAATGGTGACTGGAATTGCCTCATCTAAGCGGTCTCAGGGCAGAGAAGAGTGGTGGGCGTCTTTCCCTTCTCTCCCTTTCCACCTTGAAGACAGAGATGCGAGGGCCGGCGGCGGTGGGATTGTCCGAGCGCCAAAGGGCAGGCGGGAAGAGACCTAGCGGGCGAACCACCAGCGTGGGAAACCCTTCCGCGAGGGGACTCGGCCCGCGGAGGCCCGGCGAGCGCGGGTCCGCCGCGATCCCAGGGTGCACCGCGCCCTGCCCCCTCCCCTCTCCGCGTCCCGCCTCCCCTCGGCCCGGGCCCCCTCCCTGCCGGCTCTGGGAGGCGGGGACGCGGCGTCGGCGGCGGCTTCTCCAGTCGCGTCTTTCTCACTCACTGGGGAGCCCGGCGGTGGCGGCACCTTCGGAGCTCGAGCGGTGGAGCTGCGAGCCCGTCGGCCAGCCAGTGGGAGGTCGGACAGACTAAGGGCAGATCCGACAGACGGACGGACAGCGGAGCAGCCAGACGGCCCGAGTCGCCTCAAGTTCCGCCATGAGCTGGGGCACAGAGCTGTGGGTGAGTTTGGGTGAGGGGCGCCCCGCGCGGACTCCGGCCGGCGAGGGGCGCGGGCAGGGCGGGCGCCGCTGACCGTCGGCGGCCAGAGCGCTTTGGGCCATCCCTGCCTCTGGCGTTAGCGGAGGGTGGGGGCTCCACTCTTCTTTGTGTGCAGACCCCTCTTCCTTCTCGGCCGGGGTTGAGTGGCTGCTGGTCTGCGCTCCCGCCTCTGCCGCCTCGGCGGGGCTGAGGGCAGCGCCTTGGACGGCGGGAAGAGCGACCCGCGGACTCCCGCGTCCGCCGCCATCCTCTCCCTTTCCCTGTCTCTCTCCTCCGTCTTCACTTTCCGGACGCCTGGCTTGTTGCCGGGCCGCGCTCCTCTCCCTTTGTATCTCTCCGCCCCGAGGCGGGGGAGGGGGCCCATTGTCCCGAAGGGGCGCTGTTCGCGGGCGGAGAGGGGGGCCCGCTGCGGCCCCCAGCCCGGGCGACGGTCCCTGGGGCGAGGGCGTCGCCGGGCCAGGAAGGTGCGGGGAGCCTCGAGGCGCCGCCCACCGCCCTCGCCCCAGGTAGGGGGAGCCAGGCGGCTTTGTTCCGAGCCCGGCCTCCGGCCAGCCAGGCCCAGCCCCCAAACCCATTTCCCTCTCCCTGTGTGTGTGTGCGCGCCCAGAACCCGCGCGTGGCTTCAGGGACTCCGGCTGGGTTATCCCCGGTTGCTGCCTTGGGCTGGGGGCGGGGGGGGGTGGGTTGGCTTTCGGAATCTGAATTAAATTGATGTATCGACGGGGAAGCCAATTTTGCCAAAAGGAGCGTAGGGCTTCCCGAATGCTTTACTTCCCCTTCCGCTGTTCTTTATTCTCACTCGTTCTCCCCGTTTTCTTTCTTTCCTCCTTGCCTTTCTTGGGCGCTGAAGGTTTCAGACAATGCCCAGTGTCTGGCCAAGGTGCGGGTAGACTGTTATAGGTCGGAGAATTCGCTCGCGACGCCGCTTCGCAAGGGTGGAGGTGTGGAGGGCAGTGATTTCTCAGGTGCAGCCGAGAGACCCGGGGCGTGGGGGCGCTGTCCCGAGAGCCGCCTGGCTTCAGCCACTCCCCTTTTTATCCCACCTGTGTACATTTCCGTGCCTTTTGTTAACGAGGGTCTTGTGAAACCACTGCAGAGAGAGGGGAGAAAGAACTTTTTTTGTCTCGGTAGGAGCATGTAGGATGCGAATGAAGGTAGATTGGTTAATTGAACGGCAAAATGTTTTTTTCGGTTGTTTTTCATCTCTTACTCACGGATTGGGAATCTTAGAACTGAAAGAGACTTTAGAGTTCATCTCGTAGAACACTTAGCCAGCCCAGGAATCTCCTGCAACATTCAAGACAAGTGTTTGCCCAGTCTGTAAACACACCACCCAAGAGAAAATACCTCAGACATTCGTTTCTTAGATAGCATTAATTTTTCTTATATTAGAGAGGATTATGTAGTAAATGAATTATGTAAAATTTAACCCTTTAGATTCTCAAGCATTATTGGTCTTTTCCCTTGATTTTGTACATTTTATAATTGACTATAGTGCGTCATAAATTAAAGTGATGGATATAGTTTTATTTTCCATTTTTATAATTAGTAAATATTTTTATTTTTACACATTAAATGATCCACGTTTCAGAGGAAGCAAAAATGTACTCAGAATACTTTTTTAAAGTACACATAGGAAGAATGGAGTAATATTTAGATTTAACTTTTCGATTTAAAAAGCATTTTCTATCATACTACAGAAAAACAGTTGTAAAGAGAAAGAGTATTTTAGTGAAGATTAAAACGCGATTTTTAAAAGTTTTTTTAAAGATATAATTAAAGAATATAATGCATTCAGAAGTGATTAGCAATCTCCACCGCCCCCCCCCCCGTAATTTGGTTAGTTACTTTAAGCATTTGAATAATTTCTCAGCAATTTGGAAAGGTAAACTGTAGAAGAGATGGGAATTTCTGTTAACTAAAAATTATTTTGTATCCTTTTGGAAATTATGAAAAAAAGATTTTAAATTGTTTCCTCTTAAAGTTTAATGCACCATGTTTTAAACTTTTTAGTGATTTTAGGATTTGAGGGAAAGATTTATTAGAAACTAAATGATAGAGAATCAGCTAGTATCATCTGGATGCTTAAACCTTAGGTAAATAGAAGTTGGTGTAGAGGGCTGTTGTTGGGACCAGAAAAGACCTTAGAAAAATTTGACTGGATTTTCTGTTTTTACTGTTCTGTTTTGAATAAGGATATTGTGCTTCCAGTGGATTGTAACAAACACCTATACTGTGCTCTTGTCATTGAGGAATTTGAGGTTAGGAGAATTCTCTTGAAATTCTGAATTTAGAAACCAGTTCTATTATTTCATGTTTAGGATCACATTACTATCCCAAAGATTTAGTTATTGGGAATATGTTACAAAAATATGAATGCAGTTATGCACTCAAACTTAAGTTTTTTTCTTATATTCTTTGGAGTTTCATTGCTATTTTAATGCTTCTTAAGTCTTATGTTAAATTTGAGAATAAAGTAATAAAACAGAGAATCACTTAAATACTCTGGGGGACAGAACTAATAGTGATAGGCTAAGTGGGTTATGTCAGACTTTGCTGTGTGTGGTTGTGAGGGGAAATGAATTAGCTGGTACTTGATTTGAGCTGTGCTTCAAGGTATTTCATGTGTTCCAAATAAGCATTTAAGTAAGCATTGAATATATGCTAGAGACTTAGTTCTGGGTTCTGTGTTCTGCGTAATATCAAAGAGATTGACAGTGTCTTCATTTCTTCAGGGTGCAACATAATTAAAAGATAGCATCTTAAGTGTTGTTTATTGTATTGATTTTTTTTTTTTATCATCATGGGAAGAATGGTTGGATCAAAAAGAGTCCGAGTATGAATCAATGATTTCACAAATCAGATTTTGTAATTATTAGCTCTTTTTACAAGGAAGAAAATTAGAGTTGGAAAAGTTTTGTGTTTAATCAAGAAGTTTTTTTTATTAGGAGATATTTTTTGCTGTTTTGAGGAGCCAAATTTTGCCAGAAAAAAAAAATCGTGCGTGGATTGTGTGTATATAGATATGAAAAAAGTATGGCTGAGCACGCTATATTCATATCATGACTTATTCAGAAATTTGCTCCCCAAGGGAAGTGAGGTGACTCTTCTGTAAGTTAGAAGGTAGCTTTCAGTATCTGACTTAATTTATTGGGTCTTATAAACTTTTTTTATGCCTTAGTTTCCTCTATGTGATTTTTGGCCCTTAGTTTTAAGAGTGTGTAATTTAAAAGCCATTGTTATTTTCATTAAATTCTTAAGTGCGTTTGACAAAGTTCATGCTCTTTTTTTATTTTCAAGGTTTTATTTATTTATTTGAGAGATAGAGTACAAGCAGGGAGAGGGGCAGAGAGAGAAGCAGGCTAGACTCCCTGCTGAGTGGGGAGCCCTACTCAGGGTTCGATCTTGGACTCCAGTCTCACAACTTGAGCCAAAGGCAGATGCTCAACCGAGTGAGCTACTCAGGCACCCCGCTCATACTCTTTGGAAGAAATTTAAAAATTTGAATTGGATAATAGATTTAGTGGATACCCCAGTCTTTTTTTTTTTTTTTTTTTAAAGATTTTATTTATTTATTCGACAGAGATAGAGACAGCCAGCGAGAGAGGGAACACAAGCATGGGGAGTGGGAGAGGAAGAAGCAGGCTCATAGCGGAGGAGCCTGATGTGGGGCTCGATCCCATAATGCCGGGATCACGCCCTGAGCCGAAGGCAGACGCTTGACCGCTGTGCCACCCAGGCGCCCCTGGATACCCCAGTCTTAACCCTTAATCCTTCTTTATTTTTGTCCTTATAGAATTTATTTAATATCTGTGCTGTAAGTGAATTAGACTTTTGAGTCTTGGAGTGTAGAATGGGATTAATCTCTCTGTTTTCACTGACTAAAACAATGCCTGTAGGTGATCATGCGTATTTTGCCCAATTGGATTAATAGTTCTTTACCCAGAACATTGATTACTGATTGAAAAGTGCATCCTGGAGGAAGTCTTTATGGTTCTGAAGGCCTTTGTAGCTGGTGATAGAAAGTGGTCTAGATAACGGTTTAAGAATGTCTAAATAAGTTGAAACCAAGATTATGAAGTTAAGGTGTTTGGTTTAAAAACTTTTTACAGTTGGGGAAAAACTGACCTAAAGGTAGTTCTGTGACTTTATCTGACTTACAGGTCTGTGATGTGACTGCAGAAATAGCTGAAGAAATCTTAGACCACATTAATAGATTTGTCTAGAAGACAGCAGTGTAGTTCCATGGTAGTCCATAGTGGTTAGACTGTCTCTGTAATACTGACTTGAACATTACTTCACATTTTTTGGAAAATCTGTTCACCCAAGTAGAGGAGGTTGACAACGAAAGCTCCTTGTTAATTAATGGTATTACTTTTTTCAAAGGCCATGAAATTGCTATAGGAATTTAGTTTAAACAATAAAGTGATTATTGAGTGTCTGTTATGGGGAGCACTGTGAATGTATGGTGAAATTTATGAAGGCTCATAATATTGGTCCTGCCGTGAGGAAACTTAGAGTCATTTTGAGGTGATACTCTTTCCTAACTCCACAATACTCCTCTATGTTGGCATAACTGTGCAGAATGTCTTCTGTTGACCAGTTCTTCTGAATCCCCCTTTTCTCCAGAGTGCACATTCTGGATAATATCTTTCTTATGGGACTACCACCTTATGTTATAGTTATTTCTTGTACATTCAAACCTTTGGAAAAATAGTCATGGTATAAATATTTGTATATTATATTCCATTTTGTTGATAGAAATTGTTGTGTTCAACATTGTATTACAGCTATTCTTAGTTAAGGAGGCTGAGAGTGAATCAAGACACCTATTTATGCCACCATTCTGTCCTGACTGTGTTAAGGTGGAAGCTGGAGAATGGCCTCTAACCAATTATCCCTCTCCTCTGCATTTGCCGCTTCCTTAAACCACTCAGTTCCACTCCCCTTCCCTGCCTTTATTTTGGAACACTCACTTTCTTTCTCCTTTCCCCAGTCTATAAATGTGAGTTCGGCTGGACACTTAAAAACCTATTTTACCTGGGTGGCTCAGTCGGTTGAGCATCTGCCTTGGCTCAGGTTGTGGTCCTGGGAACAGGCTCCTTGCTCAGCGGAGAGTCTGCTCCCCCTGCCCCCATGCTCGCTTGCTCTCTCTCATATAAATGAATAAAATTCTTAAAAAAACCTATTTTACCTACTTTTTCCTATATATGAGCCCCTGTTTGCCGGCAGAAAATAAGAGAATAGTAATGATTCATAATTATGGCACCTACAAGTGCTGTCTTATTTATTAGTCTTCAGTCTTTAAACATTTTTAGCTCAATAGCAAAAAAAAATTCTGTTTTGGGGAACATAGTCATACCTACAGTTTATTAAAAACTAGTGGGAAAAGATTATATAAAGGTTTTGTTTTATAGGAAACAAAAGCTGTTCCATGTATTAGTCCAGGCTATGTATATCAGATATGACAAAAAGATACTTAGCATGGGCTTTGGAATTAAGGAGGGTTTTGCATATAGGTGCCTAAGTTCCTAGAGGGCAGAGATCATGTCTTATTCATTGCTTAATCGTTGTCTGATTCATTGCTATATTTTCCCCTGTCAGCACACTGCCTGGCATAGAGCCTGTTGCTACTCAGATCTTTAGTAAATGTTTGCTGGATTGACCTGAGTGTAGTGGTTACGTTTGGCTTGAATCTGAGTATGGGATGGCTGGAAAGTAGTGATGCAGGGTAGAGTGGGACCAGGCTAAGAGGTTGATTTGGCTGAATGCTTGATTTACATTCATGGAAGAGAGAGAGAGAGAGAGGTGTGTTACTTATTTATTAGCATATGATAAACTCAATTTTTAGACCATTTAAAAACATTTAAAAATCCACAGAAGGAAGTTGTACTTTGTGTTAGTAGAAGGGATTATTTCTTCCTTCTAAATGCTTTGGTGGCAGGAGAAAGAATCCCCTTGGGTTTTAAAAGATGAAAATTTATTGATTTTATCACCTCTGCAAGAATATTTGAAGGGTGTTCGTTCTTTTAACAATGTGTTATTGGCCTTGATATCAGCTGTATTTTTTAAATATATGTTATTTCTGCTGTTTGTTAATACCGTTTTTCCTTCTCTCCCGTATCTGTGAGTTAATATTTTTACTTCTGTATCAGTTTAGTTCCGGTGCTTTTTCTGAGGCTGAGAGGTGTTCATTGGGAAATGTAGTAAGTTTTGGTCCTCCCAGTTTTGCTCTGATAAATAGCTTCATGAGCTGATTTATGCACTAATTTTCTCACATAACAAAAGTATTTTGGAATATTTTGAAATACCACCTTTAATTGATGGTGTGCTCTAAAATTTGATTGTACTTAAAAATAATCTGTTGATACAGTTAATTTTAATATTGTCACCTGTGCTTTTAAGCATTTTCCTTTTTTCCCTATAGTAAGTTGTATTCTGTGATTATGTTTACAGGATTTTCATAGACTAGTTCTTTAAAACCACCTCTTTTACACAATAGAGAGCTGCTGTAAGGCATTGTAAGATGATGTCTGATTGCTTTTTGTAACGTGGGATTCAGCATTTAGAATTGTATAGAGCCCAAGAGAAAGAAATCTAGAATAATAAGAATAAAAGTTTTGTAAAATGTCCCTATTGAATCCAAATTAGTTATTAATATTTGGAACTTAGCAATTTTTCCTTAAGTTCTTGGTAGAAAACTAATCATCAGACTTTCACAATGCCTCATGAAATATGTGAAGTATTAGTATTATGTATTGTAGTTTGAAAAAATACAAATGTTTATATAGAGTCAGATTTTCCTGTTTTTCCCCACACCATTATTTTGTTGTTTCCAGAGTGAAAGTCCTATGTTTCGTTTCTGCTGTATCCCTGCTGTATACCTAATTTGTACAAAAGTAATGGGCATATAATAGGCACTGAAATATTTGTTGAATGAGGAAATCAATGAATTGCTATAACTCTATCCTCAGATTATGTTTTTAATACTAAGGGTATTTAGGTTTTTTCCCCCAGGATGTAAGTTTTTTATCTTTGTTTAACTTTAGGGATCCTTCGTTTGTTTTTAAGTAGATTCCATACCCAGTATGGGACTTGAACTCATGACTCTGAGATCAAGAGTCAATGCTCTAAAGACTAAGCCAGCCAGGTGCCTCTTTTAGGGATCCTTTTTATAATCCGGAAATAAAACTGATTGTACCTCTTCATATGAAAATTTTCTCTTTTAGGTCTGGAATTCTCATTTCCTTGATTGAGTACAAATGATTATTTTTTAGTGATAGCTTATTTTATGACCCTTTGGATTCTGAAGATTTTTTTATTATGTGAGGGAGGGCACGAGAAAGAGAGAGAGCGAGAGAAAGGGAAAACGAGTGAGAGGCAGAGGGAGAAGCAGACTCCCCACTGAGCAGGGAGCCCGATGTGGGGCTCCATCCCAGGACTTTGAGATCATGACCTGAGCCGAAGGCAGGCACTTAACTGACTGAGCCAACCAGGCGCCCCTAAGCCTTTGGATTCTAAAAATGAGAACAGTTAACATTCTCTTGATCATGTAAGAGTAATATGTAAATTGTCTGAGACTTAATGAATTGGGAAGACATAAAAGATTGGTTTTTAGTGAGTACAAGTGTTGATTCTGAGAGATTTTTGCAAATGTTAGTGGTGGTTGAGATTTTTTTTCCATTACAAATTATAAAAATCAAAATTATTGCAACAGCTATGGCAAACAGCTTTTTAATAAATACAAACTATAACTTTTGAATCAATTTTCTAGACTTAGATAATGAACTAAATTAACATCTTTTACTGTTTGCCAAGGCTGAATATAATCAACATTTGTTAACTTTTTGAATCTGAAAATGACCTTCTTTTACCTTCATCCTTTTAAAGTTTCATTAAGATATAACATTCATACATTAAAGTGTACAAATCTTAGAGTACAACATTAAGATTTTTAAACAAAATGAACACATTCATGTAATTACCACTAAGATCAAGATACAGAAGTTTCCTTCATGCCATTCCCAGTAAATATCTGCCCAAAAGTAACCACTATTCTGTCTTGTATTGCCTTTGATTACTTTTGTAGGTTTTTTAATTTTATTTTTATTATTTTTAAAGATTTTATTTATTTATTTGACAGAGAGAGGCAGTGAGAGAGGGAACACAAGCAGGGGGAGCGGGAGCGGGAGAGGGAGAAGCAGGCTTCCCGCTGAGCAGGGAGCCCGATGTGGGTTCCGATCCCAGAACGCTGGGATCATGACCTGAGCCACCCCGGTGCCCCTACTTTTGTAGGTTTTTTTTTAAACTTCACGTGAATAATATCATGCAATATATATGTATATTTTTTTCATCTGTCTTCTTTCATTTAACATGTTGTGTGTGAGAATCATCCTTTATGGTTAGTTTGTGGTATTTCATTTTCTGTAGGATTTGTGTTTTCTTCTGTGTGCCTGGGGTCACTCCTAGTCTGGGACCACCTTAAACCAGGGCTTGAAATTCCTTTGTGTGGTTGTCGGGTTTTGATTTCCGTCCCCCTATCTTGTGCTACGATATCAAAACAAAGATCCTGATTTCCAGGATTGGCAAACATCCTCAGGGCCAAAGTAGCTTATATGCTTATTATTTTTTTTTTTTCCCTTTTTGGATTCTCATTTTTTGCTTGTGACTTTGTAATTCCTTGTTATCTTGGCTTGTCTTTGACGCTTTACATTTTTGGAATATATTTTATCCATATTTAAAAGTTTTTATCCAGTAGTATAGTGATAGGTGATCAAAAAACCTAGCCTGCTACTACTGGAAACTGAAAATTGTTACATGGAATTTTTAATTATTTTGCTATTGCATTTTTAATTTCTAAGAGTTGTTTTTTGTTTGTTTTCTCAGTGTACTTTTTTTTTTTCCCCCACTTTTTCAAGTAGTTTCCATGCCCAGTGTGGATCCCAGTGTGTGGCTTGAACTCATGACCGTGAGATCAAGAGTTGAGCTGAAATCAAGAGCTGGATGCTTAACCGACTGAGCCACCCAGGAGCCCCTGTTTTCTCAATGTACTTTTAACATAACATCTTCTGCTTATCTTCTTTTAGTTCTTCGTGTATACCAAAAATAGGTTTTTTGCTTTATTGTGTTTAGTTTTCTTATCCTTGCATACTATTTGTAGCCTTTAAGTTGCTTTTTTTCCCTTTTTGCTTGTTTTGGTTCTTGTTTTTCATGTTAGAGACTTTCCTTAAATATTTTGTGATCCCAGGATCCTGGAAAGATGTCTGTCAAGATTAGGGCATACTGAGTTCTGATATGCCCTACCTTTAAGTTTAGAGTTTGGGCTGTTTGAAGTTTTTGATCCCTTTAAGGGTTTTTGCTTAATAGTTCCCCCTGGGATTGTTATTAGATCTTCTACCTCCTTTCCAAGCCTATTCTGAAAGCTAAGGAGGTATACTGTAGTCTTTCTTTTGAAGTCACATTTATCATTGCTGTTTATGGTGCTGGGGGCCACAACCTGATTTTTTTTAAACAGGTGTTTAAACAGTTTATTTGACTTATATAACAAGATATTGGGGGGTAGTCACTGGCTTGGGTTTATGAACTTAGCACTTTCAGGACTGTTTTGGACTTTCCCTCAATTGCAAGTTGCAGCTCCAACAATCATGTCTGTATTTAAGGCCAAAAAAAAAAAGTAAGAAAAAGAAAGAGGAACAAAATCAAATATGTCTGCCTCTTTGTCCGGAAGGCAAAAGTTTTCCCACTGTTTCTACAACAAACTTCCCCTTAGGTCTCACTGTCCAAAGCTGGGCACATTGCCACCTGAACAAAAGTAGGGTTCTATTAGAAAAGGGGAATAAGTATAAGGTACCCCAAAATACAGAATTTATGGTGTTTGTCCTCAGGGAATTAATGATTGCTTTATAGAGGCAAAACACACACATGCATATTTATTTATGGATATTTGAATAATAGCAAGGGGGTTAAGAAGAGGCAGCAATACAAGTGATGAAGCAGATATTTTAGAGTTGAGGTCTTTCAGAGTCTAACATGGCCCACCACCATTTTAAGAGCTTGGTGGTGAAGGGCTTATGTGTTTTACCTGGAGTTTATGGTCCACCTTTCGTTTGCCATACCATGCCGTGGTGACATCACCTGCCAGAATAGATGGGTGTTTTGCATAATGGTCAGAATTGATGGTCAGGGCTTGTTGAAGTTTACCTAACCTCAGGCTGAGTGAAGGAAGGCACTGCAGGGACTGAAGAAGAAGTCCAGAAGTTTATTTTGTGGGGAGAAAGTTTTCCTGGATGTTGGAAACAATAAAGATCTCCTGTAGTGACCCGGGTCTCTTAGTCATGTAGGTATAATATCAAGCTATAAAATTGACTCCAGGAAGTAAGAGGCCCTCAGCTTGGAGTTACGGGCACTTGGCTTTTCTTTTCTTTTCTTTTTTCTTTCTTTAAATTGATACATTAGAGTGGAACATTTCTTACAGATAATGAATATTAATATATTTTTGTTAACTAAAATCCATAGTTTACTCAGATTTCCTTAGTTTTTACCTAATGTCTTTCTGTTCTACATTACATTTAGTTGTCATGTCTCCTTAGGTACTTCTTGTCTGCCATTTTTTCAGACTTTCCTTGTTGATGACCTTGAGAATTTAGAGGAGTATTGGTCAGGTATATTGCAGGGTGCCTCTACTGGAATTTGTTTGATGTTTTTATTTGTGATCAGACTGGGGTTACGGTTTTGGGGAGGATGATGATGTGCCATTTTTATCACATCGTTTCAAAGGTACATATCATCAACAGGATTTATTACTGTCGATATTGTTTTTGCTCACTTGGCTGAAGTAGTGTTTGTCAGATTTCTTCACTATAAAGTTATTTTTCCCTCTCTTTCTATACTGTACTCTCTGGAAGGAAGTCACTGTCGTAGCCCATACTTAAAGAGAAAGGAGTTATGCTCCCTTTTTTTATGGTTGGAGTAGCTACATAATTTATTTGGAATTCTTTTGCATGGAAAATTTATCTCTTCTCCCCCATTTATTAATTTATTCATTCATTTATAGCAGTATGGATTCAAGGATATAATGCAATGCTGCTTCATTTATTTTGTTGCTCAGATTGTTCTAGCTGTGACCATTGGGAGTGCTTTCAGTTGGCTGCCGTAACAGCACTGTAACACATCTCCATCAGTAAGGACTTATTTATTAGAGAGAGAGAGAGAAAGCGAGAGCGAGCGGGCGTGCTTGAGCAGGGGGAGAGGCAGAGGGAGAGGGGAAGCAGACTCGCCACCGACAGGAAGCCCAACACGAGGCTCGATCCCAGGACCCTGAGATTATGATCTGAGCCGAAACCAAGAGTCGGAGATGCTCAACCAAGTGAGCCACCCAGGCACCCCAATAAAGATTTTTTTTAAAGAACAACTTTACTTCCAGGCTCATCTTGCATATTTTCTGTCCCAGTCTTTGAATCGGCCATTTCTCCAAAGAGCCCTGGTTCCTTTTATTGGAGAATGGTATTAGAGACCAAGATATAGGAGGTAGATGTGCTTGCTACTGCAGTTTTATTCTTTTAGTCTCTTTCAGCTGATAAAACCAAGAAATATATGTGTATATACTAAGCTGTGTAAGTGTACTGTATATATAAATATTTCTATATGTAACCGTCTATATATTAAATTAAATATTTAATGATGTCTCTAACACTAATCCATTTGTATATATCCTTCTAGCCTCTTCTTGCTTATCTGTAAATTCCCACTTGGGACACCTCCCTTTGGCTGCCATCCATTTGCTCAATAGTTCCGTTTCAGTATAGATGTAGTATAGCAATATCAGTGTTATTAACCTGTGGCCCTCTGGGAAACAACTTTATCAACTAGAGTACAGTATTTATATGCAGTTCCTTTTCCCTCTAGTTCTACAGACTCTTAATTTTCAGTTACTTAGGTCAGCACCATTTATTTCCCTCATCCCCTTCAGTGAACTTTTTTCATACATTTATAATACAGTTAGAATTTTTTTTTTTTTTAAATCTCAGTCTGCATTCTTTCTTGGGATCCTCTTACTTTCTCAGTGATTTTTTTAAAAATTGCATAGATGGGGCATCTGGGTTGCTCTCTTGGTTAAGTGTCCATCCTTGATTTTGGCTCGGGCCATGATCTCAGGGTTGTGAGATCAAGCCCCATGTGGGGCTCCAGGCTGTGTGTGGAGCCTGCTTAAGATATTCTCTCCCCCCTCCCCCCGGCTTGTAGTTTCTCTCAAAAAATAAAATTGCATAGACTAAGGCTCGTTCCTTGTGCTGTGAAGTTCTGTAGGTTTTGACAAAGGTATAATGTTATGTATCCAGCATTTCAAGATCATAAATAATAGTTTCACCTCTTAAAAATCCCCTGTGGCCTATCTCACCCCTGTTAGGAGAGCTACTGTGAAAACAACAGAAAAAAAACAAGTGTTGGTGAGGATGTGAAGAACTTAGAAACCTGTGCACTGTAGGTGGGAATGTAAAATAGTTCAGCTACTGTGAAAAACAGTATGGTGGTTGCTCAAAAATTAACCAAGGAATTACCATATAATCCAGCAATTCCGTTTCCGAGTATTTACCAAAAGAATTGAAAGCAGGGTCTTGTTTGTTTTAAAGTAAGCTCTCCATCCAAAGTGGGGCTTGAACTCATGACACTGAGATCACAAGTTGCGTGCTCTACCTACTGAGCAAGTCAGGTGGTCTGAAAGCAGGGTCTTGAAAGAGATTGTTACAACTACCTTTATAGCATTGTTCACAGTAGCTAGAGGGTAGCAGTCCAGGTATTGATCAACAGATAAATAGATAAGCAAAATGGTATGTAGATACAATGGAATGTTATTAAGCTTAAAAAAGAAGGAAATGATGACCTATGCTGCAAAAATGGATGAACCTTGAGGACATTACGGTAAGTGAAATAAGCCACAAAAAGACAATACTGTATGATTCCACATACGTGAGGTACCTAGAGTAGTTACAGTCATAGAGACAGAACATAGAATGGTGGTCACTGGGGCAGAGGGGAGGAGGGAATGAGCAGTTATTGTTTAATGGGTATAGTTTTAGTTTTGAAGATGAAAAGAATTCTGCTGATGGATGGTAGTGATGGTTGCACAACAATATGAATGTACTTAACACTGAATTGTACAGTTAAAAATGATTAAGATGGTAAATTTTGTCTTATGTATATTTTTATTCCCCTCCACCAAAACAAAAACAAAAACAAAAAACAACCCTGTGCTGTTCCTGTTCATCCCTCCCTACCCAACTACTGATTTTTTTTTTAAATAGGCTTTTTAAATTAGCAGTTTCAGGTTCGCAGCCAAATAAAGGTAGAGATTTCCCATATGTCTCCTGCTCCCAGGTATGCATAGGTTCCCCCATTATCAGCATCTTCCACCAGAGTGGTACATTTGTCACAATTGATGGACCTACATTGACAGATCATTATTACCCAAATCCATAGTTTACATTAGGGTTCATTCTTGATATTGTACATTCTATGGATTTAGGCAAATTATAATGACATAGCCGCCATTCTGATATCATACGGAGTATTTCCACTGCTCTAAAAATCCTTTGTGCTCCACCTATTCTCCCTTCTTTCTAACCTCTGACTACTGATCTTTCTTTGGACTTTTCATCACCTTAAAGCCAGTACCCATTAGGGGTAACTATTTCTCTCTTGCCCTCAACCTCAGCTTTAGAAAACCACTAATCTACTCCCTTTCACTAAGCATTTGCTTATTCTGGACATTTAATATGGATGGAATCATATAATATATGGTCATTTGTAACTGGAATTTTTCAATAAACATAATGTTTTTAAGGCTTACCTATGTTATAGCATGTATCATTGAAATTCACCTTCTTCATTACTCAGTAATATTCCATTACATGCATATACCACAGTTTATTAACGTGTTCATCAGTTTATGGACATGGGGGTTGTTTCTGCTTTTGGCTATTATGAATAATGCTGCTATGAACACTGGTGGAAAAGTTTGTGTGTGGACATAAGTTTTTATTTCTCTTGGGCATATACTTAGTGGAATTGCTGGGTCATATGTAACTCTGTGTTTGACTGTTTGAGGAACTCTCAAACTGTGCATTTTACATTCCCACCAGCAAAATAGGAGGATTCTGATTTCTTCACATCCTTGTCAAAACTTCATATCATCTGACTTTTTGATTATAGCCATCATAGTGGCTATGAAGTGATATCTCATTGCGTTTTGATTTGCATTTACTTTATTGACAAATGATGTTGAGCATCTTTTCATGTGCATTTATATATCTTCTTTGGAGAAATATCTTTCAGTTTCAGTTATTGTTCATCTTAATTTGCTGTGGTTTTATGTATTAGTAAAATATAAATAAAAACCAGTGTTGATGGCAGTGGTGCTGTATTAAGAAAAAAAATTTAATTGCAATGCTAAGAAGATACTGTATTTATATTTGATATTTCTCGTTGAACTTGTCAGCCACTCTTTCAGACTAAGAGATGTTTGATTTTGGCATTTAATTTGAGAAACTTAAAATCCAAGTGTAAATGTTAAGCCATGCTCTCTTTTTTGTTTAGGAAACTTTTCAGCTAAGTGGCACCCCACTTGGCTTTCTTCCTTTAGCTCTGACCATGATGGTGGCACTTGTCATTTTCAAGTAGAAACCTTGTGTTGTTTGATCTCAGTAGCTTCAGCTATGAAAGGCTAGGAAAGGTGGAGTCTAGGAGATATTTAAAAATAATGAAAACTTCAGGGGTGCCTGGGTGGCTCAGTCGTTAAGCGTCTGCCTTTGGCTCAGGGCGTGATCCCAGGAATCAGGGATCCCTGCTCCGCTGGGAGCCTGCTTCTTCCTCTCCCACTCCCCCTGCTTGTGTTTTCTCTCTTGCTGGCTGTCTCTCTCTCTGTCAAATAAATAAAATCTTAAAAAAAAAAGTAATGAAAACTTCAATATAATTCATACATGACCTTTTGAATTTTTAATTTTAACTGCAGAATTTAGTTAATGTCTGGAACTAAGATAACTTTGTTCTTCAGATCTGTTCTAAAAAGACTAATGGCAATATTCCTTTTTAGTGATGCGAGGTAATAAATGCTTCAGTAGTGTTTATTTACTTTTTACTTATTCTATTGTAGATAGAATGTTAGTTGTTAACTGAAGTCACATTTTTGTTATTTTTAGTATTTTGACTATATTAGCTAGGTCTAATACCAAGGTATGTGGGTTTTTTTCTTTCCTTTTTTCTTTTCCTCTATCCTAATTATTTCTTGGTTAGGTAAAATGTTGATCTGTTTCTGCATGCAACTTCTGATTGTCCAGAGGATATTGTTTATTTTGTGGATTACATACCCTTGAACAACAACAACAGCTCCTCTCTAGTTTCACTCAGCTTTTGATTATTTGGCCGGTTTGGCTTGAGATTCTGATTCATTAAATTGTGGGGGTGTTGGTTGGTCAGCCATCTGGAGTTTTATAAAACTTTGCTGGAGATTGTGGTTCCTACCCCTGGCTGAGAAACATTGTTGTTAATTAGCTGACCTTAAAACTAACTGGGTGACCATTAGAATCCTCTTGGGAATTTAAAGGCAGTAACAATAAAACAAACTCCCAAGCTCTACTCTCACCTCCTTGATCAGAATCTGATACATCTTTCACCATTAAAAGCGACCAGAGCTCCCTGGAGAAATAGCTAATTCCGGAGGTAGGGCAGGGAAAGTACAAGATGAGCCTGAACTATCTTGTTCTACAGGTAAGGAGATGCTCAAAGAATGGTGAGGACATGTCAAACAGATGCCAGCTTGAAGGGGCTCCCACTGGCCAAATGTGGGATAGTTTAAGCATCAAAATAATGACGTTATGAATGATAATCCATGGAATAAAATAGGAACCCATGAGTCCATACTGACAAAAATAAATAAATAAATTGAATGTTTGATAAAAAAGGTAATTCATAGTTTCACAGTTAATCACAAAGGGAAAAAGAGTA
This sequence comes from Ursus americanus, assembly GCF_024610735.1. Lineage (NCBI taxonomy): Eukaryota > Metazoa > Chordata > Mammalia > Carnivora > Ursidae > Ursus > Ursus americanus. The sequence continues at coordinate 44,813,890 of NC_142138.1, forward strand.
CTTTACAGTGGTGAGGCTTGGTAGTTATCACCTTAAGTGATCAGTTAGCATCACCAGTAATGGGACTAATTGAAGTCATGTGCCACCTGACGGAAGGCAATGAGCAGACTGCATCATTTCCTGCCAAAGATGCTTAATCTGAATCATGGGGAAAGATCAAAAAACTCAAAATTAATGGTCATTATACAAAATAACTGGCTTGAAACTTTGAAAAGTGTCAAGGTCATTAAAGATAAGGAAAGACTGGGGAACTGTTAAAGATTGAAGGACACTAAAGAAACATGACAGTATTGTCACCTATCATTCTAGGCCTGGTCCTATTGTTTTAAAGGACATTGTTGGAACAATTGACAAAACTTGAATGAGGTCTGAGAATTAGATGGCAGTATTGCATCATTGTTAGTTTTCTGGCTTTGATGGTTATATTTTCATGCAGGAGAATTTCCATGTTTGTAGAAAATACGTAGTAAAGAATTTGAGGGTGAGGATAAAAAAGTAAATGGGAGGTGCGAGAAGTAGAAACAGCAAGTATGCAAACAGCTCTTTGGAGGAATTTGCTAAGAAAGGAAACATAAAATGGGACTAGGTGGGGTAGTGGAGTAAGGGACTTTCTTGTTTTTTGTTTTTTTTTTTAACGGGTGATATTAATGGGATGTATGTTTATGAATAGGAAAGATCTAGAGGATTGAGGAATTGATAATGTGGAAGAGGGTACAATTTTAGAATGTACTTAAGTAAGAAATGGCATGGGGTCAGTGCACAAATGAAGAAACTGACTTTAGGAGCGGGGACCAAAAGAGGAGAGAGAAGGTAGAGCGCAGGCTGATAGTTTAATAATGTGAAGATGAGGTAATTATAGATTGCTTCAATTTTCCTAGTGAAACTAGAATCTACATTACTGGTTAAAAATGAGGAAAGATGGCACTGGAGGTTTCATGAACAAGAGGAGGTGGCAAATTGTGAAGAGTGGGAGAGTGAACAGATCAGGAAAATGTAGTAGGATTAAAGGGCAATCCTGAAGGCCCTCCTTAGTTTTGTGGTCAAAAATTTAAAAGTGAGACCAAGTAATATGGATGGCTGTATTTCTCCAACTCTGTTCAGCTGACTCAATACAGGCCTATGGAGGAGTTAGACATTTGTATATAACCAGGGTTGGATTTTTTCAGAAGTACAACAAAGCAAGAGAAGGGGAAAGGAGTTGAGGATGCTTACAAGGAAATGATTATTGTGATAGACCGAATGAGACTACTTAACACTGACCCTCTCCGCCTTGATGTTTTATCGGAAGTGGGGACTTACTTTACATTGGCTTGCTTACCTGTAAGATTTATGAAAAGAGGTAAGTAGTTGGGTTCTCTCCAGCAGTAACTAACTGACTTCCTCCACAGTGCTCACATTTTACTGGCGTTTTTCGACAGTTCATGAGTCAGGCAAGATCCAATCTAGCAGATAGTTGCACAAAATGAGACTTTTATAGGCAGAAGGGAGCAGGAACAAGGAAGTTACACTAGTCAAAATAGCATATTGGTTATTGCAAGTTTACTTTCCTTTAGGGAATTGACAGGGGTCTATCAGGCAGATTATCTAATGTTGATCAAGTGATTCCTGATTGACCAGTTTAAGATTTCATTTCTGGGAGAGCCAAAACTGTAATTAAGTCTCAGTTTGGTTATGTGGGACTTAGCATAAGTGAATCCATTTTGAGCTAGTTGTCTTGTTTTTAACATCCCTGTTGCCTTTATCTTGAGGCAGAAACATTAAATGGTGTATCTCTGGTTATATTACAATTTTGAAATCCTTGATTCTCAAATTCTATTTCTTTGTGCTAAAAATGTTTATCATGGAGACCAAACACCTCCCTTACTACTGGTTTTCAGTACTTACCACACATTTCCAATTCCAAGTTTTGGCTGCTGTCATCTTCTCTTTAACATCTGACCCAGAATCTCATCACCCTCATTTTCCATTCTTTAAAGATTAACTTAAAACTCTCTTGGCTTTGTCTCATTTATGTATCTTTTAAACCTGTGAGGGCTCATAAAGGGGACACCCTGCTTCTCTCATGTGTCCTTTGCACCCAGGTCACTTCAGAGCATTCCTGTTCTCTTATGTAGTTTTCGTATAATATCTCGGTTTCCAGTCTTAAGATTACCAGTGTATCTTCTAGAAGAAGCATAGACTAGGTTTCTCAAACTTGGCTGTATTGACATTTGAGCTAGATAATTTTTTGTTGAGGCAGAATAGGAGCTGTCCTCTGTACCATAAGAGATTTAACAGCGTCCCTGGCCTCCACCCACAAGAAACCAGTAGCAATCCCCCTTCCCTCCTCTCACCGTTGGGACATCCAAAAATGTCTCCAGGGGCACCTGGTGGCTCAGTAGGTTAAGCATTGGACTCTTGATATCAGCTGAGGTCTTGATCTCAGGGTTGTGAGTTCAAGCCCCGTGTTGGGCTCCATGCTGGGTGTGGAGCCTACTTAAACAAACAAAAATGTCTCCAGATATTGTCAGATGTCGCCTGGGTGGGGAGGGGTCAGAATTGACCCTAGCTGAGAACCATATTGTGGACTGTTGAACTTTTTTTCTTTTTTTAAGTACCTTCATGCCCAGCGTGGAGCCCACTGTGGGGCTTGAACTCAGTTTGTCCATTTAGTTTTTGTAGTTTAAAAAACTCTGAATTTCTTCAAAGAAATTGCATATACAGGGATGCCTGGGTGGCTCAGTTGTGTAAGCATCCGACTCTTGGTTTTAGCTCAGGTCATGATCTTAGGGTTGTGAGATGGAGCCCCCACATTGCATCTTGCTCTGGGCTCAGCAGGGAGCCTGCTTCCCCTTTCTCTCCCTCTGCCCCTTCTCCTGGCTTGCATACTCTTTCTCTCAAATAAATAAATAAATAAATAAATAAATAAATAAATAAATAAATAATTTTTAAAAAAGAAGTCAGAAAGGTCTGTAAAACTGGAGTCAGTACTTGTTCCAAATTAGTTGAAGCAATATATTGAACACTTACCATATATGTTTTACACATACTCATTTACTTTTAATAAAAAACCCTATGAGGTAGGTATTATTATTATTCCCTACTTTATGGATAAGGAAAATGAGACACAGAGACTCAGTAGTTTGAGCAATGTGCAAGAGCCAGTAAGAGGTGGGATTGGGACTCAAATCCGGATTGTCTGGCTTCAGGACCTGAATTCTAGACTGCTCTGCTATTCTATGTCCTTACATATACTGCTGGTGGTAAATGTTCAATCTTGGGTTAACTTTCATCTGCCAACCAGGTCTCCCAAAATGAACTGGTATATACTGAAAAGCACATTAATGTAGATACCAGTTGAAGAAAAATGTTTGGAACGTAAACCTAATAAAAAAACTTAATGTTAACGGTGTTGCAGAGTCAAATATTAGGGCCTTAACAAAATTATAAACACTTTTGTTCTTTTCTACAACTCTTGATAACTAAGATCTGTGTATTAATTACTTTTGTTGTGAATGTTTTTTTCTGCAAGGAAAAGGTCCTTGTTCTGAACTCATGAATGTGATATATTAAACCTGTTAACCCTATCCTATTTTAAATTATGTACATTTTCCAGAATCTCAAAACCTTTTCCAAGTGTGGAAGAAAAATACAGTTTAAAAAAATGTCTTAAAGTAAAAATTGACTTTACTCAGCGCATATATATTGAACATTTACTATGCATGAACACTGTGTCAAGCACTTTGTTAGCTAATCCTTAGGGAGCTTAAAATCACAGGGTTTAAAACAAATGACATTTCCAAATCCCAAACTTGGAATTTGCTGAGATGGTAACTCTAAGTAACAATACTGTATGCCATGGACATCCCAGTGAAAAATCTGTATTTTTGTCTTAGTTTCTTCTTGGTTATTTTGCCTGTGTTGAGTACTTTAATCGGGCTGGAGAACTATGGCCCTACTAACCTTTCCTAGTTCCTGCCAACACTCTGGCTCCTGGCATATTATTGTTTTTAGTACACCTTACCCACTGAGGTAAGATAGATGTACTCTTCTTAGTATATCTGCCATATAAACATAACTGAACTCCAAGCACCACTTCCACTGATTTCACAAAGGCTTTCTTCCTGGAGCTTTTGTTGCCTGCATTAACCAGATTGGACATAACTGTTATGAAAAACTGCCTAAATTATACTCGTTTATGAGGCACTTGGCTGGCTCAGTTGATGGAGCATGTGTACCTTGATCTCTGGGTTGTAGGTTTGAGTCCCAAGTTGGGTTTTGAGATTACTTAAAAATAAATTTTTTTTTTCAATTTAAATTTTACTTACCATACAGTTCAGTATTCGTTTTCTGGAGTAAAAATAAAATCTTAAAAAAAATTGTACTTATTTATATATATTTTGGACCAATGTTCCCAAACCCAACAAAATTACTGGGTACCTAACTCCAGAGATTGATTCAGTAGTTCTGGGGTTGAGTCCTAGGATTCATTATTTTTAAAACTCCCTAGGTGCTTCTTAACTAACGATCAATATTTGGGAATCTTTGCTTTGGACTGTTGATTCTGAAATGCTGGTCTCACAACAAACATTTCACAAATATTGCATAAAATGAGAAAAATATTACATGGTGATTTTTTAAAATATAAGTTGTTAATACTGATTTAAAGAACTCTTATTCTGAAATTATGTTTTTTGGGGGGGTTGTATTATTTCTTTTATAAAATGATGGTAAATAGAGGCAGTAATTTTTGAATTTTATTTTTTAAAGTAAAAATGTAAAACACACACAGGGTTGACAATCTTTTGTCATTTCCCAAATCTAATCTGAAATTGTAGTGGTCCATGAAATTCAAAAGTCCAGGAACCCCATGTCTTAGACTACTCAACTGCCTGGACAAGTAACAAACCCAGGCAGTTTTTCCAGGGGCCATTTCCCCCAGTTTGCCTTGGCTGTTCAGTCTTCCTGCTTTGCACTCCAGATAGCCTCAGAGCTATGCCCCTTTTTTTATAACTTGAAAACTTGGAAATGTCTCTACAGGGGGAACCTCATGTTAAGAAATTAAATATGAATAGGTCCTTACATTTTTAAATCGATAACAGTGATGATCATTAGACTGTGAAATAAATGAATTTTTAGTAATTAAAAAATTTAAATTTAAAAGTGGCAAAAATGCAATCAACTATATTCATAGAAAAGAGAGAGAGAGAATACTTTTATAGAGTTGACTGTTACCAAGAATTACATTATTAGGTTTAGGGCCCCAATCCAGACTAAGATTTGGATATTATATCTTTCAGCTTTTAGCAATTTTGTGAAGGAGAATGAACTTCCCAAGTCAGGCGGACACAAACATTACACAGAATTTAGCCATTCAGAAATTCCTGGGGAGTGCTGAGATTTATATAGCAATTTAGAAAACTCCCAGAAATAATATTTCTTCTTTATGGAAAGTTTAATTTTGACTCAGGTTTTCTTTATTTCATACAGTCACATTGACAGGAAAGATACTTGATGATTCAGACACATACTGAGGTTTGCTTTCCAAAAGACAGCCATTGAATCACACATCAAGATTTGTAACTCTTCTAAATCTCTTTATTTCACACTTCCCTAAAGTACTGCAGTTCTTCACATTTTATGATTTTACTCAACTCGGGACCATTTAGCAAGGGGAAATGTGTAAACCTCTATTAGCCACGTGCTCCATGCACATAATACCAGCCTGAGTCTAAATACAAATACAAATTATTAATGCTTTTGTCTTTCCTGCAGTGTCAAATGGAAAGACTCCCAACTTTGTACCCCTCACAAACCACTCAACCTCTGAGAACCCATTTCTCTCTATACAAAATATGGATAATAACACTGACTTCATAGGGTTGTGGGTGAGGATTAAATGAGATAATGCGCATAAAGTTCCTCCATGCTTTGGGGGCATTGGAAAGTATATCCCTTCAAGTATCTTTATACATTCACACTCATCAACCCTGGGGGCCCTACAAGTTGGGTCTCTCAGGATCTTTTAATTCTAAGTCCTCCTAATTTAAAGAAGCAGCTTATTAAATCTCTAAAACAGGTTTCTACATAATAAAGTTTCCAGACTACATTTCACGTCTTCCAGTTAGCACAAGACCAAATAATGGTTTAAGGTAGAACTGTGGAAAAAAAATCGATGATCCTGATCACTTCTTCTGATGTGTGTTATTAATAATCTTAGCTGTGTTACAATAGAATCACTCCAAATAAATGCTACAGTAGAAGAAATACATAACCATTAAGTAGCTGAAGCTTCCCCTCTTTTGTTGCAGGTGTCTCTCCATATTGTAGAACAGACTTCTTAATTTTTGTATAAGCAGTTAGACAGGCCTCAGTTTAAATAGGCCTATATGAGAGATTTTGGCTAAAAATCTCAGTCACTTATTGAATACTACTCTCTGAATCTTTTAGTGAAAGCACACTTTAGATCCAGTCTTTAGCACTACCAGCCTGTCAATAGTCATTTGGTATTAATACTATCAGAAGGGAAGACAGTATTGGTGGCTGAAATGATTAAGAATTTTTAAGAGGAAAAATTCAGGAAACTAATGGCCATTAATTATGGGATAAAATAACAGTTCTCAAAAATGTTTAATCTATTAAGTCACACAAGCCTATAATTAATTGTTTTCTGTGCTTAAATGAAGGCATAGTAAAACCCAAGAGAAATTGAGATTCGAAACAGATTTTACCTTTAAGCTGGGAATACAACAAAAAGACTGCTGTCCATTTATAGTATCTTTTTAGCACTTTATTGTATTTTCCTTGCCACCTGTGAATAAACTGTCTAATTCTGAATAATATTGGTCATTTTCCTCAATCCTTTTCAGAAGTACAGAAATAAATTGAGAGAAAAAAAGGGGAAAGTATTTGTGTGTAAAATTTCTGTCTGTTCCATTTGAATACAGATCTATCAGAAAAACATAGTGCTAACCTGAAAATTTTTTGTTTGCCTTATTTCCACCTTTTCTTAGCTGCTAACCCTCTTTTAATTGTTACTCTAAATATATGATGTAATTTACATTAACAAGTACAAGTCATTCCTTTTCTGTTGACAGTCATTTTGCTGTAGACATTAAAGGCTTAGGTAAGAATTTTAACAGTCTCTCTTTAAACTTATCTCATAGATACAATACTTGTTAGTACATCTTCATGTGCAGTATAAGGTTTACTCCAGTGCTGTTTTAGGAGTAAAAAAAGGAGCAAATCTAAACAGGAAGTTTTTTAAAAAGTCCGAAGTCATGTATTACTCAGAGTACTATGCACAGAGATAGTATATGGAAATGAAAGCTAGTATTAGCTACCCCACCTGCTCACAGGCCAGTTTTTGAGGTTGAAGTAAGAATCCTATAGAATCAATATGAAAAGGGCAAGATGGCCATGTAAATTTAAAGTGGTATTAATAGTGCCTATTTTATGTTGACATGCAAGAGAATTCATTTACTTGGCCATTCCCTTTTACTCAGTGCCTACTACCAATAATATAATTTCGTTACATACAGCATACAGGAAAGAATAAAGAATAGTTAAGTTATAATATATGTTTTCTGAATATTCCTGCTTTTGGATCTTAGAGACTCTTCTGAGTAGATTAATGTACAATACTTTTGTATCATACAAAAATTTAATATTAACAGTTATAATTTCTTGATTCTATGGATTAAGATTTTCCAATACCATTTATAAAATAAACCATAAAAGTTCAGTTTGGTCCAGTTCTGCTTCTTCCAAATATAATAGAGCACATATAGGTATAGCTAAATTATCTCAGTACTTAAACCATAATTATATGCTAAGAATAGTATGAGGTCACTCTTCAACGTTATACCCATGAATATACCAACAACTAAGTGATTCTTCAGATTAGCTTAGGGCCAGGAAGCCCATTTGCTCTCTAAATAATAAGTGTAATCTTTGAGAGCACTAACTTAATTAAGAGTACTAATTTTTTTAAAAGATTGATTTATTTTATTTATATATTTCTTAAATACAATTATATATTTCTTAAATATTTCTTAAAGATTTTATTTATTAGAGAGAGAGCATGAGAGGGGGAGGGTCAGAGGGAGAAGCTGACTCTCCGCTGAGCTGGGAGCCCAACATGGGCCTTGATCCTGGGACTCCAGAGTCATCACCTGAGCTGAAGGCAGTCACTTAACCAACCAAGTCACCCAGGCACCCCATAAAGATTTATTTATTTTAGAGAGAGTGAGGGGGTGAGGGCAAAGGGAGAGGGAGAGAGAATCTCAAGCAGACAATCTGCTGAGTGAGGTGCCCTACACGGAGCTTACAGGGGGCTTGATCTCATGACCCCAGATCATGACCTGAGCCGAAATCAAGAATCAGTCACTCGATGGACTGAGCCATCCAGGTTCCCCCTAAGTGTACTGATTTGAAGGAACGAAACAGGAACAACTAAGACATGTCTATCCTTAATTCAGCTGTTACTCAGCTCTGTTACCTTGGGCAAATAGCGTAGTCTTGGCTTCGGTTTTCTCATCGGTAGAGAGGCTGACCTTTGATATTCCTTCTAGACATATGATCTGTGATTAGATTTCATACTTAAATTGTGCTCACAATTTTAGATCTAAGAGTCTGAAATGGGGGAAAGGGAAAGAAGCTAGGATAAAAAGAAAAATGAGCTCCAGGGGAAGAAAGCCAAGAAATCAAAGAGAGATTATGTAAAGGGATGCTTAGTACTGTTCTAGAGAATGTTCATACTAAAAATTTGAGTGCATATACGTGGGGACTGGTTCTGCTCTTGACTCTGCCTTTTGTTAATTATGTTCTTTGGTCTCAGAGGAGAAAGTGTCTGCTCCAGGGGAATGATACTGTATATTATTGGTGTGAAGGTAGAGGAACGGTGGCAGGAAGTTGTCCAGGATAGTAAGTAGCAAGGACAAGGATGAAAGTTGGTGACCAGAGAATCTGAGCCAGGGCAAGAGTATAACATAAAACTAGATTTGAAATAGTTAATCCTATTCTGTGGTCTCAGCTTTACCCTTAAGTAACCACTGAGTGACCTGGGCTCAAGTTTGAGATTTGGGAAGCAGAGCAGTGCTAAACAAGAGGCTAATTTGAAGCAAGTGAAAATCAGTAGGATCCTCAAATTAAAAAGAAATATGAAATGAGGGACAGGTGGGAAGATGAATCATCAATATGGATGCTATGGTGTTGTCAGAAATTGTAGAATTAAGGAAGATGTTAGATAATTTACAGGTGTAGTCCTTGCTTCGAACATTGTTTCATAGAACAGATATGTTCTGATAGTATGTGAATTTATTTTGGATCAGTAGAATCATTGTAAAGGTATTTTAAAAATTCATTTTAAAGGTCTACAGAAAAGTTATCTTGTAATTTAAGTGTCTCGTAAATACAGCATTCATATGTTGAGTTTGCTTAAAGACCTAAAACCCCTATGTTGATGTATGTTTAGATATACGAATCTGACCACTAAAAATTAACCATCACTGCAGTATTTAATTGTATTATTCTGAGAATACTAGCCAGTGAAGTTAAAGAGAAGTTGTGATTATTTAATTAACTCTCCTTCCCACTAAGTATATTTTTGCTCACATTGTGTCCCTACTGCCAAGCTTAGCACTCTTTCACTTGTTGAATTAAATAAATGAATAATAATAGACACCATTGCCAAGCACCGTGTTGAATGCTTTATATCATTTATTGTTCTCACTTTGGAGTCCTGTAATTACACCAGTTTTACAGTTGTGGAACCTGAGGCTCAGAGGTCAAGAGCTACTAAATAATACTAGTCTAGGTGGGGGGCACCTGGGTGGCTCAGCCGGTTAAGCGTCTGACTTCAGCTCACGTCATGATTTTGGGGTCTTGGGATCCAACCCTGTGTGGAGCCCCGCATTGGGCTCCTCAGTCATCCGGGAGCCTGCTTGTCCCTCTCCCTCTGCCCCCCCCCCCACTCGTGTGCACTTGCTCTCTCTGTCTCTCAAATCGGTAAAATCTTTTAAAAAAAAATACTAGTCTAGGTGGGAGATACAAAAATTATAGCTAGGGGCGCCTGGGTAGCTCAGTCGTTAAGCGTCTGCCTTCTGCTCAGGGCGTGATCCCGGCGTTATGGAATCGAGCCCCACGTCAAGCTCCTCCGCTGGAAGCCTGCTTCTTCCTCTCCCACTCCCCCTGCTTGTGTTCCCTTTCTCACTGGCTGTCTCTCTGTCAAATAAATAAATAAAATCTTAAAAAGAAAAAATTATAGCTAGATCCTGCACTTAGAGCTTGTCGTCTACTGAAAGTTGAATAAATTCTTTAAGTGAACACAGGAAACAGTAGTAGTCTCTTTGTGCATAGTTACTGAAGTATTGATGTTTGCTCTGATACATCATGTGCTATTTTATTTTTTTATTTTTTTTAATGATTTTTTATTATATTATGTTAGTCACCATACAGTACATCCTCGGTTTCCGATGTAAGGCTTGATGATTCATTAGTTGCGCATAACACCCAGTGCACCATGCAACACGTGCCCTCCCTACTACCCATCACCGGTCTATCCCATTCCCCCACCCATCGTGTGCTATTTTAAAGCATTGATGTGCCACTATTTCTGTTAGTATAAAACAGTTATTTTGGAATCTAAAATATCTGAATCATTTGCATCTTGAGATGTAACCAGGTAGTTATATATGTACTCCACATTAGAACTTCAGATTAAACAAAGTTCAGTCTTCTATAATTACATAATTTTCAAGAGAAAGATGAAAATAATTGATAAAGCGTAACTCTGTAGCAAGGATAATTGTAATTTAATTCAGAGAATATGAGCATGAAAGTACTAAAAATGATGTATAGATAAATGTGTTGGAAACTCCATCTCTACATGATGAAACTAAAGGAGGTAAAGACCAATCTACAAATGTTTTTTTGAAGTAAAACCTAGAGCTTTCTAACAGTAAAAACGATTTTAGTTCCTGTTAAAACAAAAGACAGTTCAAAAGATTTTCTTGAAAGCTATTCAAGAGATGAGGTTACTTGAAGATTAAAGCATCATAGGAAAATAGTGGTGGTAGCTTGTAGCTATCTCCTCACTGCTCTCTTCAGGCAGGAAGTGTATCAGCAGCTGGAAAATTTCATAAAAATATGCGCAACAAAAATTGCTGTTGGCTCTTTCAATGAAAGATTAAAAAAGTCAAATGAAATTTTATTTTCAGGTGTCATAATTAAGTGAATATCACTGTATATACTGTTGAGTTTATTTTAGAATATTTTTATTAAATATTCAAGGTTTTAAAAATAACCATGTGTGTTTTACATTCTGTTTTGTAGATGTATATTTATGAAAGTTGCCATTTTGTGTTTAGTGTTGTATTTATAAAAATGTATTTGTAGTCTATATTTAAATTTTTTTTTAAAGATTTTATTTTAGAGAGGGCATGTGCATGCAGGGGAGAGAGGTAGAGGGAAAGAATCTCAAGCAGACAATGCACAGAACGGAACGTGGGCCTCGATTTCACCACCTTTACCCAACTGAGCTACCCAGGTGCTCCCATAGTCTATATTTTAAATGCTTTAGTTTCACTGATCTTTTTTTCACCTTTTTTTTTTTTTAAGGAGTTACTAAATGGTGAACACTTCAAAATACTGGTATTAAACTAATGTTTCTATGGTAAATGAAGTAAATGCCAAAATAAATAAATATTGGTATTAAAATTAGTATTTTAGTATTAAGTAAATTCTGAAAATACTTTTGTAGTAGAAACTATGTATTCATTGCATTCATTCTTTTGCATGTGGGTATATTTTGCAATAAAAAGAAAAATATATAATTGAAAGAAATGTACTGCATAAGCTGTACCTTAGATTTGGGTATTCAGAGAAAAGAGAAATTTTGTGTATTGGTTATTTTATTTTATTTTATTTTTTCATTTCTTTTTTTTTAAAGCTTATTATTATTATAATTTTTTTGTCATCTCTCTACCCAGTGTGGGGCTCAAACTCACGACCCTGAGATCAAGAGTCACATGCTCTTCTGAATTCGGTTATTTTAGAAGTATATAAAATAAGGGTTTTAAAATTTTGTCACTTTTCTGAAAATATTTTGGATCAGGCTTTGTATGTGCTCTGTTCTTTCGAAATTTGTAGCTTAAAAAAACCCTTCTAGTGTGACTTACCAAAGAATCACATCATTTGCTTCCTTTGTGCCCATTGTGTATTATTCTAATGGCCACTTTTAATTTTTAAAATTTTAATTCTGGTTTAATTAACATGCAGTGCTGTATTATTTTCAGGTATACAGTATAGTGATTTAGCAATTCTATACATTACTCAGTGCTCGTCACGATAAGCTCATTATCAGGGAGCTTCACTTATTTCCCATATTCCCTCCACCTGTCTCCCCTCTGGTAACCATCAGTTCTTTTTATTAAAGAGTCTGGTTTTTTGTTTGTGTCTCTTTTTCTTTGTTCATTTGTTTTGTTTCTTAAATTCCACATAGAAGCGAAATCATATAGTATTTGTCTTTCACTGACTTACTTCATTTAGCATTATACCCTCTAGATCCATCCATGTTGTTGCAGATGGCAAAATTTCATTCTTTTTAAAAACTGAATAATACTCCATTTTGTGTGTGTGTATATACACCACATCTTCTTTATCCATTCATCTATCAATGGACAGTTGGGCTGCTTCCATAATTTGGCTATTGCAAATAATGCTGCAATAAACATAAGGGTGCATATATCTTTTCAAATTAGTGTTTTTGTATTCTTTGGGTAAATACCCGAAGTAATATTACTGGGTCATACAGTAATTCTATTTTTAATTTTTTGAGGAACCTCCATATGGTTTTCCATAGTGGCTGTACAAGTTTGCATTCCCACCAGCAGTGCATGAGAATTCCTTTCGCACCATGTCCTCACCAACACTTGTTTTTCTTGTGTTTTGATTTTAGCCATTTTGGGAAGTGTGAGGTGATACCTCATTTGTGGCTATGATTTGCATTTATTTCCCTGATGATGAGTGCCATTGAGCATCTTTTCATGGGTCTCTTGGCCACCTGGACGTCTTCTTTGGAGAAATGCCTGTTTTTAATTGGATTATTTGATTTTTTGGTGTTGCGTAAGTTCTTCATGTATTTTGGATAATAACTCTTTGTCAGGTACATGATTTGCAGATATCTTCAGTTGGTTGCCTTTTAGTTTCCTTGATTGTTTCCTTCACTTTGCAGAAGCTTTTTATTTTGATATAGTCCCAATAGTATATTTTTAATTTTGTTTCCCTTGCCTCAGGAGACATAGCTAGAAAGATGTTTTCTGCCAGTGTCAGAAATTTTTCCTTGTGCTCTCTTCAAGGATTTTTACAGTTTCAGGTCTCACATTTAGGTCTTTAATACATTTTGAGTTTATATTTGTGTATGGTGTAAGTGGTCCAGTTTCATTCTTTTGCATGTAGCTGACCAGATTTCCCAACAACATTTGTTGAAGAGACTGTCTTTTTCTTGTTGCATATTGTGCCACCTCTAAAGATTAATTGACTATATAATTGTGAGTGTATTTCTGGGCTCTCTGTTCTGTTGATCTGTGGGTCTGTTTTTGTGCCAGTACATACTGCTTGATTACTACAGCTTTGTAATATAACCTGAAATCTGAAATTGTGATACTTTAGTTTTGTTCTTTTTCAAAATTGCTTTGGCTATTCAGGGTCTTTTGTGGTTCCATACAAATTTTAGAATTATTTGTTACAGTTTTGTGAAAAAAGCTGTTGGTATTTTGATAGGGATTGCAGTAAATCTGTAGATTGCTTTGGGTAGTATGGACATTTTAATTACTATAAAGCATGAAATATCTTTCTATTTGTGTCCTCTTCAGTTTCTTTCATCAGCGTTTTATAATTTCCAGAGTACAGGTCTTTCACCTCCTTGGTTAAGCTTATTCCTAGGTTTTTTGTTATTTTTGGTGCAACTGTAAATGGAGGTGTTTTTCCCCCTCTGCTGCTTCATTGTTAGTGTATAGAAATGTTACGGATTTGTGTATATTGACTTTGTATACTGCGACCTTAACAAATTCATTTTTCAGTTCTAGTAGGGTTTTGGTGGAATCTTTAGGGTTTCTTATATATGGTATCCTGTCATCCGTTAAGGTTGACAGTTTTACTTCTCCCTTACCAATTTGGATGTCTTTTATTCCTTCTTCTTGTCTGATTGCTGTGGCTAGGACTTCCAGTACTATGTTGAATAAAAGTGGTGAGAGTGGACATCTATGCCTTGTTCCTGATCTTAGGGGAAATATCCTCAGTTTTTCAAACCATGGAGTATGATGTTAGCTGTGGATTTTTCATATATGGCCTTTATTATGTTGAGATATGTTCTCTCTAAACTGACTTTGTTGAGGTTTTTATCATGCATGGGTATTGTACTTTGTCAAATCCATTTTCTGCATCTACTGAGATTTTTTTTATTTTTTTATTCTTTATTCTGATGTGAATGTATCATGTTGATTGGTTTGCAAATATTGAACCACCCTTGCAGCTCAGGAAATAAATTGCATTTGATCGTGGTGAATGATTTTTTAAATATATTTGTTGGATTTGGTTCGGTAGTAGTTCAGGTTTTTTGCATCTATGTTCATCAGATATATTGGCCCGTAGTTCTTTTTTTTTTTTGGTAGTGTCTTTATCTGGTTTTACTATCAGGGTAATGCTGTCTTCATAGAATAAATTTGGAAGGTTTCCTTCCTCTTCTATTTTTTGGAATAGTTAGAGAAGAACAGGTATTAACTCTTCTTTAAATGTTCGTTAGGATTTACCTGTGAAACCGTCTGGTCCTGGACTTTTGTTTGTTGGGAGTTTTTTGATTACCGATCCAATTTCATTGGTGGTAATTCTGTTCAAATTTTCTGTTTCTTCCTGATTAGTTTTGGGAGGTTATATGTTTCTAGGAATTTATCCTTTTTTTTTTTTCTAACTTGTCTAATTTGTTGGCATAAATTTTTCATAATATTCTCTTATAATACTTTGTGTAGTTGGTTGTTATTTCTTCTCTTTCTTTTCTGATTTTGTGTTGTGTATAATTTGAGTTTGTTCTTTTTTTTTTTTCTTTGATGAGTCTGGCTATGGTTTTTTTTTTTTTTTTTTAAAGATTTTATTTATTTATTTGACAGAGAGACAGCCAGCGAGAGAGGGAACACAAGCAGGGAGTGGGAGAGGAAGAAGCAGGCTCCCAGCAGAGGAGCCCAATGCAGGGCTCGATCCCAGTGTCCTGGGATCACGCCCTGAGCCAAAGGCAGATGCTTAATGACTGAGCCACCCAGGCACCCCATATGGTTTTTTCAGTTTTGTTGGTCTTTTCAGAGAACCAGCTCCTCATCATTGATCTATTTGTTCTTTCAGTTACTATATCATTTATTGCTTTTCTAATCTTTATTATTTCTTTCCTTGTACTGGTTTTAGGTTTTGTTTGTTCTTCTTTGTCTAGCTCCTTTAGGTGTAAGGTTAGGTTTTTGAGATTTTTCTTCTTGAAGTAAGCCTGTATTGCTGTAAACTTTCCTCTTAGAACAGCTTTTGATGCATCCCAAAGATTTGGAATGTTTTCATTTTCATTTGTCTCCATGTATTTTTTTATTTCTTCCTGATATCTTGGTTGACCCATTCATTATTTAGTAGCATGTTGTTCAGCCTCCCTATATTTGTATTCTTTCCAGATTCTTTCTTATGGTTGATAGCTAGTTTCATAGCTTGTGGTTGGAAAAGATGGATGGTATGACTTCATTCTTTTTGAGTTTAAGATCATGTCTTATCATATATCTTCATGGGGACCACTTCTGTTGAATTCCAGATATAGGTATCTAACTGCCTCCTCAGCATATTTTAGATGTCTAAAGATATCACAGACTTAACTGTCTAAAACCAAAACTCTGTCTTCCCCTTGACCGGACTTGTTTACTTAATTGCCTCTTTAGTTCAAAGCAAATTTATCCTTCTAGGTCATGGTGCTCAAAATTGATGTCTGTCTTTCACAATCCACCCTGAAAACATCAGAAATTTTTGTTGCCACTGCCTTCAGAATATATCCAGAATCTTACCACTTTAGACTCTGCTCTTCCACCCTGGTCCAAGCTAACCTGATCTCTGGTCTGGATTATTGTAGTAGCCTTCCGCAAAGGTCTCCCTTGCCCTGAATCTTTTTTTTTTTTTTTTTAAACCAACTTAGAAGCCAGAGTGATCTGTTTAATATTCTGAGTCTGGTAGTGCCAGGCTTATGCTAAAAAACCTCCAATGTGTTTTCGTTTCAATCAGTGTTAAAGCCAACCAGTGTCCTTATGGTGGAAGATATCTGCATTCGGACCCCATACACTTCCCGTTTTAACTTCTACTCTTCCCTCTGTTCATTCATTTGTAGCTTGCTTATTCAGCTTCTTAATCTTCCTGGAATACATCACGCATATGCAGGCTCAGGGTCTTAAACATTTTAACAATTAAACCTGAAATCGCACTCATTCTTCCGGTAGGCAGAAGCACTAAGGTTGTGAATAGTGTATCCAAAGTAATAAGCAGGAGGGCAGAATAAAAGCACATAGGTGTGCGTGGTAAAAATAGTGTTGGAGAATGAGGAATTATCTTCTGATTGTGTCTTTTAATCAGGTAGAAAGCAAGGTTATTGGCTGAGAGTGAAATGGAGAGGAAGTGGTATAAATTTAAACTTAAAGAAGGTCTAAAATAGTTGGCTGGGATAATGGGATGGTGAATGGGTTTCAGGCTAAGTAGTATTTAAGCCTTTTTGGGTTACTAAGCACACATTTCTAAGTATGACCAGTTAGTGTGGTTGGTTGGTTGGTTGGTTCCCCTGCGTGTCTGTCCTTCCTTCTTCCCACTATACCTTTTTCCAGCAGCATGAGGAAGGGTTGGTAAAGAGTTAAGTATAAAACCAGGGCTGAAATTTGACAAAGCAAGAGAGGGCAAAGACAGTTGAGGCTATTTGCATGGAGTGATTACAGTGATGGCTTATGGAATTCAAGCTGTGTCAAGATGGAAATGCAGACAGGAGGGGATGAGCAATAGAAATAATTTGTTAGGATCAGTGGATTGAGGCCTCTGTGGGGTCAAAAATTACTGGCCCTTGGGCACCTGGCTGGCTCAGTCAGTAGAACATGTGATTCTTGATATCCGGGTCTTGAGTTTAAGCCCCATGTTGGGTGTAGAGCTTACTTAAAAAAACAAAACAAAAGTTACTGGCCTTGCTTGGGGTACTGGAGTTTGTGAGTTGGCAGACAGGGTTAGCCATCTAAGAATGAGAGTCTTAAAATTTATTGGAGGAGGAGATGTTGTAGTTATTGCTAGTAACAATGGTGATGACCATTTGAATGAGTTGCTGAGATACAGTGGAAGAGAAAGTCATGGGAAGAGAAGTAAAATAATATGCAGTAGGGTATTGGAAGGATTATATGTATAGATTTTGAAGTCACTGAAAGCTTAATTTAAAATTTAATTGAAAATTAAAAGGTAATAGGTAAATTTTCCAAATACAGAAGTTTGCATCTATTTTTTAAGAACGGGGCACCTGAGTGGCTCAGTCAGTTGAGTGGCTACTCTTGATTTCAGTTCAGGTCATGACCTTGGGTCCTGGGATTGAGCCCTGCATCAGGCTCCTTGTTCAGTGGGGAGTCTGCTTGAGGATTTTCTGTCTCTCCCCCTCCCCCAACTTGCTCTCTCTCATTCAAATAAGTAAATCTTAAAAAAAAAAAAAAAACACCAAATAAAACCACAGGGAAACAAATCCAAATAGTTGTTTATTTAAAATTAAAATATTCCTGTTTACTTTGGGGGTAGATATTGTTGACCTGAATTACAAATTGATTTTTTAGCTCCATGAGACTTAAAAAAAAAAGTTTCCAGTTTCATATGAATCCAAGAATGAGAAAAGTCAGTTGTGTTAGATCTTAAAAATGTTTTTGGTAGTACTTTGGTATTCAGAAGTGCTGGAGGAACTTTGGCAGAAAATCAGAGCTATAGAGTAAGCCCAAACTAGGACAGCAAAGTCATTATTCTGCTTTTTAGTGAAGAAAGTTTTTTTTTTTAAATAGTTGTGACCCTTGGTGCTTTACCAAAAGTACTTTATTGGGACTTCATTTGGATGCAAGGCTGTGTCAAAGTAATTAGAAAAACAAGAATTGAATATAAAATAGTGACTTCTGAAAAAAATTATAACATTTTGTGATACATAAAGTACTTATTTTTAATTAAATTGCATTAAAGATATAATTTTATAGATAAAAGTAAGATGACTGAATAAATTTAGTATTTATTACCACACACCACTATATAGTAGAACCTTGGAGCAGCATGGAATTCATTTGATTTATGCTGAATAGTGTGGACATTTAGTTGGTGTTGATGCCAACTTTAATTTAGAATGTTTTCCTTGTGTTCCCAAATGAATAAGGTAAAATAACCTTAAACATTTTACAGAATTAAAAAACAGTACCTGAAGGAAACAAAGTAATAGCTTTCTTGAATTCAAATATGAGGTAACATTTAATTAGGGCATACCACTGAGGAAAGAGAGCACATTTCACAGAAGCTGTGTAAGAAGGAATGTGTGGGAAAAGGAAGTGAGGGGTTAATGAAGGCAAGGAAAAGAAGAAGTTGGACTCTGCTAGTAATCTAGAGTAAATACATAGAAATAAGAGCAATGCTAAAGGTAGAATGGGGGAGTAAAGATAAATTGCCTATTTTGATAACTTAATATTATTTATAATCCATAGGTGGTTTCAGGGGGTGCCTTGGTGGCTCAGTCGCTAAGCGTCTGCCTTCAGCTCAGGCTGTGATCCCAGGGTCCTAGGATCGAGCCTTGCATGGGGCTCCTGCTCTGCTGGGAAGCCTACTTCTTCCTCTCCCACTCCCCCTGCTTGTGTTCCCTCTCTCGCTGGCTGTCTCTCTGTCAAATAAATAAATAAAATCTTAAAAAATAATAATCCATAGGTGGTTTCAGAATACAGCTTAATTTTACTTCTTTAGTTTGTCTTGAGCATTTCCTGACATTTTCCACTATATAGTCCAAGGTATTTGCTGGCATGAACTGGGGAGAAATGTGATCCCAGGCTTTGAAACTAAAGGGATTAGAGGGTATTACCTATGAACACATAAGGCTTTATGATTGATTCTTATTTTTTGATTTAAGAGTTTTCTACTTTATTTTGTGTTAGTAAAAAGCATTCCTTGATGTCCAGCCATGTTCTCTCATGCTTTTGGAGTTGTTCTGACCACTTATGGTATGGCTACTCAAAAAGGCTGAACAACTTACCAGGGATCTTGTAAAGAGGGTTTAAATATTCAATGTGTGTTTGTGTTAGGCAGTTTTTAACTGAGATTTTTTCGTTTGTTCCTTTCATGGTGCTCAAAGCTCCCCAGTAACCCAGAATTTTTTTCAAACCATGTATTTCTCTCCTGGTAAAAGAAATGCAGCATTTTTAGTAACAGTATTCAGAACAGTTACTCATTTGGTTATTAAGAATATAAGACTGGTGGGCAGCTGGGTGGCTCAGTTGGTTAAGCTTCTGCCTTTTGCTTAGGTCATGATCTCGGGGTTCTGGGATCAAGCCCCACATCAGGCTCTCTGCTCAGCATGGAGTCTGCTTCTTCCTCTCCCTCTGCCTGCTGCTCTGCCTACTTGTGCTTTCTCTCCCGCCCCCCCCAAATAAACATTTGTAAAACCAAGGGTTTGGGACCATTATTTACTAATAAACATTAATTACTAAACTTACTTACCAAACAGTGGTGTGTTATAGTAGAAAGAAAACGAGGTTTGGAGTCAAAGTGATTGAATTCCTTGATTTCAGAAACTTGGTTTCCTTGTTTATAAAATGCCTTGTCCAAGAGGGTTTTGTACATAACATTGGGTAATGTATGTGAAAACACTTTGTAAATTCAGAAGTACTATGTAAATAGAATGGTTATTCAATCAGCAAGTAAGTGCCTGTGTATGTTCTAGGCTGTCTGATAAGGTTAATTTTGTTATCAATCCCTGGTTTTAACTTTCTTAAGTCATTGAATCCCATAAAAAATACTAAATTCTTTGTTAACAAAGGAAGTGATTGAAATAATTGTTTGAAAACTGGCATATAAAAATGAAAAATAAACTTATACTTTGTCTCTTGGATTCAGAGTAATGAGACAACTTTATGGCGAAGTTCTTTTGCGGTTTTATAATTGGTTTTTTGTTGAGTTCTGCTTAGAGAAAAAGCAAAATGTCTGGTAAAATTACAGAATTTAAAATGAACATTTGTTCACTGAATATTTTAACATTTCAACCATGAATCCTGTTTGGATCTCTGCTATTTACTTTGCCTCTTTATTATTTGTATGAATATTACTAAATTACTTTCTCTGCTCACTTTCAGAATTTAAATCACTCATTTTCGAATGTTTAGAGTCTATGGTATTTATACTGTTTCTTAATGTAGTGTAATTAATATGTCTAGTTGAAAACCCAGATATGTTATTCAGTGGATTAAATAAAATTTATCTTTAAAATAAGTGTTTCTTCTGCATTTTAAATGTCATAACATTAAATCTGTATTTGACATAAATTCTTATTTACAGTTTATGGATTGACTGAGGCAAAAAAATCATTTATAATATGGGTATATATGTAATAGTATTTAAAATTTTCTACTTTAAGACTTATGCCTTTCAGAGGTACTTTTTTTCAATTCAGATTTTTTCCCCCAAAGTGGTTAAAAAACAGAGAACTTTGTTTCACTTTCAGATGTGTATATCTTGCCTTATCCTGCCTTTTAATGCTGATTGGTATGTTTTATAGCTGGCCTTTATTTGGACCTATTTACTTAATAGGTATATGAAAATCTTAAATATATTTAACTCAATTATTTGGATGTCTGATTTTCTACTTGTACAGTTATCCAGTGATATTTTCAAATATATAAAAAAATCAGAAATTAAAAATTTTATCAAAAGAGATTTTATAGGTTGTGACTTAACCTTCAGTGGCTGAAAAATAAAGTTTTACTATACTTAATATTCTAATTGGTTGGTTCTGGCGACCGACTCTAAAAATACCTTTTGGTGAATTAATATATATAGTCCAAGGTTCTGTTCAGTGGAATTATAACATAAATGATTCTGTGTATTGCAGGAAATAGGAATGACATTTAACTTTTTAATACAGTTTGATATAGGTCTTAGATATGAAGTTCTTTAGATGATTTGATTTTTCTTTGGGAATCCTGAAAGAGCTTGAAAGAGACCTGGGGGATATGTAAATTTGGACCAGTATTCTTAATTTAATTTGGAAGGTGATTAACTAAAATAGAAAACTAGAATTCTATGTGGATACAAGAGAAGGTAAAGATAACAAAAAGCAGTAAGACCGTATAGTAGATTAGGGAGGACTTAATATAGATCAGATGATAATGCATAACTTAAGCTAGGGTCTTCAAAGTAGAGCACACAAGATGATCCACTGAGATAAGGAGAAAAGAACTTAGAATTTCTATTTATATATGTTATCTAAAAAAGAAAACCTGTGATGCTTTACTAGTATTTTAAATATGAATTGATATCGGAGTCTTGTCTTTGACTTAAAGTTTCGTATAAAGAAATTGTGATTAAATATAATACTATGTGATCATAGGCAAACAATAAGAAATGGCAAGGCTGATGCTTCTCTTCCTAATACATTTGAGAAAAAATATAAACAATGGTTATTAACAATGTTTATTAAAGAAAAAAGATACAATGGCTGTATCATGATCATATGAACTAGATGTGGTTTCCCATAAGGAGATTATTTGAAATACGACTACTGATCTGTTACTGTTAGTAATGAAGCTTGCCCTGAATGTATTTTGTGTCTTACGATAGATAATAATATGAAGCCATCAAAATAAGCAAGAGTTTGAAAAGTAAGAATGCAGATTGTGACCTCTGCAGTTTCTTAGTGATATTTATTTATTTATTTATTTTTATAATAATTTTTTATGTTAGTCACCATACAGTACATCCCTAGTTCTTGATGTAAAGTTCCATGATTCATTACTTGCGTATAACACCCAGTGCACCATGCAATACGTGCCCTCCTTAATACCCATCACTGGCCTATCCCATTCCCCCACCTCCCTCCCCTCTGAAGCCCTCAGTTTGTTTCCCAGAGTCCACAGTCTCTCATGGTTCATTCCCCCTTCTGATTACCCCCCCTTTCTTCTTCCCTTTCTTTTCTTACTGATCTTCCTACTTCTTATGTTCCATAAATGAGTGAAACCATATGATAATTGTCTTTCTCTGCTTGACTTATCTCGCTTAGCATTATCTCCTCCAGTCCCGTACATGTTGCTGCAAATGTTGTGAAATCATTCTTTTTGATGGCTGAGTAATATTCCATTGTATATATGGACCACATCTTCTTAATCCAGTCATCTGTTGAAGGGCATCTCGGCTCCTTCCGCGATTTAGCTATTGTGGACAATGCTGCTATGAACAGTGGAGTGCATATGGCCCTTCTCTTCACTACGTCTGTATCTTTGGGGTAAATACCCACTAGTGCAATTGCTGGATCATAGGGTAGCTCTATTTTTAACTTCTTAAGGGACCTCCACACTGTTTTTCAAAGTGGCTGTACCAACTTGCATTCCCACCAACAATGTAGGAGGGATCCCCTTTCTCCACATCCTCTCCAACATTTGTTGTTTCCTGCCTTGTCAATTTTTGTCATTCTTAGTGATATTTAAAGTCACATGATCAAGAGTATACTGAATTTCACTGAATTTGCTGATGTTTGAAAGCCTCCCTCCTTTTATGGTGGTAAAATACAGATAACATTTACTGTTTTAAGTGCACAATCTATTGACATCAAGTATATTCACGGTGTTGTACAGTCATCACCACCCTCAATCTCCAGAACTTTTTTCATCTTCCCAAACGAAACTCTACTCATTAAACAGGAATTCCCCATGGTCCCCTCAGCCCATGGTAACCACATTTCTACTTTCTCTATGTGTTTGACTACTCTATGCACTTCATGTGAACAGAATCACAGTATTTGTTCTGATGGAGTATTTCACTTATCATAATGTCTTCAAGGCTCATCCATGTTATAGTGTCAGAATATCCTTTTAAGGGCTGAGTAATATTCTACCATGGGTATACACCATGATTTGTTTATTCATTATCCATTAATGGACATGTGGGTTGTTTTCACCTTTTGGTTTTTGTGAATAATGCTGCTATGAACATGAATGTATTGGAATTCTCTTCAGATTTCAGACGTAGTGGGTAAAAGCATGTTATTTAGAAATATACTTGCTCTTCCTTTTGTGGTAAAAATAGTGATATAATATATGTAAAACAACATGGTGACAGACTAATAATCTCAACAAATACTGTTAGAAGGCTCATAGAAAATACTCCTAAAGAAATATTTTAGAAAAAATTATATGCTGAAAACATGGTTATACAGTTTAAGGTGTAGATGTTTCTGATATTTCAGTGTATGTTTTTAGATTATTTCAATAATGAAGTGTATTTAGAACTACTTTTTTTTAATGAACCACTAAAGGAAAGATGTGTTGAAGATTTATTCTTAATAGTAAATGATTTGAACAGTGTTTTATGACGAAATCATATAACCAGTGATACAGCAGTGCATTGACTGGAATTTTAAAAAGGAAATTGGGATATGGTTGTAGTTTATTCACTTCGTCATTTATTAGTAAGCAAAAAAAAAAAAAAGAAAAAGTGAAGCCAAAAGTTCACAGAATATTACAGCATATTTTTATTATGCTCATTTATAAAAATGGTCATTTATTTATAAAAATAATGTCTTTACAATGCAGTAGATAGACTTTTTTACTTTCAGGGTGAAGGTCAGTCTTTGTTCTGTTAAGGCTTTCAACTGATTGGATGAGGCCCACCCATATCACTGAGGGTAATCTCTTTTATTATAAATTCACCAATTTAAATATTAATCTCATCTAAAAAAATGCCTTCACAGAAATACCCAGGATAATATTTGACCAAATTATGGGCAACATGGCCTAGCCAAATTGACACACAAAATTACATCACAGTTTCAGTGGAGTTTGAACTTATGTGTTAAAAATATAAAGATGCAATGCTTTCTGATTAGTTCATAAAAATAACAGACTAACATTAAGGACCTTTTTTAGCCAAATTTTAACACAAACTGTTGCGTATTGGTGAATGAGGTTGAAAAAGGATTTGGAAAGTATTGTCAGTAGTGATTTTTTTCCACTTAGATCTTTAGATCTTTGTGAGGTGTTTTGTGTTTCCCCAACTATGACAACCACTAAAAACTAAATGTCACAGTTTGGAACCAAGGCTTTAGGTTTTTTTGCCATTATATATATATATATATATTTTTTAAGATTTTATCTATTTATTTAAGAGAGTGAGTGCACGTGAGTGCGTGTGTGGGCAAGCCAGGGGAGGGCAAAGGGGGAGCGAGAGGGACAAGCAGACTCCACACTGAGCTCAGAGCTCCACTCAGGTCATGATCTCATGACCTGAGTTGAAATCAAGAGTCCAGCTGAGACACACAGGTGCTCTGCCATTAAGTATTATGCCAAGATTTTAGAAATAATGAAACATGTTTAATTCATTGATCTCACTAAAATTGTTGTTAACATTTTAAAAAGTCATGGCCCAAAGACTTTTGTTTGTTAAATAAGTTTAAAAAAACTGTTTAAAGCTAATAATTATTTTCATTTTTTAAGATTTTTGCTTTTGTGGATTTCACAATTACATAATTTAATAGTATAGTTTAGGGGCGCCTGGGTCTCTCAGTCATTAAGCGTCTACCTTCAAGTCAGGGTGTGATCCCGGTGTTCTGGGATCGAGCCCCACATCAGGCTCCTCCGCTATGAGCCTGCTTCTTCCTCTCCCACTCCCCCTGCTTGTGTTCCGTTTCTTGCTGGCTGTCTCTCTCACTCTGTCAAATAAATAAATCTTTTTAAAAAAATAGTATAGTTTATATAATTTATAAATAACCACATATAATAGGGGTATTTGTTTAGATTTTTCCTATCAGTGATAGGAGTTTGTAATTTTAAAAAAATTGAAGATTTTATCTAGAAAATAAAGAAGTGTTAATGTAAAATTTGATGAAGAAGCCTTTGAAGCATTTTGGAAAAATGAAGGGTGATTGCTTTAGCTTCAGACTGTTCCTTTTTGGGGGAATGTTTTTTGTTGAGAGTTTTTTAGTTTGGAAGGGAATTTAATTTGTAATAGGAAATATTAATAATATTCCAGTTAAGTTCACCAGGCAGTGCATTCTCTTGTTCTTTTCAAGTCTACTTTGGAAGCCAAATGTTAATGAAAAAGCTGCATGAAAGAATAGAATTAGAGTAGCAATACCAAACTGTGATGCCAGATGAATTCTATCTCTGCTGTTTAGGTAGAATTTTCTTTTACAAGTAGAATTTTAAAATGATTTAAGGTAGGGAAAGAGACAGAAGGCAAACACTTGGAGATGACTTATTTGTAAATAATGAATCCTGTTAAACTATGGGTGATTTAGAAAAGAACAATTAGAGATAATAGAAAGGAATGATTTTTGAACATCTTATCAACATTACAGACTTGATATGGGAGAGGGAGAAAGCACCAAGTTATTGGTCTATCTGGAGATTATTCTTGAAGAATAGGAAATGATGGTTTCTTAGGCAACAGGTAGAAGGGAGTATCTTTTGGGGATTGAAAGAGTTCTGCAGGACGATGATACTTTGTGTATTAGTATCATGTTTACTGCATTGTAGAACACTTAATAACATCATCATAACCCCAGTGAGGTGTGCAATGGGACTCCCATTTTAAGATGGACAGAGTTCAGAGAACCTTGGTAACTTGCCCAAGGTCAAACATCTGGTAAATGCAGAGCCCAGAATTTGAACTCAGGTATATTTGATTTTATTTAGCTTCATTGGGTGCCTACTATGGTGCCAGGCATGCTGCTTATGCCTTCGGAGTTCAGAGTTGAATAATACGTGGCTTCTGCCCTCAACAGAGTATGGCAAGTAAATAAGATAGTAATTTTTAAACATCTGCACAGCAAAGGAAACAACAAAACTAAAACACAACCTACGGAATGGGAGAAGATATTTGTAAATGACATATCCCATAAATGGTTTGTATCCAAAACATGAAGAATTTACAAATCTCAACACCCCAAAAATTAATAATCCAATGAAAAAATGGGCAGAAGATGTGAATAGACATTTTTCCAAAGAAGAACTATGGATGGCTAATAGACACATGGAAAGATGCTTAAAATCATTGATCATCAGGGAAATGCAAATCAAAACTACAGTTATCACCTCACACCTGTCAGAATGGCTAAAATCAACAACAGAAGAAACAACAGGTGTTGGCAAGGATGTGGAGAAAAGGGAACCCGGAACCCTCTTGCAGTGTTGGTGGGAATGCAAACTGGTGCAGCCACTGTGGAAAAAAGTATGGAGTTCCTCAAAAAGTTAAAAATAGAACTATCCTATGATCCAGCAATCGCACCAGTAGGTATTTACCCAAAGATTACAAAAATACTAATTCAAAAGGATACATGCAACCTGATGTTTATAGCAGCATTATCTACAATAACCAAAGTATGGAAATAGCCCAAGTGTCCATTGATAAATGCATAAAGAAGATGGGTGTGTGTGTGTGTGTGTATATATATATATATATTTATATATAAGTGTATATATATTTGTATATATATAGTGTGTGTGTGTGTATATATATATATATATATAGTGTATATACATATATGCGCCATAAAAAAGAATGAAGTCTTGCCATTTGCAACAACATGGATGGAGCTAGAGAGTATCCTAAGTGAAATAAGTCAGTCAGAGAAAGACAGATACCATTTGATTTCACTCATATGTGGAATTTAAGAAACAAAAGCAGAAGAGAAAAAGCAGAGAGAGAGAGGCAAACCTAGGAACAGACTCTTAAACATAGAAAACAAACTGATGTGTACCAGAAGGGAGGTGAGTGGGTGATGGGGATTAAGGAGTGCACTTGTGATGAGCACTGAGTGATGTATGAAGTGTTGAATCACTATACTGTATACCTGAAACTAATGATTACAGTGTGTGTTAACTAATTGGAATTTAAATAAAAACTTAAAAAATAGTAACTTCTGGGCGCCTTGGAGACCCAGAGAAAGACCAACATACCCAGTCTGAGAATTTAGGGCCATTTTTCTGGAAGCCATAGTGCCTGAACCAAATCTCAAAGGAGGAGTAAGAGTAAATTGTAAAAAGGTGACCAGGGGAGGGTGTTGCATCCAGTGGAAACCACATATGTAAAGGCGTTTAGACATAAACTAGTGTAAATTATGCTAAGAAGTTTAGCATTCTAAGAAATTTAGCATTTATAACCTATTTCTCTATAGATCTTAAAGGACGAAGTGGGTAGAGACCAGAAGAGCCTAGATTTTTTTCCTTTTATACCTCATTGCCTCTCTGAATAAATATCAGAAGCTGATTAAAATATTTGTGGATTAAATTTTAGACGTTTCAATGTGTTTTTACCTTTCTTTTCTAGGATCAGTTCGACAGCTTAGACAAGCATACACAATGGGGAATTGACTTCTTGGAAAGATATGCCAAATTTGTTAAAGAGAGGATAGAAATTGAACAGAACTATGCGAAACAACTGAGGTGAGTTAAAGTTTTTCAGTTCTCAGAAATGAAATTACATCTTAAGTAGTTGAGTATTAGATAAATGTAAATTCTGTGGGGTTTTTTGGGTCAGAATTAGATTGAATTAGGTAACTGATTTTTTAAATGATCAATTTAATTAAATCATTGCTGGTACCACAAGGAATATTGGCTAGCTAGATCATAAACAGACATCATTCCAGAAACATCTTAAAATCAGAAAGTAAAATGCTAGGAAAAATACCTGAGTAATACAGTTTTTCCCTGTAACATTTTGCTTTAGTAATCTTTTGAAAGCACTGAAGACTTCTTCAGTTTCTCAGATCTTCAGAGTTTCTATAGCTTGGAAATCCAAGTATGTTGAGCTGTGTTTCTGTCAAAAATCAGATATATATTACTGATGAAAGTGATGTTGGAGTAGGTGTTAGAAGATAATAGTTTTAAAGGGAAAATTTATCTTTAAAACAAATGGAATTTATCTTAAGATTTTGTTCAAGTGGAGAATCATTGTTAGACTACAATTTGACAGTTTTTGCTAGAACTTAATAAAAATTGTGCTTGGGGGGAGCCTGGGTGGCTCATTCAGTTAAGCGTCTGACTCTTGGTTTCGGCTCTGTCATGATCTCAGGGTCCTGAGATCAAGCCCCACATTGGGCTCCACGCCCAGTGTGGATTCTCTTTCTCCCTCTGCCCCTCCCCCCTGCTCCCTCTCTCTCTTAAAAAAAAAAAAAAAAAAAAAAGGTGCTTGAAGCCTTAAAGACTAGACACCAGTATAAAGTTCTGGCTAGCAGGGTTAAGATTCCTTATATTGCAGGTGACAGAAAAATCCAACCTAAAACGGGCACACATAACTAAAAAATTCAGGTATATTTTGATTCAGGGGTCAAATGTTTCCAGGCACCATTTCTTGGCTCTGCTTCCCCTTGTTGTCTTTATCCTTAGGTTCCATTCAGTACTACCCTTTCCACCCCCTTAGCTCTAGATTTCTTATCATCATACCTCCACATTCCAGGGAAGAATGATAGTCTTTTCTGTTGTGCCTTTGGGGGAGGAGAGAGAAAGGAAAAGGGGAAAGAAGGAATTAGAAGAAGGGAGAGGTGGGGGATGGAAGGAAAGCAGTGCAAGCTGCACCGTCTTTTGTTTTCCAGAAGCTCCAGTGAAGGTTTCCTTTGTTATGTTAAACCTGGTTAGGTTATATGCTTCTACTGAACAATTCAGAGGTGAGAATATTAGGTTAACTTATAGCTAATGAGGGGGGAGGATAGTTAGTTACCCTAAAGAAATTTAAGGTAGCGGGTGGCAGAAGGTAGGGGGATATTTGAGTGATAAGCCACATATATTTACTGCAGTAGTAGTAGTATATGTCACTGTTGACTGGGTGTAGGGATGGAATAGACTAATGTGATGAATAGATTACTTAAACAATATTTTTATAATGATATATATACTGTTATCATGACATTTACTGACAAAGTGGCTTCATGCTAATTTCCTGATCCATTTACTTCCTCTTTTTTTTTTAAGCAAGGTATTTTCTATATGAAAATATGAACCAGCGAACCTACTAGTATATTAATAATAATGATAATGATAGTTCACCTGTCTAAAAGTTATGATCTGGAAACTTTACCCCTCAGGAATCTAGAAATGTTAAGGACTTTCGATAAGTTAAAATAGCAATAAAAAAATGTATCCACATGTGAACAATGAAAAATTTCCCTCATTTAATTTTTAATTTGATCTCATTTCTAGCATATTAGTTCTCTGGTTTCAAGTTTTTCTTTTTACTTTTCTCTTTTTTCTTTTTTAAAGATTTATTTATTTGAGAGAGAGAGAGCATAGCAGAAGGGGCAGAGGGAGAAAGAATCTCAAGCTGATTCAGCACTGAGTGTGGAGCCCAACACAGGACTCGATCACACAACCCTGAGATCAGGGCTTAAGCCGAAACTAAGAGTTGTGACTTAACCAAGTGTGCCACCTAGGCGCCCCAAGTTTCCAAGTTTTTCAATGGAAGTGAGGAGAAGAAATAGAAGCAATGCAGTGATGGCAGTATGAAGTGACAGTAAAGGAAAAGTTTAACATATTATAAAAAACGGGTGAAAACAATGTTTCCAACCTAAAAATACCTTGTCAGTAAGGGAATGATGAAAAATACTATGGAATATGCAGTTTAAACACATCAGGTGTAGCAGGATAAACTTAAAAGGCTATTCAGTATATCAGTGTAAAAAGCAAGTTGTAGAACTGAATGTACAGCAAGATCTTCTTGTTCACTCAAGTTTGTGTATACAGTTATTTATAAAAATTGTATGTATTCTGAA
This sequence comes from Ursus americanus, assembly GCF_024610735.1. Lineage (NCBI taxonomy): Eukaryota > Metazoa > Chordata > Mammalia > Carnivora > Ursidae > Ursus > Ursus americanus. Next base: position 44,843,888 of record NC_142138.1, read on the forward strand.
GAGATTTAGATTACACCCCAAATTGTTTTACAGTGGTTATCCCTGGGAAATGGGAGTGGGAGGTTGGTAAGGGAAGGAACGTAAAACACTTTTTACTTAGACTTTTGAATTACACTGAAGGTTTTTCAATGATTGTATATTATTTTTATAGTTTAAAACACTTGTTCTTAAGCAAAGAAGATGATATACTTCAAAAGAAAATTCTGCCACAAATTATAAAAATTGGTAGTTTATAAGGTAAAATTGAGCAATCTGGAGTATTTTAACTATCTAGAGTATCTCTGGACTCAAGGGTTTCAGGAAGGCCAAGGTTGAACTAGAGTAACAGGACTAATCAAATCACAGATTTGATTTTTTTTGCCTTTCTGTTTTGTGACTGATAATAACCATTATAATTTTCACTTACTTGTCAAAATTGATTTGAACACCACTTCATTGAAGCAAGGGTGGCTAGAGCCCACAATTACATGATATGGAAAATACAATTTTGTAGTGAGAAAGTAGGCTTTCTTATGTATAGATGCTCTAGATCAGTGATCTGCATCTTTCTTCTGTCCCAGCACACTAAAGAACTTTGGCATATTTCCATTTTAACAGTCGCTCTCCGATGTAGTGATTTTCAACGAAGGCAGGATTATTGGAAGGTGGTGAGGAATTCCAGTAAGGAAGAATTGGGAGGAGGCATATTTAACTAGAAACCACTACTCCCTTCCCTCCCTCTACATTGAGATTTGCTCCTTTGGCTGAATACTTAGTAAATGATTGAATTATCAGCTGCTCTTTGTATCTGTTTGTCCAAAGGGAAGAAGTTTGCCTTGTTTATTTCCTCTTCTTTAATGGGAAAAATTCTTTTGGTTAACTCCCTCTTGTTTTTGCTACTATGGAAAACAATATCTTTCATAGTGAGGCAGCCTTTTTTTCCTCCTAAATAGTAACTTTATTCAGAATGTTACACATTTACATTTTAGATATGTTGTAAGATTAAAATTTGTCAGTCTTTAGTACGTTCAGTTTATTTTCTTTTTCCCCTTTTGTCAGTTTTGATGGTTCTGGTTTAACTTTATTTTGATTTTTGGTATTGATTGATTTTGGTAGTGGTTTGAGGATGGGAATAAATAGAAAATAAAGCATCTATCCAGTCATGTATGGAGACAGAGATAATTGAATCATGTCCATTTTAATTGTTGATATATGATTTCATATTATTTGGTAAGATGCTTTTGGGTTTGTAGGAATAAAAAACTGAAATTGGTCATTCTTTTAATAAACTCACACTATTTGTATGGCAGAGATTAAAATTTGTTTAGTAAAAGAAGCTGAAATGTGATAGGTATGTACCATTTTATATCATTTATTTTTTTTTTTAAAGATTTACTTATTTGAGAGAGAGAGAGGGCATGGGCACAGGGGCGGGGGCAGGGGCAGAGGGAGACAGTCCCAAACAGACTCCACACCGAGTGTAGAGCCTGATGCAGAGCTTGATTCCAGAACCCTGAGATCACGACCTGAGCCGAAACCAAGAGTTGGATGCTTAACTGACTGTGTCACCCAGGTGCCCCATTTTATTTTTTTTCTAGTAAAGATAATTACAGTATTAAGTTCCATCTAGAGATTGCTCTATGAAATTATATTCCCCTACTTCCACCACAGACCATTCCCTTTTGGTTCAAATGTGGCAGTGTGGTATACCAGAAGAGAAATAGGTTGGACAACAGAAGCCTAATAGCTGCTTTTATTTTAACCAGAACGGAAATCTCCAAATTCCATTTGATCTTATATTCCGTACCAATGCTAAGCCTGGCCAATATAGCTGGTACTTCTAGAGCTGAGTGACTATAAGTTTGAATGAATAAATAATTGATCTGTATTTCAGTTTAGTTGAGAACTTAGGATCTCTGGGGGCGCCTGGGTGGCTAAGTCGGTTAAGCGGCTGCCTTCAGCTCAGGTTATAATCCCAGGGTTCTCGGATTGAGCCCCACGTTGGGCTCCCTGCTCAGCCGGGAGTCGTCTTCTCCCTCTCCTTCTACTGCTTCCCCTGGCAGTGAGCTTTGTCTGTGTCAAATTAATAAATAAAATCTTAAAAAAAATAAAAGGAAATTAGGATCTCTGGTCATATGATGAACCTTTGACAAAGTACTGCTTTCTATCCATACTAGAGTTTTTGTCATGTACATCATTGTGATGAGGTTGTTCTACTAAGAGCTGTCCTAAATACTTAGGGTAGACTTAGATACCGAATGATCGAAATAAAACCAGTTTTTATTTTCTATTTAGTCTTTACTTTCTCATGCCTCTTTATCAGAATTTTCTGTTTCTTTGTCACTTTATTTAGTCTCACAGGAACCCAGGGAGCTCATCTTAGTACCGATTTGATGAAAGTGGAGATTATTTAATTTTTATTATTTTTTTGGATTTATTTATTTTAGAAAGAAAGTGTGCAAGGCGGGTGGAGAGGAGGGGCACCTGGGTGGCTCAGTTGGTTAAGTGTCTGCTTTTGACTCAGGTCATGATCCTGGGGTCCTGGGATCGAGCCCAGCCTCAGCTCCCCACTCAGTGGGGACCCTGCTTCTCCCTTTCCCTCTGCTGCTCCCTCCTGCCCATGCTCTCTCTCTCTCTCAAATAAATAAATAAAATCTTTAAAAAAAATAAATGTAAACTTCACAAAGGAAAGAGATTTTTTGTTTGTTCTGTATACTGCTTATTCCTATCTTCTAGAACAGTGCCTGGCACAGAACAAGCACTTTTTTTGTATTTACTGGACATTTATATGGCATTTAATGTATCGGCATTGTTCTGGTGCTTTTATACATGATAATATGTTTTGTTTTCATAAAAACCCAGTGAGATGTCAGTATTATTTTAAAGATTAGGAAACTGAGTTACAGAGAGGTGAAGAAAGTTAGCTGGATTCAAAGTAGCTGCAGAGTCTGGCCTCTTGATAGTACATCATGCTGCTTCAGCATAGGAAGAATGAATAATTCTCTGTTGAGGATTTTTTTTTCCCCTATCACTAGTGTCTAGTACCACTGAGATATCTTTGGGTCTCGAATATTTCACTAGAGACAATAATAAATTATTTAAAAACTATATAACATAGTCTTTACAACTAACACATCTGTTTTTAATGTTACAGTTAACAGAAATTAAAATGTAAATTATGTACTTCATAGATTTAGGTCTGGTTGTATGTTTTCCATAAAGATAAGAATAGGTTGGGGAGGAAAAAAGGTTAACACCTTGGAAGTCCTTCTTCCTTTTAAGAAATTTTTTTTCATTAAGGAAAGAAAACCTTTCAAGAAGTCCTGTTTATTTTCATTTCCTTCTTGAGACGTTAAGAATACTTTTGGGGGCACCTGGGTGGCTCAGTCAGTTAAGGGTCCTGGGATCGAGCCTTTCTGCTGGGCTCCCTGCTCACCAGGGAGTCTGCTTCTCCCTCTCCCTCTGCCCCTCTCCCCAGTTGTGCTTTCTCTCTCTCTCTCTCTCTCAAATAAATAAAAATCTTAAAAGAATACTTCTGGGTATTTTTTAAACTTTATATTGAAAGTGTTTTTTTAATTATGAGAATTTAAGATAAATACTTTTTACTTTTATTGTTCCTATAACCTATTATAAATTGGTGTGAGGGATAGCATAATGTTATTTTATTTCTCTCTGATTCTTGCCTTTAATATTTTCCTTAACTGTCTTAGCTCTTTTCTCCTGATGACTTAGAGAGCAAACACTATGACAGCTCAACAACCTTTTCTTTAATGTCACGTAACTAGAGTTTCTTGATATGTTTGGATTGGACTTCATGTAGTTATTATTAGCATATTTTAGCTTTTCGATATTTTGTTTTTTGATCATTGGCATTCTTCTCCTATCTTCCTTTGTACTTTTTGTGAGCCATAGAGCTCTATTTTTATCTCATTTCATGCTGTTATACCTAAAATGCTGCTGCCTGTTCCCAGCCCTCCTAACTTAATTATTGTAACACCAAACTACTATTCTCCATTTTTAATAACTGGATTGTTTTTGAGTGTCCATTTCAGTTTATATATGCTGCTGTCTTATTTAATCTTCACAACAGTTTGATGATATTTGTTACCATTGTATTTTTAAGACCTTTTAAAGTATTTTCTTTATAGCAAGCATCCAACAGTAAACTGTTGAGGAATGATTCAATGTGGAATGATTTGTTTAACTAGTAAAGTAACTCAGGCTCATCACCTTAATGAGAATCACAAACCCTGTTCCTGATTTTTGTATTAAAATGTTTTAGACTTTTTTTTTAATTAAATGATGAAGCAGAACCTAGCAAGTAAAACACAGAGCTCTTAGGAAAGAAAGTTCAAATCAGTTGTATTAAATATTTTGATAGTAAACTTTCTAATGAAAAGGATTTAAAGACCTCATTATTGTTTAAACAACTACAAAAATAACTTGAGTGTTAATAGTGTTGGCTGTGTAGATCACTTCATTAATCTCTTGGCTCTTTCATTATTTCTTGAGTAGTTTTATTTCCAAATTATTTTTTGTACCATATTAATTGTGTAGCAGTGATTAAAATGAGGTAAAATGTTTATTTCATTATCCTGTATTTATAAAATATAGGTAATTCAGACAGATTTAGCTGCTTATTTGAATCTGGACTTTGAAGATGTTATATAGTTGTCTTTTAAGAATCTAATTATTAGAGGCGCCTGGGTGGCACAGCGGTTAAGCGTCTGCCTTCGGCTCAGGGCGTGGTCCAGGCGTTATGGGATCGAGCCCCGCATCAGGCTCCTCCGCTATGAGCCTGCTTCTTTCTCTCCCACTCCTCCTGCTTGTGGTCCCTCTCTCGCTGGCTGTCTCTATCTCTGTCAAATAAATAAAATCTTTAAAAAAAAAAAAATCTAATTATTAGAAGGGGAACAGAAATTACCATCTCAGTCATTTCTAAGTGTACATTTTAGGTGCCTAAGTATATTTATACCATTATGCAACCAATCTCCAGAACTTACTCATCTTGAAAAACTAAAATTCTGTACCTGTTAAACAACTCCCCCATTTTCTCCTCCCAGCCTCTACAATTCTAGTTTATGTTTCTGTGAATTTGACTACTCTAGGTACCTCAAAAGTAAAATAGAGTATTTCTTTTTTTGCGACTGGCTTGTTTCACTTAGCATAATATAAGGGTTATACATGTTGGAACATGTTCAGAATTTCCTTCCTTTTAAGGCTAAATATTATTCCATTGTATGCATATGCCACATTTTGTTTATCTGTTAATGGACATTTTAGTTATTATGAATAATGATGCTATGAACATGTGTGTACAAATATTTGTTTGAGTTCCTGCTTTTAATTCTTTTGAGTGTATACCTAGAATAGGAATTGCTGGATCATATGGTAAATCTGTGTAATGTTTTGAAGAACCATCATACTGTTTTCCTCAGTGGCTGTGAACTGTTTTACATTCCCACCAGCAATGCCCAAGGTTTCCAATTTCTTCACCTTCTTGCCAACACTTTTTATTTTTGTGTTGTTTTTTTTTTTAAGTGGTCTCCTTGCCCAGCATCAGACCAGTGCAGGGCTTGAACTCACGACCCCTGAGATCAAGACCTGAGCTGCTGAAATCAAGAGTCAGGTACTTAACCAACTGAGCCACCCAGGGGCCCTTTGTTTTTGATTTTGATAGCAGCCCTCTTAATAGGGGCAGGAGATCTCATTGTGGTTCTGATTTGCATTTCTCTAATTAGTGATATTGAGTATTTTTTCGTATGCTTGAAGGCCATTTGTGTATCTTTGAAGAAATGCTATTCGAGTTCTTTGTCCAATTTTTAAATGAAATTATTTGGGTTTTTTTGTTACCGAATTTTAGGTGTTTTGAATATATTCTCTGGATTTTAACCCCTTATCAGATACATGAGTTGTAAATTCTTTCTCCCATTCCATTGGTTGGTTGTCTTTTCATCCTGTTCATGTTGACTTTGGATGCACAAGTTTTCCATTTGATGGCCCCTTTACTTTCTCTTTCATTGCCTGTGCTTTTGGTGTAATATCCAAGAAATCATTGCCAAATAAGCTTTCCCCCTATTTTTTCTTAAGAGTTTTGTGGTGTTAGGGCTTACGTTTAGGTCTTTGATCCATTTTGAGTTAGTCTTTGTATGTGGTAGAAGGTAAGGGTATGCAACTTTATTCTTCTGTACATGGATCTCTTTTTAATTTTACACTATATGAGAAAAGATTCGTGGCTGTAAGTGATGGAAAACCCAGTTTGAATGATAAGTATAACGGGAAATTTATTGACAAGAGAAATTTATTGGTTTATTTGCTGATATCTTTTATTTATTTCACTTTTTAATTGAAGGCCTGGGATGCAGCTAGGTCACAGGGGAAAAAAGAGTCAGTACCTGAACACAGCCAGAGCCCATTGTTTTTTCTTTTTCTAGATAAATAAAATTTTTTTTGGGGGGGGTGCTTCTTTTGGTGGGTTGCCTTTATTCTTTTGGTGCAGACTGGATTTCTCTGTATAGCAGAAAATACAGTCACCGACGGTCAAGTTTTATGTCTCAGATATTAAACTCTCATACTGGCCTCAAAGCTGTATCAGGTCCCAAGACTTAAAAAATCCAGGAAGAAAAACTCCTTCGCCCAGTGAGATTCAGTTTTCTATCTCTGGATCACTTAACTTAGACCCACAAATAGGGCCACTTGTATTAATCTGGCAACTCCCAAGCATGTTAACTGTTAGATGTGGGGGAAGGGGCAGTTAAGAAGAGGGATGCTGATCAGTCTCGGGTATCTAATACTACCCTTCTGCCAGGAGAAACAGTATGATTTGTATCCCATGTTGCAAATAAGTGTGATTTTGATCACCTGTTAAATAGGCATTAGAACTCAGTCAGCTTCTCAAATGTTGAAAGATTGAAAATGTATAGAGGTGATTTTCAGCCTTTAAAAATCTTTGAGATATGTTATATTCCATTATTTAACTGTAATATGTGGTTTTAATAAAAGTGAATTAAAGTTTTGAGAAATTGAGATATTTTATAATTTCCCCTAAAACCAAAAATAAAAAGTGACAAACTAGAATGGATAAAAAAAGATTAAAATCAGCAATTTAAATTTGGATTAAGTAGTATGATAATTGATATATTTAATATCATATATATAACTGGTATATATATGGGATACTGTAATTTTTGGAGATGCCCATTAAATTTAGAAGCTTTCTCTGACCTCTGAAGGAACAATGAACAATGTTAATTCCTCTGTATCCAGAGTATAGGGTTAGGGTTAGGGTTGATCTGAGCCAAATCAAGAGTCAGACGCTGTCAGAGCCACCCAGGCGCCTCTAGCGTTGTACTTTATTAGCCATTTGACCATGTCAGTGTCCTGTAGAATAGGACTAATACCTGCTTATAGGTTTGCTGTAAGTAAGAGATTATAGAGTGCTTAATGTGGAGATTGGTAAATAATATATGGGTGACAAATGGTAGCTCTTGTTTTTGTTATTGTCCTCTTATGTGTTAACTCTCACATCTGTATCTAAATCCCAGAAATTTCTTCAGCATTCCAGTTCTTACTACATTTCCCTGTTAGACATTTTTATTCAGCTCTTCTGTAGTGTCAGTTAAGAAGCATTCCTCTTCAAGTAAGAGTCTTTCCATATAACAAGAAGTTTGGAAATGGGATTCTAGAACATAGTGATGTCACGGGTATTGTGGGTTTCTTGATCTTGGTTGCAAGATGTGGTAGTAGCTTCAGTCATCCTATCCTCACACATCTGTATCCAGAGCAGTAGCAAAGTGTGAAGAAGGGACTTCTGTGGTAATTTTTTCCTTTTTATTATAAAAAAAAAAAAAGTTAAAAAAGTTAGTTAGGAAATAGAATCTCTAGGACTTGAACACCTTAAGGTGGGAGAGACTTGATATCAAGTGTAGGGTGATTCCCAGACTTCTGGCTGAAGTGTCTAGGTTGATGGTAGTACCGTTAATATAAGAAAAGAATAAGGTTTATAAAGAGGATAAATTCCATTTTAGACTTATATTTGATGTACCTGTGGCAGATGGACTGCTATCCTGTACCCAGTCCTCCTTGTATAACAGCTTTATTGAGGTATCATTTACATACTATAAAATTCACCCTTTTAAATTATACAATTCAGTGGTTTCTAGTATACTTGGTTTTTGAACTGTCACCATTATTTAATATTAGAACGTTTTATCATTGTAAAAAGAAACCCATGTACCTAATATCAGTCATTCCCCATTCACCCCTCCCTCAAGCCCTGGCAACCACTAATCTACTTCCTGTCTTTGTGTATTTCCCTGTTCTAATTAACCGAGTTTTTTGTCTTTCTTTTTGTTGATATAATACCTGATGTTATTAATGTGTAGTCCATGGATTTGCTCATGTTTGAATTAATAAATTAATTCATCCACAAAAATGATTTTTGGTGGTGTTTCAGATAACCATGACTAAAAACCACAGGTAAAGGGTATTTGGTTAGACTTCCTTAATATGACATAGAAGGGCCTCTGCTGCCCCCCATATACCTTTCCAGCCTCACTGATTACCATTGTTTGGTTCACGGTTGATGTTCCAGCAACATGAACCCATTCATAGTTCTTCATAAATGCTGTAATTTTTCTCTTCTGTGCCTGTGCTTTCTAGATCTTATCTATTTAGAATCCTCCCAGGGCTTTCCAGTTGTCTAGTTCTTGTTCACCTCTTCAGGGTGTGTCAGGGAATCAGAAATTTCAGACTTTCTCCTCTGGGGAAGCCCCTCTATAGAGCCCTCTGTTGTTCTTACCATATTATGTTATGTAAAAGTGTTTTATATATTTGATTTCTCTAGGCCAGGGATCTCTGAACTTTTTATTGCTTATCTATAAAAACTGAACAGTGCATGCACAATTTTTTATAAATGTGCATGTACCAGTGTAGTTATGTGTTAAATATTAATAAAACTTTTAAAATTCATTTCTTTTAAAAGATTTTATTAATATATTTGAGAGAGACAGAGATAGCTACAGAGTTAGCAAGAGAGAGCATGAGTGGGGAGGAGAAGGAGAAACCAGTTCCTCACTGAACAGGGAGCCCCATGCCGGATTCCATCACAGGATCCTGGGCTCATGATCTGAGCTGAAGGCAGAGGCAGACACTTAACCAACTGAGCCACCCAGACACCCCTAAAATTTATTTTTAATTGTAGTATAGTTGACATGTTATTAGTTTCAGATGTACAACATAGTGATTTAAACATTTATATACATTATATAATGCTTACTCTGGTAAGTGTAGTTACCATCTGTCACCATACAGTTATTGCAATATAATTGACTCTATTGCCAATGCTGTACTTTAAATCCCTGTGGCTGACTTATTTTTTAACTGGAAGTTTGTACCTCTTAACCCCCTTTACCTATTTCGCCCATCTCCTCCACTCCCTCCTCTCTGGCAACCATCAGTTTGTTCTTTATAACTATGTTTCTGTTTTGTTCGTTCACTTTTCTTTCTTTCTTTCTTTCTTTCTTTCTTTCTTTCTTTCTTTCTTTCTTTCTTTCTTTCTTTCTTTCTTTCAGATTTCACACATAAGTGAAATCATTTGGCATTTGTCTTTGACTTATTTCACTTAGCATAATATCCTTTAGGTCCATTCATGTTGTCACACATGGCAAGATTTGATGCTTTTATATGGCTGAGTGATATTCCTGTGTGTGTGTGTGTGCGTGAGTGAGTGTGCACACGTCCCACATCTTCTTTATACATTCATCTATCGATGGGCATTTAGGTAGGTTGCTTCCATATCTCGACTATCGTAAATAATTCTGCAATAAACAAGGGCGTACATAGATCTTCTTGAATTAGTATTTTCATTTTCTTGGGGTAAATATCCAGAAGTGGAATTACTGGATCATGTGGTGTTTCTATTTTTAAACTTTGGAGGAACTTCCATACTATTTTCCACAGTGGCTGCACCAATTTACATGTCCACCAATAGGGCACAAGGGTGCGCTTTTCCCCACATCCTCACCAACACTTATTTCTTGTCTTTTTGATACTAGCCATTCTGACAGATGTGAGGTGATTTGTCAGTGTTTGGATTTTCATTTCCTTGATGATTAGTAAAGTTGAGCATCTATCTTTTCATGTGTTTGTTGGTCATCTGTGTCTTCTTTAGAAAAAAAGTCTATTTAGATCCTCTGTCCATTTTTAATCAAATTATTTGGTTTTTTTTTTTTTTGGTGTTGAGTTGTATGGGTTCTTTTTATATTTTAGATATTAATCCCTATTGGATATATCATTTGCACATTTCTTTCAATAGGTTGCCTTTTTATTTTGTTGATGGTTGCTTTTGTTGCCTTTGCCTGAGAAGACAGATCCAAAAATAAAATGCTAAGACCCATGTCCCAAGAGTTTATTGCCTGTGTTTTCTTTTGGGAGTTTTATGGTTTCATCCATTTTAAGTTTATTTTTATGTATGGTGCAAATAAGTGGTCCAGTTTCATTCTTTCTCACATAGCTGTCCATTTTTCCCAGCAGCATTTATTGAAGAGACTGGCTTTCCTATATTGTATATTCTTGCCTTCTTTGTCAAGGATTAGTTGACCATATAAACACAGGTTTATTTCTGGGCTCTCTCTTCTATTCTCTTGATCCATGTATCTGTGGATCTATGGTATCTAACAGTACCATACTGTTTTGAGCACTATAGCTTTATGGTATATCTTGAAATCTGGGATTGTGAGATCTCCAGCTTTGTTTTTTCAAGTTTGCTTTGGCTATTTAGGGTCTTTAGTGGTTCCATACAAATTTTAGGATTATTTGTTTAGTTCTGTGAAAAATTGGTATTTTGATAGGGATTGCATTGAATGTGTAGATTGCTTTGGGTAGTATGGTCATTTTAACAATATTAATTCTTCCAATCCACGAGCCTGAAATATCTTTCCATTTATTTGTATCCTCTTTAATTTCTTTCATCATTGTTTTATAATTTTTGAAGTACAGGTCTTTCACTGCTTTGGTTAACTTTATTCCTAGATATTTTATTCTTTTTGATGGGGTTGCAAATAGGATTAATTTCTCTTCTTGCTACTCTGTTATTAGTTTATAGAAACACAACAGTATGCTAATTTTGTATCCTGCAGCTTTACCGAATTCATTTATTCTTAGCTCATTCACAGTTTTTGGTAGAATCTTTAGGACTTTACTCTGTATTGTGTCATCTGTCAATAGTGACAGTTTTACTGATTCCTTACAAATATGGATGCTTTGCTTTTTATTTCTTTTTCTTGTCTGATTACTCTAGCTAGAACTTCTAGTATTATATTGAATAAAAGTGTCAAGGGTGGTCATCCTTGTCTTGCTGATTTTAGAGGAAAAGCTGCTTTTCACCATTGAGTGTGGTGTTAGCTGTGGGCGTATTATATATGGATTTTATTATGTTATGTTCCCTGTATATCTACTTTGTTGAGAGTTTTTATCATGAATGGATGTTGAATTCTTTTATCATATGATTTTTAGCCTTCGTTTTGTTATGTGATATATCACTTTGATTGATTTATGGAGTTGAGCCATTCTTGCATCCGTGCTATAAATCCCACTTAATTGTGTTGAATGATTTTTAAACATTTATTGTTGAATATAGTTTACTCATATTTTATTGAGGATTTTGCATTATGTTCATCAGGGAAATTGGCCTCTATTTTTTTTTTTTTTTTTTTTTTAGTGTCTTTGTCTGGTTTTGGCATCAGGGTAATGCTGGCTACATAGAATGAATTTGGAAGCCTTTATTTAATTTCTCTTTCTCTAATTTTTTGGAATAGTTTGAGAAGGATGGGTATTAATTCTTTTTTAAATGTTTGGTAGAATTCACCTGTGAAGCCATCTGGTCATATGCTTTTTTTGTTGTGAGTTTTTCTTGTTTTTGTTACTGAGTCAGTTAAATTACAAGCAATCAGTGTGTTAAAACTTTTTTCCTTCCTGATTCATTCTTGAAAGATTGTATTTTTTTGGGAACTTGTCCATTACTTCTGCAGCGTCCCGTTTGTTGGTGTATACTTTTTCATAGTAGTCTCATGATCCTTTGTATTTCTGTGGTGTTGGTTGTAGCTTCTCTCCTCTTTCATTTCTGATTTTATTTGAGTCCTCTCTTTTTTTCTTGATGAGTTTGGCTAAAGATTTATTAATTGTTTATTTTTTTGAAGAACCAGCTATTAGTTTCATTGATATTTTCTATTTTGTTTTTAGTCTCTATTTTGCTTATTTCTGCTGTGATCTTTATTATTTCCTTCCTTCTGTTAACTTTGGGTTTTGTTCTTTTTCTAGTTCCTTTAGATGTAAGGTTGGATTGTTTGAGATTTTTCTTATGTCACTATAAACTTTCCTCTTCAAGAACTGCCTTTGCTATGTCCCAAAGATTTTCAGTATCGAGTTTACATTTTCATTTGTCTCAAGGTATTTTTTATTTTCTGTTTGATTTCTTTGTTGACCCATTGGTTATTTAGTTGCATATTGTTTAGCCTCCACGTCTTTTTGTTTTTTCCAGTTTTTTTCTTGTGATTGATTTTTAGTTTCATACTGTTGTGGTCAGAAAAGATGCTTGATATGATGTCAGTGTTTTTAAATTTATTGAGACTTGTCGTGTGGCCTAAATGTGATCTGTCCTGGAGAATGTTCCATGTGTACTTGAAAAGAATTTATTCTGTTCTTTTTGGGTGGAATGCTGTATGTATCTTTTAAGTGCATCTTTTCTGATGTGTTGTTCAAAGCCAGTGTTTCCACAAATTTTTTGTATACATGATGTATCCATTGATGTAAGTGTTGTGCTAAAGTCCCCTACTGTTTACTGTGTTACTGTCGATTTCTCCCTTTATGTCTATTAATGTTTGGCTTATATGTTTAGGTACTTCTGTGTTGGGTGCATAGATATTCATAGCTGTTATATTCTCTTGTTGGATTAATCTCTTTATCATTATGTAATGGGTATCTTTGTCTCTTGTTACAGTCTTTGTTTTAAAGGCTGTTTTGTCTGATATAGGTATTGCTACCTCAGCTTTTCTTGTTTGTTTCCATTTGCCTGGAATATGTTTTTCCATCCCTTTACTTTCAGTCTCTATGTATCTTTAGGCCTGAAGTGAGCCTCTTGTAGGGGGCATATAGATGGGTCTTGTTTTTTAATCTATTCAGTCACCTTATGTCTTTTGATTGGAACATTTAGTTTATTTACATTTAAGATAATTATTGATATGTATACACTGATTGTTGTTTTGTTAATAGTTTTCTAGTTGTTTTGTAGTTCTTCTTGGTTCTTTTATTCTTGCTTAAAACCCTTGTGATCTGATGATTTTTTTAGTGTTTTGGTGGATTCTTTTCTCTTTATTTTTTGTGTATGTGTTACTGGTTTTTGGTTTGTGGTTACCGTGAGGTTCATATATAACATGCTATGTATATAGCAGTCTATTTTAAATTGATGGTCATTTAAGTTTGAACACATTCTAAAAACACTACATTCTTCCCCTCTCTTTGTTTCATGTATTTGACACATTTTACATCTATTTATGTCGTGTATCCTTTAATTATTGTAGATAAAATTGATTTTACTGCTTTTGTCTTCTAACCATCATACTACTTTTATGAGTGATCTGCCACTTTTACCATATATTTGCTTTTACCAGTGAAATTTTTTCTTTCATAATTTTCTTCTTGTTGTGGCCTTTTCTGCTTTAAGAAGTCCCTTCAACACTTCTTATAAAGTCAGTTTAGTGGTGATGAAGTCCTTTAACTTTTGTTTGTCTGGGGAACTATCTCTACTTCAATTCTGAATGATAACCTTACTGAGTAGAGTATTCTTGGTTGTAGGGTTTTTTTTCCTTTTGGCACTTTGAATATATCATGATGTGGGCTGCAGAGTTTCTGCTGAAAAATCAAACAATAGACTTAGGTGGTTGTTCCCTTGTACATAATATTTACTTTTTTGTCTTGCTTCTTTAAGATTCTCTAATTTTTGACATTTTAATTATTATGTGCTTTGGTGTGGACCTCTTTGGGTTTATCTTCTTTGGGGTTTTCTTTCCTTCCCTTGACCTGCATATCCAAGTTAGGGAATTTTTCAGCTATTATTTTGTCAGATAGTTCCCCCCCCCCTTCTCTTTTCCATCTGGGATCTTGAAAATGCAAATGTTGGTATGCTTGACGTTGCCCAGAGGTCCCTTAACCTATTCTTTTATTTTTATTTATTTTTTAAAAAGATTTTATTTATTTATTTGAGAGAGAGTTAGGGAGAGGGAGAGGGAGAAGACCTCAAACAGACTCCCCACTGAGTGTGGTGCCCGATGCCAGGCTTGATCCCAGGACCCTGAGATTGTGATCTGAGCTGAAACCAAGAGTAGGATGCCTAACTGACTGAGCCACCCAGGTGCCCCAACCTGTTCTTTGAAAAATTCTTTTTGCTCTTCAGCTTGGTTGATTACCACTATTCTGTCTTCTAGATTGCTGATTCATTCTTCTGCTTCCTCTAGTGTATTTTTCATTTCATTTTTTTGTATTTTTCAGGTCTCATTGATTCTTTTTTATATTTTCTAACTCTTTGTTCAAATTCTTTTTTTCCCCTTCTTCATTTATCTATTTTTTAAAATATTTTTTTTATTATATTATGTTAGTCACTATACAGTAAATTTGTTCAAATTCTGAGTTCATCTACTCTTCTCTCAAGTCTGGTGAGCTTCTTTATGACCCTTATTTTTAACTCTTTATCCAGTAGATTGTCTCTTTCTTTTCCATTTAGTCCTTTTTCTGAGATTTTGTCTTGTTCTTTCATTTGGATCATACTCCTCTATTTCCTTGTTTTTGTCTGTCTCTCTGTGTTTGTTTCCACATATGAGGTAGGTCAGCTATGGCTCCTGGTCTTGAGCTGTGGCCTTAAGTAGAAAGCATTCTGTGGGACACAGTAGTGCAATTTCCCTGGTCACAGAACCGTACACTCCAGGAATATTGCCTGTGTGTGTTTTGTGCAGCTTCCTGTTGTGACTGGGCTGCAGCACTGCTGGCTGAGAGGCCTAGTTGGTCTAGCTGGCTTGCTGTGAGTGTGCTGGTAGACGGGGTTAGCTCCTGGTATAGCTGGCTGCCAGTCCCAGCTGTTACTGTTTTAGGCATGCTGAGGAGTGGGAGCCTGGGTGGCTGGGCTCCAAACTGTTCCCAGGGCAGAAGTTGCTTTGGAGGGGTACTCTTCTGGCTAGGGTTGCCCACTGGGTGTGGTGAGGTGGTAGTTGCTTTGGAGGGGTACCTGCCAGAGCAGTTAGGTTGAATGTGGTGGGTCTCCAAGGGAACACGGGGCTGGGTGAGCACAGCTACCAGAGTAGATATGGAGAGTTTCAAAACTGGTGCCTGCCAGCTGAGGACCAAGTAGGCTGAAGGAGTGCAAGAAAAATGGTACCTGCCAGCACTTCCATTCCTGGAGAAAGTTTCTATGAATCTCTGCCTCCTAAAGTTAGTCAATAAATGTCCTTCACGTATGGCCCAGGCACTTTTCAAACTGCTGCCTCTGTGTTGTATCTCCCAGTGAATGATATTCACTGGCTCTTTGAAGAGTTTCGGTTTCCTATAGACTTCTTGCTCTCCCATAGTTAAGTCCTGCTGATCTTCAAAGCCAGATGTTACAGGGTCTTGTTTTCCTGTGCAGATCCCCAGAGTGGGAGGGTATTTTATGGGCTTCATCCCTTTGCTCCTCAGGGAAGACTTCTGCACCTGTGATATCTCTACTTGTGAGTTGTCATGAAGGGGTTTTGGTTCCTGACTGTGTCTCTGCTCCTACTATCCTTTTTGATGTGGCTTTTTCTGTATATCTTTAGTTGTATAGTAGGTGTTCTGCTAGTGTTCAGGTTATTCCCAGAATGAGTTGCACTGTATGTAGTTACAGCTTTGAGTGTTATGGGAAGAGAGAAGCTCAGGATTTTTTCTTCTCCATCTTTCCCTCCTTTCTAGTACAACTTTTGATAAAGAAGTATATATATGTAAGGACTAAGGCTTTCATCCTGTACCTTACTTTACAACCAATGATGACTGTGAGATTTTTTTGTTTTTGGTGTTTTTTTTTTTATTAAACGAGATTTTATTTATTTATTTATTTATCTATCTATCTATCTATCTATTTATTTATTTATTTATTTTAGAGAGAGAGTGAGCAAGCAGGGGGAGGGGCCGGGGGGAGGGAGAGTGAGAATCTCAAGCAGACTCCATGCTGAGGACAGAGCCTGACTTGGGGCTCATTCTCATGACCCTGAGATCATGAGCCGAAATCAAGAGTTGGATGCTTTATTGACTGAACCACCCAGGTGCCCTGACTATGAGTTTTTGGATTAATTCGGTAAATATTAACCCTTCTCAGTGTCTTGCCTGTTCTTTCCCCATTGTTTGGGGTGTTAATATAGCACCCTTTGTATACCTTTATCAGTGCATTTATTATGCTGTATATTGTTATTATTGGTATATGCTTATCTCCTTTCAATAGAGTATAAATCTCTTAAGCATGGGTACTCTCTCATTTCTAATGTTCCCAGTAGCTTGCACAGTACCTAGCATATAGTAGGTAATTATAGAAAGAATAAGCTGAATTAAGTGGAATGAATCAATGATTTGAGAATAATTAACAGTGATTCTTTTGAAGTATTTATTTGAAAGACCATAGGGCCATTTACTTTTTAAATGCCTACAGGTTAAAGCAGTGTATCTCATTATTTGTGTTAATGGTCTAGTTTGTTTTTAAGTTTCCAACTCATTGTGTATTAATACTTTCGTAAAATACAGTAAAAATTTAATGCTAGGAAAATGACATAAAAGGAGACATAAAATATACGCACCTTTTTTTTATTATTAGGTTCAACAGACAAAATTTACTCTCCAGTTCTGTACTTAGCTTTTTGTGGTTTGGTAACCAAGAGTCTGTGGACCTTCACTTGTCCATTGACCCTATTTTGAGCATTGTACAAAGTACTGGTAAATGCTTTACAAACATTATCCACTTTAATTTTCATAACCCTATAGGGTATAGGTACTGTTAATAGCCATTGATAGGAAACCAGGCAAGTAAATTACCCAAGGACTCATAGGTGCCCCACAAAACAGTTAGGATTCAAACCCAAGTAGTCCAGTTTGACTTCAGAGTCCATGTTCTAGTCTCCTTCTGAGTTTGCAATGGTGAGATGAGGTAGCATCTTAGGCTGAGACTGTGTAGAATGAACATGGATGCAGGCAAAGAAAGTTACACGTATAAATATAATTAATTTCTCTAAAAGAGAGAATGTTAAGGGTCATATAAAAGCAGAGTTATGGAGGATGCTGTTCTTTTATCTTGTTACTGAGTCAGCATCTGTTTACATTTTGCCTTATTCATATTAAAATTCCTGATTTGCAAAAGAAAATAGTGATGGTATTTCTTTGAAATACATGTCTTTTTGCTGTGACTCAGTTTCATATACGGAAATTGTTTCTTCTGTTCTTTGTACTTTGTTTCTTCTCTTATTTGATAGCATAATCATCCAGATTGTTGTGATTACACTCATACAAACACAGAAATAACATTTCTTTTTACAGGTATCAGTATTTCAAGAACAAAATGTAA
Source organism: Ursus americanus (assembly GCF_024610735.1). NCBI lineage: Eukaryota > Metazoa > Chordata > Mammalia > Carnivora > Ursidae > Ursus > Ursus americanus. Next base: position 44,861,475 of record NC_142138.1, read on the forward strand.
GGATCATATGATGTTAATGGTAATAGAGGATTATGTTGCTGTCTTGTTTTATGTCATTAAATTCTTGATATCATGAAATGGGCAACTTTTAGAATATTTCAGTTTTAACAGTAGTATTTTTTATACATTAAAAAACTTTCTTTCTTCCTGTAGAAATCTGGTTAAGAAGTACTGTCCCAAACGTTCCTCCAAAGATGAAGAACCACGGTAAACTATATACCTGTTTATTATTGCATATTAAAATAAAAAACTTTTATTTTTGTTATTTAGTAAATTAAATATGCTGTTAGCTCTTTATAATGATTTTTTAAAAGTTTTAATTAAAAAATCACAGGTTTTTGAATAAGGAACTATTTATTCTAATAAGAATGACTATTTCAGTGGGCTCAGTTTTCTGATATAATTGGAAATGTGGGTTTCCAAGTAAAATGTGGACTGGGACTTTACTTGAGTGATTTAGTCTTCAAAAGAAAAGGGTCTTTTCCCCATACTTTATGTTACAGTTATTAGCTTGTTAGATTCTTGCTTTTACTCTTACAGGTATTAAAACAGTTTGGCTGGTTAGTTTAAAGGGATAATGAAAAGGAATGAGCTTTTCAAGGTAACCTTGGAACTCTGAATAAAAGTTTAGGAATTGTTTATGAGCTTTTTGGTAGTCTTAAACAGGGATATGTGGATGGCTCTAAAATACAGAAACAAAGAGACTAGACTTAAAACAACTTTGTGTGTAATTGTTAGTTGTTAGGATTCTTAAATTTAGTGTTAATGGAGTACTCTCCGAGTTACTTGCCTTCCACTAAAAGAGTGTTCGGGCAGTGTATTTAGAGTAGATCTGTACATTTTAATACAGAAATTCTCTTTGTTTCTTTCCTTCCCTCCACACACATTTTTTACCCTTATTGCCCCTTCTTATCCCTCTTTGGTGCCAACCATAATGGCACTTTACTTCCATTCAGGATGTGGGCAGGCATTCAAGCAGCTGTGTCCAGAGCTGATAGCAAAATTGTTCTGTAGATCAGCCATCAAGATGCATTTGAGTGGTATGATTGGCAGGTTCTGTCCTCGAGAGCAAAGCACGTCATCTCTGCAACAGGTTCAGCTGCCAGTCCTAGGAATCCAAGCTCATTCCCCAGCTCAGGCCAGTCAGTTGGCTACTTAAGAGATTCCAGTATGCCAAAAGAGCCTGCAGGTAGTATTCTTACTATTTTTTGACCCCGTATATCTCTTTATTTATAAATTAAGACTACTTGAAGATATACAAACCATATACATCTTGAGCTAAATGTGGTATTCTTTTCATACAAAGTTAATTTGGAGCTACTAGTGGAGAGTTAGGTTGAGTATGTTAAAATTTGTCAAGTGTCAGGCTCAATCCATACCTCACAGAAAACATTTGTAAAGAAAAAATACATAAATTTCACCATTTTTTAATATGTTTTTGTCAGGTTTACCTCGTGTATAGCCTTTTTTAACATCCTTAACGAGTTAAATGACTATGCAGGACAGCGAGAAGTAGTAGCAGAAGAAATGGCGCACAGAGTTTATGGTGAATTAATGAGATATGCTCATGATCTGAAAACTGAAAGAAAAATGGTAATTATTGTTTTCCTCCAGTTATATAGTATATGAAATATTTTCACATAATTACTTTGCTGTTTGAAGTAATGTACAGTATAAACTGATTTTCTATTTCAGTTTCTTTTAGCTAAAATTCTCTTAAGATACTCTTGCTAATTTTTGATCCTTTTGGATTTAAGACCAAGATTTTGGTAACCTACAGCGCGTGGGCCAGATCTAGCTTACTGCCTGTTTTTCTTAGTTCCCATGAGCTAAGAATGGTTTGTATATTTTGGATAGTTGAAAAGAAAATTAAAAGAATATTTCATGGCATGTGAAAATTGTTTGAAATTCACATTTCAGTGACTTAATTAAAGTTTTATTGAAACAGACCCACACTCATTTACTTATGTATTTCCTGTGGCTGCTTTTGTATTATATCAGCAAAGTTGAATATTTGTAACCAAGACCACATGGCTTGCAAAACGTAAGGTATTTATCTGACCCTTTATAGAAGACATTTGTCAGCCCCTATTCAAGGCAGTCAAGTATTTTTCTAGAGATTATATCTTCTTAAAGGATATAAAGTATTCAGATAATACATACTAAATGCATTTTATAGAGTTTTATAGTCTCTTCATAAGTCTTGATAAAGTTTTATAATAGTACCTTGAAAAATAAAATGAAAAATAAAGGTTTTTTGGGGGTTTTTAGACTTTTAGTATTTAAATGTAATTTTTTGTTTGTTTTATTTGTTTTTTGGTTATGATCTTCAGCATCTTCAGGAGGGACGGAAAGCTCAACAATACCTTGACATGTGCTGGAAACAGATGGATAATGTGAGTTACAGTGTTTTCATGCTTACAAAGTTTTGTAGACTACTTTAGCCCCAAATTCTCCTGTACTTCACATCTTTTGAGTTTAATATTTCTCAGTGTATTTATTCATATTTATTCATATTCACATTGGTGTAAAGAATATGAGATCATTTTGTCATTTTTCTTTCTTTTTTTTTTTTCCCATATGGCTTTATACTTGTACCAACTCCATAATCTTCAGATAACTCTCAAAGTTTAGGAATATACTTTTTGATTTTGCAATAATTACTATAAAATATTGATAGAGGGTAGAGGTGATGGGAATATTAATAGTGATGTATGTCAGAAGACCATTTGACAGAGACTGAGAGGACCTAGATTCTTGTTCTGCCGTTTTGTGATTTCTCCAGATTTCATCTTTAGCATATGAAAAATGAAGACAGTGGACTAGATTATATGAAATGTTTCTTCCAGTTCAGTGATTCTGTAATAACATACATGTTCCTAATACTAGGCTCCTGGTCATAGACTATTCAAATTGTAGGAAAGAAAATACTTGGAAGTATTTATTTATAGGTAAAATTATAAAAGTATAATGATTTACTATAAAAACTTTCCAAGGGTAAGGGCGTGTGGGTGGCTCAGTTGGTTGAGTGGCTGACTCTTAATTTCAGCTCAGGTTGTGATCTCAGGGTCCTGGGATCGAGCTGAGCGGGGAGCCTGCTTGAGAATTTCTCTCCCTCTTCCTTTGCCCTTCCCCTGCTCTTTCTCTCTCTTAAATAAAAAAATCTTCAAAAGAAACCCCCAAACTTCCATGGGTGTTTGCTAATGTGCTTTCTCTTAAATATTCTGGCATACAGTCATTTGAAAAACAAGATGTCTGCATGGAACATTGTTGTCTGCTTTCCTTAAAATCCTCTACCAAATGATATTCTGTAGTATAAGATTAATATTCTTTCTGGGGGCACCAGGGTGGCTCAGTTGTGAGTGTCCAACTCTTGGTTTCGGCTCAGGTTGTGAGATTTCGGCTGTGTCGGGCTCCCCACTGAGCGCAGAGTCTTCTTCAGATTCTTTCTCCCCCTCCCTCCGCCTCCCTCCTGCCCTTCCCTACTCTCACAGGCTCGCTCTCTCTCTAACACATGAATAAAATCTTAAAAAAATATATTCTTTCCGAACTCTCAGGTTAGCAAGCAGCTTACTCTTTACTCTTTTACTTGTATATTTTTATTATGGACACTGTATTCCTTGAAAATTATGCTAAAGGGAGTTTTTCCATGTTAAATTAATTTAGTTTGTGTTAAATTAATTTAGTTTGGGAAAAGAACTTTTAAGTTTGAAATTAAAAAACCTCATGTATATATGTGTTTTGGCCTTTTTTTCTTTTTTTAAAATCACATATTCAGAGCTTAAAATTACATATTCTAAGAATAAAATTCTGCTATATAAATGTCATTGATATAAGATTCTAGGCACTAGTGCTGATTGAGAATTATATTAATAGTCTCTTTCATTTTTGTTTTCATTTTCATTCTAATTGGTTTTAATAAGACTTTTAGGGGAGTTTTCATTTTCATTCTAATTGGTTTTAACAAGACTTTTAGGGAGTGTTTACATTTATTAAATTTTAAATTACCTCAACTAGCATTCTTAGTATCTGCCACCTAATGAGTGTGTATGTGTGTGTGTGTTTTCATTTACACATAATAACAGACTCCTACACTCGTGAGTCATTTCTCCCTTTAAAAACTTGTGTTGCCACAAATTATTCCTGTTAATATGTGCTGACTTGCCTTTAGAACGGTTGGTAGTTACTAAGCAGAAGTTAGAGGGGTCGTAAGAAAGAAGCATCGAAAAAAAATATGGGAATGATTTCTTTAAGGCATTAACAATACCATTAAAGGTGAGTTCAGCTCACCTCATGTTTATTGAAGGCATCCTTAACATATACTAAGTCCCGGTATGAAAGTGAACAGTGAAAAAAAAAAAGTGAACAGTGGACATAGTCCTTGTTTTTGTGGAGCCTGCAGTCTAGTGAGAGAGACAGATAAATATAACTTTTTGTGGAATATGTAGAAATATGGGCAGGATCCTGTTTCTTAGTTCTGTATCTTCCTGTTTAATCAAGAAAATGAAATTGCAAAATTCCTAACATTTTTTAAATAATTGAAAGATTTAAAGAAGTGGGAGAGACAGGCTGAATTAGTGACGGAGTATTAAAAATTGAGGAAAACAGTTTAAAAAGACAGTTATCCTGGGGTTGCCAGGATAATGAAAATAGGCCACACTGGCATTTAAGATGAGGGCAAAATAGAGTAGCCTGCAAAGAAGATGTTGAAGGAATGGTGAGAGATTACCAAGATAGAAGTATCAAAGATGCCAGGTCTGTCAGGCGGCTCAGGTAACAGAGCGTGCAGATTTATGAGAACAGAGCACAGAAATGGAGCAGTTTCAGAGTTGGTCAGTAGCTCAGTGATGTCACTAAAGCTGCTTCTGCTTTCTCTGTCCACTTTTTACGTCTTGACCATGTTGGCTTTTTTCCTCAGGCTTGTCCCCTTATGGTCAACAGTCAGCTTAAGCTGCCACGCACCACATCCTCATTCAGCTGCCTGCAGAAGCAGGAAAAAGAGGGCATTTCTCTTCTAACTGTTCCTTTTTATCAGGGAGGGAAAACTTTCAGAAAATCCCCAGCAGACTTCCTAATGGGTGCCTTTGACAGGATTAGATTACTTGACCATGCTGCAGCTGTGGGGAGGCTGGTAAAGCAAGTATCAGCTATTTTCAGCCTTTACACTGGGAAGTGGGCTCTTCTAAGAAGGGGTGGGGGAGTAGAAGTGGCTGTTGATTAGTCTGTCGCGCAAAGGATAAAGGAAGGAGAGTCTTCTCTGGAGTATATTCCTGTATTGTATAGTGATATCTTTCAGGGAAGGAGTATTTTTGATACCACTGTACTAGTAGTATTTTTAATATTGTACTAGTGATTCCTCTGCTGTTGTTCTGAAATTAATAGTTTTTTTTCCCACAAATAATAAGGTACATAATATAGAAGTACTTTTTTATATAGTAGCTCCACATTGCAACAAAATTAGTAGTCTGTAGCTACTCAGTTTGAAAACACCACTCTGAACTGTTTCAGAGAAGTAAATGTGGAAGTTTATTTTTAATGTGGAAATTTAGTCTTAATAGGAAAGTGACATTCTGAATATTATGTGCATTCAGATATATTTATGTGCTTTGAATAAATTGTACATCTCATTTGATGTTTTATACTAATCAAAATAGTACATTTAAATAATTTTATAAAATTTTCTGAGCACATTTATTTGATGTAAATTGTGAGGGTGTGTCTGGTTCTAGCTATATGACAATCTGAGCTAACTCAGAAACCTCTTGGCTACAAATACTTAGATATAATAGCTAAAATATTTTTTATTGTATTTTAAGTTCTTAGAGCTGAGAGAAAGGGAGATCTGTAACTGCTAGAAACTAAGGGTAAACTAGAAGCCAGAGCAGTAGGTGTATGAGCTGATATAGTAGCATTTGAAGAATGAAGGCAGAGATATTGGAGTGTGGTGGTTTATTGGACCTTGCTAAGGGCTTAAGTTGTAATATAGAGGGACAGAGATGATGTTTTAGCTCTATATGTTGTAGCGAGTTGGAACTGAAACCCCTGTATAAACTTTTGAACCTTCAAAGGACTAACCCTTTAGTAAAAGATGGACTGTAAGAACTCTGCCCACTGGTCAAGGGAGACAGCAAAGAAACTTGTCTCTATCTGAAGGTCAAAGGCGAGAAAAAAATTGTGGAACATTTAAACCTTGACCTTGTAATTACGAGGTTTGGAACCCAAATTTGTCCCACGTATAGTTTTGTAATCCCCAAGATAAAAAGTTGACATCTAACTTGTTCTAATAAGGGGGTTGGTTGTATAGAAAATGTTGACATCCTCTGCTTTCTTCTGAGTGATTCTCAGAATACAGGTAGCAAGGGATATTTTTTTTCAGGTAAGGAATTGAGGAGTCTCCTCTGGGAAATCTAGTAACTAGCTTGAGAGAAAAGACTTATAGATAACAATAGTAGGGTTTCTCCAAGGAAACTGACTGGCCATATTACCCTAGAGGAAGAGACAATAATCCACAAGTCCCACCTGCAGAACTTTCAGTTGGCTTTTAAAATTAGAACAGATAGGCAAGGATCCCCAAACATATAGAGAAAACAACTAATGTAAATACTAAAGACCAAAACTAATATGGGGTGTGTGTGTGTGTGTGTAAGCAGCTTTGAAGAGACAGTGACTGAAAGATCAAAAACAAGCAAAACATTTGCAACACTATTAATATTCTGAAAGGGAATAGAGCAGATACTACGTCTGTGAAATAGGAATAAGAGGCTGTCGAAGAAGGAACACACAAAAAAACAAGAACTTTAGGATAGCAGAAATGAAAAACTCACTAGAAAAAATAAAATTGAAGAAATCTCTCAAAGTAGAGCAGAACGGTAGAAATTGAAAATACGAGAAAAGTAGAGGGTTCGTCCTGTAGGTTCATTTTCAAAATAATAAGCATTCCGAAAAAGAGAAAACATTGAAAATGGACAAAAATTATTCAAGAAAATTTTCCCAGAACAGAAAGACAGTTTCCAGATGGAAAGGATTTTCTAGGTGCTCAGCACAGTGGATTGTCTTGCACAGCAAGACAATCTGCATGAAATTTCAGAACAGTTAGGAGAAAGAGAGAAGATCCCTACCAGCCTCCAGAGAGGAAAACAAAACAAACATGTTTTATGCAAAGGATCAAGAATCAGAATGGGATCAGGAAGCCAGAAGATAGTGGATTAGCTAGTACTTTTACATTTCTGAAGGAAGACAATTTCCAGCAGCATCTTACCCAGCCAAATTTTTTCAATTAAAAGTGATGGTAAAGGTATTTTCAGCCATGGAGATGTGAATAGTTATCTCCTGCAAACCTTTTAGGAAGCTATTGCTGAATGCGTTCTAGCAAAATAAGGAAATGAACCAAGAAAGGGGAAAGTGTGGAATTGGGAAATAAGAGATTCAAATCAAAGGGAAGGTGAAAAGAATCTCTGCAATGATGATGAAGGGAATTTTTAAGGACACAGCTATGCAATAGGTCTAGTTTGTATAAGCAGTCCAAATTTCAGTAGGTCAAAGCCTTTGGAAGAGATTTCATTAAGAAAATAAAATGGATAGAATTCTGAATATGTTTGAATTAACTGAGGAGAAATTTTTAAAGAACTGTGCACACTGGGTTGAATTAGAAAAAAATATGCTGAAAACTAAGTAAAGGTAAAAAAAGAAATTAAGTCCAGGAATAAAAAAAAAGAAGTATGCCAGAAAGGAGATAATGGTACATATTGCATGGCTCTGTTGTGGATAGCTTTTACAAAGTCATAGTAATTTGAACTAAGTAAAAATTTTAAGGCCTGGTTCTGGGGTAAAGGTATTCCTGGGACACCTGGAAGAAACAATATGAAGCCACTTTGAAGGGACATTTCCACACTCCACCACAAAAAATGAAAACAAGCAAACACCAAAACCAACGAACCAAACAAACCTACAAAACCAAACACAAAACATCAAACAAACCAAAAAAGTCCTGCTGAAGGTGAACTTATAATAAAAAATTACAAAATACATGTGATTTTTTTTCTTATTAGCAAATGATGAGGTATATTATAAATATTAACTCAGTCTTGCCTATGATTTTTTCATTCACAATCTATAATGTTTGATATTTAAGTCATGTGGATTGATTGTAACACATTCTTTTCTAATTTATTTATTTATTTTTAAAGGTTTTATTTATTTATTTGACACAGAGACAGCCAGTGAGAGAGAGAGCCAGTGAGAGAGAGACAAGCCAGGGGGATTGGGAGAGGAAGAAGCAGGCTCCCAGCAGAGGAGCTTGATGTGGGGCTCGATCCCAGAACGCCAGCATCACACCCAGAGCCGAAGGCAGATGCTTAACGACTGAGCCACCCAGGCGCCCCTCTTTTCTAATTTAGAAAAAAAAATATTTAGTGTGTAATTCTATACAGTAGTGGCAGAATTTTAAATTTATTTTTTAATGAGATAATTTTATTTCTCTGTGATATTTTAATTTTTTAAACAGAGTAAAAAGAAATTTGAAAGAGAATGTAGAGAGGCAGAAAAGGCACAACAGAGTTACGAAAGATTGGATAATGATACTAATGCAACCAAGGCAGATGTTGAAAAGGTAAGAAATAATCCAAACTGACTTTGATATTGACATATCATTACTTGGGTATGGAGGGTAGTTACAATATTTGTATTGGTAGTTTTCCCAAGAGAAAAACTATGTCTAAATCTAAGGTATACAAATATTTGTGTACTTAAAATCACAAGTTAGTCTGAGAGAATAGTTAATATGTGTTACTTTATTTTATTATAATGTCTTAACTGCATTCAGAATGCATAGAAAAGACATGGTTCCTATTGAGAATGAGTTTCTGTCCTATTCCAAAACAGAATAGAAAGTCTAAGGTAAGTTGATGGGGTGTGCAAATGGGAGTTGGGTAGCGTGCTTCCCCAACTTGACACAGGGCAAAACAAGATCAAAGTGTCAGAGGGGTGTGATGTTAGCTATTTGTTTGTTTCATTCATTCATTCATTTTGGGAAACTGCGCTGTCTTGCCACTAACTGATCTGGGTCAGATGTTCTGTAACATAACTTTTTGTAGGATCAGCCCTGTAACTGCTACTGCTTAGCTTTTCCTTCTCCCCTGCTGTATGCTCTTTATCTTAGAGCATTTGACATAGTGATAGAGCTGAAATGTTGGGATTTTGAAATACAGGTGAACCTTACTCCACATTTTTATATATACAATGGCCCACCGTTTGTATATTTTCAATTTAGGGTTTTATAATTCTCTATAGGATTTGAACAAGAAAAAAGTAAAAAGGAAGGGAGGAGTAATTTATTTTCTGCATTCCATTTTCTTTACTACTTAAAAGCTATAAAATTATATAAAATCCAGATTTTACAATTACCAAAAAGCCCTTCTGGTATAACTCATGAAGCTTTTATTTTTTTCTACCTGATTTTTAATGACTTTAAACCTCTAATGATAGTAAGTTCTGTCTCGTTGGAAATACGCAGTCTTAAGGCAGTTCTTCCTCCCCCCCCCCAAGCATTTCCTTATATTGATCCCATTCATCCTCTGTTTAATTTCTTTGAGGTACCAGAAAAGTATCAAATCTGTATTTCCTCATAATAACTTTCTAGATATTTGTAGCAGATACTCTACTCTTAGATAAACCATTGTGTTTCTTTAACTACTCTATGTAGGAAATAGCTTCAAGTTACCTTTCATTATAACTATTTTCCTTTGGATATCTGTTAATTTGTCAATAATCCCACATAAATTATGTTACTTCCAATTGGATGTAATAATCCAGGTATGGTCTTATCGGTCCTGAGTTTGATTACCTCCCTTGTATTGAACACCAAATTTATGTTAATTATGGCCTGAATGTATATTGACTTTGTGGGCAACCATATTGTTTGGATGGACTCCCCTTGAGTTTATGGTTAACCTATTGTTTTTTCACGTATGGTGTGGTTGAGAACATGTGTCTCAGAACCTGTACTGTTGGTATTTTAAATGCATATGTACATCTGTATCGATTATTAGACTTAACTCTGCTGTTAAGATTTTTGGATCCTGATTTTGATCATCCATATATTCATTTCCTCCCTAGCATCCTATCATGCACATAATGTGTTATCGTTATTTGATAAAAATTTGGACCACAACAGTTGGAACAGCACTTTTATACATGGGAGACATCCTTGCTGGTTTACACTGGTTCCTTAAGAACTCCTTTGACCAAACATTGAATTACATAGTTTATGTGCCAGACAAGTTAAGGAACTCTTTAACTGGACTCTCATTTAACTTAGTTTTTTATTTTGTCTGTAAAGGTACCTTTAGAGACTAATTAAACATTTTGAAATTCAGATATAACATGTTTAATAGTTTGACCTAACTTAAGAATTTTAATGTTTATCGTTTCCTTTTTATGCTCATTTGTTTGCAATCCCCTTACTTATTAGAAAATTTGGAAAACTTTGAGGATTTGCTTTAGGAACTATAGAGTAGAGGAGTTCTGTTGTAAGTGACCAGGGAGGGAAGGGAACATAGTTTCAATTGAGCAACTACTGATAAAAGTTTAAAAAAAAAAAAAAGTGAAGAGGGAGCAAGCCAGTTACTGATCTTCTCTAAGAAAAGGCAGGCAGTTGCACAGCGTGAGTGTAGCATAACACTCCTGAACTGTACACTTAGAAATGATTAAGATGGTCAGTTTTATGTTACATGTATTGTATCACAATTAAAAATATAAAAGATTTTTAATGCAATATTAAAGAGAGAGAGAAGGCAATTAGTATGAAGCCCACAGTATGCCAGAGGAGGCTTCAATTGTATTAGCTTTTCTAGCCTTATTCTCCTACATACCCTGCCGGAACCTTTGCCCTAGGCTTTGGGAATCACAGCCATTGACTTTAGAAAAGAAGCGGTTTCTCCTGACAACCATTGTGGGTAGGGAATAATTTGGAATACTGTATTCCATAATGGTTTGTGGGAGCAGAGAGAAAGGGGGAAGAGGTAAATGAAAGTGTACTTAAGGTCCCAGGTTGGAACTTCAAATGTATTTTTCTATAGAAATACTTTGGGCTGTGGTGTTTAGTTTCCGTAGTACTTAAGTATTGTAATCTTTAAGTACACTGTGGATTAAATGCATTTTTGTGAGCTTATTTGGTATCTTGGCTACCGTGTATTTCCATTGGTCAGTTTGTTTCCGAGTTCAGAATAACTAACTTGTGGACCTACTGTTAGAAGATTAAAGATACATTTGCAGAAAATGGAATTAAAATAATGAAGTTTATTCACAGTGTGCTTTATAATTTCCAAAGCACTGTCGTATGACATGATTTATTCCTTGGAACACTGAAAAATTGGGTTCAATTCTTACTTTGTTTTTTTCTTATTACTTTAGAACAATTGAGAAATTTATTTAGATCCCCTTTCATTAAATCTAGAATTAATGATTTTATGTTGTTTGTATTCTAACATTCTTATCAATGTAGATGATGCTAACCTGACGCATTCAAAAAGCATTTCTTTAAGAGCTTGAGATGAGCAGAGCTGTATTCTGAATAAACATTTCTTAAAGTACCTCTGGTTTTGTATAGAGGTGGAAATCATTGTTGAGTATTACCTTATCCAAAATTGAAGTTTTTATCATTATTTGGTTTCACTGTGGTTCTAGTTGGATATAACTGGATTGTGTTTAAAGGAATGTTTCACTGCTAACTTTTAACTGTCTAAAATATTTCTGTACTGTTTTCCCCTTCTGATTAAGAGCATCCTGTTCCAAGTCAAGCCATAATATCATTTATTTTTTTTTTTTAAATCCGGATTTGGTAAGGAGAAACTTTATTTGAACAGATTATTGCAAGGGGAAAGACTATTGCAGTAAGAGAAAGGGTCGTTGCAAAGGAGAGTGCTCTGGCCGGAAGACCTGCAAACATCTCCTTAAATTTTAAATTATATTAGTAGTTAGAAAAAGTCTAGTTTTAGTGCAACTTTTAGAAAAGTGAATTAGCTTTAATTTTTTCGTTATTTTTGTTGGTAATGATTTGGACCAATTTGTCTCTAGGCCAAACAGCAGTTGAATCTGCGTACACATATGGCTGATGAAAATAAAAATGAATATGCAGCACAGTTACAGAACTTTAATGGAGAACAACACAAACATTTCTACGTAGTGATTCCTCAGATTTACAAGGTAAAGTTTAGATAAACGAAATTCATGTAGTTTTAGAGTTGGAAGAGCTATTCTTTAAATGTAAAATTAAATTTCAGGAATCAACCAGGATGTTTCTAGATTTACTAGTCATCAGGATTGGTGATTTGAACTTCCTTTATGATTATAGATTTGAAAAGTAAATTTTTCCTAACTTTGAAATCACAAATTTTTCTATAGATTTATTATTAGTAGTATAATAAACAGTCCACTAAAACAATGACATTTTCTAGATAAAGTTTAATACCATATCGCTGAGCATTAGGACACAGTGGGGAATTCACTGGAATTGTACATTGTAATCTGCTTGACAGGAATTGGGATGTAGCTTTTTGACACTATACCAGAATCATTGGCATTACTCCACGTGGCGGAAATAAATTTTATGAAATGTATTTGCTAGCCTGGTTTTTGCCTGCTTGTCTTCCTAGCTGCCAGACCATAAATGTAATTCAGGCCATAAGTTTGCTTACAGATCCCGTCCATTATCACTTGATGACAAGCAGTTGCCAAACAGCCTGAGACAAAGACCTAGAATTTATATGAGGGTTAAGTTTTGTTACTGCTTACTCTAGAAAGACGAGAAATTAGAGAAAAGGGATTAAGTGAAACAGTGTTGAAAGTAGTGTCTGGGAGAGCAGAGCTTATATGGAAAGAGCTGTGAGCCCAAATATATTTTCTTTTTCTTTTTAAGCAAATTAGCAGTACAAAGGGAGCATAGTTAGAGGTGGTGGCCTAGAGTGGGTATCATATTCCAGTCATTTAATCCAGAGTATCTAGCCTGCCAGTCCTCACTCTGGGTGCTTTCCTAGGCTCTCCAGCTAAGCCTTCATGTTTTAGGGAGACCTTAAGTTGCAGATCAACCACTTTCTGTGTTTTGGGGCTTGATCCTTTTGTTTGGACCTTGCTATGGAACAGTCTTGCCATTTTGTAATGCTGGGAGTAGTTCCTTGGTGAAAATGTGGGTGTAATAAACACACAGGCTTCGGGAAGTAATTAGAGAGGAAAAACTGGTATGAAGGCTATGGGAGTTTGGGGATTGGAGCAGTGTAGCTGCTTCCTAGGAGAAGAAAAGGCTTAGTAGTGTGGGTAAATATTAAGTGTCAAATATGCTGTTAAGTTACTGGCTTCACTTGTCTCAGCATAATTCTTAGTGGTATGTGCCAGTGAATTTTTGAATTGTGGGGATTCCATTGTATGTACCATTTCACCATGTGGCTTTCTGTTTTTCATCTTGTGTCCCCAATCCTTTAACACTTCACTCTGAGCGTAGACTGACTGGTAGGTCTGAGTACTTGTTGGTATTCAGTCAACTGTGGATCCTTAGCCCAGCCAGATCTTACCAAAGTAGTCTGAACTAACGTAAGGCCTTAGAAGTCTCAGATTTATGTATGCTGTAGGCCAGTTGCTTAAAAAGGGGGGAAAGGCATCAGAAGTCTCTTTTCAAGTGCAGCTTTTCCTGGACACATAGACGAATGCTCTGACTGAAGAATGAGAGGTGGAGGTGGTACGAGGTAGGGAGCTGTTAGGGGATGCCTTTAGAATACTTGAAAACCAGTGTCACCCGGTTTTAAGATGTGCTGAAAGGCTGGATTTTTTTTTCTTTTGTTATATAATAAGTCTCAAGTTTTAAGAATTGTTAAGTCTGTAGCACTGAAAAGGTATTAACAGCAGTGTAACTACTACTGTAGAATCCTTAATTTGGAGGGGGGTTTCCTTCAGCATGAAAAGAAAATTCAATATTCCCTTTTAAAAAAATTTTCTGATTATTAGCAACTACAAGAAATGGATGAACGAAGGACTATTAAACTCAGTGAGTGTTACAGAGGATTTGCAGACTCAGAACGCAAAGTTATTCCTATCATTTCAAAATGTTTGGAAGGAATGATTCTCGCCGCAAAATCAGTTGATGAAAGAAGAGTAAGTGCTGTATAATTATATTTGAGTAAATGTATTTGGTTTAGGTATGCAGCTGGAGTTGGGGAAATGAATTAGGAAAGGAGTGAAGTAATTGATGAGTAGCTGATTCTAAATTATATTCTGTAGAAGTCTGGCCGTAGATTGGACTCCTTTGGGTTTTAAAGACCATTCTGAACACTAAAATTCTGGTTGTTCTGAAAGAAAAGAGTTTTTTTTGTTTTTCTAAAGATTTTATGTATTTATTTGACAGAGAGACATCCGGCGAGAGAGGGAACACAGGCGGGGGGGGGGGGGGAGAAGAGGAAGAAGCAGCCTCCCAGCGGAGGAGCCTGATGCGGGGCTCCATCCCAGAACGCCGGGATCACGCCCTGAGCTGAAGGCAGACGCTTAATGACTGAGCCACCCAGGTGCCCCTGAAAGAAAAGAGTTCTAATCCTTCTCCTCTCCTCACTAAATTTTCAGTTCTACTCCAGAAGTATAATGTAGGTTATACTGTAGGTTACAAATAGTATTATATTCTTACTCTAGTGAAAATTAAGAGAAAGAAACAGATCTAGTGTTACTGTAAGAATTGCTTTTAATATAAGAGTTGACACTTGAAGTGTGGGTAGTGTATGGAATAATGGCCCATGGGAAAAAGGAAGGGAGGGCATTATGAGTAGAAGGAACAGCATAGTCCTGCTCCCCTTGAGGAAGTATATCTTGTCACATTCTATCTTGATTAAGGTCTAGCAAGACTCTTGTACCTGGTCATTTCTCAGTAAATGTTGATCGAGTGACCAGAAAGGATGGTTGGCAGAAACTGAGGTTATGAGGAAAGAACAAGAGAAGAGAACCAGTGCTTGGGGAGTACCAAATATGTACCACATATTTTAGTCTTCGTAGCAAGTTGGTATTATATTAATTAGCATTCTTCCTGTAACACATAGAATTCTAACTTAAATTTTAAAAATAAAAGGATATTTGGGGTGCCTGGGTGGCTCAATTGGTTAACTGTCAGCTCTTGGTTTCTGGCTCAGGGCTCTGGTCATGATCTCGGGGTCCTGGGATTGAGACGTGGACTGGCTCCGGGCTCAGTGGGGAATCTGCTTTAAAGATTCTCTTCCTCTGCCCCTCCCCCCACTCGCCTGCTTTCCCCCCCTCCCCGCCCCAAAATAAATTAATAAATCTTTTTAAAAAACTAAAAGTATTGTTGGGTTCTTTAATTGGGAATTCAGAGATCACATTTATATTTCAGTATGGCTGGATGCCAGGTTACAAATATAGTTAAGTCCCTTCTTTCTCATTCTTCTTTACTCTTTAGCAAGTGATTGGTAGGGGTGGCATTAATGACAAAACTAAGGTGTGACTTACGGATAACTTTTGACGAAGCAACAGGCAGAATGCACAATTAACAAATAGGCAATAAAAGAGAAGTGGTTAGGGGTCGGGTCAGGAGGAGTTTGTAGAGATAAAGTATTCTGTTTGAAAATAATGAGCTTAAGGTGTCAGTAGAACGTTGGGATAGTGGTAGATATGTCCAAAGACAATATATAGTGGTTATGTGAGTTTTAAAGTTTTAGGGAAATCATACTGAACTTTATGTTTTTAAAGTTGCTTTTTGTATTTAATACATGAGCTCTTTCTGTGTTGCTCAGTTAACATTCCCAAGTAGCTCTTTAAGATATTTTGTTTATCCTTTCCTCTTTTGGATGAATGAAAGCCCTCTATTTGTCTCTTACTCTCTTTCACAATTAGATGCCCTTTCCCTTGTTCCAAAGATCATCTTCTTTGTAGATAACCTGTAAAGCAAAAAGCCCTTTTCCTTTGAAACTTCTTAGAATTTCTACTTGAGAATAACCTTTTCCTGTATTCCTTTTATCAGTTACATCTTTCTTTTCAGCTAACTTGTCCTCAGATGAATTTTAATGTGTTGAAGCTATGAAATAAAAACATTCATGAATATTACAAATTAATAAAGTGTTAATTTGATTATAAATTACTATATTTATTGGGATTAAAATATTTAAGGTTTATTACTAATCCACAGGAATTATTCACTTTAAACCTTTAATGATAATTATAGAATTGTTTCCTTTAAATTTTTGTTGTTTTCTTGAGTAAAGTTTTAAAAGCTAATGGTATTAAAAATAAATGAAGTGGTTTTAAAAACATGTTTCATATGTGTAGGACTCTCAAATGGTAGTAGACTCCTTCAAGTCTGGATTTGAACCTCCAGGAGACTTTCCGTTTGAAGATTACAGTCAGCATATTTATAGAACCATTTCTGATGGGACTATCAGTGCATCCAAACAGGAAAGTGGGAAAATGGATTCCAAAACCACAGTAGGAAAGCCCAAGGGCAAGTTGTGGCTCTTTGGAAAGAAGCCAAAGGTAAAAGTCATAAAATTTTTCTATGCTAATAATTTTATTTTAGTGTGTCATTTAAATCAATGTAGGTGTTGATTGGATAATGGCTTATTATTGATAGAGAATAAGTATTTTTATTTGAATGATTCAGTTAACTTTTCAGTTATTAGAAACAGTTTTATATCTTAATAGTAAAAATTATTTCTGGATTTAACATTTGAACACCATTTGATAAGTAAAAATACTAAATAGTTGTTAATATCTCTTGACTTATATGCTTTTGAAATTTCACTTATTTGTAGTTTCAATCAGAATTTCTAAGGAATCATTATGATTTAACTATAAGACCACTAAAATTGCAGTTTCTCTGTTAGAATGAATGGTCGACCACAGCAATTATAAATGTCACATTAGGTCTTATAGATTATACTAATAAAGTTGTTTTTATCATCCATGTGAATATTTAATGGGAAGGGCTCAGTGTTTGTGGTTATTTGAAGTTTAAAAAGTCTCTAGTTTACTAAAACATCCATTTTTTGATGTGTTGTATATGTTAGATAAATCTAGCTCAGCAGATGAGCAAATGGAATAAATGAGTGCTTAATCGTACCAGTTAAGTGATTATAACAGTGTATCTAGTTTGAGAATAGGTATGTACTTTTAATCTGATATGCTCTATTAAAGTACATGATTGTAATTCATTTTTCTGTTCTTGACATAAGAATGTAGATAAATTTAACTCAAATTATAATATACCTATAAATATCTTTAGAAGTGCACTTAGAATTAACTCAAGCATTATTCATGCTTTTAATAATATTTTCCAGGCGAGAAGTTGAGAGGTGAGACTTTTTTTAAAGTCAAATCAAAGTAGATAGGAGAGCTTTAGAAAAACAAGGACTACTGAATTTTTTTTTTAAATGAGGTGTAATGAGGAAATAGAAAAAGTCTGAGAGAAAAACCACAAACATAATGAAATTTGCTTATTTGTGATAATAGTTGCAATTTTAATATTTTAATAGACATTACCTATTTAGATAACTTTACCTGTAGCTCCCACCTTTATCTCTGACAAGTACAGTTTAAGTATAACCAGTTAGGTAGTGCTAATATTCTAGAAAGCAGAAGAGAATTTTTTTTATGTAGGTCATATTGCTTTCTCTCACATTATAAT
This sequence comes from Ursus americanus, assembly GCF_024610735.1. Classification (NCBI taxonomy): domain Eukaryota; kingdom Metazoa; phylum Chordata; class Mammalia; order Carnivora; family Ursidae; genus Ursus; species Ursus americanus. The sequence goes on from NC_142138.1 coordinate 44,879,137, forward strand.
TTGTGTACTCTATATTCTTAATGTCAGCTTGTAAAAAGTGATCAAATGAAATGGTACATTTTTTAAAGTAAATTTGACTTTTTAAAAATGACAGTTTTGGCAAAACTATGTTAATTCTCTTATTTTTATAGAAAACTTTGAGATTTATTTTGTGAAAAGTATGTTGCCAAAAATAGAATTTTCATTTAGGAAAAAACTATGCACATTTGGCTTATTGATTCCTTTCTTTATTTCCATATTAGCCACAGTCCCCACCCTTAACCCCTACTAGTTTATTCACATCCAGTACTCCTAATGGGTCCCAGTTTCTCACATTCTCCATTGAGCCCGTGCATTATTGTATGAATGAAATAAAAACAGGGAAGCCCAGAATTCCTTCTTTCAGAAGCCTCAAAAGAGGGGTAAGTTTAATAATGGGTTAAAATGCATGATGGCCTATTGTGTGTGTAGTGTGGCTTTTAATACTCTCCACCCTCATTATAAGGCTCTCTCCTATAAATATGTAGTTTAAAAACACCACAGAATTAAGTATAGCTGCCCTCAAGTTAAAAACAACTCCTCTTTATAACATTTGAAATGCTCAACCATAAAAGAATGGTATTATAAAGAGGGTGCTGGGTACAATCATATTAGCTATTTTTTTTTGTTTATGTGAAATCATATGTCCACCATTGTCTTGTAATGTATTTACATTTTTAAGACTTTCAGTAATTTGTCACTGGAGTTACTCATGCAACAATTTGTCACTAATAATGACTTCTGCCAATTTATAAAGTATTTTGTTGACAATAAAAAATCAAGTTCAATTTTAATTGCCCTATTTTTAGAAGTATAAAAACAGTTTCCAGTATTTAAAGAATTAAAGATAGACATGTTAAATATCAGGATTGTAGATCAAAGTAAGATAATACATTAGTAGGTATTTTGTAAATTAAAAAGCCTATAAAATACTAGATATTGAGTAATGTTTACATGGAATTTGTGTTCTTAAACTAAAACGAAAGTATTTTTTACCAGAATTTTTCCTTTAAAAAAAAAATTGGCCAGCCTTTGATGTTTACTTAAAACTAAAGATATTCTTTGTAAATGAAAAATTTTAGAATAGTAAAAAGCAGATATTAAACTATTTTTTAGCAACAGCTATTATACTACTGATAAATATTAGTGTTATTCCATTATGTTAGTGAAGCTAATTTCTCTTGTATATGTTTGATTTTAAGGTTGTGCTTGTAATAGTCATAGCTCATAATTTAGATAAATTTATGAAATTTGAGCATTTATTTGGACATATGAAAAACATAGGTTTGAAAGCCCACAGGTGAGAACTCAAGTCTATCAGCGCCATAAGAAACCTAATCATTAATGGTGGTACACTGTAGTTGGGCTCCCTCTTGTTCTTGCTGCCCACTCCCCCCCCCACTGTCCCTCCTCCTCCCTTCCTCTCTGTCTTCCTTCTTTCTTTATTTTTCGTGTCTTCTCTTTCCTTCTCTGTCTAGCCTGTCTGGTTTTATTACATTTTATAGCCTTTTCTACAGATTGCTTCAGATGAGTTTCTCTTTTCGCCACATGTAGAACAAGATATATTTGCTTAGGGCAAGATTACATTATTCTCTGCATTTTCATTAAAACAATATGACAAACCAAAGTGATGTCAGTAATGCAGCAGACATGTTCTAGTGGATGGTGTCCCTTTTCGGACTTCCGTTTTTCCTATAATGTCATGAATATTTTTATATCTATCTTACCTAATTCTGCATGTGAATGATGACATAGGTAATTAATGACATTCTGAAAAGTCGCTAGGAATGAGTCTGTATTACATTTACAAGCACTACAGGTACCTGTATTCATTTGTAAAAGCCCCTTAACACTTGTGTGAAGGACTTTTAAGAAATCATATTTGGGATTTCTGTTGCTTGAGTTATGAGGGTAGAATTCCCTCTTTATTCTTTATGATGATTTAGACTTAATATTACGTGTTACATAAATCATGAAAAATTACTATTTATAGCTATAGTTTTGTAATTGTGTATGTATCTTACGCACTGAGTCTACCAGACCCAGTTACAGTAATCTATACTGTATAGTTATAGTGATACGAAATAAATTTAGTTCTGTGAAAAAAAGTTCAGGAAGTTAAAACTGTGAGCCCTGGAGAGACATCTTTAAATTTTTAAATATGTGACATCTTCATTCTTACTGAATAAGTTTATAGGTGGAATTTTATAAACTGTAGAACTTTGAAGTATCTGCTTAGTCATTATTTGCCTTTTTTACACTTACTGCTTTAATTTTAAATATTAGTACATTGTTCTGGGGGGCCCAGTTCCCGGAGACCAGAATCTTCTTCCTTTTGTTATTATCATACCAAAGGAAAAAAGCAATATGCAAGGTAGAAAATATGATGATAAATTGACTCTAGGGGATTAGAGCATAGAGTAGAAAAGAAAGTTTATTACAACCTTGGCATTGAGAAATTTTTCATTTTGATTGGTATTTGGTAGCTTATCAGATTCTGTTTCAGAATTAACCTGTAGAGATACTTTTCTGCCATTGAAGAATTTTCTCAATGTAGAAAAATCCAAAAAGAAGAGAAGCTTTAAGAAGCCAGTTTTTTTTTTTTTAAACATGGATTTATATGTCAGTCCATTAAGCTTACAAAATAAGTCTTAAGGTTTCTTAAAGCTGATGAGTTGTACTGTTCAAATCAGAAACTCTTGTTTTGAACTATGTTTGCTACATTGTTTTTCCTAAATACCTATTTTTGGCTTTTCTAAAAAACTATAATTTCTTCTTTTCTTTTTTCTTTTCTTTTCTTTTCTTTTCTTTTCTTTTCTTTTCTTTTCTTTTCTTTTCTTTTCTTTTCTTTCCTTTCCTTTCCTTTCCTTTCCTTTCCCTTTCTTTTTTCTTTTCTTTTCTTTTCTTTTCTTTTCTTTTCTTTTCTTTTCTTTTCTTTTCTTTCTTTCTTTTTCTGTTAAACCTGGTATGTATAGTTTCTAATATTTTTTAAGGATGTGAGAAATGTTATATTGGACTGATGTTTTTGACCAGTAGACCTTTTCTGAGGGCTGGTGGTGTATAATTTCCTTCTGTGACATCAAGATCTAACCATTATGGGGTATTTGGTGCACACCAAAATTAACTACTTCATATAGAAACAATTTTTACTCTATAACTATTTCATTTGAGATTGCTGCGTAATCCTTTTTTGGGTGGGAAGATTTATCTAGCAATAGTAAGTCCATGTTTTCTGTTTAAATTATTCATGGTCTGAAAAACCTAGAGTCATTTGTAAGCTTTTATTTATTCAGAGTACAGTTATCAGGATTTTCCTGTCTTTAAATGAAGTACATCTAGTAATTGTAATGGCCTGATTTCCTTTTTAGTTCCTTTGTGTATTTATTAAGGTGTGGGGGTATGTGAAATTTTCTAGTTATAGGTACATAATAATTGTTTATGAGAGTAAGATAGTTATGCATTGAACATGAGTTACTTAAAAATATTTTAATATATTTCTGTTATTTTTACAAAGAACTTGAGTTTTTTATATCCCCAAATCTAAGGTTATTGAATTATAACTTAATTTTCTAATTGATAGGAAACTAGAGTAACTAAAAACTGAAACATTTGATACTTCACTTATAATCATCTTCATGTGTTCTTTAAAACATACTAATATAGAAACTGGAAAAATAATTTTTATTTAGCTGGGGAGAAGTATAAAAGGTAAATTCAAATACTTCACATATTTTGTTTCTTGTGCTCTGTATTATTTGGTATTAATAACATTAAAGAAGATCATGAATATCTTTTTAAAATTTAATCCTTTTAGTCTTTTTATCAGGAATTTTGTGATACCAAAATAAGTTGTGGTTTTGTTCCCTGAAACTACTGACAGTCTAAAGAATGTTAAGCTTAATTTGGAAAGATAATGGATAGTAAATGTCATCTTTCTTATCATCATAATCATCAATATATATAGCTGATTCATTGGAGATAAGGGGTAGATATTTTTGTCAGTTATTTATTGAAGTTCAAATTTTTATGTGAAATTCTACCTGACATTCCCCACCTTCTCTAAAACATCATGATTTAGAAAATAGGAAAAAATAAGTTTTAGAGGTTGTGAACCAAACACAATGAATGTGAAGATTAACTTTGTAAAGCTGTATGGTGTATTATGGGTCACAAGGGGTGCGCGCGCGCGTGTATGTGTGTGTGTGTGCGCGCGCACGCATGCATGCATGTGTGTAAGCGTGCACATATGTGCGTACGTGTTTACTGGGAATGCTTGATAGATGCGATGCCAGTTGCAGAGCCCTGCTAACCCACCTAATGTGGATTTTTATATATATATATATACACATACATACACACACACACATACACTAGTGGTGTATATACTGTATGAGACACACACACACACACACACACACACACATACACTAGTGGTGTATATACTGTATGAGAGCACTCTGCCTATGTCATTTCATATTTTCAGAAAGAGATTTTATCCAGTTTTCTAAAAATTGCCATTATATTTTTAGTGTTGCTTATTGAGCCTATGGATTTCAGAATAAAATTTGAAAAATAGAAGCTGTATCTTCAAAGCAACATTGACCCCATATAGTTGTGTCGATTAGGAAATATGTGTGGGAAACTTGAATCTGGGTAACTCAGTTATTATTTTGATAATGTATTTTTAATGTGTGTGTACATTTTCTTAAAAAAACTTAGAAATGTTACCCTTAACATATTTAAATTCAAAATAGTATTTTGAACTATAAAAATTCCTGTGGTGGTGTTTTGTTTAATGCATTGAGAAGAGCCTTTCATTTTTTAATACTTCATATATCTTTTAAATGGCTAATATTAGATCTTTATATTCAGCTCTTTGAATATTAGTATTTTGCGAATAAAGGGCTATATAAGTGAATCCACTTATTGAAAAAATTATCTTTTATTTTTTATTTACTTCTTTTTTTAAAAAAGATTTTATTTATTTGACAGAGAGGCAGCCAACGAGAGAGGGAACACAAGCAGGGGGAGTGGGAGAGGAAGAAGCAGGCTTCCAGCAGAGGAGCCTGATGTGGGACTCGATCCCAGGACTCTGGGATCATGCCCTGGGCTGAAGGCAGACGCTTAACGACTGAGCCACCCAGGCGCCCCTAAAAAATTATCTTTTAAAGAAGAAAATAAATGATTATTGATCAAATGATTTCCATTTTCTTCTGAGTTTTAGTTGCATTTAGAAAATATCTGCCCATTATCGTCAGTGTATTTTTTTTTTTGCAAGTAATTTACTTTCCCCAGAATGTGCTTAAAATTGTTTTTCTGGCAAAATTGTTCGGATTGTGAAATGTTCATGATTTATTTTAATATTGTAACAAAAAAGTATAAGTTACTGTATCTTCTGTATTATGATTTCATGTGAATAATTTACCATTTCTTTCTGTTTTCCATTGAACTATTCAGTGGTCGGTGAAGATGGTAAGCCTTATGTGCTGATCTATGTACTGTGCCAACATTAAATAATCTCAAAATATTGTTTTTTAAAAATTCAAAATAAGTGGTAAGGTACAACCCCACATTTTCACCTTGTATACGTCTTTTCTTTTTATAATTTGTTCCATAGTCCAATATATGCCAGTACTTCTTGATGTCATAAAATTCAAAAATAATGTGATTAACTGTAATCAACCCATTAAGTTCTTAAATGTTATTGAGTGGAGTCCTTGTCATGTTACAGATCATAAAATTATAGTTAATCATTATTTTAAAAAGTTACATGATAGAACAAAATTCACATTTTTACAGAAGGAAAATTAAAAATGATTTTTCTTAACATCTTTTAAAAAGATTGTATTAATTTCTATTTGTAATTTATCACAAGAATCATTAGATTTTCAAAACAGTAAGAAAAATTTCCTACTGATTTCATTGGAGAGTTAGTGCTTTCTTCTTCTGTCCTACTGAATGGGAATAAAAGCACACATAACCTAAATATTGTGTGTGTGTGTGTGTGTGTGTGTGTGTGTGTATGTGTGTGATGGTCCTTTATATATTTTAAACACATTAATGAAACTACATTGTGAAGACCTAACCCCCATATCTTTGGGTACTTGCATAGTTTCTTATTTTTTGGAAAATAGACCACTCTCTTTTAGACTACTTTCTTTCAGACTTGCAGTCTGGCCTTTTAGAAATTATTTTCCTTGTAGTAGGAAAAGTTGTTAAATGCTCAGAGGTCTTTATATCCATAGGAAGTATAGTGTTCTCATATTCTGTAAAAGAACAGATTAATATGTCAAAATTGGATATCAGAAATGCCTAGGTATCCACTGTTAATAAATTTGAGAACAAAGTTTAATTAGGGATAAGTGGAAATCTGGAAGGTTTACTTATAGATAATTATGAGTTTATTGTAATACTATCAGAAAACCCACGTTGAAATATATTTCTTTGTTTCATTAAATAGTTTTTCAGAATTTTAAGAAATACTCTTAAAAATACAAATTATGAAGTTTTATCTTTGGCGCATATATAATAGTTTTCAAAACCTGTACCTGAAATTAAATTAAATCTGACAACTTACATTAATAATTGACCACTAAATTTAAAGGCACCTTGTATAGGAAATTCTGCCATTCATTTATTTAGGTCAGATTTAGTTGATTGACAGATTCTTATTTCTGCTACCTGGTAGATTAAAAACAAAAGCCACTTAGACAAGATGCCCTACTTTTTTTAAGGCAAGCTTGTTAAATATCCATAATGTGTAGGCAACTTGTGGATAATTCTGGAGATTGTTTATTAATTAAATGTTACCTTTGATCATGGCTCCATCCTAAAAGTGAGTTTTTTTAAAAGTCAGGGAAGCATTTTTAGAGAGAGTGAAATAAAAGCTACTTAGCATATGTTATAGGCATAAGTGGTCCAAAGAGCAAGGATGTGTTTCATTTCAACAATACTTGAAAAAATGAACTGGCATATTCCTAAAATCACCAAAAGAAAAATGTCATCAGTTTTTGAAGTGTATAAACACTTATGTAAATATGGGTTTATAGTAAATGGAATCAATAGTTGCTAATATTGGCTCTGTTGTGTAAGCTCTAATAAGATAAATAAGACTGACCTGATTAACATTTAAGATGAGAAAGACATATTTTGAATCAGAAGTTTACATCTAAATACTAGTACTTTTTCTTAAATGGTAGTTTCTTGTATATTAAAACATTAAAAAATTTTCAAACATCAAGCATCTTTCTTAAAGAAGGATCCCATCTTTTTTTGGATATTATCTTTCTTTCAGGAATAACTGAAGGATATTATTAGGTTATACAAGAGGATAATTGAAAATAAACTCCTTATTAGAATAATTGCTTACTTACATTTCACACAGTGGATAGTTCTACATTTTGTAATAATCAGGTATGTTTTGGTTCTAAAGAGTGGCTTAATAAATGTAATCATTGAAAGACTATGCAATATTATAATATATTTCACCAATTAGATTATCTTCATGAGGTAAGTTGCTTATTTGTATAAACTCATATTTGCAGTCAACATTCGCAGTATTTGATTTGGCAATGTGATGTTATCTATAAAAGAATAATTTGTATAGGTGAGAAATGTTATGTGTTTCCATTTTGTTGTTGTTGCTGTAAGAAGGTTCATATGTATTTATTTAACTGCCAAGACCTGAAAATAATGTGATAGTGGTCATTATCAATATTCTTTATCTGGTTATATTTCTACTTATTTCATGATTTTATAAACTGACTGGAATTCAAGCTCTTTCTTCAATACAGTTTTAATTAACATACATAATCTGTTTAGATTTCTCCTTAAAAAGGGTTGTTTGGGGGCTAATTTGAAAGTAAACTTAAAATTGGTATGTATTTTTATTTTATAGTGGGTATATTTAAAAAATAAAATTTCCTGAAGATGTCTTTTATAATAATTTAGATTCCCTTTTCAGGGCCCAGCACTAGAAGATTTCAGTCATCTTCCACCAGAACAGAGACGTAAAAAGCTGCAGCAGCGCATCGATGAACTTAACAGAGAACTACAAAAAGAATCAGACCAAAAGTATTTTTCCATTAAGTCTTTTCTACCATATTATTCCTTAAGGGGTCAACTTTGAATGATGTGTTTAAATGTGATGTATAAAAGGTTTAAAAATCATATATCCTAATTGAAATATCTTTTGAGGGAAAAATAAACTCCTAAACTTTGAAAAATTTTATGGTTGCTGTGTCACACATAAAAAAGAAATGTTAGCTTCTTAGGTTGCAGCTTACCTGTTGGATGCCAATAGTCTATATTTATGCTTTCCATAATATTGCAAAATAGATTGATGATTCATTATCAAGAATAGTTTCACCAACACTAACCGTCTCTTATACTTCGATACATTTCATTTTGCTTCGATATATAAATTGAGTTCAATAGAAACCTAAAGCTTAATTATTTTGTTTGCAGCAAATGTGTTGGCAGACAATACTTGATTACTTAACAGCTTCAGATTCATTGATTCTTAGCTGTAATTTTTTTTTCAGTTTTATAAAAAGTTCCCTCTAGTTCTATTTTGTTTTCATGAACGCATAGTTATGATGAACAAAGGGTTATTACAGTGAATTGGTGCCTTACTATCTGCTTTTATAGTGAAGATAAAATTGGAGCTTAAACTATAGCATCAGTGATTGAAGGTTTTTTGGGGGTTTGTGTTTGTTTTTTTCGCAGCTCAGGCAGTTTTATTCCAGATTTAGTGTTTTGTTTTGTTTTTCTTGTTATTGAAGTATAGTTGACACACAATGTCACTTTAGTTTCAGGTGTAGAAGTGATTGAAATTTTGATCTTAAGAATTGTACATCAGGTATGATAGGATGTTTAATCTTAAATATTATAATGTAGTCGATTCTCATTATTTGTAGTGATGTTCTGTAAAGTCACTGTGAACACCGAATTAGTGAATACTAAAATGGAAAATACAGGTTTAGGCTCCATTTAGCCTCTGGTCACATTTTCATCAACTGATTGATTATAACCTTTTTTTTTTTTTTTAAGATTTTATTTATTTGAGAGAATGAGTTGGGGGGAGGGGCCGAGGGGGAGGGAGAGAGAAATCTCAAGCAGACTCCCGGCTGAGCATGGAGCCCAACACAGGGCTTGATCCCAGGACCCTGAGATCATGACCTGAGCTGAAATCAAGAGTTGGATGCTTAACCCACTGAGCCACCCAGGTGCCCAGATTTTGACCTTGTTTTATGTGTGTTTCTGTTTGAAGACAATTTAATATATATTGTTGATTCATTAACTTTGACTCAGGGCCAATAGCACTGTAACTCAGTGCATGAACAAAGCCTATCTAACTACATGTATTTTCTCCATAAGGCACCTCACACCCTTCTTGCCCTTAGAAACACTAGACGATACTTCACTACACTTAAGGGCTTATTTTAAAAAGAAAAATCAACAAAGAGCACAAAATTAAAAAAAAACACAGCACTAGACAGACCACAAAAAGATACTTGTTCAGGGTGTCTAGAACTTAGGAAAGAAAGAAGACTGGAGATATTTGAGTATCCTCTGAAGATAATGAGAGTCAATTATATCTCAATAAAACTAGAAAAAAGATCATTCTCAAAAATGAGTGTAGGATGAGGTGAGAAGAAACCTTTTGTCATTTTATATAACACACATTTAAAATTTGAGCAGAGGTAAAGAAGGATTCAGGGAAAGAGATGAGACTGTAGAGGTGATAAGGGAAAAGGAAATGTAACCTCCAGAAAATTAAGATGGAAAAACTATTAGAGTGTTAGTCAATAATGTCAGATGTTAGAGGGAGTCACGGAGTGCTGATTGAGGTATAACCAGCAGTGATGTGATTAGAGAAATGAAGAAGAGATAGGTGAATGAACTGAGAGAGGGGCAAGTGAAAGATGGCATTCCTGTTTCTGTCATGGTTGAGTGGGAGGACAAAGATGCTGTGAGAAAAGACTTGTCTTCATATATTACTAACTCTGTATACATTATCATTTTTATGCAGATTATCTTTAAGCAGGTAACGTTTGACTAAATTTAAAGAAATAGGACTCTTTTAAGATTAGGCTACATGAGAGTCCCCAGAATTAAATGAAACTCTTCTATCTGGGAACATATAAAGTGAATATTTAATTCTGTGACTTCCTTCCCATTTCCAGAGAAGCGCTCAACAAAATGAAAGATGTGTATGAGAAAAATCCACAAATGGGGGATCCAGGGAGTTTGCAGCCTAAATTAGCAGAGACCATGAATAACATTGACCGCCTGCGAATGGAAATCCACAAGAATGAGGTAGGTTTGTTGTTTTGCAGTTGTCTAAGGTAAAATCAGTTTTACAAACTTCATTATGATGGATTGGTTTTTGCTACAATTTCGTCTTCAAATTTTTATTTAATTTTAGGGTTTATGATCTAAAAGGAATCATTATGGTATATAATCTTTGGGATTAGTTCCTCATTCAAGTTTTCCTAATTAAAACTATGTAAAACTAAACATGCCTTTCTTACCAGCTGTAAAGTTGATCATTGATCAAACTGGAATAAAGGTTTCTCTTCTCTAAGAATTACATAATTATGAAAACTTAAAGCACATATTAAATGTAGACTATCTCAAGAGCTTTTGCAAATATTTATTGAGCTCAGTTTTACTTATTTTTTTCCTAAGGCTTGGCTCTCTGAAGTTGAAGGCAAAACAGGTGGGAGAGGAGACAGAAGACATAGCAGTGACATAAATCATCTTGTAACACAGGGACGAGAAAGGTCACTTTTTGCATTCTATTTGTATTTCTTCTTTTCCCTCAAAGTTTTCTCACCTTTTTGTCCTAAACTTCATACACTTCTTCCCTGATTTAACAGGTTTGGCTTTTAATAATATTAGTCTTATGACCCTAAATGATTTTCTGTTTCTTTGTAGTAGCTACAGGTAAAATACGAAATTTCCTATTGACGGTCTGTTCTAGATTGTCATGCATCCAAAAACAGAGGTAGGAACAGAAAATTCATGGAGCTACAGTCTGGAGGCATAGGCTCCTCCGAGCTGGGAAGATTCCAACGTTTAGTTGGGAGTTGGGTGGCTTATGCCAAGGAAGAATTTAACTGTTAAGTTGCCCAAATTTTGTGAAGGAAAAAAGAAATCTGTATTGTTTGTTTGAATCAGAGCTTCTAAAAGGCATTTTGCTAAGTTTCCATACCATTTGTGACATTTCCCCCTCTGTGTATATGTCTTCCCCCTCCCCCACTAACATCTAACAAATTAAGATATTCCTTAGAGAGACTTTGAGAGATCTAGTGTCAAATTTTGGTTTACTACTTAATTGCAATGTAATTTGAATAAGTTCATTTTTAATAATCTCTGTGCCTCAGTTTCTTAAAGTATAAAATAGAGATTAAAATACCTCTCATACAGGGTTATTAGTAGTAAATGAAATAATGTACATAAAGCACCTCGTAGTAAAATACCTCGGAATAGTATGTGCTTGACAAATGTTAGTTCTTCCTTCTCTTTTCTTATGTTATCACTTTTTGAAAGAGTACCTATCTTTAGTATATCAAGAGATACAAATATACTGGTTTTTATTATTAGGTAAAACCTAGATTAAAGTAATCTAATCTCTGGTTTGTGTTATTTAAGAACATGGCTTCTAGGCATACTGAAAGTGCTTTTAATTTCTAATCATACCGATTTTCCCATTATCTTATTCAGTCATTTGATTCTTTAGCAAAATTAACATTTTTCTGTCTTTAAAAATATTTTAAAGAAAAAAAAACCTTTGGATTACCTGCTCTTTTGAATTTTCTGAGTTTTATTAACTTCCTTGTTAGCATGATTAATTGGAAGTTAACTTTATTAGAAATCTTTTTGCTTTTACTCTATCCCTACTGGCTTAAACTAAGAAGGGATTTTATTGTCTTGCTTTAGGGAGAGCTTGATCTAGAAACTCAATAGAACTTTCTCTCCACCTCACAGTTCTGCCTTCCACTATGTTGGCTTCATTTGAGGGCTTCATAGAATGATCTTCCAAAGTTGTGGTCTCATATTTCTCCAGGTTCAAGTCCAGGGGAGAAGGCAGGGAGGGAGCTTCTCTTCCGTCCTAAAGAAAAGTCTCTGTGAATCTATTCCACTTGATCAGGTTATAAGCCTACTTGTGAACTGTTCACTCTGACCATACAAGTGCTGTGCTGAGATGGGCCCTCTGGAGCCAGGACAAAACTCTGCCTGAAGCCTGGGAACTGAACATGGGTCTGGGTGGGTCCACTATGGAATTTTAAGGTTCTTTTGCCAAAAGAGGAGGTGATAAATCTGGGATGATGAAAGACGAGTGACCCCTACATTTCTCCCATTTTATCTCTGGACCCAGTGATAGGGAGACATATTTATTGAATGCATGCCGTATGCCTAGAACATTGTAATTTTTTAATTTCAGGAAATTCAACAGAGAAGCATTTTGTATTACCAGCAATTTATGAGTGTCATCAAGATTTAAGAAAATAAATGTGTCATTAGTTCTCGGAATTGATTCTGAGGAGTTCAACTTGTAGATAGCATAAAAAGTTCCCATGTTTGTGATACTTGATGAGGTATACTTTTATGTTTTATAGTCCCGAGGGAAGTTACACTGATGATGCAAACCAAGAAGTCCGTGGGCCACCCCAACAACATGGTCACCACAATGAGTTTGATGATGAATTTGAAGACGATGATCCCTTGCCTGCTATTGGACACTGCAAAGCTATCTACCCTTTTGATGGTATGATTTTCTTTTGTATTTGATAAAACTGGTTCCTTAAAGTCTACGTGCATTGAATCATGCACTTTAGTGTCCTTAGTTATATAATTCATTGTCAGCAAATTGTAATCCCAGCTCATTAGTATGAATATTTTTGTTTTAACTGTATTGCAAATAGAGGTTTTTCTTCTGTGCGTGACACTGAAAGAAAATTGTGTTATCAGCATCCTAGTACAAATTTTAGTTATCAGCTTTGGTCAATACAGAATTTAATTGCCCCCAGAGATCTTACTAATACTACGTATACTCATCATAGTTGAAGCGGCTTGAGCATGTAGCTCAACCTAGGAAGTGGAAGCTGGTAGATGCCACTTGAAGCTCTTCCTTGTGACTTGCTGTTGTTGAGAGACCAGGTACAAGGTACATGGCATAGTTGAATGTCCCTACTATATCCAGACTCTATAGGCCGTGTTTTCAAGTGAGAGAAGGAGAGAATGTTGTCACTTCTGACTGCCTTCCGCTGTGATGGTTGAAGACATTGTGGTTCTCGCAGATTTTTTGTTGCCCTTCCTCTCTTGGACTGTGAAAAATCCTTTTCCTCAATTCACAGAGGAGCAGAGTAACACTTTTACAAATCATTTGTTATAAAATGGTATATGATTTAAGGACCTTCTCCATCCATCCATTGTGTTGGTTTTAAAGTTAAGTTTTTAGTTACTCCTCATTCTGAGAAAATAGTATTAAATAAGATCTTGCTATAATGTTATCTAGAGAATTTAGCATATGTTAAATGAAGATTCATTTGTGAAAACTGTTACTGCTAATCAGGTTGGAAGTGGTTGGCAGTGGAGAAGAAAGATAGCCCTGAGTCCGATGAGATTTCGAAGAAAGAGTTTGTGCTTTGCGGTTTTGACTATCCACCATCACCAGAGTTGAACCTGTGTTTTTCTCTATTCCCTCTCCAAACTATATTCTTTTCTTCTTTATTCCCACCCTCCCACAGTCTAGAAATATTTTCCTGATCCACATCTCATGAATTTTCTAGATAGCAACACCACTCAAATTTGTGAAAAGAGCTGAAGTAGTGAAATAAGAGAGTATCCTGTCAAGTCATATAATGTCACTGTAGCTCAGATACTTCATCTTTTACATAGGGAGTGATATTAATGCCAGTTTCCTGGGGTGGTTATGCATTTCCAGTGACGTAATGTATGTGAAAGTGTTGGGTAAACTACAAAAGCATTATAGAGCTGTTGCTCTATAGTGTCTATAGAGTCAATGGGCTCTTGGTTCTAGGTACATTGAAATCTGGTAGGGTTTCATGTTTTTTGTGTTGTATTTGTAACATTTATTTGAAATTATCACTTAATTATGCTTGTGCTATGAAAACTCTCATTTAGGACATAATGAAGGTACCCTGGCAATGAAAGAAGGTGAAGTTCTATACATTATTGAGGAAGACAAAGGTGATGGATGGACAAGAGCTCGGAGACAGAACGGTGAAGAAGGCTACGTTCCCACATCATACATAGATGTAACTCTAGAGAAAAACAGTAAAGGTGCAGTAACTTACATCTAAACTAACCAGGCAGCTTTGTGACGTGTATGACATAGGAATGATAACACAAAACGGAAACACACTCAACGGGTGGGAAAACATAAGAAAACTTAAAGGCATCCAAGATACGTTGTTCACTATGTGAGCTGAGTGTAGGCTCGATCTTAAAAGATGTGAATATTACCACAAGAAGCTGTTCTCTTGATGTTTTACCATTTGAGTGACGTCGGTGTGAAGCTTAATTGATGCCTTTTGCTTTATGTCCTGCTTAAGTCTCTGTGAAAGATTTGTGTTTTTCTGCCTTATAAATCATAGAATTTGATCTGTTGGGCAGGAATCCAGATATAGGAAGCTCTTCTCCCTCAACACACACAATTTGCTTCAGAAAACACAGTGACTGTAAGTGAATTCAAATAAGTAAAACTGCTCTGAAAGCTAACTCCCAAAAGAGTGGTTTGGCCTAGGAGTTTGAATTTTTGTAGCTACAGTTTCCAGGAAGAAAAGTAACAGTTCGCTAATTGAAAAAGGAAATACAATTATTTTCATTTTTCTCCCTATTCTTAGCTTTGGTTTCTTGAAGAAAACAAACACCTCGAACATAAATCTATTTTAGTAGTAGGCTAATCGAGAGACCTGTAAAATAAGTCAACCTGGTCTAGCTCTTATATGAATAAAATGGGTTTTTTTTGAGACCTGAAAATATTTTCATCTAGTATACTAGTAATTTTCAATGACGTACAGACTTCCTTCCAGATTACCACTTGTATTTTTTTTATCTTGAAAATGTCTTTTGGGAAATAGCCACTTTCGTGATATTTAGCATTTAGCAATTATACATAGGAAAAATAGATTCTAAATAAACCGAGAGGAAATCTTGAAGGGAAGTTCTGGCAAATTTTGCCTTGAAAAGAAGAAACTTTTTTGACTAACTGGGTTGCAGGACTATATCTGTATCACCATTTAGGACATTTTCTCATTTTAGCTCAATCATCAATTCAAAATTATTTTTTCCAATTAAGTTCAATAAGCATTTGTTAGAAAATACTACATAATTAGGATTGTGCAGTGCTGGTCGTGTGGGGAAGTGAAGTGAGGAAGCAATTGAGAGACTGGTCCTTAATTTTGCTCATGTCCAGATTTTTCTGGTGTTCTCACATAGCTGACTATTAAAATGATTTTAGACATTTGGGACAGACACTTTAAACTGAACATCCCTTTTGGTCTTACCAAAGGTCTTCAGTAATTGTTCTTTTCTTTTTCCTCCTGGACTACAGGTTCCTGAAGAGGGTTTCTGAGGAAATGGGCAAGATGTTGAAGGAGGTTACATGCAGCTGCTTTTAGGGGGGAGGGTATTAGAGTTGTCAGGCTCAAACAGAGAGAGAGAGAAGCAAGTTGCATGAGTGCATGCAGACTTTTTTTTTTTTTACTAACTTCATTATCATTTCCATACATTGTTTTAAAGAATCATTGTAATACGAGTCCTTAAATTCTTCATTCACAATTATTCACATAAAGGGAAAAAAGCCCAAAGTGGCTAACTTTTTTTCCATTTCTTTTACTGATGTCTAAATCAGAAAGAATGCAGAGCTGTCACGACATTTGTCTTACATTTGGCTGTCCCAACAGGACCGTCTATCCCAGCTCTGTTTTAATTGGCTTTTAGACCCGTTGTCTGTTAGAACCCTTGCCATTTGTCAGCGTCTGCCTGCGCCACCTCTGTGCTTGCTTAACATCCTGTTGCATGTCTCGAGCGATTGGGCTAGATTTTTCAGGCATGTCTTTATAATCCCTTGTTCTTGTCAAAGTCTTTGTTTTGTTTTACATTTGTAGTGCGAGTCACTTTGTCAGACATCTCCAGCACTAATGTTTCCATCCTAGTATTCGTGTACGCTGCTATAACTTCCCCACTGCAAACATTCCAGTTTTGGCATTATGAAGAAGTAGTTTGTGAACCTGAAGTATTTATGATAAGAAAAAGAAAACATCTCTGCTCTAGCCTACAGCCCAGTTGAAAGAACTCTGAAACGTGATACATCTTCACCTCAGTCTGAGAAGAATCTATAGTCAGCACTGAAATCCTGGCATAATAAACACACAAGATACTCACCACCTCAAGACAAAGAACTGTTGTCAGAAGTCAGCTGCTTCCATTCAAATGCTGCCTTAAACTAGAGTGCCTAAATCTGTTGATTGCCAACACTACCGCTACAGTATCCCACAAAGGGCTTTATGTGTCAGCTCAGTGCGACCTCCTTTAACTCGGCAGCGCTGCTGCGGATGCCGATGTAGCCTTGGTAGGTGGCTTTTAGAGCTCTACCATGTTGGATGGTGCATCTTCAAATTTATGCATCAAGCTAAAGAAATGTCCAAGTCCATTTTACTTTACTCAGTGTTTTTATGAGAAGTTTTATGGACCCCCCCATTGTGTTTTAATTTGGGGTGACCATGTTCTTATTTGATTATTACAACGATAGTCTGTTTCCAAGTGATGCTTTTGTTTGAACCAGATACAATTTAGTGAAACTTTGTAATGATCTATGTGCACTTTTACTTGTAAAATGGAAATTTCTGTATGTTTATACTTGTAAATATAATTGTCTTTAGTGCCCCTGTTGCTCATGTTGTCCTGCCTCGCATTTGTGATTCTGTTAATGACTTGTATCTTAACTAATTTCTTAGTGGTGTTTAATAGGGAGATGGGCATGGGTTGGTGGGGGGAGGTATTTGTACTACAGAAGCTTCATTAATTTTGTTCGTTACTGTTTTGAGGGAAGACAACGTGAAATGGTCTGTGTATTAATTGGATTTTAAGCAATATTTTAGAAGCTGTGTGACTGCTTTAATAATTTTTCCCCAGTGTTATTTGAATCGTACTACCAGTTATACTAAAGCTGAATGACAATTGTGTGGAAGTTAATGCCTTCATAAGATCAAGTACACCCCTGTTTCACAGCTGACATATAGTGTATTACCTTTGAGGCTAGTAACTATAAAGTTTAGACTTTGAATCTCTTTACAGGGTTATTTATATAATGTGACATTATTCAATACTGACAGACTACATAAAGTAGTTTTAAAATCTAGTGCTATTTTTATTTTAAAGGTTAGCAGTGAGGAGGAAATGTGATCTGGCTGTGTTTGTCCTCTGTACAAAGCCTGAAGTGCTTGTGTTTTTTTGGCTGACAGCCACAGAGGGCAAAGTTTAAGGTTTTCTTGTAAGGACTAACTGTTCTTTTCAAGCTACTGTTTGTTTTTCTCAAAGCAGGATTTGCTTCCGTAGGAGGCAAGGTCCTTCATGTGAAATAGTGCAACCTGTACATGGGTTATTACAATAGGACAGACATTTGTACTTGCACAGTTTAAATCATTCTTAAATCATTCTTCAATTTTGAACATGTGAATCGTCCAAAAGAAGTCTTTAATTTTTCAGTAATTTTTACTCTTTTTGTGCACATGTTGATTTAATGGTAAATGCTTTGTTTAAGATCGTGTTCTCTGTTGAGAATATTTTCATGGAATAAAACAATCTTTTCATGGTCAGTTAAGGTGTATAGTGTGTTATCTCTTATTCCTATGTGAACTAAAGAGTTGTAATGATTTTGTTCTTGGATGTGCTGAATTCCTGATGATACAGAGTAGCTGACAAGTTCCGTTAAGTGGAAGCATCTGTGTCAGGTGACCTTTTTTGCAAAGCAGTTTTGGAAATTTTATTCTAGTTTCAGTTTCTTTCAGTCTTTCCTAAAGGTAAGAAAAGTTAACTGTTTCTTTAATTTTAAATTGAGTGTAATAATTTGGATTTTTTAATCTTTATTTTACCATAGCTGTGTTGCTCACTTTCCTTTTACACCATCTTATCCTCTGCATCCATAAAAAGTGTCCCTATACCACATAGCTACCCACGTGCTGGTCAGCATTTAGTGTGCTTCTGCTTGAATTCCTGTTCAGAGAGCACCTGTGTCTTCCTGGCATTTCAAAGCATGGAAAGGCAATGTTTGTCGCAATAATGTCCACATCTGTCATTTTAGGAAGTCTTCATTTCAGAAGGCTCAGCTTTTTAAAAGGGCACATATGAAACCATGACTATTAACTTCTAGAAACCCCAGAAGATACTAAAACTCTGGGTTGATCCTGAACAATGAGGGGTTGCATTTGTTGTGATTAAAATTTAGAGATCCATGCCAAGCTTGGAAGTAGGGACATATACAAAATAGCAGGAAAACAGTGTCAACAACAAAAACTCAGAACAATGAAAAGGGCTTTTACTATCTGAATTGAGATCAGGGAAGTCAAAGCCTACTTGCTAGGGAAAGATAACATCCTTATAACAATATTAACGAGAGAAAGGATCTCCAGACTTGTTGAAAAGGATAGATTTTCTTTGTGAGAAGGTATTCGTTTAGATGAAAAAATACTAAAGAAACACCAAACCTGTTTTAATGAGCTCATATACCTGGGGTCAAATATATTCCCGAGTATAGTTACTATGAGTAAGAAACTGTAGAAAATATAAGAGGTGCCAAAAGATTAGGAGTGGGAAAATACAAAATGTGTAATTACACATTTGAAAATACAAAACGGTAAATTCTGAGAAGTTTGACAACTCTTAAAAGTACTGGGTAATTTTGTCAGCATTTAAGAGAAAATGTAATGGGCAACTGACCTAGATCCTAAGAACAAGCCACATCAAATAGGCCTCATTCCTTTCTTTAGGTACAATTGGGAAACTCAGGAGACATAAATGTCTTTATTTCAGCACAATTTCAGGACTTGACAGGATTTCTTACTCATTTTTGGAAGATGGTGATGGCATTGTAGAAAATGGGAGCATGCAACGAGCTGATACGGTAAACCCAGAATGTCAACCCTGAGGAAAACTACTTGTGGAAAGTATGTGTATGTTATGAACCATACATAATAAATGTAAGTCTATCACCCAATTTAAATAGAAAATTACCATCATCCTCTCCTTCAAGGATAACCACTATCCTGAATTTCTTAGTTTTTGTTTTCTTAGTTTCTCTTTATGTTACCACGGGGGTATTTTTTCCTGAACCTGATTAGCTTTCCATGTTTTTGAGTAAAGATGTTGTCATACTCTGTATGTGCAGGCCTGATATTCAGCCAGTGCACACTGATAAAACCATGGTTAATGCTAAATACTGAAATATTTCCATACCGATTGGTAAACGGTAATTCGAGAAACTAGTAAAATCAAGTTCCAGTACATGTGGTTTCTCAGAAACCACACATGATACTTTGTGATGTATTTCTGGTTTGAGCAATGGAGACAAAGCTGAAGGGCTTGCTATAGATTTACTATTATTTCAGGTTTGGGGAAGTCTTTTCTGGTTTTGTAAGCCCTTGAGTGGAAGAGGAACCTGCGTAACCAAGCTGAAGATCTCTTCTGTTCATCCTCCCAAAGATGTGCCTCATCCTGCTCAAGGGGAGATGTGGCTAAGCTCTGCTAGCAGCTGGTAAGATTGGGAGTGTGGGTAGGCACAAGTGTTAGGGACTTAGCCTTTTGTGGTGCAGTGATAGCCCTTTAGTTTTTTGTTTTTTGTTTTTTTTAACATTTTGACAGCTTATTTTGTGGTGGAGGGTGACCTGCCTTGTGCACTGAAGAGGTGTGAGGAGAGTGACTGTACCAGGATTCTTATACCCAGAAGGGTGTGCTCTCCCCAGGTGATAGCACAACTCCTGCTCTTTTCTCCCCCATCTTCCCTTGGCTGGTCTCCAGAGAGGAGTATCGTGTTTGTCTGCCCTCTTCATCTCTGCAAGTTTACACTCACTGGCCTGACCAAGCTGCTCTGTCTCAGGGCCAGCAGAAGCTCTGGCAGACTTGCCCAGTTATTTATTCTCTGCTCTCCCCTTCTTTGTCCTGAATCATAACTGGCATCTCACCAGTCATTGGTTCATTCTTGTTTGGCCAACGTGGGACCCAGTTCTGGGTATGGAATGAGACAGACGTAAAACACAAGTTCCCAGTTCTGGCAACCAAGATCATCAATCCCCACCCAACTAGTACTTCCTCCCTCCCTCCACCCCACCATTCTTCCTCTAGCTGGGACCTCCTACCACTGGCTCTTGGCATGTAGCCAGCACCCAGATGGCACTATCCTGTCTGATGAGGTAAGATGGGGATCAGCCGCATGTCCCTTCAGGTGCCAAACAGCACATTAGTAAATTAATGACTATTAGTTGAATGGGGGAAAGTCACTGGAAGAGTTTGCAGCTCTATGTCAGATAATGAGGCTATCAGTTAGCTGGTGAGAGCCATGGGAAACAAAAAATTATATCAGCCCAGCTGTTCGGAAATAATTTGGAAATTATTAGTGGTTGCTGAATGATTTATGCTTTCATCACTTAAGGTTTTATTATGTAGTTTATTTAAAGAATCAAAGGGATTGTTTTACTTGATTTGCACATTGATGTATATTAACTTATTGGTTCATATATGATTTATATATTATTGGCATCTCACTTTTAAGTATTTTAAATATTGCATGGTATCTTCTTCTGAGACTTGCTTTTTCACTCAATGCTCTTAAAATTTATCCATGTTTGTGAATAGTTCATTTTAGTATGTGTAGTATAACTTTACATCACCCTGTACCCTACACCTAACACCATCCTCCTGTTTATGGACATTTGCACTTTTTCTTGATTCTTGCTTGTGCTGCTATGTACATCCATGTGCATGTTTACTGATGATAAGAGTTCTGTGTTGCTAGTTTGTGAGTTATATTTATCTTCAATTTTTTAAAAAATGCCACATTTTCCTTCAGTGATTGTAACAGTTTTACACAACTACCACTTGTGTATAAGGGTTACTTATGCTCCATATCCTGGCCAACACTTAGGAGTTAGACTTTTCCATTTTTATCAATTCAGTGAATGAAAATGATATTTCGTTGTAGTCCTAATTTGCTTTTCCCTGTATATTGATGAAGTTGAAAATCTTTTGTGTTTCCTTTTCTGCAAAAAGTCAGTTTATATCTTTTGCCCATTTTTCTTGTTGGTGATTACCTTTCCATATTCATTCATGGGAATTCTGTATGCATTAAAGATGCTAATTGCTGGTGACTGGCTCAATTTCTAAGGAGGTTGCAGTCAAGCTGTTGGTCAAGTTTGCAGTCATCTCAAGGCTTCATATGGACCTGGAGAGTCTACTTCCAGGATCGTTCCCATGATTGTTGGCAGGTCTCAGGACTTTGTCATGTGGACATCTTCATAGGGATGCTCAGAACATGGCATCTTCTTCCCTCAGTGAGGTATCCAAGAAAAAAAATTCAAGCCAGAGGCCATATTTTTTTATAACCTAATCTCAGACATACCATGACTTCTGCCATATGTGCTTAGTGAGGCAGAGCAAACCTGGTGCAGTGGAGGAGGGGACAACAGAAGGGTGTGAATATTAGGTGGCAGGGAACAGTAGTAGCCAATGTGGAGGCTGCATTATGATTCGATATCCTTTGATGAATAGAAGTTTGTTTTAATGTAGACTGATCAATCTTTTATAGTTAATGCTTTTTCTGTCCAGTTTTAAAAAAATTCTTCCTTGATTCAAAGTAAAAAGGATATTCTGGATTTCCTTCTAAACGTGTTATGATTTTGCCTTTCACATGAAAGTTCTTAATTCATCTAGATTTTATTTTGGTGTATGATAGGGGGCAAGGGGCCATTTTCCCTCCCTTTCATTTGCTTAACCAATTGTCCAAGAGTTATTTATTTAAAAAGTTACCCTTTTCCCACTGAATGGCAATGTTACATCTGTCATACCAGATTTCCAATGACAATTTAATTACCATAGCTTAATAATGAAATTTTATATTTGGTAGAACAGATCCCCCCCGCCCCATCTTATCTTCCTACGATGGTCTTGACTGTTTCTAGCCATGTAACTTTTAGGAAAATCTTAACCAAGTTAGTTTGAACAATCCTGTTGGATTTGAGGATTGCATTGAGCATATAGGTCTAATTTTAAGAAGTAGTATCTCTGATACCAAGTCTTAAAATCTAGGAACATGATGTTCCTGTTTTTCTAAAGTGCTTTTCAGATTTTTAAAGTCTTCACCAAATTCTTGTACATGTTTTGAAAACATTCCTAGGTATCACATATTTTTACGAATGTTTTAACTCATTATAAAATACACATTCAGAGAAATGCATGAAACATAAATGTATGTTTAAGTTACTAGAAAGTCAACACTTGAGTCAAGAAATAAAGCATTACCAGCACTCCAGACACACACTGCATCCCCCTAATCACACCCTGTTCCCTCATAATTCTCCTGACCTTTTTATGTGGACTTTAAATTTTTATGTGTTTTTATACTTTGGTTCTTTTAGTATAGGTTTTATTTTTTATTGGGGAGGGGAGAGAAAACGCAAAGGGGGTGGGGAAGGAGAGAGAATCTTAAGCCGGCTCATGCCCAGCACGGGGTCCAATGTGGGGCTTGATCTTGCAACCCAGAGATCATGACCTGAGTTGAAATCAAGAGCTGGACGCTTAACTGACTGAGCCACACAGGCGCCCCAGGTGGGTTTTGTTTTAAATCTAGGTGGCTATCTCTTTAAATCTAGTTACAGTGATAAAGTTTGGAGTTTTTTCTGACATCTCTGTGCCTGCTATTCTTCTCACTTTACTGTCTTTTTACATATATTTTTTTGTTTCCTCCATTTTTTCCTTTACTAGTTTGAAAATTTGACCCTAATTTTTATTCTTTTTTTTTTTTTGCGAGTCCTTATTTTGTCATTTATGCTTGAGCATCTACCTCCAAGTCAAACGGATAATCTTCAGTCTATATGTCACGTTTTTTTGTTTGTTTTTTTTTTTGTTTTGTTTTTAGTGTTTTTGTGTTATGTTAGTCACCATACAGTACATCCCTGGTTTTTGATGTAAAGTTCAATGATTCATTAGTTGCGTATAACACCCAGTGCACCATGCAATACGTGCCCTCCTTACTACCCATCACCGGTCTATCCCATTCCTCCACCCCCCTCCCCTCTGAAGCCCTCAGTTTGTTTCTCAGAGTCCATAGTCTCTCATGCTTCATTCCCCCTTCTGATTACCCCCCCTTTCTTTATCCCTTTCTTCCCCTACCAATCTTCCTAGTTATTATGTTCCATAGATGAGAGAAATCATGTGATAATTGTCTTTCTCTGCTTGACTTATTTCACTTAGCATTATCTCCTCCAGTGCCGTCCATGTTGCAGCAAATGTTGAGAATTTGTTCTTTCTGATGGCTGAGTAATATTCCATTGTATATATGGACCACAACTTCTTAATCCAGTCGTCTGTTGAAGGACATCTCGGCTCCTTCCACGATTTAGCTATTGTGGATAATGCTGCTACGAACATTGGGGTGCATATGGCCCTTCTCTTCACTACGTCCGTATCTCTGGGGTAAATACCCAGTAGTGCAATGGCTGGGTCATAGGGTAGCTCAATTTTTAACTTTTTAAGGGACCTCTACACTGTTTTCCAGAGTGGCTGTACCAACTTGCATTCCCACCAACAATGTAGGAGGGATCCCCTTTCTCCACATCCTCTCCAGCAATTGTTGTTTCTTGCCTTGTCAATTTTTGCCATTCTAACTGGCGTAAGGTGGTATCTTAGTGTGGTTTTGATTTGAATTTCCCTGATGGCTAATGATTTTGAACATTTTTTCATGTGCCTGTTAGCCATTTGTATGTCATCATTGGAAAAGTGTCTGTTCATATCTTCTTCCCATTTTATGATTTGTTTGTTTCTTGCGTATTGAGTTTGAGAAGTTCTTTGTAGATCTTGGATATCAGTCTTTTATCTGTAGTATCATTTGCAAATATATTCTCCCATTCCGTGGGCTGCCTCTTAGTTTTTTTGACTGTTTCCTTGGCTGTGCAGAAGCTTTTTATCTTGATGAAGTCCCACAAGTTCATTTTATCTTTTGTTTCTCTTGCCTTTGGAGATGTGTCATGAAAATGTTGCTTTGGCCGATGTCGTAGAGGTTGCTGCCTATGTTCCCCTCCAGGATTTTGATGGATTCCTGTCTCACATTGAGGTCTTTCATCCATTTGGAGTTTATCTTTGTGTATGGTGTGAGAGAGTGGTCAAGTTTCATTCTTTTGCATGTAGCTGTCCAATTTTTCCAGCACCATTTATTGAAGAGACTTGTCTTTTTCCCACCAGATGTTTTTTCCTGCTTTATCAAAGATTAGTTGCCCAAAGAGCCAAGGGTCCATTTCTGGGTTCTCTATTCTGTTCCGTTGGTCTATGTGCCTGTTTTTGTGCCAGTACCATGCTGTCTTTGTGATCACAGCTTTGTAGTACAGCTCGATATCTGGCATTGTGATGCCCCCGGCTTTGTTTTTCCTTTTCAACAGTTCCTTGGCTATTCGGGGCCTTTTCTGGTTCCATACAAATTTAAGGACTATTTGTTCCAGTTCTTTGAAAAATGTCATTGGTATTTTGATCGGGATAGCATTGAAAGTGTAGATTGCTCTGGGTAGCATGGACATTTTAACTATGTTAATTCTTCCAATCCATGAGCATGGAATATTTTTCCATCTTTTTGTGTCTTCTTCAATGTCCTTCAAGAGTGATTTATAGTTTCTAGAATATAGATCCTTTACGTCTCTGGTTCAAAGTTAATTCCAAGGTAATGTATGGTTTTTGGTGCTATTGTAAATGGGATGGATTCCCTAATTTCTCTTTCTTCAGTCTCGTTATTCGTGTATAGAAATGCAACTGATTTCTGAGCATTGATATCCCACCACATTACTGAATTGCTCTAGAACTTCTAATAGTTTGGGAGTGGATTCTTTTGGGTTTTCCATATAGAGTATCATGTCATCTGTGAAGAGAGACAGTTTGACTTCTCCTTTACCGATTTGGATACCTTTTACCCTTGAAATTTTACACACTTAAAGCTAAATAGTATCTTTAATCCTCCTACTGAGTAGAAGAAAACACTTTATCAGAACACTAGTAACCGATCACCCCATTCCTGGTTTGTGCTACTGTTTTAATTGCCTTTTTTAAGCTCACACAGTAGACACTATTGTCTCAATATACCTAAAAGATTACCCATTTCACTGCTCAACAATCCTTAAATCTCCACCCTTTCTTCTGGATGAATTGCTTCCTCCGCACCCCACTTTCTTTCCTTCTGGAGCTCTGATGAGATGCTTTGGGTCATTCTGTTTTGGTCCTTTAAATCTTTTTCGTGTCTGTCTGCTACTTTTCTTCTTGTCTCTGTGTATTCTGGGCATGGTCTTCAGAGTCCATTAGAGCTTCAGTTGGGTCTAATCTTCTGGGTTTTTGTTGCTGTTGTTTGTTTTTTATTTGGAGAGAGAGAGCATGAGAGAGACCATGGTTGGGGATGTGAGGGGGCAAAGGGAGAGCAAGAGAGAGAATCCCAAGCAGGATCCATAGCCAGTGTGGAGCCCGACTCAGGGCTCGATCCCATGACCCTGAGATCATGACCTGAGCTGAAATCAAGAGTCAGATCCTTAACCGACTGAACTACCCAGGTGCCCCAAGATCTAATCTTCTGTTTAACATTAGCATCCATTGAGTTTTTAGTTTATTATACATTCCTAAAGGACCTACTAAGTTTCTCTTAAAATGTGATCATTTTTTAATACTCATTTCCTGTTTTCATTTTTTCTTTATACACAACCATATATGATTGCTTTGTATTCAAAATATAATTCTAGTATCTGAAGGCTTTGGGGTTCTATGTCTTTTTTCCTCCAGCATTTTATTCATGATAGCATTGCTTCTGCTTGATTTTATATATGTTCATATATAAATAGATATTTAGTTTTAAACATTTTTTTTCATTTTTAAATTTATTTTATCAGTATGAATACTGGATGCTTTCCTCCTCAGAGGATGGGTTTATCTGCTAGGCCCTAGGGATGCCAGCAACTTAGGGCCATTGTAAATCAGTTTGGTTTTGGGTTTTTACTCTAGATCTATTTGAGAATAGGCTTATAGTTGGAAATCCTCACCAAAGACCATTATCATTACAATTCTTTTCTTGTAGCTGTGAATAAAAGATGGGCCTATTTCTTGGTAACCTCTCTTTGCTGGCAGATGGATTTTTTTCCCCCCAGTCTAACAACAGGGACCCTTTAAGGATCCCTACTTAATAGAGATAATTCATGTTTGGCTCACCTAAGACACCTTTTACCATTCACTGAGATGATGTCAGTTGCTTTAGGGGGCCACCCAGGTTTTTAAGTTCTCTTACAGAGTTTATATTTGCTGATTCTTTTGGTAGGTGGGGTGGGTAGGATTATTTCTTGGGGATTTTCCTTTCATTCTGTCAAGTTTAACAGTGCATTAAAAGGTAAGCTTATTAAAATGTATTGATTTAGTTGTAATGAAAGGGCTTTCCAAGAGCACCTAAATCACCACATTGCCAGAAGTAGAACTGTACTTTTTTTTTTTTTTTTAAGCAAATAAAAAATAGTAATGTGATGGCTCAGAGGGGAGGGGGTTGGGGGAATGGGATAGGCTGGTGATGGGTAGTAAGGAGGGCACGTATTGCATGGTGCACTGGGTGTTATATGCAACTAATGAATCATCGAACTTTACATCAAAAACCAGGGATGTACTGTATGGTGAATAACATAATACAAATATTATGAATAATAAAAAAACACAGAACATGAGGCAACTGAAAAAATAAAAAAAAAAAAATGGGAAAGGTACTCATGATCCTAGGTCACATTAATGGAAATACAGAGACCCAGGATTTAAAACTAATATTCCCCTTGTAATAAATAGACCATAATGAGAGGCTCATACTTAGTTCTAGTAGGCATATTTACGATGGAAGGAAAAGTGGTTAAGTTACAGTGTGACATATGTAACCAATAAATTGTATTTTTTCAAAGGCTATTTAACATCGTGGAGGAATTTTTGTAACTTGTTTGAGAAAAGTTGGATATTCTGTATGATCCCCAAATTATTTAGAAGACAGGAAGAAAAAGCAAATTGGTAAGTGTTTGCAGTTTGTGGCAGAGTGATTGAAATGTGTTATTTTAAAATCTTGTATTTCAAATTTTTTACAATAGAAAAAGAATGAGAGGGGTAATGATAAACTAGAAAGTATCTCCTTTGCAAACTCAAAAGCCTAGAAAGTAAGCGTAGAAAACTCATACTTAACCAGCTAGAGGAAAAGGTAACAGTCAGTTATTTTGATTGGAGCATTTAGACCATTTACATTTAAAGTAATTATTGATAGGTATGTACTTAATGCCATTTTGTTTATTGTTTTCTGATTTTTGTAGTTCTCTTGCTTTCTTGTGATTGATGACTTTCTTTAGTGTTATTTTTGGCCTTCTTTCACTTTATTTCTTGTGTAGCATAGGTTTTTGGTTTGTGGTTTCGATTTGTATGTAACATCCTAAGTATATAGTCGTCATATATTTAAGTTTATGGTCACTTAAATTTGAACACATTGTAAGAGAACTTCATTTTTACTCCTCTCCTCCACATGTTTTATGTATATGTTGTTATATTTTACATATTTTTATTTCATGAGTTCCCCTCAACTGTTTAGATATAATTGGTTTTACTGCTTTTGTCTTTGAACCTTCATACTAGTTTTGTAAGTGATTACTACCTTACTGTATGTTTGCTTTTACTCATGTCATTTTTTTTTTCATAATTTCTCAGTATGGCCTTTTCTTTACCACTTAAAGAAGTCTCTTTTTAACATTTCCCATAAGGCTGGTTTAGTGGTGGTGAACTCCTTTAACTTTTGTTTGTCTGGGAAACTCTTTGTCCTCCAGTTCTGAATGGTAACCTTGCTGGGCAGAGTATTCCTGATTGTAGCTTTTTTCCCTTCAGCACTTTGAATGTATCCTGCCACTCCTCTCTGGCCTGCAAAGTTTCCAATGAGAAATCAACTGATGGACTTATGGGGTTTCCCTTGTATGTTACTATTTGCTTCTCACTGCTTGTAGAATTATCTATCTTTAATTTTTGACATGTTAATTATTATGTGTCATGATGTGGACCTTCTTGGGCCTATCTTGTTTAGAACTTTCTTTGCTTCCTGGACTTGGATGTGTATTTCCTTCCCCAGGTTAGGGAGGTTTTCAGTTATTTTAAGTGTTCTTCCCCTTTCTGTCTTCTCATCTGAGACTCTCATAATGAGAACACTTGTTTATCTGATGTTGTCCGAGAGATCCCATAACCTATCCTGATTGTTTTTTCTTTTTCTTTTTTTCTTTCTTATTTTTGCTATTAGCTTGGGTGCTTTCTACTACCTGCCTTCCACATTGCTGATCCATTCTTGTGCATTCTCTAATCTCTTGTTGATTCCCTCTAGTGTAGTTTTCATTTCAGTTATTGTATTCTCCAACTCTGTTTCTTTTTAAATATTTGTCTCTTTGTTAAAATCCTCACTGAATTCCTCTTTTCTATCCAGTCCAGTGAGCAACTTTATGACCATCACTTTGAACTCTTTATCAGGCATATTGCTTATCTCTGTTTCATTTAGTTCTTTTTCCAAGGTTTTGTCTTGTTCTTTTGTTTGGAGCACATTCCTCTGTCTCATTTTGGTTGACTTTCTGTGCATTAGGTGGAACAGCTATATCTCCTAAATTTGAAGGAATGTCTTGTGTATGGTTGTCCCCTGTGTAAACTGTGTGTGCCTGGTGATTTTGGTTGGCTGGAGCTGTGGCTGGCATGGGCTAGGGGTCCTGGGCATTCTCTGCCCTGGTGCCATGGCCAGAGCTGAAGTGGGTGTGGGCCAGGGTGGTCCCAGGGTTTTCTGTGCAGAGGGCACCTGGCAGGATAGCTGAAGCTGAAATTAGTGCAAGCCTTGGGTTCCAGGGTACTCTGTGCAGAGGGAGCCCTGGCAAGGCAGCTGAAACTAAAGTGGGTGTAAGCTTGGGTGTCCCAGGGTGTTCTGCAAAGGAGGCACTCTGGTGGGGTGACTGAGCCAAAGTGGGGTGCAGTCCAGTGTCCTAAGTCATTTCACACAGGGGGCACCCTGAGCCATAAGGGGCATGAGCTAGGATGTCCTGGAACATTCTGCTGTAGCAAGTCGTTTGGAGCAAAAGTGGCATTTGCCTGGAATGTTCTGGGGTGCTTTGTGCCTGTGTCACCTTGGTGACACAGCTGGAGCTATAGGGGTGTCCAGTACGTGGCACACTGAGGCCACTCTGGTGGGATGGCTTGGGCTGGTGTGGGCTAGAGGCAGGGGCTTGTGGAAGCAGTAGGCTGCTCCTTTCCACAGTATAAAAGTGGAGGGAGAGTGTAAACAGTGTCACCAGCCCCTCTGACCAGAAAGCATTACAGCAGCTCTCTGCGTTTTGGTGGAGTTCAAGGGCTGGATCTTTTATATTCTAGTTGCTCTTTTAAACTACAGCTTTTTTCTGCACCCCAGGGCATTTGGGGCTGGTGTGGGTAGAGGCCTGGGGCTCACTGAGGTGGCAGGCCAGCTACAGAGCCAGGACCATGCTCTATCTGCACTGTCAAGGTGAAGGTGGAAACATAAACCGTGGTGTTCACCAGTCCCTCTGACCTTCTAGAGTTCTAGCAGCTCCCCCACTATTTGGCAGGGTTCTAGGGCTGGTTCCTTTATGTTCTACTTGCTGTTTTAAACCATGGCTTTTCTGTACCCCAGGGCAAACATATCTGCTCGTGGTCCTTCAGCCCCATCCCTCCCCACTGTAGTTTGCAGCTTTGGGAGTAGGGGTTCCCTTTGTTACTATGTCACCATCCCTCTCGCTGTTCTCTGTGTGGTCTTTTGTTGTGCAGAAGCTATTCAGTCAGCCCTCACTTCTTTAGGAGAAAGTGCTTTATAAATAGGTATAGATTTGGTGTATCATCTATGGAAGAAATGAGTTCAGGGTTTTCCTGCTTCGCCATCTTGAATTGGAAGCTCAGCAGTTGGTTATTTATTTTCAAATGCATGAAGTGATGTCATGAAGCATACTAGCATCTGGGTACTCACTTTATATCAGGTGCTGTGCTGCGCACAATATGGGGTTAATTTGACCAAAGTCCAACTGCTAGCAAGCACCACAGCTTCACTATGAACCTAGGTCTTCTGGAGCCAGGGCTACCTTGTCTCACTATTCACTCTGTCTCCCATATCACTCTTTAATTTTGGTTTATTATTAGGATATAGTATCTAGGGAAGAGGATACCCCAGGAAGGTAGGTATAATTACTGTACTATGACAAGTTATTAAAGAGACCAGATACAATCATTTCACAAAAAGATATATTTTCATATGACTATTTACATTTCTCATATTTAAAGAATATCATACAACTGATACCTTCCATAATGTTTCATGCTTTTAAAGTCTTTTCTATTTACACTTATCTGACAAGGAATATAGACTAAAATGGTCAAATACCTCAGAAAAAAGAAAGCAACCGGCCAACATAGCTAGGTCTTCTCTTAAATTTGCTGATCAACATTAGCAATAGTTACCTTCATAATAAATTATCTTCATTTTAAAATCAGTAGTAATTTTAAACAATTCATAAATAAGTGTGCTCTGTGCAATTTACATGTTTAATATCCTGTGGATACTAAAAGCTTGTACACAGTCAGATTTGCACATTACTTTATCAACTGATAAGCCTTCCCAAAGAAGAAACTGGAGAAGCTTCAAATAATATCCTAAGTTTCTCTGGAGAGTTAGTTATCAAAGCTCTGCCTGCTTTACAGGGGGAGGTTCCAATTTACGTGACAGGGCAGTTAAAATCTGGTTGAATTTCTCATATCTCTCTGTCTGATTCACTTGTGCCCCTTTGCTGCCCCATAGCAATCGCATTTGAAATTCAGTCTTGAAGATTTCACTCATTTCTTCATCTGGTTGAAAACCTAATAAAAATAGAACAGTTACTTCAGTTTTCAAAGGTAATGTCGACAATAGACTGAAAACCTACTTGCCTAAAGTCAGATCAAAATGAACCTCATCTTACATCAGAACTTTAAAAATGCCCTCAAAGAAAAATATAGGCCCTGCTTTATATAAGGAAAGGGCAGAGCCCCGTCCTCAAGGACCTGAACACCTTCAGAGAAGGAATACCAAGTAAACTCACTGAAACATGATAGGATAAAATTCGTGTGCACAAGCCACTGTGGGAAGGAGTGTTCAAAGTACCTTTTGTTTTTACAGATTTATTGATGTATAATTTGTGTCATGACTCACCTATTTTAGCTGCAGTTTGATCTATAATAGTAAGCCTATACAAGTTAAACCTCCATCACCACCAGTTTTAGAACATTTCCATCACCCTAGAAAGTTACCTAGTACCTCTTTGCTCTATGTTGCTATTGTTTTGCCTTTTCTAGAAACTTGATATAAATGGAATCATACAATGCGGACTTTATGTCTGGTTTCTTTTATTTAGCACCATGTTTTTGAAACTATTCCATATTGTTACAGGTTAGCAATTCATTCCTTATTGCTGAGTGCACTCAGTTATACGGACATTCCACATTTTGTTTATCCATTCACAGATGGACATTAGGATTGTTTCTGGCTGTTACGAATAATGTTGTAAACATCTGTATGTAAGTCTGTGTGTGGACATGTGTTTTCATTTCTCTAGGAATTACTGGGTCATATGGTAAATACGTTTATTTCAAAGAAACTGTCAAACTCTTCCAAAATGGTTGAACCATTTTATATTGTCACCAGCTCCAGTTTCTCCATAAGCTGCCAAATCTTAGTATTTTTTTTTTAAGTAGGCTCCGTGTCCAGTGTGGAGCCCAACATGGGGCCTGAATTCATGACCCTGAGATCAAGACCTGAGCTGAAATGAAAAGTAAGACGCTTAACCAACTGAGCCCCCAGGTGCCTCAGTATTACCATTCTTTTTAAATTGTAACCATTCTAGACAGTATGTGGTATTGTCTCATTGTGGTTTAAATTTACATTTCCCTAATGACTAATGCTTTAAACATCTTTCCATGTAGTTATTTGTCATTTGCAGATCTTCTCTGGTGTATTGTCTATTCAAATATAGTTTGTCTTCTCATTGAGTTGTAAGAATTCTTTATCAGGTAAATGTTTAGCAGATATTTTCTTCTAGTCTGTGGTTTGCCTTTTCACTTTCTTAATGCTGTCTTTTGAAGAGCAAAATTTAATCAAAATTTTTTCTTATGGTTCATGCTTTTTGTGTCCTAAAACAGCTTTCCTAATCCAAGGGCACAATGAATTTCCCCTATGTTATCTTATAGGAGCTTTACACTTAAGCTCTTACATTTGGACCTATGATCCATTTCGTATTGATTAGTGTGTATAGTATGAGGTAAGGATCAGGATTCATTTTTTCTTTTGCATAGCATATTCAGTAGTTCCAGCACCATTTGTTGAAAGACTGTATCCAATGAATTACATTGGCACCTTTCTCAAAAATATATGGACAGCCATATGTGTGATCTGTTTCGTGACTCTCTTCTGTTACATAAGAGAAGATGTGCCTGTCTACTTAAAGCCAAGGATACTCAACTCTTTATTTGAGAGGTAGAAACTTCTAGCCAAAGTGTCATATAGGCACGTGGTTCTCATCCTTGGTTCCTGCTGGATTAATCTGCTCTGTCTTTAAATCTATTTCTACCATCTAGATTTATAGGATCTTTGTGAAGAAAATAATAGAAGCCTTCTAGTCCATCCTTCCCTGTGATGCCAGAATATCTCTGACAGATAACATACCAGAGGCCAGACAATGACTTCCAATCATTCAGTTAATATGCTTTGAGTCCCTGCCTTGGGCTGGGTGTATGTTGGTGAGCAAATCTCTGCCATTACTGGTTCATAGTTACTTGCAGCAATGGAAACTTGCTACATAAACCTGTAGCAGGATTAACTGAGAAA
This sequence comes from Ursus americanus, assembly GCF_024610735.1. NCBI lineage: Eukaryota > Metazoa > Chordata > Mammalia > Carnivora > Ursidae > Ursus > Ursus americanus. The sequence continues at coordinate 44,912,315 of NC_142138.1, forward strand.
TGCCATTAGATACCTTTAAAGGGATTTGCTGTAGAGCAGCTTAAAGCCCTTTTCTCAAAACCCCTCCTAATATATTGGCTTAGGCAACATCCAACGTAATATAGTTATTAGCTTTGTATAAGCAGGCACTCTAATATCTGGTGAATTGAATTAGGTGCTTTTCTTTTCTGAATCCTAAGCTGCCAACCCTAGGGAACTTTCTGAGGAAAAAACTGAAAGAGGTATGTAGTTCTTAACCCTACAGCAGATAAGAGTGTAAACTGCCAAATTCTGGTTCTGGAGCAATAACTTTTGTTTTAGGATGAAATAAATAGGCCCCTCCTGCCCTATGTAGTTCTTTCTTGACCTTATGGTTGAAACTTGCGGCCCGTGAAGAGAACATAATCATTCCTGATAACCACCTTGGGGTAAAGCCCTCCTTCTTATTGTGCTTCCTAAATGATCTTTTTGCCTGCAAGCCTTCAGCTCTCCCACAAGCAGACGCCAAATTTAAAACACAAATCTGACCATCTCATGACACTATCCCATGTTTAAAACCCTACACAGGCTCTTCCTCAGCCAGAGTCCTACATAGAAGGCCTTCCCACCTATATCCACCTCCTTCAGCCTAGTTGGTCATTCCTTAAGACACACTTTACACTAATCCAAACCTAAATACTCATGGTTTATAGTTTTCTCCAAGCTCTCTCCATAATGCCTGTGTTGGACCCTCTGATGCTAAAAACCGGGACGCTCACCTCCCGATGTAGGAAGAAATAGGAATGCAGATAAGTGAAGTCACCTAGAACTCTAACCCCTCCTGTTGGCCCACCGTCACATAGCTCCAATCAGAAGTACTAATGGTAGGCAAGCCGACCAATTCCTTATTGACCCTCTCAGTTTATTCTATGTCACTGACACAACAGCACACACTGAAAAGGAGAAACAGGATTCTTAAGTCGCTTAGGGACTAAGAGGAAGTAATGATCAATCATAAGAAAGGGAATTCCATGCCTTAATCTTTCCTACTTTGTCTTTTCCTGAGAGCATTCATGCCCTTTTGTTCCTTCATTCTAATTATTATGCAGAGTAGAGTGGCTTACAGAAAACTACTCTTACCTTCCAGGATCCTCTCAGCATTCATCCGGTAGCTGTCTGCAGTTTCTGCCATGAGCCGGGCTGTGGCCAAGTGGTTCAGCATAATCTCACAGCTTTCATCATTTTTTTCCCACATGTCAGTTCCTTCAAAAGTGACAGCCTGGCGCTCCATCAGGGTCACAAGAGGCATCAGTAGTGGGACTGATATTTTGTTGGGGGGAACACACGTAGACTCTGAAAAACGGGGTAAAGTTTTCCATGTTGTATTTTTTTTTTCAAAGTTAAGCAAGAGAGTTCCAATTCAAGATGGTGACGTAGGAAGAGACTCCTCCGGTGGACACACTGAATCTGCAGCTAAATATGGAACTTCCTCTGAAAAAAACCTAAAAACTGAGCAACTCCTAGTATCAGGTAAACAAGGTCCACACCAAAGCAGGTAGGAGAGGCCAGGACCCAATCTCTCCATAAACCTCAATCTTGGCACAACTGGGAGAGAACTCAAAACCTGGAGCTTTCTCCCTGAGGAACAAAGGGTTTGAACCCCACATTTGGCCACCCCAACTTTTAAGACCTGCACCTAAGAGCTGAGCCCCTAAAACATCTAGCTTTGAAAATGAACCCTGCTCAGGTCCACTAGACCCACAGGCTGTAACAAAGTGAGAAAGAGCTCTTCAAGGGCTTGTGTGCTCAGACTCACCTGCACCAGGCAGAGCACGGAGGCAGCGGATTGAAGGTGCTCATTTGCTAATCTTGAAGTGTTGGTCTGAGGGGCAGGCTAACTTAGCACACATCTAGGGGCCTGATGGCTGGAAGGTACCATCTTCATGCTCGTTGCCTTATTCTAGCCAGCAGGTGCCATCATTTTTTTTCTTTCTTCCTGCAGGCACCATCTATATGCTCCCTCTGCCAAATTCCATAGTGCCAGTGTCCAGAGGGGAGCTTTTATACACATTTGGTGCCTCAGTTTTTGCAGGTGCTCCCCATGATACACCCCTGATAACCTGGCTGTGAAGGCTAGAGGAACTGCAAATCCTGTGTAACAATTGGAAACACAACTCTAGGCAGGCACCCTTAGGGCACGGCACAGACAGCAGACTGAAATACACCCCCAGTCTTTCTATAAAAGAGGCCTATTTGCTTGAGCCTGAGAGGCAGGCTTCACATTTGGCACACAACTAGAGGCCTATAGAGATGCTCTTAGGTAATGTAGGCTGGTGAACACCATCCTTGCACTCTCCCTCTGCCTTGCTACAGCTTCCTGATACTAGCTGATACACTTGAATTTTTTTTTTTTTTTTTTTTGGTGCCACTGCCACCCGTGGGACACCTCCACATCACCCAGCTGTGGTGGCCAATGGGGCTTATGCTTGCATTCCCACAAGACTATATATATTTGCATAATTTAAAAAACTGATCCTTGAGGGTCTGGTTTCCAACTGGCCTGAATCTAGATGCTAAGACCCTCCCCTTTGGAACATTGACAGGTCTTGGCATATCCTCAACTCCTGGGAGCCATTAAAAATAAAAGACTGCTTAGAGAGAGACAACCAAGAACTAGACCAGCGTTGAATGACAATGTTCATCTCCTACATGAGGCCACTTCTTCAAGCCTGGGAGAGGTGGCTGTTTTAGCTAATGCACAGAAACCAACACAAAGAGTCAAGCAAAATGAAGAAAAAGAATAAGAGAAAACCTCAGAAAAATCTTTAATGAAATGGCAACAGGTAACTTACCTGATAAAGAGTTCAAAATAATGGTCATAAAGATGATCACTGAATTTGGGAAAGGATAAACGCAGCAAGAACTTTAAGAGATAGAAGTCACAGAGCTAAAGAAAACAACTGAAAATTAGAGTAGAGGGGTTCAACACACTATATGAAGCAGAAGAAAGGATTGGTGAACTCAAAGACAAGATAATGGAACTCATATAATCAAAGAAAGAATGAAAAAAGTGAAGATAATCTGCTTGATGATGTTCCATAAATCCCTTAAACTAACATTTGCATTATAAGGGTCCTAGAAGAAAAGAGAAAGGAGCAGAAAACTTATAATGGCTAAAATCCTCCAGATCCAGGAAAGCCCAGAGAGTTACAAATAAGATCCACTCCAAGACATATTATAAAGATTTTTTTCTTTTCTTTAACTTTTAACATTTTAAGAGTAAAACAACTTGTAATGTACAAGGGAACCCCCATAAGACTCTATCAGCAGATTTTTCAGCAGAAACTCTAGAGCCCAGAAGAAAGTGGCACAATGTATTCAAAGTGCTAAAAGAAAAAAAAAACTTTCAACCAAGAATACTCTATCTGGCAAAGCTATCATTCAGAATTGGAGGAGAAATAGAGTTTTTGAAACAAATAAAAGATAAAGGGGTTCATTACTACTAAACCAGCTATATAAGAAATGTTAATGGGACTTCTGTAAGCTGAAAAGAAAGGGCATTAATTAGTAACAAAACATGTAAAAATACAAATCTCAATGGTAAAAGTAAATAGACAGTAAAAGTAGATTAATCACTTATAAAGTTAGTATGAAGGTTAAAAGACAAAAGTGGTAAACCTAACTACAATTAGGGAACACAGATAAAAAGATGTAAAATGTGACATCAGAAACAAAACGTGGGGAAGGAGTAAAATTGTGCAGATTTAGAATGCATTCAAACTTAGGTTGGTATCAACTTCAATAACAGACTGGTAGAAGTTGTTATATGTAAGCCTTGGGGTAACCACAAAGCAAAAACCTCCAGAAGATACACAAAAGATAAAGAGAAAGGAATCCATGCATAGCACTAAGGAAAACCATCAAGCCACAAAGAGAACAAGAGAAGAAGAAATGAGCAGAGAGGAAGGATAAAATAGTCAGCAAAAATACATACCTATCAACAATTAAATGTAAATGGACTAAATTTTCCAATCAAGACATACAGTAACTGAATGGATAAAAAAAGACCCATCTTTATGCTTCCTACAAGAGATTCACTTCAGATATAAGTGTACACACAGACTGAAAGTGAAGAGATGGAAAAGATAATCATGCAAGTGGAAACCAAAAGAAAGTTTGAGTAGCTATACTTACATCAGACAAACAAGACTTTAAAACAAAGACTGCAGTAAGAAACAAAAAAAGGAGCAATATAAGAGAATATAACATTTGTAATTATTTATGTATCTAACATAGGAGCACCTAAATATATAAAGCAAATATTAACAGACCTAAAGGAAGAAACAGACAATACAATAATAATTGGAGACTTTAATACACTACTTACTGGATAGGATATCCAGACAGAAAATCAGTAAGGAAATATTGGCCTTAACAACACGTTAGACCAGATGGGCTTCACAAATATATACAGAGTATTCCATCCAAGAGCAACAGAATACATATTCTTAAGTGCATGTGGAACATTCTCCAAGGTAGATCATGTGGTATGTCACAAAACAACTCTTAAGAAGACTGAAATCCTATCAAGCATTTTTTCTGACCACAGTGATATGAAACTGGAAATTAATTACATGAAGAGAACTGTAAAATTTACAAATATGTGGAGATTAAACAACATCCAGTGGGTCAAAGGAGAAATAAAACAAAAATACCTTCAGAGTAATGAAAATGGAGAAACATACCAAAATTTATCTGGGGTGCAGCAAAAGCAGTTCTAAGACTAGAATTCATACTGAGAAATGTCTACCTCAAGAAAGAAGGAAAAGCTCAAAAAATGCTATTTTACACCTCAAGAAACTAGAGAAAGAACAAAGCCCAAAGTTAGTAGAATGAAGAAAACAAAGATCAGAGCAGAAATAAATGAAAGAGACTAAAAAGACAAAAGAAAATACCAAGGAACCTAATAGCTGATTCTTTGAAAAGATAAACAAAATTGACAAGCCTTTAGCTACAGTCATCAAGAAAGAAAGATACAAAAAAATCAGAAATGAGAAGTTTCCGCTGATACCACAGAGAACAAAGGCTCATAAAAGACTACTATGAACAATTACACACCAACAGATTGGACAATCTAGGAAGAAATGAATACATTCCTAGAAATATGCAACCTACCAAGACTGAATCATGAAGAAATAGGAAATCTGAACAGACCAATTACCAGTGAGGATACTGAATCAGTAATCAAAAACCTCCCAAACAAAAAAGCCCAGGACCAGACGGCTTCATTGGTAAACTGCACCAAACATAAATTAATACCAATCTTTCTCAAACAAATAGAAGAGGAAGGGACACTTCCAAAATCATTTTATGAGGCTACCATTACCTAAACCAGAGGGGGACACCACAAGAAAAGAAAATTACAGGCCAATATCCCTGATGAACATCGATGCAAAAATCCTCAACAAAATACTGGCAAACTGAATTCAATAATACATTAAAAAAGATCATATACTATGATCAAGAAGGATTTATTCCAGGGATGCAGGGATGGGTCAACATCTGCATATCGACCGATATGATATGCCACCTTAACAAAATGAACAATTAAAAAAAAATCATACGATCAGGGTGCCTGGGAGACTCAGTTGGTTAAGCCTTTGTCGTTGGCTCAGGTTATGATCTCCTGGGATGGAGCCCTGCATCGGGCTCCCTGCTCAGTGGGGAGTCTGCCTCTCCCTCTCCCCCTCCCCACTGCTCCTGTGCTCGCTCGCTCTCAAAATCTTTTTTTTTTTAAAAATCATATGATCAACTCAACAGATGCAGAAAAAGGATATGACAAAATTCAACATCCATTCATGATAACTCTCAACAAAGTAGGTATAGAAGGAACATACCTCTACATAATAAAGGTCATATCTGACAAACCCACAGGTAATACTCAAGGTTGAAAAGCTGAAACCTTTTTTTCTAGGATCAGGGTCAAGACAAGGATGCCCACTCTCACCACTTTTATTCAACATAGTATTGGATGTCCTAGACAGAGCAAATGGGCAAGAAAAACATAAAAGACATCCAAATTGGAAAGAAGTAAAGCTGTCACTATTTATAGATGACATTATATACAGAAAACAAAAACTCCATCAAAAACTGTTAGAACTAATAGACGAAGTCAGTCAAGTTGCACAATACAAAATTAATATACAAAAGTCTGCTGAACATCCATACACTAACAATGAGCTACCAGAAGTAGAAATTAAGAAAACAATCCCATTTACAGTTACATGAAAAAGAATAAAATACCTAGAAATAAATTTAACCAAGGAGCTGAAAGACCTATATACTGAAAACTATATGACACTGATGAGAGAAATTGAAGAAGACACAAACAAATGGAAAGATATTCTGTGTTCATGGTTTGGAAGGGTTAATATTGTTTAAATGTCCATACTACCTACAGCAATCTACAGATTCAATGCAATCCTTATAAAATTCCAATGGCATTTTTCACAAAAATAGAACAATCCTAAAATATGGGGGCACCACAGAAGACCCCGAATAGCCAAAGGGGTTTTAAGAAAGAAGAACAAAGCTAGAGGCATCATGCTCCTTGGTTTCAAACTAGATTCCAAAGCTATAGTAATGAAAACAGTATGGTATTAGCATAAAAATAGACACATCAATGAAACAGAATAGAGTCCAGAAATAAACCCATGCACCTACGGCCAATTTATTTATGACAAAGGAGCCAAGAACATACAGTGGGGAAAGGACAGTCTCTCCAATAGATGATGCTGGGAAAACTGGAGAGCCACATGTAAAATAAAGAAAATGGGACACTACCTTCCACCATACACAAATGTCAACTCAGAATGGATTCAACACTTGAATATGAGACCTAAAACCACAGAACTCCTAGAAGAAAACATAGGCAGAAGCTCCATAACATTCGTTTTGGTGATTTTTTTTTCTGACACCAAAAGCAAAGACAGCAAAAGCAAAAATCACTAAGTAGGGCTACATCAAACTAAAAAGCGTCTGTACAGCAAAGAAAACCATCAACAAAATGTAAAGGCAAATTACTGAATGGGAGAAAATATTTGCAAATCATCTGTTTGCAAAATATATAAGGAACTCACACAAGTCAACAGAAGAAAAAAAATCCAATGAAAAAGGCAGAAGATCTGAATAGACTTTTTGCCGGAGGAGATGCAGATAGTCAAGAGGTACATGGAAAGGTGCTCAACATGAGAGAAATGCAAATCAAACCACAATGAGATATCACCTCACACCCATTAGAAAGGCTATAGCAAAAAGACAAGAAGTAGCAAGTGCTGGAAAGGATGTGGAAAAAAAGAGAACACTCGAGTACTGTTGGCAGGCGTTATTAGTACAGCCACTATAGAAAATAGTACGGAGATTCTTCAAAAAATTAAAAATGGAACTACCATATTATCTAGCAGGCCCACTTCTGGCTCTTTATCTGAAGAAAACAAAAATACTAACTCAAAAAAAATATCTGCACCCCATGTTCACTGCATTATTCACAACAGCCAAGAGAGGGAAACAACCAAAGTGTCCACCAATGGAGGAATGGATAATGTGGTATAATAATAAGTATAACTAAATACACACACACACACACACACACACACACACACACACACCAAAGTGTCCACCAATGGAGGAATGGATAATGTGGTATAATTATAAGTATTTATAACTAAATACACACACACACACACACACACACACGCACGCACACAATGGAATATTATTCAGCCATAAAAATAAACGAAATCCTGCTGTTTGACAACATGAATGGACTTGAGGGCATTCTGCTAAGTGAAATATGTCACAGAAAAAGAGCAATACTGTATGATCTCACTTGTATGCAGAATCTAAAAAAATAAAACCCCTCAGCTCACGCATATAGAGAACAGATTGGTGGCGGCCTGAGGCGGGGGTCAGGGGTGGGCAAGATGGGTGGGAGGGTCAAAAGATACACATTTGCAAGTATAAAGTGAGTAAGTCACGGGGAGGTAACGTGCAGCGCAGCGACTACAGTTAATGATACTGCCCTGCACCCCTGAACGTAACCAAGAGAGTGGCTCCTGAGAGCTCATCACAAGAAAGAAAAATTTTATAACCATATATGATGTGGGTGTGAACTGGACTGCGATCACTTTGTAGTACACACACGGACTCGTTACATCGTCCACCGACAACTAACATAATGTTACAGACGTTACGCCTCAAGAAAGGTAAGCATGGAGTGAGGTGACTGGTAGTCCATGTCCTGTTTTAGCAACTGCAGTTCTTCTAGAAAAGACGCTGTCATCTGATAAAAGCCTCGATGATCCATCAACAATCCTACAGATAACTTGGATCTCATGAAATGTCCTGCTCAAGGCTTCGATCAAACCAGAGCAGACAGGACCTAACGGTCTCACAGACACACACGGGGCGGCCACCGCGCGCACTCGCGCTGACCCCGGGCTCACCTCTGCCTTCATGCAGGATCTTGCTGAAAGGCTTCAGCTGTTTCTCATAGAGGATGGCAGTTTGGGTGTACTGGTGCCGCAGGGCAGTCCACGTTTTCTCTAACCTTGTGATCTGGGAGAAAGAAAGGTGTCATCATTTTGGAAGAGGCTCTTTTTATAAAATCAAGTCAAAGCAGTTGAAAACAGCGTATAGAGAAAGGCTAATCCCTGTGCCCGCCCCTCCGCTCTGTACTCTAACGGCCCAGCCCAGGGACAGCTCCTTATCAGGTTCCTGCGTGTGTTCACGTATCTGTGCGTCCACACATACACCCCACTTTAAAATAAAAGGCATATCATACTTTACACATTTTTTGTTTTTTTGCTTGGAAATCATTCAAGTATGTATAAAACAGCATAGAACAGCCTTATTTTGTTAAACTTTTATATGATGTTCCACTTTACAGATAAACTTGTTTACCTAGTTTCCCACAGAGAAGAGTCTTACAAACTTTTTTCTATCAAAAAATTTTCTTGTGAAGATTTTGCATATGTGTATGTGTGTGAAAATATTTGTAGGATAAATTTCCAGAAGGAACTACTGGGTCAAAGAATTACATGTATTTTAAATGTTGATGGGAACTGCCAACTGTCCACAGAGGTTATACTGATGAAAGCATGTAGGAATATAATGTGTAGCATTTTAATTTCCTTGTACGTAATAATGTCTGAGACACACAGATTGCCCAGATCACGTGATGCCACACTACTCATTCCTTTTCATTTCTTTTAGAACAGTTCAGTCAGTGCTGACATACGCCACTGACTCTGTCTGCCCCAAGACAGACAACCCCCCTCATACCATAAAACCAGTAAGCCCAAGTGTCTGAAGTTTGTTGTTTTTTTTTTTTCACATGAAATAAGAAAGAGGAAGGGCCCTAATATTTGGGGAATGAGCGCCAACTTTGTGTCAGGTATTTGAAGAATTTCACTTAACCCTCCAATGCCCTATGAGGCAGTATTTCGGCCTCATTTTACAGATCAGAAACCAAAAGAGAACAGTTAACTCTCCAGGTTTTATAGCTGGTAAGTGACAGAGGAGAGATTCATTCCCTTGGCCTCTAAGAGCTGCGTCTTCCCGGAGGAAGGAGAGAAGCGATCGGCACCAGCAGGTCTGCTGGGACAGAAAGAAGGCCATTTGTCTTCCTCTGGCCACCCGACCCCCCACCCCCTGCACCTCTCTCTTCTCACTGTCCCTTCTTTTTCCCTCCCTGAAGCATCTGCCTTTCCCGAAGCAGCCCTGGTCTCTCATCTGGGCCCATCTGCTGGATGCTCTTTCTTGATATTAGAGGCTGAGAAGAGAAGGCACGTGAGCCTGTAGTACAGGGTCAAGTTTGGATGATGACACACAGGAGTGGCGGGATTCCCCTCTCAGCCTTCCCCGGGTCTGCCACAGCCCTCCCCTGGCAGTGCCCTAGCTCACTGCGGAATCCGCGGGAGGACTGCATGCCCTCACTGCGGAGTGCTCCAGCAGGGAAGAGTCTGAGGCTGCGGGAGGCAAGGGAGCCCCCTGCACAGGCGCATTACGGTGCGTGGGCAGAAGTCCCTAACCGCGGAGTGTGAGGTCGTGGACGGCAAGCACACGCTCCCACAAACCTGCTCTTGACTACTCTCAGAGGAAACTCTGGGCTGGAGGGCTGCACACGGCTTAGCCTGTTGCCTCAGCTTTCCGAAATTATAGGCCGTTTTGGATAAGAAGAAATAAATATGATGCAAATTAAAAACACTTGAATGAAAAATTATAACCCCTGTTATTCTAGGAGTCAGCGTATCATGAAAATACAGCTGTATTTGCTTATTTCGAACATGGATCCTGCAAAATGCCTGTGCGTCTAAGGAGTTTTCAAACTCTCAGGATGTTGTAATTGGAACTGATTCCCCGCAGAATTTCCTGGTGAAGGCCCTAAGTTTTTCAGCTTGTCTTTAAAGTGACCTTGCTTTAATGCCAGGAAATGAGGCTCCTAACATGCTCTGACTGGCAGGTCATGTGACTGTGGCGTCTTCCCTAGCAGCAGTGGCGGATTTTCCGTGAGCGCCCAGCAGGCTTTAAGCGACAGTCTGTAGCTAGGAAACAGCCAAGCTAAATGCCCAGTGGTTTTGGTGTTACTGGTTGCAGACTGGGTTTGTAGGACTGGAGGGCCCTGAGGGCGATATTACAAACATCTCGGGCTTGTGGGGCAGAACAGAAATGGGAAGCTGACTCCGGGCAGTCAAGACGACAGAACGACTTTCCTCTATAAAGTCCATTTGATTTAAATACAGCTTTCAGGTTTGACACTCATCCTAAAAATCCATCCAAGCAGATAAATTCAAAGTGCCCGACTTCAGAAACTCTAATTAGGGGGTGATAATGGTAGATAGGCTAGAAATCTAAATTTTTTAACAGACGTCTTTTTTAGGTGACTCGAGGAACATAATTTTGAAACAAACCACTCTGGGGATTCTCAGAGATAAGCTCCCCAAATGTCTGGTGACACAGATGGAACAGTCTCTCTCTTTTACGACACACGGTAGCCAGATGTATCATCCTAATTGGTTAAGGAATACTAATCGCTCTTGAGGACGGCTCTTGTAACACCAAGGAGAAAGTGCTGTCAAAATGATCCCATTTTTAAAAACAGAGCTGGAACACTTAGGAACTGCTTTAGCTTTGATTTAGTCTACCTTTCGAGACTAAGAGCATGGGTGATTTGCTAAGCCTGAGCTTGCAGATCCACTTTCAGAACCACAAGGCCGCACAGGCGCGCAGGGAGCACTAATCCAGGGGAAATTTACCTGCGGCATTTCCAGGGCTTTCATGATGGCCGAGAAAGAATAGAGGTCCCCCATGGAGTCTTTCAGTTCCACTGCCACCTGGATGATCCTGTTGAGGGTGGCCGCTCGGTCCTCCAGAGTGCCCGTGCAGCCCAGAATGTCCACTGCAATGCCGATGGCCATCGTGTTGTGTCTGGGAGGGAGGAGATCAGTGGTCAGGCCCAGGGCAGACAGGACTAGGGGGAAAGGGATACAAACCAGCCAGGAGAAGGACTAGATTTGTGCCGTTTTGCCCTGTGATGTGCTGGCAGCTCAGACAATCGGCAGCTCAGCCGATTTCAATGGCGAGACACCCCCCCCCCCCCCATGGACTGACAGCAGCAGGGCCCAGGGTAGGCCTCAGAGGGTGCACTAGTTAGAGTCAGAAAGGACAGACACCCCAGGACAGGGCCACGTTCAACCCTGCATCTGGGGGCACGAAGAGGCCCTCCAGGGATGAAGCTGCTCAGAGGTACATGGGGCTCCTTGTACTTTCCACCACGAGAGGCCTGGGGAGACCCCTGGTCCCTGAACACGCTGGGGAATCCCATCCTCAGGGAAGCCCTGGGCCACCTCCGCTGTGCAGCCTGGACTGGGGAATGGAAGGAACAGCAAAATGAGAATATGCTTGACCTCAGACGACGAGACGGGTCTTGGAAAAGAAAAAGGAATAAGGAACTAATAATGGAGAGTCCGTGGCCCTTGGTCAAGAGGCCGGAAGGTGAATGGAGATGTGGACAAAGACCACATGATTGACCGACAGGAGTTTCTCTGTAAAGTCAGACCCTAATAAAAGAGAAATCTTGTATCTGCCAACAATCCTCCCTTTTCTCATCCTGTACTACCTGGGTCAAGCTCACAGACCCACAACAGGAAGCAGAGTGATCTTTTCTCCACATGACAATAGGACTAATATGAACCAGGTCGTAGGGCAGTCTGCTGATGGCAGTCGGCATAGACCGCAATCCTTTCCTTCTCTCCCTCAATCAGGACCAGGGAGTTGACTGCATTGGGCCAGAATGGCGTCCATTAAATTTCCTCCAGGCCGTGGGACCAATGCCGGAGGTGAAGCCCCTGTTCATAGCTATGGTTACCAACATATGACATGTCTTTGACACTCCGGAGCCAACTTGTTCTCCAGGTTCACAGCCAAGGATGTTACTCCACGGCCATTCTCCTTTCTGTGCCCACAGAGGCCCATGGTGTTGAGCTCACTCTCAGTGCCTTGAGCCAACACTGGCATGATTCGTCAGGTGGCTAGCCCTACCCCTTTCTCTAGTCATTATGAAATAAGTGATGAGCTCTGCTGTCTCTGAGTGTGAGTGTGTGTGTGTGTGTGGTGCTTACTCGAGATGTGACCACAGGCTGTTACCTAACTGCTCCACTCCTCCACTTCTTCACTGTAAAACCAGGAGCAACAGTGAGAAGGAGAGAGGGTGTGGGGCTGTCACAATCACTAGAGTGCCCGTTGCCGATAGGCCCCTAGCAAATGGTAGTTGTGACCACAACTGTCTCTGTGCACATCTTTCTCTGCAACCTGGTCCATTTTGTCAGTCTGTCTCTATCTAGCTCTTTTTCCCTCTCTTCTTCCTGATGTCTTCATTAATGGATCCTAACATAAAGTATATTTTTATTGCTTGCTGCATTTACTGAAGAATTTTCTTACTTATATGCAGTGTTAAGATTGAGCTGAGCATTTCAGATGCTTCTTTTAACTAACAGTAAACTGACTTCCCGTGTTGCCTTCAATTGATTCTTCTGTTCACTGTTTCTTCCTATGTTTTAAACGGCCCTTAATAAAAGATAGGTTCTCTACTTCTATCAAGGGTTAGCGGAGTAATTCTATCCATTCATTCAACCGACGTGTACCTAAAACCTCTTACATACAGCACTATAGGAAAATCTACTCGGCGTGGCAGGGCTGCGGCAGACCCTCAGGTGAATGGTAAGAGGAGGCAGCGCTGAATGTTGTACAAAGGACAGCTCCACGTAGGACGGTGTAGAATGGGTGAGGTGTAAGTTAAAAATAAAGGGTGGTCTGTATTTGATTCTCAAACACAAGAAGATGATGTCATCTGACCCTTCGAAATGGCTATCGCCTCGGCCTTTCTTTAGTACACAGTGTAAGGAAGAAACCTGCTCCCAGGCTCTAGGAGGCAGGTCGCCCAGGTCACCCTGGACAGGAAGCACAGCAAGGAGAGGCCCCAGGGAGGTAGTGATGAGGAAAAAGAGGAAACAGATGTAGACAGGCGAGGAAGTCTGAAAACAGCCTGGAGGAGCCCCCAGCCTGCCGACCTCTGCCTGGGCCCGAGCGCATGTCCAACATACCCAACGACACACGGATGAAGTAAAGCCTTGAACCTGGGGGATTTGTGCGACATGCCTCGCATGAGCAATGGGGCCGTGTGGCAGCACGGCTCACCTCTGCTGAAACTGACCACTGGCCCAGCAACAACAGAGGGCAAAACTAGCGGAGTGGAAAAGCAGGCCCTTGGGGTTTGGGGAGAGGGGAAGGCTGCCTGCAGAGAGAGGCTAGAATCTAGGAAAGTCTGTAGGAAAAGGAGGAAAATTCACACAATTCTCCAAAGGCATTAAATAAAAAGGATGCTTGAACAAAACTAAGGACCATGTCCTAACCTCCTGCCTCCCAGGAGCCCTTCATTCGGCATTCTGGGTGTTTTCTCTCCGTGGCTGGGAAGCCAAAGCCACAGGGGCAAGGGGGCCAGCTCATCTGCCTTCTGGCCTGGGAACCTCGAAAACGGCTGTGCGGATGCCCCAGGCTCCCTGGAATGCACCGTTTCCTTCTGAGGGGCTGACATCCTAGAGCTGTGCTGTCCACCAGCCACATATGGCTATTTACACGCAAAACGGTCAACAGTAAAATACAACAGTTGTTCCTCTGTTGCCACATTTCTGGCTCTCGATAGCCCCCTGTGGTTAGTGGCTACCGTCATGAGCTAAAAACATTTCAGCCACCTCAGAAAGATGGACTGGACAGCACTAATGACCTAGAACGTCCGGGTGTCCATTACAACCCATGTGTGTGTCATGACAATTAGGAAATTGGCTGGAAAAAACAGGATACGTAAGGTAACAAGGCAGTCTTGCCCAAATCAACGGTCTTCTCATGTGTGTCAACAAGTCCAGCGTCTGCAGCGACATGGGAATCTAGTGTGGCACTTCTCTTAAAAACCTGCCTCGCTAGTTCTTTTTCATTTCTAAGTCTCCGAGGCTCCGGCATGCGGGTTTCAGCAGGCGGCAGGGGCCCTGGCTCCTCGGGGACTGCAAGAAGGGGGCACTAAGGCATCAGAGGCTGGGAGGCCTGAGTGCCGCCCTCCCCTGCCCGCCTCGCAAAGAAAACACTGTTCAGATTCTGTTCTTCCTGACCTTTCCCACAAACTCTCACTTATTCCTAGTGCGACCTTGAACTCCGAAGAGAAAGAGCAGCCTCCGCTCACTGAGGTGGGGCCGTGGGGGGGGCGAGAGGTTGGGTTCCCCGGGCGGCGGCAGGGGTGACTTCTGCTAGCACGGCCCACGGTCTCTTCTGTCCTCCACTCCCTCCCGGGGCACGGACAGGACCGTGTTCCTTGTCCCCAGACTTGCTCTGTGCTCTCTCTTTGTGCATCTCCGGGAGTTCTGTGGCTGAGGCCCCTGGGAGAAGGGAAGGGCTCCGGGCGGCGCCGGCCCTGGGCCCCCGGCTGCTGTGCAAGTGGCGGCGCTGGAAGCGCGGGGGACGGCACTGCTCACCTTTCAATTATGTCCAGGCGCAGCTGGCGGCCATAAGGCAAGGTAATGAGTTCCAGGCCCGAGCTCACGCCCATGCTCTTCCGCATCTCTTCCGAGACTTCAAGTATCCGAGCGACCTGTCAGGCACACGAGATGAAACACACCGGCTCAGCAAGTGCGCTCGCCGCAAACACCAGTGTAGCTCGCGAAAAGAAACACACCAAACTGGGACGTGTGGAGGCCCTTGCTGCGTCTCGATTTGGGCAGCAGCATCCCCAAGCACAGTTTTTAGATGAGATGTGAGGGTTCTAGGACACCACAGGAATAGAAACCCGGAGAGGAAAGCACCCGCAGACCTGGCATCTCTGGCGCGCGGGGAGCAGCGTCTCTCTGCCGGCTGCTGACCACCGGCTGGTGCCGCTGCCGCCAGCAGGGCTGCAAGCGCTCGTGCGCCCGGGGCGGCGCGTCCCCCCGTGGAACAGCCGAACAGCCAACTGTTGCCAAGCGCTCCACGCCCGCTGCGGCCGGCTCTGCCGTTCCTGTTCTCACTTACCAGCGGGGCTGGCTGCTATTACCCTTAATTACACCTCTCCTGCGCTCACTCAAGGCACCACACATCTGGAAACTATTAGAAACATGTACAGCGATTTGAAATCCGAGGTCTCAAGCACACCCCCTTCTCCCCCTAGGAGGCCTCCTTCAAGAAAATCTTTCTTCGTCCCGGCCGGCTCTCTCAGCCTGGCTCTGGTGTGTAATCATCTATCGTCTATCGGCACCAAGTATTAGCTGGCCATTTGTATTACGTGCGGCCTCGAAATGTTAGAACCGAGTCACTGCATCTCGAACACCAGCCTAGGGACCCTTTGCAGCATGCTGACGCCTAACGATGCAACTAGCAGATGCTGCGTCTAATCGACTCTGGACACGTGGCAGGCACAGAACAATGCCTCTCCTCCATCTGCTGGAGTTGTCCTTGACTATAATGATCCCAGGCATCGAAACAGTCCAGATGCCTTCATAATAGGCCACAAAAAACATCTGAAGTTTGGCTGGTATTATTAACCCTGACCCTTAACTTCTGTGGTTGAGCAAAGGGAACCACTGTCAGCCCTGAAGAAATGGACCTGTGGGAATTAGCTATCCAGGGGCAGACTGGGAAACAGGGTGCAGTGTCCCCTTCTCTAACGCAGCTGCTAAGTTCACCTTTCTCAAGGACTTTGCAAAGGATCAAATAACTTTAATGCTATTTGAAAATCCGAGTTGTCAACCACTGGCACATAGAAGAGAAAAAGAATTGTGACCAGATCTCTAGAAAGGGATTTACACCTTGACCACGGTCAGGCAACCCAGATGTATACCCCAGCCACCTGTGGTCACACACTTTGCTTGCTTGTTTAGACAGCTGCCCCATCAGAGGCTCCAAAGCCCGCCTCCAGGGTGGTGGGCACCCTCCAATTCACAGTCTGTGTCATGAGATTCAGACTCATCACTGATTCAGTTTTGTGCCAGAAGCACTAGTAACCAGAGTGATCCCTGCTCTGGGAGAGAAGCCTCCAAGTCGGTTTTCCTTCAGTGAAAACATGCACCCCACCCCCGTCACTTTCCTGGGGGTTTGCTGGGATATGCCGACACCTGCTTGCCCCAAGGCTGAGCAGGAAAGGGGATCCTGAGCTCACGCTGCAGAACTTGGATTCCAGTCTCTGGGAAAACGCTCAGAGCCATGCAGCTCAGAGATAGAGGAGGGCGGACACTTCTGGAGCATTTACTATGAGACAGACCCGGCCCGCAACATCAGCACTCCCCGATGAGGCAGCCCAGCCCCCCTCTGCTCTTCTGGTCTCAATTATCCTGGCTCTGCAGGATCTCCAAACTGCCTGAGGGAGCTGCTGCAGTGGCCCCCGGGGCTGTTGGCAGGGGCCTGGCTCTCCTCCCAGCTGCTAAGGGATCTTCTGAACTGCAAAGAGACTGCCTGGCTCTGCCCACCATCTCTGCTGCCCTCGGCAGAGGCCTCTGCTCTGCCCGTGCATGTAAGGGCCTGTCCCCCTCACTGAACTGCGAAGTGCTTTGAAGCAACAACCAGCATGAGCCCAGGAGTAGAGACTTAACATCCAGGGAAAGAGCTGCGAGTCCCTCCCCTCCCCCACCCCTACCCCCACCTTCGCTGCGCACGCAGTGAGTCCTCTGTAAACCCAACCCTTGACAGCGGAGTCTCTGCGCATGTCCGCCGCTTGCCACCCAGAAGATGGATTTCCCATTCTTCATCTGGTCAATTCCTAGTCAGCCTTTAAAACTCATCTCAGACATCCCCTCTCTGAACCCCCACCCTTCCCCACATTCAAGACCCCGCCTCCGCGGCCCCACAGCTCCTGTGCCTTCCCCTGCAGAGCATTTCCCACCTCGAGTGTGGTCTAAAGTCCTATATCACTGTCCCCCTCCAGCACATCCCCCACGGTGGCCCCGCCGGGCCCACAGCTGCTGCTCAGGCAAACAAGCAAACACCTAACCTCACTCTGGCCCAGGCATGGTGTGTGGAGGGCTCTACCTAAGTTATTTCATTGAGTCTTAGTCCTCACAACCACCTGGGTAGTTGGTATGGTTCTCCTCCTTTTATAGGTGGGGACAGAAAAAACCGGAAAGTTGAGAGCCTGAATTAGATTCAGGGATTTCATCCCCAGAGGCCAACTTTCACCTACCAGCCCTACTTCTAGATACTGCAACACATGGGTTGGGGACAGGCTGCACTCTGGGTGAGGCGAGGGTGGTGCCCATTTGCAGGGTGAGAGGGGCTCAGTGGATGCCCACCCCAACCCTGCCCCAGGAGGGGCCGGACACTGCAGGACAGGCAGCCTTGAGGCACTCAGGACCACCCATTGTCATGATGGCCTTTCTGGGCATCAGCCCGGGCTCTGCACGGGGTGGGAACCAGCACTTGGCCCTGCCTGGTGGTCACTACATTTGGAGTGGGTAACAACAGCCCATCTATTTCCCTCAGAGACACTGATTGTGCCTGCTTTGTTGGCAAAGCCCTAAAGTCAGTGGTTCCAGGAACAGAATAAGGAAATGGCAGTGGACTCAGGAGGGAGGGAAGGAGGGGGGGAGGGAGGAAGGAAGGAAGACTATAATAATCAGCCCTGCCCTTAGGGACTGAAGGTGAGCAGAGTCAGGCGGACATCTGCTCCAGGTCTCCACCTCACTGCCAGGGGGCTCCATCCAGCCCTTCTTCCAGGGGTGCTTAAAGGCAAACGGGAGAGGGGGCCAACCAGGAGGACAAAATACAACGAAAGAAACCAAACAAGAAAAAGGGCAGGCTTCATGTTCCTTGAGTCAAGAGCAGATTTGAGCTCCAAATTCATGACTGCCAAGGTGGTGGGAACATTCTAGACCCTCCTGCCAAAGGAGAGTCAGGCATTTCACCTCCTCCTAGACCCTCCTAGATCCTCCAAGCACTGAAGTCACAGGGAAGAAGGATTCCTTTCCTCCTGGGAACTAGGCTGTTCTGTCAACCCCGATCCATGTTTCTACAAAGAGCTTCCTGTACGGAGAACTCAGGCAGGTTCACACCAAACTCCTGGCCTGTTGGCGTACCAAGGCCCCGGCCCATAACTAGAACAGGAATCTGAAATCCTCTTCCTGCCTGAACGGGTTTAGCCCGCTTTTAAGTGAGGTAAGCATTTAATATGACCTGGGAGCACTGCCCAAGGACACCCAGCCCACCACGTGAACAAATCCTTGTTCTTCAGCACTGCGCCTTTCCTGGTTCTTTTCCAGGGCGCCCCCACCCCCACAACATGCATGCACACACACAGGGACTACCTCCCAGGCCTCTGCCAGGTGCTGGGTTTGCGGAGCTCAGAACAGCTAGCACCTGCTTCAAATTCCTCAAGGCTGTTTTGGGAGGCCTTCTGTCTCCCTGTGACCTCCATCAACTAGGGACTCCCCAGGGGGGTGCTCAGGGAATGCATTTCCTGCCATGAGTCATGACCCAGGATATTTATTTAGGAAAACTCAGTTCCTAAACAGGCCCTGAACTTTGAAGGTAATTGACTTCACTGAGCTACAAATGAATAAGGGCTTTAAATCTCACTAAGGCCTTCCCTGTCACTCCAATGCATGGATTTGTCTCTATAACTGAAGGGTAGGCTGAGCCCCTCCCAGCCTGAGACACTTGCTTTCTAGAAAGATCTCTCAAGGGATAACCTTGCCATGGGGTCACTTAGGAACAAAAGCTGCCCATATCTAAAAGAAATGCTTCCTATCAAAATTGATGATGATATAAACATATTTATTTAGTCATGAAAAGATAGTCATGCTATGTTGTTTGGTCAAAGACTCGGGGTTTAAAATGGCATGTTTAGAAAAAAAATAAAACAGAATCATCTGTTTAGGCCTGTGGTAAACACACACATATGCATGAAATTATTTACATGTATCTGTTTGCAGAGCAAATGTTAACTGTGGTGATCATCAGGAAACTAGATTTTGTATAATTTTTTTTCTTTTAAACTATATTTTATAACTTTTCTAGACTGACCAAGTATTACTTGTGAAAAAAATCAAGGGTAAATTTAAGAATGTTTATTCTTAAGCCCACTTTCGTGACAATAAATATATGATGTGTGGGTATGTATATATAATGCATCGCAGGTAATAAAGTAACAATAACCCAGGCTCTGCTACTCCAGAAAGTATATTTCCATCTTCAGTCCTGTCTCCTTGGCCTTGACTTTCCCGGTTCTGACGGAGCTGAGGCCAGGGAGGACCCTGCAGCTGGCGGGGGAGGCCTGGCCTGGGCAGGAGCCCGCCATCCCCCTGCCCGAGGGGAGTTTTACAAGCTTCCGGCCCGGGCAAAGGTTGTCCCAGGCCTGTGCTTCCCACCCTTTAAATAAATCCCCACCCAGGTTATCTCCTGACTTCTTCCATGAGCCACGCACTTCAAGGGTGAGGTGGAGCGAGGCCAGCCTGCCGTCTCCTTCCAGACTTCCTGAAGCCAGAGCAGAACCCACCTGCCTGGGCACTTACCACGCAGTCCGTGCTCAGCATGTGCTGGGCGATGACCTTGGGGTCGTGCTTAGTGAACAGCTCTTTCGCCCGCTTCAGCATTGCTGTTTCCAGGGGCTTGTTCTCAGGAGGAAGCAGCTTCGACTCAAAGTCGTTGGGTCGGAATGAGGAGGCGGTCTCCAGACAGGGCAACACGAACTCGGCCTCATCCTCCTCTGGCCCCTGGTCCATCTGCACGGCCGGCGCCTCCCAGGGCCCTGCCCCATCATCATCGAGGATCAAGTAGTTGGTTCCAGAGTTCCGGGGACCCGGCACCCCATTCTGCTTCGCTGTTAGCAGCTCCACGTAGCTGTCCTGGGCACAGAGGGGTGGCCCCGCTCCCCGGTCACAGCCAGCCGCGAAGTCAGGGTTCAGTTCACAGTAGTTGGCCTCTGAGTTGAGCCAGGGGGACGGAGACGGGGGAGCCTTGATGAAGGGTGCCTTGCAGGGCTTGGGGGGTGGCTTGGGGCACAACTGGCTGTCTGAGCCCCTCAGGGCCTCCCCTGCCCTAGCGTCCGAGGAGACCCTCCGAACCAAGGCCGGGCTCAGGGTGGGCTCGCTGCCCGTCCTGAAAACGGGTGAGTTTGGGCGGGGGCTTCTGTCCACCCCCGGGGACTGAAGGGGCGGCTTACAGCCTGTGGAGGATAAGAGAGGGTCAGGAAAAGGTCAGCTGTGTGGGGAACACAAAGCAAAACTGGAGTGACGACTCCCCGGCCCTCCATTCATGCCCCTGGGTTTCAATGTTTACTGCCCAAAGACAACTCGGTAGGACCGCCCCGCCCCCCTTCTAGTGCAGTCCAGAGCATTTCGAGGGCTGGCTGGCCGCACCCCACTTCTGGGGGATTCTAAATCCCAGAGACTACCAGGAGCTGGGCTGCAGTGCATTTCATGGTCAGAGAAGGTTAGTACAGTCAGGACAAGACGCAGCGCCTGGAGGGCAATGAGTAATCTCGTCTTGCCCTTAGAAAGAGAAGTCTTTAGTCACATAGCATAAGGGCCTGAGTCACTCTCATGGCCAGGGTGGATCCAACCAGCCTTGAGGGAGAGCTGGAGGCATCCCAGGAAGGGGGGACAAGATGCTGAGCTAACCCACATAGAAGTGGTTCACCAAGGGGCAATAGGAAAATCACCCTGTGGGCCCAAGGAAGGTCAGTTATAGAAAACATGAACAACCATCCATGGCTCACTAACACCGTTCCTTACAAGGTCTGCCCACATCCCACAGCTCCTCGCTCCTCTGGCTGCGAAAGGAGAACGGAGAGGAGGAGGGGTCTGTCTGGGCGGCCGTTCCCCCAGGAACCCCAGCACTGACCCAACCCCCTCCGCTCAGGGAGGGCACAGAGAGCGGCTCCTCTGTTAGCGGGTGAGCGTGGGTCAGAAGCCCTGGGTTCAAATGCTGGCTTAACCGTGGGCCGGACGGGTAACTCTGGATGAGTTATTTCACCTCTGTGCCTCGGTTTCCTCAGCAACGAGAAGAGGATAATCATTTCCGCTCTGAAGGTTTGTTATATGGCTTAAAAGCTCGGGGCGCCTGGGTGGCACAGCGGTTAAGCGTCTGCCTTCGGCTCAGGGCGTGATCCCAGCGTTACGGGATCGAGCCCCACGTCAGGCTCCTCCACTATGAGCCTGCTTCTTCCTCTCCCACTCCCCCTGCTTGTGTTCCCTCTCTCGCTGGCTGTCTCTATCTCTGTCGAATAAATAAATAAAATCTTTAAAAAAAAAAAAAAAAAAAAGCTAGCTAGCACACAAAGCGACCATCACCCAGACCAGTTCTACAAACCCTCACCCCCCTGCCAAAGGCACAGAGCCTGTGTCCTCCTCACATCAGGGCACCAGACGGTGCAGGGAAACAGCCTGAAGGAAATCAGGCTAACACTGTTATCCTCCTCCCAGAAAAGTCCCAAAGACCTACCAAGCGGCAGGTAACTTTCCGACTGGTGCGCTTTGAGAGATAAGGCTCTTCTGTCCTGCATGTGATCCAGGCAGGCTGGCTGGCTACCGCTCTTCTCTTTATTTCTGAAGCAAAAGATAAGTGAAGCAGAAACGTGTCATTAAGTCGTAAAACCTTTAGGCAGCGTCATGGAAAGTTTTTAAGAGAAAAGACTGCTTAGCAGGCGAGTGGTACAGCACATCCCAACAGTAAAGGAATGTCTGCCGGAGGAGGAAATGACTGCTGGGGGCGGTTAACACGGGACTGTGCCCCGGGCTCCTTCCCCAATCCAGTCCGGTCCCAGGCTGCCTCCTCTAAGCCCTTTCATCCGGTTGAGCAGAGCAAAGATTTCATGTTCCTCTCAGGAAAATCTGATCAACTGGAATGTGCACTTTTAACAGAGCCTAAAATTACTTACAGACCCAGGAGGAATGACTTGTTGCACTGAAACGCATTTCCCACCATGCCTCATGGTGTCGGTTAAGGAGGAAGCTGTGGGGCAGTCTGCATTTCAGCGCCAGTCTCCATGACCCCCAAATAACCCGCAGGGTCACCTGGGGAGCCAGTCACTCTCATCCTCCTGGAAGGACCAGGGCCCCTCGGCCGGCCTCCTGCTGAGCTGGGGAAGGGCCCAGCCTCACTGGGAGGCCCAGGGCGCAGCCACGCAGGGAAGCAGAGAAATGTCACTTCCCACACAATTTGCTAGCACCCCTCTGCTCCCTTGCGTGTTCAGACTGGGAGTTTCTCTAGCACCCACAAACAGAATCTCTCCTTTGCTAGAAGAGACTTCACTGCACCAGTCAAGTGGTAACGAACTTTAATCGGCTCTCCCACGAGCTTAGGTTACAGAAATCGCGAAGTTCTTTCCTACCTTTGCAAGCACCAAAGGAAAAAGCAAACAAGCCCCCCAAAAAACCCCAAACTCCCAGCAACAGAGAAATTCCAGGAACCCCTCAGAGATAAGGCAGGGCAGAGGGCAAATTCCAAAAGGCAATGGCTTCAGTCAAGCGGTATTTGTGCAGTGATCTTCAGAGCGGCCAGACTCCACTGGCCCAGAACCCCCACCTGGGGCGCACACAAGCCGGCCGACGGCGCACCCCGCCAGCCGGCCAACCAGCGGGCCGGACGTCAGGGAAGGTGCGGGCGCCGGAGGGCGCGGGGAAGGCGGGCGGGGCAGCAGGAGGCGCTTCCCCGTGGAGCCCACCCCACCCCCACGGTTGGACATTCCCGGCCTGCCCGGCCCCGGGCTGCGCGGCTGCCGGTGCCAAGAAGTGCTTAAAAAACTGCTTTCACTGGGCAATCAGAAGAGGGGCTCTGTTAGGCCTGCCTCATTGACCAAGAGACTTTCTCAGTCTTTCTTTCATTTCTTATCTTAAAAAATAAATTTCTATTCTAACTCCGGGCCTCTGAGAGCAGACCAGGAGGCAGGCACCGCACTGGGCAGGGGTTCTGTGCATTGCCCAATGCTCCCTGGCTCTGTTCATGACATTACCTTCCTCTTCCTCCGTTGAGCAGCCAATCCCCACGCTCACAAAAGAAACAGAGGAAGAAATACCCCTTTACTATTTTTAAGGGATCTCAAGTGCATTCTTACTACTAAGAAAAGGAGAGTATCTACGTATCAGTTCTTGCCTCCCTCCCTGCAACTGAGCCCTACATTCTACTGCCCTCCAGAAAATAATATTATGATTATTCACACCTACGTAGCCCTTTGGCACTGTTATAAGCGCTCTGCAAGTTTTCCATCATTTAACCCTCACAAACCCCATCATTCCAGTCGGGGCAAGTGAGGCCCAGGGAAGGTAAGTAGCTTGATCAGTGGCAGACCAGCATCTGTGGCCAGGCCGGCAGGGTCCATAGCCAGATGCTGACTAACACCGAACGTGGCTTCGTAGCAGCACACGGCCTAGTTTGTATTACTCAGAGTCCTGTGTTTTGCTTCTGAATTTTTGCACTCTACCAATTACAGTTTATGACATTTCCTCCTGTCCAGAAAGAAAACCAGTGAGTGGAAGAAAACATGTTGGTTTAAGTGTGTAAGTTTAGATGCCAGGGAGCCAGAGAAGGGGGGCTGTGTCACCAAGGGGCTGGAGCTAGTCTCCACTCTGCCAGGCCCGCCTTTTCCCTGCTCTCCTTCTCTGGAAGAGTCAGAGAGCAGCACAGGCAGCCAGCTCCATGAGAGACAGGTCCTGTGTGAAGGCAGCACGCACCACTGGTCATCGAGGGCAGGGCCTCAGCTGGGCATCCAGTTCTCTGGAATCGTCTCTCCCCCATCCCCAGGTTCAGGGCACAGCCCCCAGTCTCTCACTGTCTCCCATCTTAGGAACCCCATCTTCTCTCACCTAGTCAACCACCCTTTCCATGTGGACCAAGCCCTAATCTAAGCCTTCAGGCTAAACTCCCCTCCTGAACCCCCAAACTGTTGCTGGACACTGGCATTCAGAGATAAGCCTAGGGTCGAATCTCAGATGCAGCAACTGGTTTTTCCTCCAAAGCCCATCCCCCTCTGGGCCGTCCCGTGGTCTCCGACTCGCCCTTCTCCAACCTTCCCCATACGCACAAGAGTCCCAGGAAGCCAAGGTCCCAGGCTCCCCGCCTCCCCCCCACTACCCCTGCACAGCCTGACCCTCCACGACTCACTGACTGGTCTTCCTGCTCCAAGCTCCCTCCCCTCCAACACATGCCCACCCTGTTCTATTCTCGGGACACTCATCATGTCAAGTCTCTGAGGCTCCCTCAAACCCTTCAGCCTGGCTTTAAGACCTCCATGATCTGGCTGGGGTCACCTCCCTGAGCCTGCCCCTACCAGCCCCTTACGTGGGCCCTTTGCTCGAGCCCCACCAACCTACCCGCTCCAAGCAACTCTCGTCCTGTCCTATCGCCCCACGCATGCTCACGCTGAGCCCCCACCTGGAGCACCCCCCCCCTTTGCAGCGTCTGTCCGAATCTTCCCTAGTCTTCAGACCGGCCAGAACCCTCCTTTCTCCACAAGTCTCTCCTGGCCAACCTTCCCCTTCCTCTGCAACTGCCTCATTTCACATTGGCACCGACTCAGTCGGGAGCTCATTTCCTCGTGACAGCGGCTGGGAAGCCGTTCCTCGTGACAGCACTGCCCTGTGACAGCCATCCCAGTAACACCGGCACTCTCAGTCACATCTCTGATTGCTCCTCGTCGCGGCGAGCGCCTCATCGGCCTCACGAGGCCCGGGCACGTCCGGGGTGCCCCCGCCCGTCCCCGCACCGCCCGTCGAGGCCCTGACCCACCTGAGGAGGCTTCCCCTGGGCGAGCTCTGCTCCCGGGCCTGCGCGCCGCCCGCGGTGAGGCTCAGCCTCTTGGCCACGTCCGGCCGGCCGTCGGCGAGGCTGGCGTCCCGCGCCCGGCCCGGGGACGCGCCGTAGCGCTCCTCCAGGCAGCGCAGGGGCACCGTCCTGTTGATGGGCTGGAAGATGATGGCCCCGCTCTGCTGGGAGATGGGCCGGCGGTTGCCCACGTAGCAGCGCACCAGGCCGGGGATGGAGTCGAAGCTCTCCGTCTCGAACTGGTACTGCACGCGGCTGTAGGCCTCGCTGAGCCGCAGCACCGTGCGGTGGATCTTGAAGTGCTGAGCCAGGTTCTTCCACTGACACGTCAGGACGAAGTTGCCGGGGCTGGACAGAGAGTCCCGAACCAGGAAGTCGCCATCTCGCTGCACGAGGTTTTCCGACACCTTTGGGACAAAACGGTGAGGGGTCAGAAAGGCAGGCGCACCTTCCTCCTGAAAGCGGCCCCGCTCTCCGCTTCTCTGGGCCGACAGAGGACAAGGCTATTCTGGCGCTGCTTCTTCAGTCGGCTCTTTATTTTTCCAAAGGCCAGATTCTTAGAAGACCCACTCATTCGCTTAAGAACTACCGGCCGCCCACCTACCAGGCGCCGGGCTGAGAGCAGTGAGGGCAGCGTCTCCACGGTCACGGCGCGCCTGCACCGAGGGGGGGCTGCTTGCTCCGTGCAGGCACGGAAGCAGCAGGGATGGTGTGTCAGACGTTGTAAAGTTAAGGGAAACGTCAACTGTCAGTCGGGAAGGGAGATAAGAAGTGCGGCGGGACGGGGACTGAGGACAGGGGCTGTTCTCTCAGGGTGGTCAGGAGGGTGTCATGAGAAGAGGACATTTATGCAGACCTGAAGCAAGTAAAGTGACAGAAAATAAAAGAAAGGAGAAAATGCATGGCCAGGGAGCCTGACCCCTCCCTGCCCCCAACAGGCGGAGGCGCGGGTTTTGCTGGCTGGCAGGAGGGGGCACCCGCAGGGGGAGGCCAGGCACTGTGGAAGCAAAGACTTGAGCGCGGTGCGGGGCATGCCGCTCGCTGGAGGGCCTGTAGCAGTCGGCTCCGCGGCTCCTCTCGCTGAGGGTTATCCATGTGCATGCATAATCCGTGCAAAGCACTAGGACAGCGCCTGCAACCCGGAAGGTGCTCCGAAACTGCTGACGGTGAAGATGCTGATGTTTACAGCAAAAGGAGGATCTACACTGCGTGGCAGATGGTCGCGCCTGTCGCCAGACCGCCTGGGTTTGCATTCTGGCTCTACTGGGTGACTCTGCACAAGTACGTAATCTCTTTGTGGTTCAGTTACATCACCTGTAAAATGGGGACACTGTCACCTACACAGTAGCTGTCAAGATTTAACGGAGTACCGTGTTAGCTATAACTACCCTTGTTACTGCTACAGTGCGCCGGCAGACAATCGGAAATGACGTATGGCTGAGAATTTACACTCGTTGCAAGTGGGAAACAAAGTTTATGATCACAATAAAGAGAAGGATGGTGGGGACAGTCATCAGTTTTATAAACTTTGACATTTCTCCCAGGAGAGTCCAACAGTGGATCAGTTTGCGCAGAACAGTGTGCTTCCATGGTTACTTTAAAATTGCATCTTTGCCTTAAAAATATGTTTTCACACAGATATTCTATTTCTTGGGATTGCGCCTGAGGAAATAATTATAGTTATAAACATAGTAGTTATCTTAAAGGATGTCAGTGAAGGTGCCCACCAAAGAGTGGGGCATGCATGCAATGGACACACACACAACGTAGGATGGTGCAGAAGACTATCTTCTAGCAGAAGAAAATGCCCAGGATGTATCATTAAATGAAGACAATGGGCTGCAAAATCTATGCGGTATGATCTCACACTTGCAAAGCCTGGGAGGAGGATTTATATCAAAACGTTCACCGTGGCTATCTCCAAGAGGGAGAATTATGGGTGAGAGTTTCATTTTCTTCATTTTACTCTCTGTATATTCTACAATCAATTTTAAACTAAAAAAAAGAAAGAAAAGAAAAAAAAGAATAAGGATTCCTTCTTTGATAGTTCTGAGAAATCTGTTACATTGAAAAAAAACTGTCACAATATGATGCTCTCCCCCTCCCCCCACCCGCCCCTTTCCTGTCATGTTGTCCCAGGTGAATGGCCAGATCAGGTTACGATAAAAACCCAAGAGAAATGCTACACCTTAATTCTGGACTTATATTTTTCAGTTTCTAAACTCTTCAATAAAACAACACTCACGGCGATCACCCCAAGCGACAATCACACAGAGTACATTCTAGGCCGCGGGGGCTGTGGCCACTGGTATAATCCCTCTGCCTCCCAGCTCCAGACAGGGGTCAGGGCAGGGGAGGGATGCAGCGTGAACAGTCACCGGCCCCACAAGGGCACCGGTGGCCTTGCTGCTCTGTGCCACCTGCCCTGATGATACCCTCTCTTCACTTGAAATTAAACTACTGCCTTAAAAGAGAAGCTCCAAAGGGTATGAGGCTGCAGGCAGCCGGCCAGGAGTTCAATTATCTGAACCACAGGCCAGCCTCGTACCTCTTCAGACTTCCCCCCTGCAGCCACCGCCTCCTGCCTGCTCCGGCTTTGCAGACCACAGAACACCTGCCTTTCCTCCATCCACTTCCCAGGCACGTGGAAATGTGCTTTGGGTTCCTGACCTTAGTTCTTCCCAAGGTCTCCTTGGGGATGGGCCTAAGTCACTACAGTCCACTTTATTATATTTGCTTTTAGCTAAACTGGGGCTTGCTCCGACGTGGCACTGCAGGGTGACCCCGCGGGGTCGTCAGTGTGGTGGTGTCTGAGGACGGCCGGGCGCGCGCTGGCAGGAAGGAGCGGGTACCTGGCGGGGGATGCGTCCATGGTACCATGCGTGGCTTCGCAGGTCCTCGCCGCTCAGCAGCAGCTCCTCCTCCAGCTCCTTCTTCAGCCTCTCGGGGGTCCTGTCCATGACGTGCCGCTCCTTGGAGAACTGCAACAGAGGGTCAGCAGTGACTTCCCACCCTGCCCAGGACGGCCTGGCCCGCCAGCTGGGAAGGCCCACCAGCCCTGTGCTTGGCTGCTTGGCTACTCAAGCCAGGATATGCCAAAAGCGTCGTTCAGGTAGGGGAGCCTGGATAATGATTACAATTAGCTGTGACCTTTCATTTCTCCAGCGGCAAGTATGTAGTAACATTTTCAGCTGCACACGGGGACTGTGATAGGAGAGCCGCCGAGCTGTTGCTGTTATCAGTGGGCAAAGATAGCAGCTGAAGACAAGGGGAGCTGGGCAGGGGGAGCCAGAGAGAGACGTGCGGGTAGGGAGGCGCAATGAAGCCAGGGGAGATGCCTCCTTCTCCTTGCAAACTGTCCTAAAACTGTCCTAACACGGAGCTGGGAAGGCCAGCCGTCCTCAGCTGGCCCATGGTCTGGAGCCGGTAGGACACTTCCGCCCAAAGTGCAGTCCCCGAGTTGAGGGTAATGACCCCGAACTCTTTGCTACTGACAAACTGTAACTCGGGAACTGAGTTCGCCTTTAGAAAGATTTAAAGCAATAGGACAGGAGAATTTTTGTCTCTTGCACCTAACAACAGCAAGTCTTTGTATTTTGTATGTCTTTTTAATTCCATTTTTCTAATATTTCATTTTTATGACAGATTGGAACTTGAAACTTAAAGCATTGGTCTTTCACCTCTGAGAATTTGAGAATCATGGATACAGGTCGCCGCACAGTGGCCACAGCAGGAGTCTGGGTGGGCAACACTGCCTCCAGGTTTAATTTAGAATCCACGCCCACTTACATGTGAGCTGAACTTGGACTCCTGCCTGGTTCCCAGCAAAACCAGGCTCAGGGATCACTGGCTGAAGGTCATGGGAGCAGGAGAATGCTGTGTCCTTGGGTTTTCCCAAGTTCCCCAACTTGGCCTCAAAAGCCTCTAGGAATCATCGAATTCTCCTCAGCACACTGCTCTGCACCTCCGCAAGGAAAGAGGCCCAGATCCTTCTCCACCCAAGGAAAAGGAAACAGACTTGGGATTTTTACAGCCCTCAAGTCTTTGTGGGCACCTTGGCCCAGGAGGGCACTGGCTGCAGGACTCAGGCCCGCTCTCAGAGCGCGGCTCTGGTTTACCAGTGGCTTACTTCTTCCCCCCCGCTTTGCCACCACTCCCCGTCTCACGGAGCAGACGCCCGCATCCCGGAGATGCCAGCACTTGCCGCCCACAGGCATTAGTGGCGCTGTTCCACAGCCGTCATTAATTATGTACAGTGACATCTGAAGACAGCTCACTGGAAAGACTTGAGTCCAGAATGCAGATTGTCAACCAGGCCACATGACTGACAGCTTATTGTCTGTCTTGCCTCCCACTGGATTTTAAGTTTCACGAGAGCAGAAACCCACCTGCCTCCTTCCCTACTGCCCTCCAGCAATGCCTGAACTTATTAGGCTCCCCACCGTCACTGAATGAACCAATACCCCAAGTCAAGGCCTCTCTAGGCCTTTTCCTCGTTACCGAGCCTCTGCTCTTCAGTCTCAGACTATCTGAAGCCCCATGTTAGCTGAGCATGTTGCCACACAACTGAAGGATGTCATTCCTCCATTTTCCTCTCTTAATGTTGTCATGTGGCCACATGACGACATTCTGGCCAAGGAAAGGTGCACTGCCGCTTAGTGGGAGTCTAAGCTGAGATGTGATGGCTGGAGCTGTGGCGCCATCTTGGACGCGAGGAGGGAGCCACATCCTCCATTGCCCACCTCGAGGTATTCTGTGGGATCTTCTGTCCTATTTAAGCCCATATTTTGGTTGTCCCTGTTACCGACCGCTGAACTAAAATCCTAACCGATACTGTGACCCTAGCTTCTATTCAGCCACCCTGACAGTCTTTACACGGAGCCTGAATCCCTAGTGCTGTGCCCTGGGCCCACTTCTTCTTGGTCTGCACTCTGAAGAGTCATCAGGAGTCATTCCCCCTGTGTAACCCTCCACTCAAACTGCATTCACCCAGACCCCAAAAGCTATTCCCTTATTTCTCTTTACAGTCAGTCTCCTTCCTCCCTGATGCCCAATACCCAGGCCACTTGCCACCGTCACCCCATCTCTCCTCAGCATCCTTCACAAATAGCGAGATTTCTTAGCATTTTATAAACAACAATCCTTCAGTCCAGATTTTGAGATAATACTGCTTTACACTTGTTACCAGAAATATAAAATCGGCTACCTTGTTACTTTTGCCCTAATTCCTTAGAGGAAAATCCACAATTATCGTTCTCCCCCCACTGTGGACTGTGGAGATGCGGCATGATAGGGCTCTGCAGGAAAGCACCGAGGGAGGACAGAAAGGGGGTCAAGGAAGATTGACCCTCCCCTGAGATGGAAACTGAGACTTCAAAAACTGTGCCCTTAAGCTCTTGCATAACTTGTGCAAAGTTAGGAGGTTACACAATTGACTAGATTTGAAGTTGGGGGGTGGATAAGGAGGGAGGAGGAGAGGGAGGCAGACAGATCTGGAGCGAGCAAGCGATGGCAAGCAAGGGCTCTGCATTTCAAACCCAGTGAGAGCTGCTCCTACTACATTAAAAAGAGCCAGGTTGGCTTCTGGGAGCCTCTACGTCAGCAGATGGTGTGGGCAACATCTCTCCAACAGCTGAACAAGGCAACTCAAAAGTCACCCACATAGGGTCGCCCTCATGACTACATGAGTAGTTACTTTAGGGGTGAATGCCTTCTAGAACTTTCACAAACTCTTTTAACCACATATGTTAATGCAACTTTTATTCTTTTTCCGAAGTGCCTATATTTTACGAACCTTGCCCTTGCCAACTACAGTCCTGCCACTCTACATAAGTACTTTGATGTACTGTCAACCTCATTGTGGGTGAGGGGCAACTGCATAGGAAAATTTGGCAAAATGTATCCATTTGCATCTTTGAGAGCATTGTGATGGGTATCTGTGCTCCTCGGGGACCAAGAACGCCATTTCCGCTTCACAGGATGGGTCACATGGGACTGTGACGTTGGCAGGATCCTGTCGGCTTGCCCCCCACAACCAGAACATCTGCTAACAGCGTGCCCCTCCACTTAACTGCAGCCTAATATGAATTTCCCCCTGAAATGCAGCCTTTCCAGTCATGGCCTAGGCTAGGTTTCGGGTCTTTGGGGCCACAAGAGAAATTCTAGCAATTTAGGGTAACACAGCCGTGCCTCTGCCCTTAGCAATGTCTTTATCTCATCGGTGAAGTCCCCAGTGTCCTTTGAAGTTCTGACTGATCCCACTAATGCCCTAAGAAGCCTCCTGCCTTCCCGAGGTTAGCCTCTGAGGAACGGGCGGAAGAGAGAAGGCCCTATTCCCACCGTCACGTGCACCGTTATCTTGTGCCCGGCCCAGACTCACACAGGAGACGAGCCCAAAGAACAGGTAAGGTCCCCGCACTCCAGGGTCTTCCAACCTTGGGAGAGTAAAGAGCACACAAGCCCTTCACACCAATCTGTCCCCGTTCTTAAAGCCTCTTCTCCCAGCTCATCTTTCTCAACTCCTTCATGTTTGTTTCTGCAGACATCTTAGGAGCTCAGTGTGCCTCAAAGACTGTCTGGAGCCGAGTCACTCTCGGTCTTCTGTGAGCATGGGACAGCAGGCATCTGTGACAGAGGCCATCGTGACACCCCAGAGCCAGTACAACATAGCGGGGCTCTCTCAGAAAGTTTACACTGAATGGAGAGGCAGTCCTCACTGGCCCTTTGGATTTTATGTTCTTCAGCTACCAGAGAGACAGACAGCAAGAAAGCCCATGAATAATCACGATCTCACACAGATGCGATAAACGTTACTAACAAGCACATTATAGTAACACACCTTTCCCTCCATGCTCCGGTGTTCTAGCTATTCGCCCCTGATTGTGAACTTCATGCCTAGAAGGCGAGTCTGATCCTGTGTTTCCCGAGCTCCTTCTGTTGAGGAGAGCAGGTGGCAGCGGGTAGGCTCGAGGCAGAGTCGGGTTTCTCTGCCCCAGTGCAGGCTCTGGATCGGGCCATCCTGAGCCCCACCCCACGCAGGAGCTGGGGGGGACCCTCCAGAGAAAGAGGAGCCGCTAGGCTTTAGATCAAGAACATTCTGCCCATGAGCTCTGCCAGGTTCATTTGAGTGACCACATCCACCCACGGCCCCCACGAGAGATACGGGCCCCACGTCTCCTGCTCCGAGGCCTGCCTGAGTTGGATCCACAGAAATCTGAGAGTTCTGTTTGGGGGATGGGAGGGGTGCAAGAAAAGGTTCGCTATGGACGTAAATTAAGTAATAAGAATACCCTGAGCGGGAAAGAAAGAGAGGGAGGGAGGGTTAGTAACTACTATCTCATGGTTTCCCGCTCACATGGCTCCACTTCCAAAATCTCATCTTGTTCCAGTCATTAGTCCTGGGGGCTGATGAGACCCACACTTGTCCAACCGAACTAAAATTCAGTTAGAAAATCCATTCATTACCATAATTGTTGTTTTTCAGGGAAATCTGAGTCTAGCTACCTCTTTTCCGCTGCCAGCATTTTAATAACCCTGACGTCACAGCACAGTACGAAAGCACGGCCAGCCCTCTCCTTCCATCCACGGGCCGCTGTGCCACTGACCGGCTGTGTGGCTTTGGTTAAATGACTTCACCTCTCTGCAGAGCCTCAGGCTCCTGGTCTGCAAAAGGGAGATGACAGTACACGAAGAGATGTTAATCAGGATGGAATGGGTCCCTATTTGTAAAGCACTCACAACATCCCTGGGATACAGACAGCACGGTTAACTGTTATCATAGACATACCGCCATCTGGTTAGACAAAAGAAACGCTTCTTCGCCCTGGAGGTGCTTTCAGGCTGATGCACGGATGCGGAGGGGGTGGGTGCCTGGGAGGGAAGCAGTTAAGGAGATGAGCCGAGCCGCGTGGCCACGGCGGCCTCACTGGCCCCAGCACCTCTGGTCCGGCTCCACCGCCGGAACCAGTCCGAGCTTGCTGCGGCCCGCTCCAAAAATCATGCCTATCACTCTGAATCTGGACTGAAGAGCCCCACACAGCCCCACACGGCCGCAGCAAGTCTGTTCTTGCCAGGCTGGAATAGCCAGAGCCCGGGGGGGATGGTTGGAAAACACATTCTGGACGTGCAGAGCCAGTCCCACAAACGTGCTGGGAACTTTGATTAACACGGAAACCCACATCTCAACAGCTCTCTCCCAGAAAGAAAAAGCTATTCCAACCCAGGAGGAATGGAGCTCAGGGTCTCCTCTCACAAGGGCTGCCAGACATTAGAGGCTGCATTTCAAATCGGGCGCAACACTAGGACTGGGCCTCCTCGGAGGTCTGTGCCCCTAAATGTGGGGCCGAGGGAGGGTGTGCACACGGTAAGCTGTGGGAAAGCCCCAGAGAAGGCAGGATACTCATCTGTATGTAGGAGACCACCGTGGAGCTGGTTAGAAAAAGATGTCATCTGCATTATAATTAATATTTATTTTACTCTGCTCCTGCCTCTAAGAAAAGCTTCCCAGTTCCCATAGAATTTTAAATTGTGCAAATCACCAGGAAAGATCCTGTCCCCAGGCCCAGGGGCTGAGTGTAGAAAGGGAAAGACTGGAAAGTCACCATTTCACAGCCATCGACAATCATGACGAAGCCATGTGCTGACTTACTTGCCAGCAGGGGACGACAGCCTGGGCCCTGCCCTCAGGAAGGCACAGCGTTCTGGAAGACCACACACAGAGAAACAGTTCAAACTCAGCCCTAAGCTCGGGGACACACTGCCTGGATCTTATCCCTGCCCTTCTGCCGGAGCCTGGGCAAGTCACTCCACCTCCTCAGCCTTCGGTTCTCCCGTCACAACGGGAAAAGTCGCTGCAGCCCCATGCAGGTGTGGGGTGGGTCCCGGGACCAGACGCACAGCAGTTGCGGCACGTCTCACGGCCCCACCATGTGCAGCAGGCTGGGGGAGAATGCAATCAGCGTGCAGGGAGAAGAGGAGCAAGACACAGAAGGTGCCCCAGGGGAACACACATCCCTAGGCCCCAGCTGACTTCATCAACCAGCAAACGCCCCTCGTGACCTAAGCCAGTTTGCTCTGGACTCCTGTCACCTGTGTCAAAGCAGTCCTGATTCAGAAAGGCAGGAACTGGACGAAGGGGAGTCGGACCCCGGAGGCTGAGGGGTTAGACCTTCATGCTCCAGACAGTGAGTCACCGAAAATGTCTGCCTAGATTTTCAACAGGCAACAGGTACAAAAAAGGTGCTTTTAGACAGATCGATCTGGCTGCGGTGGCCAGAAGGGCAGGGCTGGGCTGGGCCCAGGGCGCAAAGTCAGTTCAGGACTTCTGAAATGTGATGATGGCCAAATCTCTATCTCCAGCCCTTAAGGTGGGTGCTGGGATACTGACCAGAATCCATTCCAGAACTTGGGTGTCGATATAAATAAACAGAACTCATCTCTGCAAAGTCTGCCCTTCTCCCCCTTTCTTGGTCACTGGCACCTCCTCTGACCTCAGCACCCAAACTAGAACCCTCAGAACTGGCTTCCACCAATATAGAAATTCCTGATTCTACCTCTTCCCAGCAGACATTCTAATCCTCGCTGAGGTTACCCTGTTCTGTTCTCCCGGAACTTCTGCAATAACCTCGTAACAACCTTGCTACCTCCATCTCTGGGCCCACACTCTGTCACCTATGATGCCACATCCTTTCCACAGCATTCCCTGCTTGGAGATGTTAGTCAAGGGGTGCCCCAGCGAGGGCTGATATGAAACCCAGAGACTCTCCTAGCACCCCCACAAAAAAACATTTTTACTCTCCCAGGGCTCAGACCTGGTTCATGGGGGACACGGACCCCTATCCTGCCTTATCCTCCCAGACCCCTGAACTCTGAATGCATTTCTTTTAACCCCAGTGAAATGAACCACCCCCCTTTGCAATATACTGACATCACATACCAGGATCCAGGTCTGAATCTGCAAGAAGGCCTATGTGAGGACCCTTGGGAATCCCCCCAAAGTAACTGGCAGAAGCTTGACCTGTGGGGGAGATGGACCAGGGTACTGCCGTTATGCAGTGGGGGTCCATGAGTCAACAGTGACACCCCCCCCCCAGAGGCTCCAACTGCCTGGTGGGAGCCCAGGTTGGGAAACGGGGAGAGGACAGAGGGGGAGCTGGATGAGGCAGACAGGGGCCCTGAAGGCCTAACTAAGCCATCTTTTCTTCTCTAAACCACTAATGACAGCTAGCCCGTGAGGCAGTGTAGTCTGCTAGACATAAGCTCTTCGAGGACAGAGGCCAGGCCATATTTGCCTTTGGTTCCCTGAGCCTAGCCTCGTGCCTGGCACACAGCAGGTGCCCAGTAAACACTGGCTGACCGGAGCTAAGCTTGTCACCGGGTGGGGAAAAAGAGAGTTTGGATGTTGGTCAAGAACAGGTGACCCTGGCCACCTTTCTAGACTTTGCTTAACTTGTTTCTCTACGTGCCAAGAGGGTAAGAGTTCTCACTTCCTAGGGCTACCTGCTCTAGGGCTCAGAAAGCACGGGGCACCAGCACCCGGCCTGGCACACCGCAGGCGCTAGCTTGACACGATGCAGAATTTGAAAGCCTTTTCCAAGAAGACTGGTAGCCACAAGAATGGAAAGTTATTTCACCAAAGAATGTTTTTTTAAAGACTTATGAAATCCATCAGAAGGTTTTAGAGATAGCCTTTGAGAATTGAGTTCTGATGGAATAAAAAAGCTAGAAGCTGGAATAACCGATTTCT
Source organism: Ursus americanus (assembly GCF_024610735.1). Taxonomy (NCBI): domain Eukaryota; kingdom Metazoa; phylum Chordata; class Mammalia; order Carnivora; family Ursidae; genus Ursus; species Ursus americanus. The sequence continues at coordinate 44,948,343 of NC_142138.1, forward strand.
CCTGAGGCATGGGTTTGTTTATTCTGTTTATTTCAGATTGAAGTCGACAGTTCTTGGGGTTCTAAGCAGCGCTGAATCTTTTTTTTTTTAAGATTTCATTCATTTATTTGACAGAGAGACAGCCAGCGAGAGAGGGAACACAAGCAGGAGGAGTGGGAGAGGAAAAAGAAGGCTCCCAGCGGAGGAGCGTGATGCGGGGCTCGATCCCAGAAAGCCGGGATCACGCCCTGAGCCGAAGGCAGACGTTTAACGACGGCACCACCCAGGCACCCCAGCACTGAATGTTTCTATCTGCGCAGGGTGACGCTGACCACCTGTGAGAGGGCACGGTCCCCGGTGGGAAGCACTTCGCATGCACGCACACATCCCGGTACTAACAAGTGCTCCTGCTTAGCTCCAGCGGGCTCACGTGTCCACAGCACACAGGTGACAGAGCGGCAGCGTGAGTGTGCAAAACAGTCGGGTTTTGCACAAGGCTGAGAGGCCCTGGTACAGAGATTATGTGTCTTCCAGGGCCTTGGATGTTCAGTCATAGATGTTTTTTGTTGAATTTTTAAAATTGAGATGATTTTCTAGTCATTCATTCTCTGATCAGGGCTGGCAATTAACTTGCTTGAAATAAAAAAATGAGGGGCGCCTGGGTGGCTGAGACAGTTAAGCGTCTGCCTTCGGCTCAGGTCATGATCTCAGGTGCTGGGATCGAGCCCCGCATCAGGCTCCCCACTCAGCGGGGAGTCTGCTTCTCCCTCTCCCTCTACCTCTCCCCCTGCTTGTGCGCTCTCTCTCAAATGCATAAAGTCTAAAAAAAAAGAAAAGAAAAGAAAAGGAGGAAGGGAATCTGTGCATGACAAGAGGGGAAAGGGAAGGGAGGGGAGGGGAAGGGAGCAGAGAGAGAATGAAGAGGGAGGCAAGCTTCTGGGCTATTCTATCCCAGTCAGGAGTGGCGGGCCAGAGCACCCAGAAGCTATGGGCTCTCAAACAAAAGCTTCCCTTCTTCTGCCCTGGGCGATTTATTCAGTTGACAGAGAGGTTGACAATAGTCCAGGCCTCTTATCAAGTAGCACCAACCGTGCAGGTCACATTCTTCTAGAAATCGAACCCAGAAATTATGATCACAAACAACACTGTAAGTGTCCTGGTGGTGTGGATCATCACGCAACATTGGTCTATTTTCTGAGCGAAGCCCGCATCCTCCTTTGAGCTGCTGGGAGACCCCTCAGGGAGGTGCCTCGAGCGGCCACCAGGTGGCCCAAGCTGGGACAATGCAGGAGTCCAAAGGACAGAGAGCCTCATCTCGAATCCACCGAACCTGTGAAGCCTTGGAGCCTGCGTCATCGCAATCCCTAAATAAGCATGAACATACGAAGGGACTGAGCTCCCTGTCTCCAAAGAGCACACGCTGGATAACCGTGACATTAAGCTTTCTGAAGCCTTCCCGAGGCTGCTACACGCAGGACCGTCCTGCAAGCCACTCTGCCTAAAAATGAGATTCTTTGGAGATGTCAGAAACTCAGCCCCTTTGAGTCCCTGCCCTGTGTTGAATTTCAAAGCAGTGAACTAGTGTATCATCAAATTCCAAAGTATATCAAGGGCTTTTAGAAGATCCAAGTGGTATTTTTTTACCATTGAAAACCTGCATAAATTGATCATGAACCCACAGGATGAATAAATCCCAGTTACTCCTGCCACTCTTAACCTTGCCCACAGGCCAAAAAATAAAAATCCAGTTCTCCCCAAGCTTTAAGCCCAGCAATTCTGGGAAGGACCCCTCAGATGTTTCCATCAGAGGCAGAATGGAAGGAAGGAAAGAAGGTAGCATTTGTGGCAATCTTTGAACCTCGATATGAAACAATTTGTATATTGGGTTCTGTGTCACCTTTTATTGACACTCACTGGCTTTATGGCTTGCCTAAAAATATTTTATTATACTCCCAAGATAAAAGAAGAAAGGCTTGAAAGTACCGATGCAGCTTTCCCACTGGGTGCTAGGCTACACAAACAGCATTTCCGTGCTAAGAACTGCGATTAAAGCCAAAGGCTTTAGTTAAGTAAACAATTAACTTTGTAAATAAAAGCCCAGAGAGGAAAAACAAATGTCAAATTCAGATTTTAAATATCCCATTTGGTAGACAAAAGCAAACGGTCGCATGGGCAGTTGGGCAGCCTGGTCCGGCCCAGCGTGTGGGCCCACGGTGGCCGGGCCATTGGCTCCGGGACACGTACAGCACAGTGGCACTGCATCTAAGGACGTACCCCTCACACACCGCAGGAGAAAATGTCCACATTGATTACAACAGCTGCCTGGCAGATGGCAAGAAAGTACTTGAGGAAAGGCGCTTATTTGAATTCACACACGAGTGCTCTCTGAGCTAGGAGGGAGGGACCCCGAGCATGTCCCCACCTTTTAAGTGTTGGGCTGTTGACAAATAGGGACCTCTGGTCTCACCTGGGCCCCTTCCCCTGAGCCAGCTCCTTTCAATCCTTACATTAAAGCTCAGTGAAACAGTCTTCGTGGGCAGCTTCCTAACCCATACGTACTCCTCCCGCCCTGGGCCACAGCGCCGCAGAAACAATGAGGAGGTCAGTTCTAAATCGAGAGTGCGAGAGCCACTGGGACACCGTGCCTCTGATTAGACCCAGAGACCAAGCGCCTGCCACGCCACTCGGCCTCCTCGACTAGAGCTGATGGGAGACGCAGGCGTGGGTAAGAATGACTCCGTGGTTTGAGGGGACAAGACGTCTGAAGAGAAGGTACAGCAGCGGTTTTGCGGAAGTTCTCCGAGTTCTCTATCCTATCTGAGGTCAGTGAGGGCGTCTGGCCCCTTGTGAGCAAGCCATCGGTAGCGAAGACATCTCATAAAATCTCAGAAAGTTTAAGCATTCTGAAACACTTCAATTAATTTGATGTTAATGTTTAAGTACCTTGAGGACCTAAATTTCTCCTTTCCAAATCCTAGAAAGAATCTCATCTTCGGAAAAGATTCTGCAGATGGCTTTTGATGCCATTTTACCATTTTAGAATTAAACCCGTATCATCTATCACACTTAACACCAGATTCTTACTCTGGTGCCATTAAAAACTAATTTGCAATTTGCTGTTAAATTAAGATGATTCATTTTCCTATCACATGTGAGTTTTCTTTTCACAGACAGACGATGATACGGGGGCCCCCAGACCCTGGTGCAGACAGGAGACTGCCATCGAACCCACTGCAGAGCCCAAATCCAAGAGATTTCCTTTTTATTCATGATCAATCCTTACCAAACACTTATCAAAAGAGGCTCATAAGCCATGAATAGGAAATATGAAGAGAACATCTGTGGAATTCCTTGTTTAATCAAGGCTCTGAGAAATTTCCATTATAATTCTGCTTCCCATGTGTGTGAATGAAAAAGTCTAGTTTTATTTAAATTGTGTGGGTTGGAGTCTTAACACGGTGCACCCCCTAGTAGTAACTGGATCCCCCCCAGTTTAGCTCATTGTATTAGGCTCCCCATTCTGATGGGTGCCCATAGCTCCCTTAGATCTCTAACCCCAGTTGCCTTTCATCCCCCATCACTCTCTAGGCAAGATCTCCACGCCTTCCCATCCCGCAGGATCATGACGTTACTGCCTTTGACACTTGGTTTTATTTTGATGGAACAGCAAGCGACTGAAAATTATTTTTCACAGGAGACTGATGAGTCTAAAAACTGTAGGAGGAATTCAAAGTTGGACAGCATGTCGCACACCCCACAACAACCGACGCGGCCACTCTCCTTCACAGTGGTCACCTACACGGGCGGGAAACTGCTCCACACGCTCCTTATACCGTAAGATCTCCTTCCACCGCTGCCTGCCCCGGTGGCTTTGCCCATCATGTTCTTACCCTCTCGACAAAGCGCCCGGGGACTCACTCAGTGTTCAGCACCAAGGGGTCTCATCTTTCCCTGGCAAACGATAAGCTGAAACACAGTGAGATTTTCAACAAGCCATTTGTTAGCATGTTGCCCGGCTGAAAAAGCCGGGCCGGGTACCTTCCCCTCTAGATCTAATTTAGCGGATGGCTTCCGGAAGCAGCCTGCAGAGGACAAGCCGCCTCATCATCCCCATGAGGCAGCCCTGGTTTCTGATTCCTCCCAGCGAGAAATCAGATTGCCACACTTAGGAGGAAGGCTGAAGGTCCCTGCTTGCACTTAACCATTGACTGGGTCTGTGAAATAGAAGGTTTCGAATAAAAGCTGAGTACCAGTTGACCTATGACACCCCCCTTTCTACTGCTTTGCTCCCTTTCCCCAAGTCCTTGACTTCCGATGGTACTTCTCCCACCGGGCCGGCACACGGCTAAATGAGACAACGAAGTGAAATATTAATCACTGGGTCTTGGCCACGAGATTCCATTCAGGAAAAGTAGTGCTTCGTTAGCATCTATGGGGAAAGGAGAAACAGAGACCGCCCTGGCTAAGGCAGACCCCAGGGTAAGGGTTTGGAGACCAGCTGACCAAAGCTCAGAATGCAAGGAGATGCAAGCCAGAAATGTTTCCCACTGGCGATTCAACCTTGTTAGTTCATCTCAATCCAAAGTAGGAGTGATTTGGTGGATCACAGCTGTTCTCCAAAACAGATGCCCTATTTGTGCTTCAGCTGAATATCAGAAAGTCGAAACCAACTCAATTCAAATATAGTTGACCCTTGAACAACACAGGTGAGAACTGTGCAGGTCCACTCACATGCGGGGCTTTTTGGGTAAATACAGCGCAGTATTGTAAATGTATTTTCTCTTTCTCATGATTTTCTTAAGAACATTTTCCTTTCTCTAGCTTACTTTACTGTAAGGATGCAGTGTATAATACATAAAACATACAAAATACGCATTAGTGGACTGTTCATGTTAGGCTCCAGTAAACAGTAGGCTCTTAGTAGTTAATTTGTACATGAGCTTTCCACGGAGGGGTTGTTCAAGGTCAGCTGTATCATCCTTTTCTTAATTCACCTTGAATGAATGAGGCACTACTGAATAAACAAAATGCATCATGGGTGAAAGACATTAGGAGATGTAATTGGAAAGAAAAATGAGAAATGCCAAACACCCAGAGGAAAATCCAAAGACTCTGAAATCTTTCCAGCGTGGGGTGTAGAAAAAATGACTTTCCAAATTTACCTCTAAAAAAGCTTACCATGACTAACAACGGTCTCAGACATCTGTGTTAGGATAAAGCACATCATATGTCAGGGCCAAGTACACAGTAGGTTCTCAGTAAAACCCAGTGATTCATCACAAGATGGGTTTTGGCCAAGCATCGACTCTACCACTTCCAACATACAACTCACACGCCACTTTAAAGGCATATTTCTCCCAGAGGAACTCAAAGCACTTGACACCCACGTATCTCGTCTGACAAGCTTTTGAAAACCACAATCACCATGCTAGAGGTCATGACAGAAATAGGAAAACAGCAGCTGAACTTCAGAGAACCAAGACACCTAAAACAAGACAACTCAGATCTCATGAATCTGTACAACATCCCTGGAGTTAAACAGGTAGTAAGAAGATTCCTATCTCCCAAGAGAAAACATCACCAAGGCCCTGAATGTTCATGATTTGCTCAGACTTACAGAATAGGACTGACTAAAAACTAGAATTCAAGCCTCCCAAAGAATATAAAGAACTGGAAATGTTTAGTCCATACAGAACAGACTTAAAAGAAACACGAGGGCTGTGTGGAAATAGCTGAAGGCTTGGGCTGTTGCCATCCCAAGATGATGGTCAAATAGTCTTGGTTTAAGTCCCTAGGGAAACTAATCTAGAGTCACGCACACACACAGTTTTATTTCTAGGTGTTCACTCATACCAGCCAATTTGGTCTCCAAATAGACATGCTCACAATAACACGAGCGAAGAAATGCATCTGAAGGCCTGTTAGGCCCACTTAGCTGCAGAATAAGGTAGACAACCCCCCTCAACGTCAGGAGGGACATTCTAGCAATTAGAGTTGTTTGTGCGGGGGAGTGCGTTGCCTCAAGGGCGCAGTATGCTCCCTGCATCTAGAAATGACAAACACAAAGGTGAAATAATTTCCTATGAAGATTTAGGGCAGGAGGACCAGTTAGGAGGCTACCACGGAATTTCAACCAAGAGATGGCGAGGCCTGAAGGAGCACAGTACTGGTGGCAGAGTCAGGGAGGAAGAGACAGATGACAGAAACGTTTAGGAGTAAAATCCTAAGACATAACTGATGAGATATGAAAATAAGAACAGGGGGAAGAGGCATGGGAGCTTCTGGAAGATGCTGACGCACCAACTCCCAACACAGAAGCACAGCCAGAGCGGGTCTGTGGTAGAGGCTGCAGGGGCTGAGGGGCCTGTGGGAGTGGCTCACCAGGCTGTGGGGAGGAGGACCGGACTGGCCACGAGCTGGGGACTCCTCCGAAGGAGGGGGAGCCTATCTCAACTGCCACCTACAAGATGGGGCGTTGAGGGCGTATCAGAAGAGGGCTAGGGGACACTGGCTTTTAAGAGGCAGGCCAGAAAGCGAAACTGAGGGAAGTGTCTTCATCTGTTGGAACTTCTATAAGAAAAATACCACGCACTGTGTGGCTGAAGCCACAAACATGTTTCTCACAGTTGTGAAGGCAAGTCCAAGATCAAGGTGCCGGCAAACTGAGCGTCTAGCCTGCTTCCTTGTTCTAGATAGCCCTCTTCTCCCCGTGTCCTCACCTAGCAGAAGGGGCAGGAGAGTTCCCTGGGGTCTCTTTTGCAAGACCACTATCCCGTTCATAAGGGCTCCACCTACCACCTCCTAACACATCACACTCGAGGTTAGGATTTTGACATGAATTTTGGGGGGACACAAAGATCTAGTCCCTAGCAATAGGGTGGGAGTGGTCAGGAAGGATCCAGGGGAATAAGTAGAGTGCAGTGTCCTAGCCGGCGAGAAAACAGACTTTCAGGAAGGAAGAGCCAATAATGCCAAGTGCGGCAGAGTTCCAATAAAACCGGAATTGGACGGCATCCACTGGACTTGGCAAGGCTGCTGGTGGGGCGAAGGAGGCTGAGTGGCCATTGGGAAGTGAGGAAGCAGAGATTGTGTTAATCAGTTCTTGGGTGGAGGAAGGACCAGGAAGTAAAGACATGGAAATAAGTAGTATTGTTAGACTGAGAAAGACTGAAGCATGTTTACAAACTAAGAGGCAAGTGTTGGTGGGGAAGGACAGTCTGAAGGTCCCTGAGGAGAGACCAACGGAGAGGAGGGGGTGGTCATGGGCACAGGTGTCTGGGCCAGCCTCGGTCAGGGAGAGGGACACTTCATCCTCAGAGGAAGCGAGGATCTGGATCTGGATCTAGCTGTGGCTTGTGGGGGCAGGGGTGGGGACGGAAAAATACGGTGCCTGATGCTCTTAACTGCTGCTGTGAAGAAACAAGATCTGAGTTTTTAAAAAGGACCTAAAGAGAAGGCGGAGGGAGTCAGACCAGAGCGAGCCGAGCAGGGACAAGCAGAGCAGACAGGAGGCTTCAAGGACACAGGCATGAGTTGGGGGAGACGCTGGTTGTGCTTCTTGAGCTCGTGCTACCCGCAAAGGGACCGGGCCCCAGACCTGCCCCTGCTCCCCCAGCCACACTGTTCACGGGGCCCGCTGGCCTGCGCTGTCCGCTCGCCCACCGTCTCTCCTTCCGCTCCCGACTGCGGCCCGAGGTCCAGTGCATGAGGCGCTCTCTCTCTCTCTCTGGCCCATGCATCCTCCGCCTACTGCTCCTTTAGCAGCCGCTCAGTGTTACCTCCTCCAGGAAGCTCCCTGCCCCAGGGCTGGAGGAAAGCCTTGGCCGAGTATTCGGCCTGCCTGGCGCCCGCCAGGCACGGCGGAGTCCCCTGCACACCCATCTCCCCGGTGGACACGGCACTGCTCCTTCAGGGCAGGAGCCTGCACGTGTCCCCAGCGTCCAGCAGCTCCTCGGCACACACACCGGGGTGCGGGAGGAGCCCCCACTGTAAGGAGGAGGCTGGCCCCCGGGTCTCTCAAATTCCATCTTATTAAGAAACTGGGATTCTAGCCCCTTGGTTCTCTGTGCAGAACTGCTTCTGTGACAGCACACGTGTTTCAGAGTGGACCCTGAGGAGAGCTGTTCTCTATACAAACTAAAAGCCTGATCGTAGGTCTTTGTAAGCCAGAAAAATAAGCTGCAATGTTCTCATGGCTGGAGCCAGATTCCAACAGTAGCCCCTGGGGCTGTGGACATGCAGTGGCGATCCAGATAGGACAGAGAAGCCGCAGTCCGAACTCATGAGGCACCCCTCCTCGCCCTGCCCCGCCCCTCCCATTCCCAACCAGGGCAGCCCCAGTTTCCTCTGTTGGCTTGGAGACATCCCAAATGTGCATCAGCTAAACGACCCCAGAGCTGTCTCTGACATCTTCAAACCCAGTGACAGGGCCCTGGGGCCTCCACGTACTGTGGACCTCTCACGTGGCAGAGCAGGAAGATCTCTGTGGCCCGAGCACCCTGACTCTCCAGCGTTCTCCCCCCCCTCCGCCCCCGTTTGGCACAGGTCCCTTTCTCTTTAGTCCTGGAGGTGATAAACCCACTAACAGAATTTTCCCAGGATCCCAGTCTCATTTCTGCTTCCCACCCACGTCTCTCCAACAAAAACAAGGCCTCGGCAGGGATCCAAGCTCCGGGGTCTGCGGAGAGGGGATGCTGGGACCCAGCCGCCATCAGGCATGTCCTTCCTTTCCCTGATGCTGAAACCAGATTCCTCAAGCTCCCAGATGCCAATGGAATGCATTTAGGTCTCTTTAAAAAAAAAAAAAAAAAAAAAAAAAAGCTGCGCTAGGCTTTTTTTTTTGGTGGGGGGGGGGGGAGGCAGGAGAGATAAATGAGCAACTAGCAGCCTCCATGAGGAGAGGCTGAGTCACCTTGGAAACACACCTCCCGGGTGGCTTTTTCCACCTTGCACAGTTCATGATGATGGTGCATCAGCCCCCCTAAGACAGCTGAGGCCATCGTCCACACCAGGGTGGAGGACTAGTGCCCAAGCTGTCACAACAGCAAAGAGACCACGGGACTGGCCACAGCGAAGGCAAGCAGGACCTCAGCTCTACCACATTCACACAGGAAGGCAGTTTCTAATGAAAACAAGTTCCAGGAATCCAACCCTCAAGGGATGGCAGATGGGACACCTTGGGCTGTAATGTGCATTCAGAGAGGCTCCAAATCCTTTCTGTGGGGGGCAAAGGAAACAACTGAAAGCAAAACAAAACACAACAGTAGCAACAGCCCGATTTCAGCTCTTTCCACTATAGAGCGCTTGATGGCCACAAAGATGATCAAATCTATGTGTGGGAAAGCATATGCTTAAAACCCATTGCCTTCTAGCCATGACTTCTCATTGATAAGACCACTGCCACTGGACTTAGCGGCTGGTTAGCCAAGACTCGGTGGCTCATTCATCCACTGACTCTGTATTCCAAACTCTGTTGAGGCTCCTTCAGAAATGTGGCTACTCTGTACCTGCCAGGTAACTCGGGTTAAAGCCATACTGCTCCTCCTCAGGGGTGACCGCTGGTAAGGCTGGCAAAATTCAGCTCCTTTCCCCCTGTCCCCACACAAGAAAAATCAGAGACACGGGGACAAGAAGTGGAGGTTTGTTCTTACTGCCAGTTCTAGAAACGGGATCTACCGTGCTGCACACCAAATTCCTTCTGGGGTTCACGAGGGACCTAGAACAGATTACCTGTTCTCTGAAAAGCAGTTCGACATCCCCCCGAGCTTGGCACTGTTTTTCCCCAACCGCATTGTGTGCGAAAGTATTAATATATACAATATCATCTCATTTTAGATTTCAATGGTCTTAACATGGTATCGTAGAAAGGACATGGGTCTTGAAGCCAGATGAAGGTAGAACCTGGTTTCTACCCTTGGTGCCCCACTAAATGGTTCTGGGTAGGTAATTTCTCTGAGCCTCAGTTTCTCCCCTGTGGGGAGGGGTAAACTAGTGCCCTGCCAACTTGGAGCGCTCATTTTGAGACTCCAGGAAGAGTCTCACTTGCACTCCTTGTGAAGGACCTCACAAGGAAGCTGCAAAGACTTCTGCAAATGTAACGAAATGACATCATGACCTGCTGCTTTTGTAGTAAGTCCTTCAAAGTAGGGGGGCCGTGCCTCCACTGTCATTTATCACCCCCCCCCCACCAAAGAGTGCTTACACATGGATGGGCTACTGCATTTGATGTTCAGGGACTTTTGAACTTGAATGTGCCCCAGTAATGTTATGGATCAATAACATCTTCACTCCAAACTCTTTTCCACTGGGCATAAGCAAAACAGCCTTTCCGTTTCTCGCCCAGGATGTTAAGGTCACGACCCTCAACGTGGCTGGAACATCTCATCTCTGGGCTCAGTTCCCTGGGGGCCAGTGAGGACTGCATACCCTTAATTCTCCTCTCCATTTTTGCTCCCCCATCCCGGTCTCTCTCCTCTCCAGGGCCTTTGTATGCAAGTCCACACGAGGCCCCTAAATACATTCCAAATTCCAGCAAATCTCTGCAAGTAAGATTTTATTCCCTCAAAGTGCCAGTGTGATTGGTCTCCTATGTAATGAAGGAGCTTTTATATTTTTAGTTTTCTTCCCATACAACAAACACTATTAATAACATTCTAGTTTCTCCCGAGATGATATGGATTAGACCAAATGGAAAGTTACCATGGCTACCAGAGTGTTATTTTTGGTATGAGAAATTCATGCCAAGGGAAGCAGCATACACGGTCAAGAACTGGAGCTGTATTTCCGCTTTGCTATCAGGCAATCAATCCCAATTTAATTTTGAAACCCTAATTACAGCGGAAACTAATTATGAGCGGCAAGACCTGAAACCCCTAATTAAAGCCGGAGTCAATAAAGCGAAGCAGCATTATCACTGGGGCGACTCTGGCAGGGATTTAAGCCCAGGAGGACTTTCCCTCCCAGGTAACTACCGAAGCGAAACAGGGCAGGGGAGCACGCCTCGGGGCTCGGTGGGAGACCCTAAGCTGGGTCTGGAAGCTCACCAGTGTCTGGTGAGCGAGCAAGTCGGGTCCTCTCTCTGCACCAAACTGGGGGTGACGTGGGAAGCCCGGGTGGAAAGGAGGTGTTTCTGTGACCAGTCACCGCCCCCAGAGTGGTCAGGGGAGGCCAGGGAGGGAGAAGCTGAGGGACGGCTGTAGCCCATATATCACTGTGGCCTTTCTGTATAGGCCTTGAAGGACATAACAGCAGAGGAACAGGGGCACCCAAACAGAATCTCGTCTCCCTCAGACCCAGGTATTTAGGGGCTGTTTCCTCACATACCGATGCTGAGTTGCACTTTTCTGAATTAGCAGAAGCTGGCTTGTGGAAGGACTTCCATTAGAGTGAAAACCTACTGCCAATCTGAAGCACACGGTCCCTTTGGGACCTCCTGGTCTATCTTTGACAGCTTTAAAATACCATTAACGGCATGACTTCATCTACCCGACGCTAGAATGATCCATATTTAGGCCAGAAGCCACATGGTCCTCATATCACCCCACTGGGCTCCAGGACAGAAAGGGGCTCTTCAATCAGGGAGGAAACACTTTTAACTGACGATTAATTGCTCATCCCCCTCCAAACTCCCTGACAAAGAGACAAAAATGAACTTTGCTAAGTGGTTAGAACGCTGCTGCTCTGAACACTCCAACAGGGCAATAACATCGGAGGAAGCCTAACCTCTTCTCACTCGGTGTCTGTTTTTCTACAATGGCCTTCTTCTCCCTTTAGCAGGTTTTCCTGTTACATCTTTCCTGAGAGTTCTTTTCTTTTCAGCATTATTGAGACGGAAGCAGCACATCGTAACCTGCTGAAGCTTTTCCAGTCGCACGAAGTCGGTCAGTCCCTCGGGAGACAGAGCTCCACCATCCGGGTGGGAGGAATGTCACGGGGGCTTTAGATTCCTACCCCCGTGAATAAGGCAATAAGGGCTGACAGAATTTTCCCGAGGCAGACAAACCCACGGATCGATGAGAGTCTGTACTCGTCTTCATTCTTAGTGTGGTCACAGGCAGGCAACAGAGAACACGGGTCTTGTCTTGAATTAGTCAAATGAGGTTCTTTGAGTATTTTCATCAAAATAAATAGTGTGAGGACATATTACGCAAAACCTTTTGGCACTGGTGTCTTGTAACAAAGGTTCAACATGAGAGCAGTAAAGACAAGACAGTTCCAAACACTGAAGCGTTCTGGAACCCGGCTGGGATTGGAAAGGCGGTATTTGGTGGTTTCTGCATGTGACATACACCACTGACATAATGCCCCAGCAGGTTCAGCGGAGAGCGGCTCAGCCAGCTCACAGCCACGGCGAACAAGGGAGGACAGATACAAAGAGAGAAAGAAGAAAAATAGGTCCTTCGTACTGAGTGACTTTGGTATAGAATTTCCACCCAAGGAGACGGGAAGCGTCCTGAAAAACAGAGCTTCTTCCCCAAACGCACACTTGGAGCCTCATTCTGTGCAGCTGGATTCTGTTTCCAGGGGGAAGCACATCACTAGGGGCTTAGCAAGATCTACCAGCCAAAGAAAGTGCCTGTTTTTACAGCCAGCAGGCCACAAACTTTTTCTGGTGCCTTTTAGAAGACTAAAGCTTTCAAGGCTCCCAAAAGAATCTCCAATGCATCTTATCTCAAAACCACACCTACCTTGGCTCCGAGGAACGACTTGCGGTGGTAGAAGCAGCACAGGGCTGCCGACAGGGCGTGGAAGGCATTGCATTCCTTAGGCATCTTTCAGTGTCCAGTCCCTGGACCACACACTTTTCGGGGGGGGGGGGGCTAAAAGAAATGGGGCTCGGGCGTCAGAGCCCCAGCCCCGCCGCGGCAGCTCTGCTGCTCCTGCCCGTAGTCCAGTGGCCGGCCGGGGGAGTGAGCCGCTCGCTCCTTCTCGCAGGCCAGGCTGGGACTTTTCCCCTCCGCCGAAGCCAATACGATCCACTCGTTCAATTCTGGCAGGCTCGTGTCCAGCCTGCCATGCACACAGTGCCAGAAATTCTCATGTGACCAGACTTGCTTTCTGATGAAATTCTAACCTCTCTTAGAAGAGCTTTGGGCTTTAGCTGTCCCCTCAATTTAGAGACCCAGCAGAAATCATTATCCCTCTCAGGCAGCCTGTCCTTCCCAGGGCTGGGGCACCAGGCGATCAGCTCCTGGACGCTTTATCTGTTGGCTTGTTACCCCAGCAGCTAAGGGTTAAGGAAGCACCCATCACACCACCTTGTGATGAGACAAAGGCTCCTCTGAGAAAAGGACCTAAAAGGCGACTGGGGTGTGACTTTTCCTTAGGACCAATCCTGGAAGTCTGAAGAAACAGGGGCAGGGTCCCTGTCCCCACTCTCCCGGCCCACCCACAGTACTGTTTATTTTTAATTAGAATGCTCCTGGCAGCCAGTTTGCGGCTGATAATGCTGGCATAGCCCTCACTGTGGGCAATAGGTCCTCTGGTGTTTAATTAGCAAGTCTGTCGGCAAACACCCTGGGCACCCCATACCATCCCACCTGGCCGAGCCGTCTGTTGAGAGGCTGGAGGGTCAGGCTGCACACCCTCTCCTGACTCAACTCTGTCTCACTTCGTCTCTTTCCTGCACTTTGAACACGCCATTCGGTTGTCCTCTCTGGCTAACCCAAACCCAGCACTCAGACCAGGTGGCCCACGCAGCCAAGCCATTCTCCTGTGCTAAGAGGCCCTTGCCCCCACCAAGAGCCTCCTGTGACCTTCAGGGGAATGCTTCTCTTCTTGCATTCCAGTCAGAGTCAATGCTCAACACTTCGGGTTTTTAGCAAACCCAGGTTTCTGCCTGTAGCTCTTCCTCTCCTACTGTTCCAAACGTTACCTTTCTACGGCTTCAGCCACTCAAAACTGGAATGTGTCCTGAAGCTTTCTGAAACTTCACACAGGCAGAAACTTGTAATGAGGAAAAAACAGAACCTATTCAGTCCAGAAAGGAACAACACCAGATGAGGCATGAGGGAGGTATGAGAAATAGCCAACAGGATTAGTGTCAAATCCTCAGGAGGCCTCGGCCTTTGGACTAGGTCGAGTCGGCCTGTAAAAATAGAGACTTGTTTGTTCAATGCCTGGGAGCGGCCTCTGTGCTAGAACACGGCCTGAAGGGGCAGAGGGGCAGCCTAATAAATACACGGGATGCAGGGACAGAGGTATAGAGGGTCTGTCACCACAGGAATGATGGGGGAGGGGAAGCTGACTTCCTTTGTGCTCCCTCAGTCCCTGTCCTCTGTGATTTTGGAGGCCAGATATGCAGTCCTGGGGGCTCCTCAGTCCGGGGAAGTCCACCCAAGAACCTGGAAGCAAGCATCAAGGGTGGTGGAGTTCATGGCGCCCTTGGAGAAGGTTCAGTTAGTGGATCGATGCGGTCCTCCAAGAGCCATATACTGTATCCACAAGCAAGCATTTGCTGTTTGCCCTGATTTCTATTAGAAAGGGTTCAAAGGTAAGTCCACATGAGCAGTCAGGGCCCATGGCCTGTGGGGATGACTCATCCATGAGGCCTACAGCCACCAGGTAAGGGGCCCAGTTTTCACCGGCTCATCCCCTTTGGCAGGAAATGCACTCCACCAGGCTAAGAAACTCCCCCAAGAGGCTACAAAAAGCGCCATCCCCAGTAAAGAAAGCAGCTCCTTAAATCCCACACAAAAATTCAGAGAGATTGGCCAAAGCCTCTGAACTCCTACCCTCCCCTCAGAAAGTCTGAATGAAATGCACTCCTGAAAGAAATATACAAATAATTCAGACTTGTAAATGACTGAGAATTATGTCATCAAGTGCTCTGGGGCCAGGGTAAAAGCAACACAAAAGATCCTCAGGTCACTGCAGAATCATGGCTCTTGTCACTTGAGGCTTTCTCTGTTTAAGGAATGTCCCCCAAATGCCCAAAGAATTGCTTGTCAGGATTAAAGAATGGCCTAATCTTATTAGATAACTGTTTCCTAAGCACTTTTTAAAAAAAAATTTGAGAGAAAGAGCGTGAGACAGTGAGCCTGTGCACGAGCGGTGGGGAGGGGCAGAGCGAGAGGGAGAGAAGCAGACTCCCCACTGAGCGCAGAGCCCAATATGGGGCTCGACCTCACAACCCCGAGATCCTGACCTGAGCCGAAACCAAGAGTCCAATGCTCAACCACCTGAGCTACCCAGGCGCCCTGTCACTTTTTAATTTTTTTATTCCACACCAAAAATAATTTCGGAAACAGCACTCAAAGGTTTTAATAAACTACTCCTGAAATGGCCAAGGAAGGAGACTAAAATAACATGTTGTTGCAACTAAAGATGATAATTGTGTGAATTTGCAAAGTGCCCTTCACTGACTTGTTATATTTTTCAATATCTGCATCCATACTGATCAATTCTCCCACGTTCTTCCCAACAGTGGTTATTCTCTTCCAGTTACAAAGAAACAGAAGACTAGGACAGCATGTCACTCAGCAGAGAACGGACAAAGGACAGGGACTCCAGCCTGTGATTGCAGAACCTGGTACTTTAATCACATGGAAACACAAATAAGAGATTTTCTTAATGTCTTATAATTAAACCTGTTACTCACACAGCCTCATAAAAAGGTGGTGACCTGGGGCAGGGGGTCACTCTCTGATGATTTGGTTCATGTGATTTAGGACCAAATTTGGATTCAGAGTTTTCTACACACCGTGCTCTTCTCAGGACAGGGGTCAGCATGTCTAGTGCAGCCCCAGGGACTGGTGGAGAGGGAGCAGTGCTGGGCAGCACACAAAACTCTGGGGAAACTGTGCTCTCTAGCGCCCCCCTCTGGCCACCTGGAAGACTTGTTCCTCTGCACCAAGGGACACACCTGTGAAAAAAGCCAGTCCAGGGCCGCCAGGTAGACCTTGAGGGAGATTCCCATGCCTCCAGGTCAAATGTTGTCCACCCCATCTGGGAAGAGGGTTAAAGCACGCCAGAGGAAGGCCCCTGCTCAATGCCATTTTTTCCTTGGGCAGCCCTAATACTAACCGGCCCTATTTAGTAACCATGGAAACAGGAGCTGCCTGCCAGCCATATCCCACAGATACTGCTTCCTGTCGGCAGCAGCCCTTGGGTTGAGAGAAGCTGAAAGCGTGCAAGAGTCCCTCTCCTAGACAGCTACCGTCCTCACTAGAAGATCAGGCTCCCAGCGAGGCCCTCTTTGACCTGACAGCGGGAGAGAGGTCTGTGAGGAGAAAGAGGTGCCTACCAGGTATTTGCTTTTACCTGTTTGAGGGCAACCGGGGAAACAAAGCTGCCAACACTCCGCCACTCTCCTCCCCAGAGCCAGCCCAGAATCAAGGCATCAAGCCTTATGTGCACTGAGGTGCTCTTGGTCACTGGCCCACAGTCCAAGGACCGCATGCTGTCACCAGAGAGCACTGGTCCAAGGCTACAAGGCCTGGCTCATCCCGGCCCACAGGGACGCACTCAGAGCATCAGTCAAGGGTTGAACACTAGTCGCGGAGGTCAAACAGCTCAGCCTCTCATAGCAACGACTGAGGCTCCACCTCGCCAGCAAGATCTCTCTCTCCCGGCTTTCTGCCCCCACTAAACCCCGGGGATCAGACTCTCGGTGAACAAAATAGCGATAATGAGCCAGGGGGTAAACCCATACTACCGCCACTTCCATTTCCCCTGGTGTCCTAGGAAGCAGGGAAGGTTAACCTGGATTGGCCCAATCCTAAATATCCAAGACCGCCCTCTGCAGGTTCGGCCCTTTGAAAAGCAGCAAGGCAAATACCTGGGAAGCCCTGGGCCAGAAAACGTGTGTTTCTCTGCAACCCTGTCTCCCAAAGCTTCCCAGGCATCTGGCCCGGCTGCATGATTCTGAGCACAGTAAACCTGGAGGGAGGCAGAGTGGTGGGGGAGGAGCTCCTGCGGCTCAGAGCACCCACCCTCCCATAAAAGCCGCGGGACCTCAGAGATTAAGGAGAATTTGCTGGGAGACCACTGAGGATGAGGAGAGGCCATCAGGGAGGAAGTCCCCTTCCCCTCACGCCAGACTCAGCAGCTACATAAGCCGCCAAAGACCATTGGACACATTTTCCTATATGCATATGCAGTTTATCTCTTGCTCAAAAAGGGAATGCACCCTAGACTCGGCAGGTGGACGGTGGGAAACACTGGCCTGGCTCTCGGGGCCACTTCATGTATTGCTGTGGACAAGATGTTCACTTGTGCCGGGGAATACAGAGGGTGCATTGAAGAGTGTTTGCTGTGCACATCTCTGACAGTCCCCCAAATTCCTCACGGGGCTGAGACTATGGCTGCTAAGTGGCCTCTGTCCAGAAGGGGTATTGATCTGCCTAGCACACCAACAAAGGAACTAAGGGCAGTACTCACAAACACACTTCCCTCTACTGGGTCTTATGCCCCCCCCCCCAAACTTCCATTTCTCTAACTGGCTATTAAAATTGTAGAATTGACCAGGTGGAGCTAAACCAGGTGAGGGCCCAGCCCGGACTTTGCTTTCTTGCTCTATCACATACAATTCCATCTCATACGTCCCTCTACCACCACCTACTTCCTGATATCACCCCAGAAATCCTAGGTTACACGAGCCCAATTCTCTGTTTTTAGCGTTAAGGCAAAACGAAAAGAACAAGGATGGAGCATAACTCCAGCGTCCCCCCCAGCAGGCTCAGACAGTGTCCAGCGGGCTCCGTCTTTCCTCAGAGCCCATGAGAAGCATCGACCCACCTCCCCTAGCGAAGACACATACTGTCATGTTTTACGTGTAATTTTAGGGGATACCTTGTCCCCTGAAGCCCATCCATACAGCCCTGGGAGTCTTACTCATCCCAGACGACCTAGACTCCCCACGCTTCCATCCACTCTACCCTTACGGCGCACGCGCACCTCACCCTGAGCAGGCATTTGCTTTCCCGGTTATTGTAGCCCCTACGTTTTCTTTTCTTTACATGCACTTTTCTTTCTCCTTCCTGCCACTTAATAAGTGTGAGCTATCCCAGCAACTTCTAGTGACCACAAATGGCCCTCAGACGCCCCTTCTGTTCAGAGCTGCGGAAGGGGGCCCAGGGGCATCTGCAAAGCCAAACACCAGGAAGGCCCACCAGCCAGGACCAGCGGCGCCGTCTCCCATCGCCGCTGCCCCTGGCTCACCCATCTCGTAAGCACTTCTGCAAAATGACATCTTCCAAAACTGAGCTGTGAGACACAGATTTGCATGTCTCAGAAGTGATGCTGGGACGTAGCAGGTTAGAAGGAGAGCCAGGGTGGGCTCAAGTCTTCACTGTACCACTAGCAAGCTGGGTGACCTTGGGAAATCTCTTAACCTCGCTGAGCCTCAGTTTCCTCCTCCAATTTACCAGGTCTTTGTGTTGACCAGGTGAGACAAACACATAAAGAGCTGGGCACCCAACGTAGAGAGGCACTCAGCGAATGTGAGCTTCCCTCCCTGTTCGGTCCTCCTGCGGGGCCTATGCCTGATCTCACCCAACTGTCAGGCCCCAGGGGCCACGCCCCCCACAAGAACACGGCCAGCTCCAACCTGAGCCATCGACCGGCAGGCGGGTACGGCGGTGACTCTAGAATCATGAAAGCCAGAGAGCGATGAGGAGTTTAAGAGTTGCCTCAGTCTTAAAATATTTTTAGCCTTCAAACTGTAAGATCCCACATTAAAATTGCACATATGGCTTTAATCACACTTGCTCAGATGTCTCAGATGATTTTCTACTCCGGAGCTGTTGTCGTTTGGAGACTTGTTTAACAGGCAGCATGTATGTCCACAGCATCTGCCTACTTGGCCCTCACCCAGAGGAACTCCTGGTCCAACCACAACTACCGAGCTCTCGCTATCCCACCCCGTCCCGGCCAGTCTGACTGGGGATCCCGTAGCCCCGGCTCGCACCCCTCCTTCTGCGTTGCCCGCACACCGAGCTGGCTGCTGCAGAGCTGGGCTTCAGCCTGCGTCCTGCCTGGATGTCCCGTCCTGCCTCGCCCCCCTGCCTAGCCTCCAGGGTCTTGCTCTAGGACTAGACCCTCCCCAGGAGTCTAGAGTCCCCAGAGGACCACCTCCTGAGTGCCTGACTCCTTCACTCTTCATTGGCCTGTATTACCAGCTACTCTGATACCAGCCATTTCTAGAAGTAGAACAGGGCCTGGTATAGACGCTTGGGTGCTCTGCCTGCTCTGCCCAGCCTCCCTCTCTAGACGTTCAGTATCCACCCAGATTCTGCCTTCCACCTCTATGCCCCTTCTCCTCTCTCACCCCGAGCGGCAGGAATTGCCAGAGTTACACTGCATTCTTCTAATGCCACTCCATGCCCTTCTTCCTCCTTAGGCCACCAAATGTCTGAGTGGATGAAACAGGCATCGAGGAACGCCCGAGAGGGCAAGAATCCTGGGGTGCGTGGTGGGGTCGGCACCAGGTGAGACATGCAGTCAGAACCAACTACACTCAGTCCAGCCTTGAAAGCTGGCCAAAGTCCATCAGAAAATGGTTTTCTTCATCCCTTCTGTTTTCAAGCAAATTCCAGCCACCTAAGTGAAATATTTCGGTGGGAAGATATCTTGTTTTCATGGTCATAAACTGATCATGGGCCTTATCATCAGTGACATACTGGACAATTCTGCCGCCTACCCAAAGAGCTAGGAGAAGCAGGCCAGGTTAGGCGTTGTTAAGCTGGGGGTGGAGTGGGGCTTCTATGAGCTACTGGAAATTGTATACAAGCAGCTGAGTATCTGTTCACTGAGGTGAGGAGGACATGGCTTTTACCCATTTCTCAAAGAGTGATGTGACCTAAAAATCCCCACTGATCCAGAGGGTGTTCAGTGGTTCTTCAAGATGCGGCTTCTGAGGGTCCTCCCTGATCTTTTTGTTCAAGTGGAGAGAAGAGGGAGGGGAAAACCTTGGTCACCGGGGATGTGAGCAAAGGCAGGCAAAGCCTGCAGCCACCATACCCATTAGGCCCTGGCAGGGCTGTGGACGGCGAGAGGAGGAGACAGAAAGCCTTGACCTGCACTGCCACTTTCCTTCCTGCCTTTGGGGCAGCTTTAACCACTGTTAGAGAAGGGGAACCCTTCCCCAGCTGGTGCAAGGGCCTTGCTTGCCCACACGCTGTGCGTCACTGCTGATGGCAGAAGCGCTCTCAGCCACCCTCCCCCTCCACAGACACAGGGCTGCGTTGGCACAGGCACCCCATCTCTCAGCAGCAGCTGCCCTCACTCCCCCCCACCCCCTGCAAGCCCCCCCCCCACCAGAGCCAGCACTTATACAGAGAACATTCACCATAGTGTCTTCTTTAATACCTAACACCAGGGACACGTATTATCATCTCCATGTCACATGTGAGATCAAACAGTACTCAGAGTTAATGATTAAACCAACGCTGAATCCAAACGGCTGGATCAATGGGAGGTGATAATGGAAGCAGGGCTAGCACCTGGTTGCCTAGAGTACCTTATCTAGTGCAAATCCCAAAGGCAGAATCATGGCTGCACCAACAGCCCTGCCCTCCCACTAAGGGACAGAAAGCCTTAGCAACAGGCGGCAGGTCTCATCCAAAATACCCATCAGAGATTCTCATTCATCACTGATGGGAAAGGGCAGGACATGGACAGATGCATGCTGAGGGAGAATCTGCAAAGAGCCAGGAGTTAGCAAAGCCCTAGAGCACAGAGCATGACTGCGGGCTCAGGGACCGCCTTGGTGTGTAGAGAAACACCATCTAGGTGTATTCCTCTAGGAAAATCACATGGAGTGCTGCGTGGAAAGGACCATATTGATTACCAGTTTCTTCACTTCCTAAAATACTCAGGTGCCAAGCACAATGCCGCCTACAGAAGTGACATCCAGACCATCAACGATCCTGGTGCCCGAGGTGGGACAATGGGCTCCTTTTGTTAGGACAATACAATTCCTGGCCTTGCAGTGTGTACCCAGGGGAGCGGGAGGGCAGGATGGAGGAAGGGAGAGTGGTAGGGACCCAGCTGCACCAGTCTCTGAGAACAACACAGGAGCCTCAGGCTCGGGGTACTTGTGACAGCAGATGTGGGAATTTTTCCAAGGCCAAACTATAAGGGGAATCCACGGCCCCTCTGCTCCACTGCCCACGACTTCTCTATAACAGCATGCATCTGACAAACTGGGAGGCAATGGGTATCCAGCACGTAGGAGAAAACTAGAGAAAGATGAGTCCAGGGTTTGAAAAGGCCAAAAAGAAAATCTCTCTGCACAACCTACCGCTCATGTCAATACTTCACATATGTACCCCAAGGAGACAGAGACAACTAGAAATAGAGCTCGTTGTACTTCTGATCCTGAAATTTCAGGGGGAAAAAACGATGTAAATAGCAGTTAGTGGTTATTACGTTTACAAGCTTTACCCTGTGACATGCGCATTCATACTTATTTTGGATGTATGAGCCAATTGGAATTCTGAACACTGAATGATTCAGGAGTGGACATAAGGGACCTAAGTTAGACCAATCAGAGTCCTTCCCTGGGGATTTTCAAACCAGAGCAGAAGAAGGGGTCTCCCGCCCCCCACCCCCCACCCCGCGCCCCGGGCCATAAACTCAAAGATGAGAAGCTAGCTCAGCCTACAGCCATGTGCCCCGACTATGTAAACAAAGTGACCGGGGTGAATGCGGCCAGTGTGCTGAGAAGCGGATGCAGGGACTGAGAGCCCGGACAGGCCTTCCTTCTCCAGCATGGTCATCGGGCCAGGCTACTCTGCCCCGTCCTCCCCAGGGGTAAATCTCCTAGCGTACATCATCACGTGGAGAGTTTACTTTACCAATGTGAGATTAAGTAAAATTGGAGATGGAGACAATACATTGTGCTGGGCTCTACTGGAGTTCACATGTGTGAGAGATGATCTCCCTATCTGAGAAATGCTCCAAAAGAGCCAACATAAACTGATGTTACATGCAAACATGTTAAATGCACGCCCATGAATAACAGGGTCGTTCCCTTGTGTTCCAGTGATGGGTGGGAATTAATGGTGCTTCCCAGCCTACCGCAAGGATGTTCCATTAAAGACCTGAGTTGCCTTGAGTTCTCAAGGAAGAAGCACACATGACTTTGCCTCCAGGAAAAGGGAGAGGGATTCATGGAGTTGGAATGTCCTGTGCCACTGAATGTAGGAGTGAGTTTTGCTCCCACACCCAGCACCCCTCCCAGGCTAGGGGGAACCACTGACAAATGGCTCATTCAACCTGCTCATGCAGGCAACAGCACCCTCTTAAGTTCCTGGAGGCCATTTCCAAAGGCTATTGTGTTTTGTGGGAAGACAGAGGACCAGAATCAGAGGCACTGTCTGGGACATTCCCTTATTAAGGCCAGGTGGACTGTACCAGCAACAACTGAATACCTGGAAGGGCAACTCTCATGATTTCTCTGTAGGTCAAAGAAAGGGAAATTTGCATCATCCCCAAAATATATTCAGATCTTCCCAAATTTACTCCTTATGTAGTCTTAGTTGAACATGGCCCAGAAGGAGCGTCGGAGCCCCCCGAGCTCCGTTTCTCAGTCTGTGTGGCCCTACAGGGCTCCCTTTGCCTACTGCTCTTGCTTTATTTACCCCAGTGGGGGGCCCCAGCTCTAACACTGAAGCACTCATTAAAGTGACCTGTGTCTGTGTCTGTTGGCTTCAGGACTTATTCATTGTCAATACTCCAATGCCCAGAAGGATTGGGGCCAATGACTGAACAGGACAGGGGCCAGAGAATGTTTGCAGAAAGCACAGGGATTGTCTGTCTGGGTCCACAAACACAAGGAGCACACGTGCATATTTCTAGACATAGTTCGTATCCATCCCCATTGCAAAGATATAGGGACCCCTCCCCGCCCCCCGCAAATAGTTCAGAACCATAGAGGCCTAAGCCACAACTTGCCACTTGAGGGTTAGGATCCTCATTGGGTGAACCAGGCTTGCCATCCCTGCAGCTAGATTAGGACTGGTCCCTTCTTCAGCCCCTCAGAAGCACCCCACTCTCGACTGTGAGCTACCTGGGTTCCCAAATGGAAAAGCTCCTGGAACCCGTGACTCCCAACTCCTCCCACCTGCACAAGCAATCCTTGAACACTCTGCAAACCAGCAGAGAAGAGGATGTAGCCCTGTCCCGCCTGGGCTCATTCCAGCAAAGACCCAGAGAAGACAGAGGGGAGTAGACTGGGCCACCATGGACTCGGATGTTTCAAAAAAACACCCACCTGGGCCTGGGAAAAATGAGAATCCAACTGGAGCCTGGTGGTCACAGGAAACAGTCCATCAGCTTTATCATTGCTTCTGAACAAAACGCTCTTTTGAGAGTGTGAATGGGGGCTTTATGTAGTTAAGTTCTCATCCATGGCCTAATAAATATGTGAAATGCCCTCTCAGACCAGGTTCCTGCAGCCTGGACACTGAGGTCATTCAAGAAACAATTAGATGCCATCTGGAGAGAGCTGGGACTCAAAAGGAAATTGCCTCCGAGGCCCAAACAGCATGTTCTTGTTCCCAGGGTCTGACACATCCTTATCTTCACTGACATAAAGGACCGATGGAGCTTGGCCAGCTAATCCCCACGCTGGGAGCACAGAATGGGCAAATGTGGCGGCAATTAATAAAAGCTTACGGACCAGGAGAATGTTCATTTCAGGCTGCCTCAAGTAAATTTATCCCTTGACTGCACTTTCGTATCCAAGCTGAGCATCTCCACCACCAACCAGACCTGGGCCTCACCAAGCTTTAGGTTTTCACGGTTTGAATACAAAGCAATCAGAGCAGAACAGCAACCGCTCTGGACCAGCTCCTCGCATTGTATAATGAGCGACTCGATCACAGGAAACAGAGGTAGTATTTACTGAGATCTCACTGTCCGCTCAGTTGTAAAGAACAGGCCCTTATTTCTAGGATAGATTCTCAATCTTCTCTCTTTTTTAAATGAAAATTTAACATCTCTTCTGTCTTAATAATCGGTATTTTTAATTGTAACTGTTATTGTTTTTAAAAACTCCACGTAGAGATAAAATATAGATTTAGATCAACAGGAGATGATGATTCGTGTGCTAAGCGTTTCCGCGGCTTTATAACAGCTCTTAAGTAGCAGGAAACCCTCTCGGACAGTGATGTTCAAAGAGCAGCCTATGGGCCCGCAGGGGCCTTTTGGGGAGTCCATGAAGCCAAAACTATTTTCATAACAATACTGAGACGTTTTGGGACGTCTGGGTGGCTCAGTCGGTTAAGCGTCTGCCTTAGGCTCAGGTCATGATCCCAGGGTCCTAGGGCAGAGCCCTGCGGGGGGCGGGCTCCCTGCTCAGCAGGGAGTCTGCTTCTCCCTCTGCCTGCTGCTCCCCCTGCTTGTTCGCACGTGCTCTCTCTCTCTGACAAGTAAATAAATAAAATCTTTAACAAAAAATACTGAGACTTTTTTTGCCTTTATCACTGGGTCGACATTTCCACCAATAAGGTGAAAGCAATGATGGGTCACACTGCTAGGATCTTAGCACAAAGCAAGGGAGAGGCACCAACTGGATAAGGGGTCACTTTCTTAACTACCTTTTTTTTTAATTTATTTTTTAAATATTGAAAAAGCAGTTTTTAAGTATTTCTCTAAAAAATCGCCAGTTTCGCTGATGAAATCCTTGATGAAGCAGTAAGAGTCACTCGCTTTAAATCACAGCTGGACCCTTGCGTCCACGTCTCTAACATGCTGTGGGATGACACAGGAAGCACACACGCGGCCCTTCTCCCGCAGACGCAAGTACAACGGTTGTCTTGAGGGAAAGGAACTGTGTGCTCAACTAGACACTTTTTCATGGAACACCATTTTTACTTCAAAGAATGTCTGATAAACTGTGATTATTCAGATGGGGTATTTATCTGGCAGGCATTTTCTAAAAAAAGGAACGAAGTGAGCCTGTCGCTTCCAGAACAATGGATAGTACTTGTTGTCAGTGATGAAACCTGAGCTTTCAATTGAAAAATCAGAATTTGGGGAAACTTGTATTCACGACCATGAGCTTGACAGCTTTCTGATACTTTAATGATTTTTCTGATAAGTGGTGATAATAAATGAAAGTGAGTTTTTAATATCGTATAATGAAACATTTTAAGTATCTAACTCAGGAAACCAGTATTTCCCAACATGCCCAATGCATGGTGGTACAAAATCGCATACAGGTGTGTTCTAGGAGACCAGACACTATAAGAGATTTGCAAAAATGCAAAATTCAATGCCATTTTTCTCATTAAATTTTGTTTTGGAAAATGATTATTTTTCACAAAAATAATTACTGTTATTTTTTAATGAGTTATCTAAATATTTTTTAAATTCCTATATTTTAATTTCTAATACAATAAATCAATAGCTAAAACTCACATAACAAAAGCTCTTTGGCGTCTCAATAATTTTTAAGAGTGAAAAGGGGTCTTGAGCTCAAACAGTTTAAGAACTTCTGCTCTAGGGGCGCCTGGGTGGCACAGCGGTTAAACGTCTGCCTTCGGCTCAGGGCGTGATCCCAGCGTTGTGGGATCGAGCCCTACATCAGGCTCTTCCGCTATGAGCCTGCTTCTTCCTCTCCCACTCCCCTGCTGTGTTCCCTCTCTCACTGGCTGTCTCTATCTCTGTCAAATAAATAAATAAAATCTTAAAAAAAAAAAAAAAAGAACTTCTGCTCTAATACATGTAAGCTATTCGTTTTACATAATTTTGATTGAACTGTAAGTTTTCAGCATATTTATGAAGTAGATTAACAGGGGGCTATTTTTATTTAATAAATAACTCTACCATAAAAACATTAACACTTATAGAGAAAATCTGGAAACTGAGAGAAATGTGAACAAAAACTCCCCAGTTGCCGGGAAGCTAATTTTGACTTACTACTCAACACTCAATCATGCTACTCCTAGTTTTGTCTCTTACAGAAATTCTCACAAATGTGTACCAAGCTGTCTGAGATGCAGGCAATGCCATCTCTATTTTTTTAGACTTATTTACTTATTTGAGAGAGACACAGACAGTGCGGGGTGAGTGGGGGAAGGGCAGAGGGAGACAGACTCTCAAGCTGACTCCCCCCTGAGGGCGGAGCCCGAGGCCAGGCTCCATCCCAGGACCAGGAGATCTCCACCTGAGCCATAACCAAGAGTGGGCTGCTTAGCCGACTGGGCCACCCAGGCGCCCCTCTCCAGTACTGTGCTTCCCTCGATGTACACCCCATCCAGCAGGAAATCCTGAAGACTCCGCCTTCATATGAGACCAGAATGTCCCTTCTTCACCACCTCTTCTGCTGTCACAGGTCCACACTATCCTGTCTCACCTGGATAGTCCCCACGGCCTCCCAACTCCTCTTCCTGTTCCCGCCCTTGCTCCCCAAAGTCTGCTAGCAACATAGAAGCCAATGTCATCCCTACATGGTTCCCCACCTCACTCTGCAAAAGTTAAAGATGGGACCCACGCAATCTGCCCTGTCCCTCTCATCATTCTCTCAAGTCAGCTTCTTCTACCTTCTCTCACTCAAGCTCACCCCTGCCCTTCCAGCCCCTCTGGCCTCACAGCTGTTCCCTGGTAGAAGAAGTGAGCTCTTACTCCACTCTGCCTGGCCACACACAACCCCCCAGGCACAGGGGCTTCCCCATTAATCTCTAACATGCTGATAATCGGTTTTCTGCTGCACCCTAATACCAGCTTCCTCTGGACCATTCTTTTTTTTCCAGCTGTCAAATCACAATTCAAATATAACCTTTCCCAAGGACACTTCTTGGTTACCACAGGTTAAACTTCAAATCCATACCAACCCCTCTCACACAAAACCTACATTCACTGTCACAGCATCTTAGAGCTTTTTGTCCAAGGATGTTAAGACAATTTGCTCTACTAATAAAATGTCTTAACAATTTTAATCAGTCTTCTACAAAGCCAAGAAAAACCACTTGCCTTTTTATATACTCTAAACACAGCCCTTGGTTCTGAGGTTGTAAATATAATGTTAATAATTTCATATCAAAAGCTCCTGGAATAATTGGACTGAATTGCAGCCAAATGCTGCACAGTTGTGACATTTTATTACCACTAGAGGGTAGAATTTAACAGCAAACGACTCCAATCCTAACAAGCCTGGCCTCCCGTTTGGGAGCAGAAGAGTTACTGGGACCCTAGAGCTGATGACAAGATCTGAGGAACTGACAGGTCTGAGCCAGAGGCTGCCAGAACTACACCTTTAAAAAGTATATATACCTCTGCCTAAATGTGTGAGTATTTAAGGTGGTAACAGTGACCCCACGATTTTATCTCATACCAGGTTGGCAAGAGAAGATAGACTGAGGTTAGTTATAGGAAATTTCTTGCTTCCTTAAATAAAATCACTGAAGAATTTCTGGAAAATTTTTAGAGATGGGAGTGTTACCTGCTTTGGAAAATTCAAGATCTTTAGAAAAAACCTCATTTCTTCCCTCAATTTAAATGCCCTTTGCATCTGGTTTTATGTGGTCATCAGTCAGCCAGCCAGTCACTAAATATTAAGAAGACAAGAAAAGGTCCTTGCCCTCAGAACTCACATTCTAATGAGAAGAGATTTGTAGGGTTTTTGTTTTATAAATAACCAAATAGAATTTGCGACAAGTACTATAAGGATAATACACAGAATAATGAGATAGTGACTTGGCAAGGCAGCTCTCAGTAGGGGGGGGGGTGCTCAGGGAAGGTCCCTCTCAAGCCACAACATCTGAGTCAAGATGGACCAGCCACACAGAGAACTAGGGTGATAGTCACTACATTAGTATTTACTGAGTGCTATCTACATGTCAGGCACTGAGCTAGCAACTTTATGGGTATCAACTAATTCAATTCCTACATTCTCCCATCTAGTGTTAAGGAAATTGAGCACCAGAAAATTTCGGAAACTTGCCTAAGTCACCCAACCAAGGAATGGCTAAGGTAGGGCTTTGTGTCTGTGTGAGTTTCCCAGGGCTGCGCTAACAAAGTACCACAGATTTGGTGGCTTGAACGTTGAAACGTGCTCTCCCAGTTCTGGAGGTCAGGTGTCTAAAGTCAAGGTGTCGTCAGCAAGGGCTGCATTCTCTCTGAAGGCTCCGGGGGACTACCCTTTCTTGCGTCTTCCTAGCTCATGGTGGCTGTAATCCTTGGCATTGTGGGCTTGTGCACACATCAACCCAATCTCTGCTCTGCGGTCACGCAGCCTCCTCCCCGTGTGTCAGTGTGTCTGTGCACAAATTTCTCTTCTTCTAAGAACACCAGGCATTGCATCAGGGCCCACCCTAATCCCGTGTGATCTCATCCTAGTGTGATCATATCTGCAAAGACTTTATTTCCAAATAAGGCCACATTTAGGTACTAGGGGGGTTAGTACTTCGTTGTATCTTTTGGGGGAACACAATGCCACCCACTTTAAACCACTCAGCTTCAAAAGAAACTTCCATGCTGAGGCAAAGGCAAAGACCCAGGGCAGGAGGAAAAGCCAGCAGGGAGGGGTATAGTGACTAAGGCAGATGGCAGGAGATGAGGTTAGGGGTAGACAGGCCACATGCAAAGGGCTCTAAGGTCCAATTATAAAATGGAGTCTAGTCTGACGCCACAGCTTCAATTCTTGCTTGCGTGTTAGTTTTCCAGTCTCTTTGCCACCTCTCCACCTGCCATTGCTTGGGATCTCAGAGGAGTCCTTCATCTTTCAGTCAAGGATGAAGGCTGCAGCATAGAATACAAATAGGAAGTGAGCCTTATTCTGTTCCCAGGCCAGACAAGCTGCCTTTGAGCACCTCTAGAGGGCAGCTCCACGGTTTGACCTTGAGTCAAACCATCAAGTTCAGGAGGCCAGGGAGAATTGACTTCTAACTTGGGACACCAAGAAAACTCATCTCAGGCTGCAATGGCAGAGCAATCTGGCCTGAGGACATTATCCAGACAAGCCCCAGGCAAGAACAGCAGATGTGACAGGCCGAGTGGGTAGCCGCTGCTCACAGCAGACAGCTCTACCCCACGAGACGCTGAGATGCACGCAAATCGCGCAGTGCGGCCACAGCATCATCTGTGATTGGGCAAGGTCTCACACCCTGCACAGGGACCCACTGCTGAGTCATCAGGCAAGATGAAAGTGATGTCAGTGACGCGAGACAGCACCGTGGAAGTGAAAATTTTTGCTGAAAGCCTACTATGCATTATTGGGAGGTAAAAAAGGGACAGCGTATATGCATATAGTCTGCAAATCTTTTCTGTAAAGGGCCAGACAGTAAATATGTCAGGCTTTGCTGCCCATTCTGTCATATCCACTCAATTCCACGGTAATGGTGAGAAAGCAGCACTATGTAAATGAATGGGTGTGGTTGTGTTTCAGTAAAGCTTTATGCATGTTGAAATCTGAATTTTAAAATTTTCACATTCTTCTTTTGATTAAAAAAACCATTTAGGTTGTAAAATCCATTTTTAGCTTGCACCATACAATAACAGGCGGTAGGCCAGATTTGGTCTCCGGCTGTAGTTTGCTGATCTTCCCAGGCTAATGATATACCCAAATGCTCATCAATTAACATAATGTCACTGTGGTAACAAGGTCTTCAACTAGAAGTTTCCTGTCCTCCCTTAAAATAGTCACTGGCTTCTGGCAAGATGCCAGGTACTCGTGTGAACTCTGGAATCTCCCCTGGCTTCCTCTCCCTCACCTCCTCTCCAGTTAAGTCTGCCAGGAGCTGTCAACTCACCCAATAAAATGGCTCTTAACTCTCTAGAAGGCCTCCCGCCCCTGCCCTGACTTTCCATGCCCACTGCCACTATCTAAGGTTAGGCTCTCGTTAACACTGGGCTCCCACCCCTAGCTGCACTGAGCAATTACTAACATGTGGTCCACGCTCCAAACTATCTGTTGAATGAGCCACGGCAGCAAAATATCCACAAGCTCAGCACTTCCTCTGTGTGATCAGCAGTCTGAGGTGGCCCGTCTCAAAACCAAACATTTCCCCTACGGGGATGGCAGCCCTTAAGGGGTAAAATATGATAAGGTTTTAGTTTGCTTTTTAAAAGTCAGGCTCACTGAAGTAAAATTTACATACAGTAAGAGTCACCCTTTTGAGGCTGGAAGCAACCACAATCAAGGTATTTCTATCATCCTAAAAGTTTCTTTGTTCCCTTTTGCAGTCGACCTCTCCCCTACCCCTTTTCAGCTACTGATCTGTTTCCTGTCACTCCTAAGTTTTTATACGCATCCCACAGTTCATTCTTTTTAAGGCTGACTCTCACGCTATTTTATGGTGTAGTACAGTTTCTCCATTCACCAGTTGAAGGACATTTGTTTCCAGTTTGTATCAATGAGAAATAATGTCACCATCAACACTGACACACAAATTTTTAAATCAGTATACATTTTCAGGATAAGATTTCACTTTTTGTCAATGACCACATTTTGAAAGACCCTGCAGGAAAGGATTCCACTGAATGAGGGACTGTCCTCCACCCCTGTTCTTCTGTCTTCCCACCCTGCCTCAGCAATTTGTTTTTAAATTGTAGTAACGTTAAACCTCCCAAGAAGATGTGCAGAGAATGTTTTCGGGGTGGAGTGGGAGAAGTTGGACGGGAGCTCTCTCCCGCGCCTCCGAACGCGCGCCCGGGGCTGCTTCCCATTCACGGCAGGCAGCGTCTGATCTGGTCCCACACGGCCCGTGCTGGCTCCGCGGATGTGCACACTCAGGCGAAATCCTGCAGGGCCAGCCAATGGGCTGTTACTTACTTCATATAACTTGCTAAAATCTCACGGAATGTACAGCGTGCCATTGTTTTTGTAAGTCCCTTTCATGACTTTGTTAGCTGGCTAATTCAGAGCAGACTGGCCTGTTTTCCCTGCTGGAAGAAAGGACGTTGTCAAAGGCAGCTATTTAACCGTGACCATGGCTGCGGCCATCTTGAGCACAAAGCGGGAGCTGCAGCCTCCCGGGCCCCTTCTCCCAGGAACTCCCCAACGCCGGCAGGCGCGCTTATTCTTGGCGCTGGAATTCGCATAATTACTCCTCTTTTAATCTGCTGGGTGACCTAATGTAGCCCCGGCCGGCCGGCCGCAGGAAGAGGCCTTGCCGAGATGTGAGCCTTGGGCAGCCTGTCATATCTGTAAGGCCCTCTCAGAAAGAGCATATCAGTGCATTAACCCCATAAAGGACTGATTGCCAAGGCACTCGGGCTCGGGAGCTGCTCATGCGCACTGGGGCGGGGGGGGGGGTTGGGCGGCGCGGGGAAGGAGCTCGGAGGTATCCACACTCAGGGGAGCACTCGGAGGTATCCACACTCAGGGGAGCACTCGGAGGTATCCACACTCAGGATAATGGCTCCAGTCCTGTCCCTTCTCCCAGCCTGTGAAGGAGCTCAGAAACTGCAAATCATTTCATAAAAGCTCACAAGTGGTTCTAGCAAGAATCCACCCAGGCTGACTATAAAAGAAAGGATATTTGTTCACTAGGAGGCTAGCCAGGGACAAAAGGCTGCATTCCGTCTTGACACTTGCTAACTGCGGTCGCCTGGAGAGCAGGCCTTTGTCCACAGGCGGGTATTGTGCTGTTTACAGCCTGGCCATGAAAATGGGCTTGCCTACATCTTGGCTAATTTGAAAAACAGTCATCCTGATTTTCTTTCCTACTTGGCTTTATTTTCCAATTTCTCTTTCTTAAGGACATTTAAAAATGAAAAATCTATAATAAATGTTTCTTTTAAAAGAAAAATCACCCAGCTCTGTCCCAATCACCTCCTCCCCTAAAATATATATACATATTTTTAAACCATTCCCAGAAAAGAGATGCTTTATTAAAATGACTGTAAGTCTTGTTTGTATGTGAAGAAGCAGCTGAAAGGATCTTCAGTCTACAAGGAATATACTTACAAAGGGGGAAAGGACAAGAAATAATATAAATTTATTAAATTTAGTGTATGGGGGGGGGGGCAATTCTTGAAGCTTAAAAAAGTAGCCCCAGGAAAAGAGTGAAAAGAATGATAAAGAGTGAAAATGAAAGTAGGTTTTATAGGTTCATGAAGGGGTTACAAAAGTGAAAGCATAATGGATCCCAAGAGCAGATGCAGGAGTGTTGAGGTACATCCCCAACTGTTTGAGGTAATGGACAGGCAGTTAGTTATTAGCTCTCACATCCTTGGTCTTAATGCCTGAGACACATGTTCCAATCGATACATCACTTCTGGTCACAGTGACAGATGATCAAGAGTGACAGATTAAGAATCCCTTCCCACTTGCTAAAAAAACTTTCCCCTTCAGCCGATCACAGGTATAGGGGATGCTAAAAATGTTCAAAGGACATTAACCCATCCCCTGATGTCCTAGTTGTGAGACGATGGAACCCACAGAAAGAAGGTAGTAAGTCCGCAGTCAGGGAGGGTGGACTGGGCTCCCCTCCCTGAGGGTTGTTAGGGGTTGGGTAACTTGGAGTCTGCTGTTGGAACGCCATCTGGGAAGGTTAACACACTGAACTATTACCATTTATTCACATTCTAGTACAATTATTTTATAAAACGTTGTAAGCAGTTACCTGACACAGGTCTAAGAAACGACGCTGAATAAATACATTGTAATGGGGGTAAAAATATGGCAAAAACCGAATAGGGCAGTGAGCAAGTAAAGTAAAACGGCCCAGAAGATAAAGCTTTCTTCACAATTTTGCCTAGGGCTCTCTCCTCCAAAAGCTATTTCCTCTGTTTAAAAAAAAAAAAAAAAAACAAAAACAAAAAAAAGTTTTTATCTCTGGTAAGGTATGCTAGGTACGCAGAGGAAAATTCCAGAGCTGTACACCACTAAGCAAAGTCACAAATGACCAAGGAGCAGGAGAAAGGTGGAGCAGCTGTGGACCTTTCTGCTTTCCAACCTGGAAGAAGTGGTTTCTTTCGGGTGCAGTGAAAAAGAGAATCAATTGTATTTCATTACAGGAAAGGACCTCATGATTACACAAAACGGTTAACATCAGACTTTCAAGATGATCATGTTTTGAGCTACTGTGGGGGGGAAAAACGCGGGAGAAGCGAGGGCTGGAAAAATAAGGCAAAAGCAGAGAAAGGAAAAACAAAACTCCCCTCTCTAACAGTCCGAATTAAAGAGACAGACACGGTGGCGAAAGAGATTCCCAAAATCCTCTGGCCAGTTCGGAGCTGCTCTGGCTTTATCACATCCAAACCAGGAATGCTGCGGGTGGGGTCCAGGTGCTGGAGGCCGCAGCAGGAAGGGAAAGAACCTCCGTCAGCCCCGGGGGGGCTCCTCCACCCGCGCACATTTCCCTCCTTTCCCTCCTTTCCCGGCGCACACGAACTACTTGTAGCCTAGCAACCCCGGACGGTCCCCTTGCTCCCGGATTCCTGTGCTTCCATACAAGCTGCGCAGGGTGTTAGGAGGACACAGAGTACAAACTGGACAGAAGGGAATTTTGGATTCATCCCCTATGCGGCTCTCTCGGCCACAATACTGCAGCCCCAGTGCCCTCCCCCACCCCCAGTGCCTCAGCTCCCCCAGGCACACAGGCGGGGCCAGTCCCAGATCTCTCCCTCTCTCGCAGGCACTGGGAGAACCAGGTGAGGATGGTTAGAGTCTCCGGTGCGAAGGAGAAAGCATTTGAAGACAGAGACCTGGGGCTGAGGTTCTCAACAGGATGAGAACTGCTGTCTGTTGGGCCACATCGGGCTGCTTCCACCACTGAGAAGACTCTCCATCAGAGATCAGACCACCCCCATTATGAGGTCCCTAAAAATGTGCTCCTTTGCATCTTGTTTTTTAGGCTGATAAATCTGACTCTACCAGAAGAGGACCCTACGTGACGTATGAATTTTAGAAAGAATCTCTACTTTTCTACATGCCCGAGAGGGATTAAGTGCATCAGGGGGTTATATTGAATTAACAGCTCAAAGTCAGGGGGCACCAAACCGCAGCCCAGTTTATTTACAACTATCTCGCCTCCCTTGCTTATTTTCCCGTCACCCCCTAAGTCACTAGGCGCCAGCTGGCACCGATTTCAAGGCCTTCATGACATGGACTCGTCTGCCAAGCTCGAGAGGGCAGCCAAGTCTGAGAAATGCAAGGATGAGTCTGCACTGGTCCAAGAAGCATGACACACGGGACCATTTAGACCTTGAGGTCAAAGGCCTCCATGAACATGCTTTCAGAGCTTCAGTGCCCATAGAAGCAAATGAAAATACCACATTCACCCAACAAATCCCCAGACCATCCCTCCAAACCAAGGGCAGAGAAAAATATATAGATAGACAGACAGACACATATGTACATACATACATACATCTCCAGGAGGAGCACAGAGACTTCATTTATAAAGCCCTGATTAGATTCAGACAAGGCTGGGAACAAAGAGTGACCTTCAAAATACCTCAACAGGTCCTTGGAAAGAAGCACCTTCGAGCCAAGGGCGGTCCCATCACATCTCACTGCTGGGGAAGACAAGGACTGCCCAGCAAGACAGATCCACCGAGAACCCCAATATCTTTTCTTACTCAACACAACTCAACTTAGAATGACTGACATTCATGAATGCGACACAATAGCTTAAAGAATACTAAAACAGATCATTCCAGAATCTATGTTTAGCTTTAGGATTCACCACCGCATTATCTTAAAGGCTTGGACATTGTGAAAGCAAAACCAGGTTCCTGGAGTACGGGAGCCTGCAGCAAGCCTGCAGCGGGAGACAGCTACTTTCGGAAACATGGCATGGGTAGCTTTTAAAGGGCTGCTGTGATTTACACACTGCCTGATTCTAGGGCACATTTTTTATGTCGTGCTCAAGTCAAATCATAGTCTCTGTGACTAGCACCCCCCCAATGCTTTGCAGCGTACAACCTGTCTAAAAACATAGGTGAATGCATCCAGCAGGCACACAGACATCATCTATAAAGCTCTCTCGGGATTCTGACATGACAGCCCTGCTGGCTTAGGACTGTACATTTGCGCAGTGATACTACAGTTCAGACAGAGACGGGGTATGAGAGAGAGGAAAAAAGAATACCCACCTCCATTCCAACAAGCTCTATTATGACTACTTCAAGTGACTAAGTGATTCTACTACAGTTTTTGCCTCTATCCTCCATCCTCTGGTCCTAAAGAGAGAAGAAATGCCAACAGGCACACGAAAAAGCAACAGGCCTAAATACTGCCAAACTGTGACACCGCCCTTGGAATAATGAGGATGGAATGTGGCTCCTAGAACGCAAGCACCTTCAAACTTAACACATGCCATGATTTCTCCTACAAGTTAAGGATGTACGGTGTCATAAACCCAAGAAGCTAAGTGTGACAAATCAGAGTTCTCTTTTCTGTAGTAGGTACCAAATTTCTGTTCTCAAAAATAAAATAAAGCAAACATACACACCCCCAAAAATGGGGGGGGGGTGTAAAAATCATCTTTTCTTTCTGCTCAGAAGGAAATCATTGTTTCGGAGTGTTGACTATTTAGAAGCACTGAATGTCAACCCCACTGGAAATCAGCATATGACCACAGCTCATGGTCCTAAATGAGCTACTATACAGGACAGTGGCTGTTGGAAAGGAAGGCCAACTCAGAAAACCTCAGGGAGCCTGAAGCCCTCCACTGAAGATAAACGCAGGCTCACAATTTATTATCTACCAACCCCAAGAGCCAAAACACTCTGAAAACTAAAAAATTTTAAGTCATTTGGCAGCAAAACAAACCTGACCTCATTTGATGGCAAAGTGTGAGCTGAGATACATAAAATCATTTGTAGTCTATTTATCCGACTTTGTGTGAATATTCTTACATCTCACCGCTGAACTGAGGGTGAGTCTGGAGTGCGGACCCTAGCTAGACCCCTTTGAGGAGGTTATATCTGTGCACCATATTACCTTTCTAAAACAATTCTGAATTTTAAAACCCATCTAGCCCCGAGGGTTTCAGATAAGAGGAAAAAGACTGTAAAGCTACAGAAGGATGACGTAAGACCCCTACGAAAGTTACTGAAGGCCTAAGAGAGTCAAACAACCCCCTGGTTGTTCCAATTTGAGCGGCTTCCTACCCAGGCCAGAGTGCGGCATTATCTGGCAACACTGTGTTAAAAATGGGAAATCTACTACACAGGATTCTAGTTCCACGTTAAATCCTGGTTTCCTACCTTCACATATTCCAGAGTTGGGTCCAGAAGATGCTGATCCCTGGAAAGAGAAAACAGTAAGTATGAGAACAATTGGGAACAATGCATTCTTGTGCTGAGTAAACTGTATTTAACATCATGTTCACCCTGTTCATTCAGATTATTAAGACGGGCCCACTTCCAGGCAGTACTCACAGCAGAAGGATAAGGAAGTTAGAAAAGACACAGATCCCTTTCATGGCGTGTGCTAGGGGTAGGGGGTAGGACACCACCATAATCCGCCTAGAAGCTCCACATGTTTTCTTATCCTAGTCTGGCCCCAAACCTTGGACTAGTTCATGTGCTAAAATCTGCAGCACAGAACAGCAAGGAGGACAGAGGTGGGTGTACAGCAGGACTGGATGCCCAAATGAGGGGTCCTCTGGGCCAGACAGCTGTGTTATGCCCTCTTTGACAGAAGAAAACGGAGGCTCACGCAGGCCCAGAGGCAGCCCGGGGGCAGAAGACGGAGTCTGCAGACCCAGCTCTGCTCCTAGACCACGTCTTCCTTTTTTTTTTTTTTTTTTAAATCACTGTCTCGACCTCGATTACCCCCAACCCTGGTGTCAGGCAGAGCAGTCCATCGTCATTTTCTTTGGTGCCCCAGTACTGTTCTCTCCCTGTCTAATGTCCGTGTGTGTCTGTCATGATATGACGCTGGGGTTAACCAGACAATGAAAAGTAAACAGCAGCAGGGGGCCTTGAGGAGGCTGACTTCTTACAGAGAATCGGCTGGGGCGAAGCAGAGGAGCGGGAGCCGTGCAAGTGGCCGGTTCCAGCGCTGGCAGGGTTACAGCGAGGTGCCCCTCCCAACGCAGGATGTGAACCGACAGCTAGCTGCCTTCGGAGACTTGAACTTCAAAAGCTCGACATAGCCCTGCAGAGACAGCAGCATTTTGAGAGGACAGAATGGCTCTTAAGCCTGAGAGAGGAGTCTTCTCCACGGAGAGGGTCTTAGTGTATCTACAGAAAGAACGGGCGCCTCCCAAGTCCCCCCAACAAGCAGCTTCCTCTGCAAAGGGTGGGCTCAAGCCCCAAACCCTGGTGGTGTGGAGACCCCGCGAGATGGCAGCACTTTTCCCTGGGATAAGAGAGAATGCTGGTCGCTGCTGGAGCACAAGGCGTCCCGACCCCACGGCTCAGGGGTACCACCATCTTTTGGAAATGGAGGCAACCCCCAAAGCCATGCTTGGCTTGGTGTGACCGTCCATTTAGGCCCACACATGGGGGCACCTGCACGGGGGCAGCCGGCATGTTCTTGGGAACAGCACAAGCTCACTGTCCCTGGGCACATTCCCCCCAAAGAGGGGTATAAACCAGTCTTGCAAAGCCTCAAAACTCTCTCCTTCACGTTCGTTCATCAGGCATCTTTTCCCAAAGCACCGAGTCTGTGCTGAGCCTGGTCACCACCTCTGCCACACACTCCGGACACCGTGTCGATGTCATCAGGCTTTGCATCCGTGGAACCCCACCCGGCTAGTGACGAAAAACTTTGTCAGCAGCATGTTGGCTGTGCTCCCTTTTAAGTTCTTGAACCCCTGGTTTTCTACTGGACAACATTACAGGCATCTAGCCATCCCGTCTCAGGCTGAACATCTGGGCCAGAGGTCTGGCCCTGTGAGGCCAGGAAGATGTTACAACCACTGAAATGCTGTTCTCATTTGATGTACATTTTAAAATGCGCATTACATACATTCATACATACACATCTTAATGCTTAGATAGACAAGATCGGTATAGAGGGTTGAAATCAGTGGTTCCCAAATGTTTTTTGGTCTCAGGATCTCTTTACACTCTAAATTACTATGGACCCCAAACAGCTTTTGTTCATGTGGGTTATATCTACTGATTACTGACATTAGAAATTAAACGGAAATTTTCAAAATATTTATTAGTATTTTAAAAAGGAACCCATTTTATAAAAAACAATTTTATTACAAATAGTTATTTTAACAAAAATTTAGTGAGAAGAGTAACACCGTCTCACATTTTTGCAAATCTTTTTCATGTCTGGCATATGACATGAAATTAGCTTAGTATAGCTGAATTCTCATATCTTTTTGGGGGGGGGATTTTGTTTATTTGAGAGAGAGCACGTGCACGTGCACGTGCACAACCAGAGGGCAGAGGCAGAGGGAGAAGCAGACTCCTTGCTGAGCGGGGATTCCCCCCACCCCCAACGTAGGCTTAATCCCAGGACCCTGGGATCATGACCTGAGCTGAAGACAGATGCATAACGTCAGAGCCACCCAGGTGCCCCTCTCCTATCTACTTTTGCATTCAGTATATCTTGGTTTAGAAAAAAAGTCCATCCTCACATAGATATGTAACTGGAAAAGGGAGGGATATTTCATTGGACTTTTCAGGTAATTATGTCTGCTCTTGATACCATACCAAACCTAAACAAGTGGTAGTTTCTTACAGGTTAGCTGTAACGCGGCATCTTTGACCACGCCTCTTACTCTTCTGCATCTATCCTGTACTCCGATTGGACCTTTTATCCGTGTGTGGTTCTGTATCCCCTGTCCGGGAAAATCCTGGGTCACGGAGTTAGGCAGGTATTCCAAATTTCGACACATTTCATTATAATATAAAAAAAGAATCAACATTTGTCAGTATCGTCACTGATCTCATCAGAAGTTATTAAGCACTGGGCAGTGTCAAGCGCATGGTGGAGGATACAAGTTTTCCAAACTTCTCATTTTCACTTGAAAGCTTGAAGTTTTTCACTGGTAGCTAACACTGTCAGATATTTTCCTTGAGCTTCATTTCACTCATTTCTGGGAAACTATCTGCCAAATACCAAGACCATATAGTCACGGTTTGTCATTTTAATCCTCCTTTTTTAGGTGCTCAAATGTCATTCTTTCGGTAAATTCTTTTTGGAATTTTGTCCAGGATCTGCTCTTCTCACCAGATTTAGCTCCAAAGTCCTTTTCCTTTCACCTCTGAAAGCCGAGACGTTCTATTCTTCCTTTCTCTAGAGATGGACCTGAAAACTCTCTGAGCTGGTTCTCGCAGAACAGAGCCTTGAAGTTCTCTTGGGAAGAGGTGGGATAACCAACACGCACCAGGCCAGGCGCTGTGCCTGGTGGCTCCTGGGGCAGCGCGGATCAGCACGGTCCCCACTCTGCGACAAGATCTCCTAGAGGCCGGGCAGCCTGTGCTCTCCCATCCAGAGAGCCCAGCACCAAAAACCCTGGGGTGTTCTCCAAAATGCCCCCACCTTAGATGAACCTCCTGTAGTCTTTTTTTTTTTTTTTTTTTTTTTAAGTAGGCTCCACACCCAGTGCGGAGCCCAACACAGGGCTTGAACTCATGACCCGGAGATCAAGATGTGAGCTGAGATCAAGAGTCGGACGCCTCACCGACTGAGCCAGGCGGAGCCCCTCCTGTGTTCCTCTTTGATCCTCTACCACTTATTTCTCCGGACAGAACAGAAGGAAACTGGGAGGCTCTGGTGAGGGATAATCCTGAAGTCCCCTTTGACCCTGCCCCCAAAATGAATTCTGCTGAGGGAGCTTGTTCATTCTACTGCAAGAGCAGAGGGGAACCCAAATGTCCTAAAATTCTAACTCAGGGCTCCCAGGGGTGCCCTAGAGGATCCTCACGTTCTCCTCATCCTTTTTAGAGAGGCAAGGAAGGAATACAGGAGCATGCATAATAAAACCAAGAGTATGTCACAAATCCAAAAGTTTTAAAAATCATTGCCCTGAACTAAATTACGTTATTTTTAAGAGCTAGCTCCTATTTTTTATTTTTTTCAATTTTTTAAAAAAATTATGTTTAAATGCAGAAGTGCTATCTTTCTCAGCCAGCCACCTCATCCCAGCTAGCCAAAAGAAGATAAGAGCTAGAAAATACAGCAGTTGGCCCTGTAGCCCCAGCCTCTAATTTGAAATAGACTATCCAATTATTCATACAAGTCTGTGCAGCAAACACTTCTTAAGCCACAGATTTATATTCTCCAACAGAGATCACTAGAAAACAAACAGAGGAACTTGGCAATACAAATGAAAAGTTTTTTTTTAATTTTTTTTGCTTATTCAAATTATGAATCCCCACCCTTGTGAATCCATGATGTTTTGTGCATCTCCCTTTACAACTGGTGAGGCTGGCAGGCACCCACGGCCCCTCCGTCAGGCACGCTGCCCTACAGCACACGGCCCACAGACCACAGGAAAGCAGCAGAATGAAACTGGACCCTCCTGTTATTTTGTTCTTATGTTTATTACGTTTTAAATAACATCACTGTGTTTACTCTGGTTAAATCAGTCTCTCCAGGGTCCTGCTTTCTCAGGTTCATACTGAGGGATGTGTAGTTGGGAGTCACAGAAATGATGTATTTACTATTTTAGTTGTTTCTCATCAGTAACCCGGTTACTAGTTCCTCCCTCTTAAAAGGACACGTTTGCTATTTTGAGTTAAGTGGTTCTCCATCTTGAATATATAAGCAGAATTTCACTAACAGATCTTTTCTGAGTGCATGGAATACAGATGAGGAATGAAGTACCCTATGTCTGCCTTAAATTACAGAATGTCTTAAATGAATGAATGTTTTGACTTCTTTAAATATTATAGAATAAATTAATGGCTAGCATTGTTGCCAAACAAATGTCCTTCCAGATGTAACAAAGAGAAATCATTTGTAATAAGAGGATTCCTTCATGCAACAGAGGGATGTGAGAAACTAGGTCCAACTGTTCCAGACTGAGTAGAATAACGATTCCCCTTAAACACCATGCACACCAGTAACCCGCAGAGTGGGCACCCCTCCTTTGTGCACACGGCCTGCATGGTACTTTGCATTTTGGTTCTTTCTATTGTATATTTATTTATATATGGTCTCTCCTTGACAAGGTGAGTGAGCAACCCAAGAGTAGTGGCAAGTCTGCTTCATCCCCAGTATCTCCATAGTTCTTGCATTCACCCCACAAACACCATCAAGCACCTACAACATGCTATGCTGTAGGCCAGACAATGGAAACAGAGGAATCAGAGACAAAGGCTCTGCTCCCAGAGAAGATGCAGGCAAGTGGGGAAGACAGATCAACAGACCCAAAACAACTCAAGCTGGTGTCAGTGGGAAGGAAACACTATGGATGGGCCTTTGAGGGAACCTTTGAGCTAAGGTTTGAGGGCTGGTAGGGATTCACTGGGTGAAGCTGTGAGGTAGGTGGTGATGAGAAATGTCCAGGCAATGGGAGAAGCATGTGGAAACACACGGGGACATGGGACACTGTGGTGCACTTGGGAAACCACAGCATTCAGGAGTAATTCCATTCTAGCGCAGGCCACCAGCATCTCTCGCCAAGACGCCGGCAACACCTTCCCAGCTCCACCATCTCCACAGCAGCCAGCATGATCTTTCCCCAAATCAAAATCCTCTAATAACTCCCATCCGATCAGAACAACATCCTGGAATTCTCACCAGAGCCTCCGAGGCCCTGGTTGGCATGGTCCCTGCCAGGTCTCCAACCTCACTGGGGTGGGCAGAATTCTAAAGATGTCCCCCAACAAGAGCCCCATTGCCTGGAGAGTCAACCAAACACTAATCTCAGTACTGCTGTGAAGGGATTTCTCAGATGTAAGCCTCAAGTCAGCCGACATCAAGATTTGGCAACTATCCAAGTGGACCTGACATGCAAAGTCAGGGCGCCTCGACATGAAGGACCCTGTTGCCAGCGTGATGTTACAACATGGCCTGTGACAAGGCCCATGGCACGGAACTTTGAGCGGCCTCTACGTGGGAGCTGCCCCCAGCAGATATCCAGGAAACAGATCTCAATCCTACAACCACAAGGAATTGAGTTCTGCCAACAACCTGAATGGCTGTGGAAGCAGCTTCTTCCCCAGAGGCTCAGCTGAGAAGACAGCTGTTGACATCCTGAATTTGAAACCTGTAACCAAGACCCAGCTGAGCTCTGTGGGACTTCTGTCCTACAGAAACTGTGAGGTAATAAACAGGTATTAAGGCACCAAGTTTCTGGCAACTTGTTACTCAGCAAAAGCATACTAACACACACATTGGCTATTCCACTCATTCCATCCAAGGCCTACTGACTTCTCTTTCTGGTGCTCAAACATACCAACTTGGTCGCTGCCTCTGTCGCTTGGCGTTTACTACTGTTCCTTTGCCTAGAACATTCTCCCTGCAGTTCTCAAAGGCTCACTCCCCCGCAACATTCAGGTCTCTGCTCAAACAACACCTCCTCAGAGCAGCTTTCCTTAAACTCTTATCTAAATGAGCAGCCCCACTACCCTCTATTGCCTTAGCGGGCTTTATTTTTTTCCCATATTAGCTGATATTATATGAAATGTTTATTTGCTCATGGTCTTTTTTCTGGAATATAATCCTGCAAGACTGAGGCTTTCTTTGCTTTATTCACCTTGATATCCCCTGTGCTCTGCACACAGCCGTTGCCACATAACCATTTGCTGAATTCATGAATAAAAGAGCAAGTAACGCAAGCACAGGGTTGGGGGAGGCTCGGGAGCGGCGGGGGTTTGGGAGGTCAGGATCAAAAAGAGGCAGAGACAAAGCATAAGGGCCCTGGATGCCATGTAAACACGTCTAGACTTAGGAAAGCAATGGGATTTGCTGAAAAGTCTTAAGCTGCAGAAGAATCAGAGATTTGTGTTTTAGAAAAATCTCCCTGCACTGGTGTGGAAAACAGATTTGTGGGGGGCAAGATGGAGTCAGGAAGACCAAAGGAGAGGATGCTGGAGAGGTCTGGGTGACAGAGTGAGGCTTGGGCTATAGTGACAGAGGGGGCGGGGATGGCGTACAGATTTCGGAGACTTTTCTAAGTGAGAAAAGACAGATGGTGGTAAATGACTGGCTTCCGTGGGTGAAAGGGAAGAGAGAGATAAGGGCACTTACTGAATTTTTTCTAAGGGAACTAAGTAGATGGTGCCTAGCACATCTCGATACGTTCATTAAGAATGAACTAGCAAAAACCTTTGCTTCAAGCACTACACTATACGAACTTTTGAGACTATCAGGATCTGAGTTATCTGTAAGACTTTGCCCCATTACCACCCTTTTCTCATGGTTGGCAGTGCACGTATGATTGCTGCCATCCAGCTACTGAATGTCTCAGATAAGCTCCCTTCCTTTTTATCTGTAAGTAAGTTACTTTCAGAAGGGTCGTTCACATCTTCCAAATTACGAACATGTACATCTTTTCCGTAAAGTATGATGAAATGTAACAGATATTTAAGGGATCCCTTCACATCAACAAAAATGGTTAACTCAGGAAGAAAACACAGAACTACAAAACAAGATAGCTGTGTAGATACCAGTCGAGAATACCTGTTTTATGTAATCCTTTGGTCTTTTCCATCTGCCCCACCCCCACAGTGAGCAACCAGCACTTGTCACATAGCAGCCAACTAATAAATAAACAAGGGCAAAAATGGACAAATGAAAATTTAAACCACAAACAAACACCTTTGTATATGGTCCAAATAAGGCCTCAGAAAATTAGAAATTTCTACTCTGGGACTTTGATTCGCTTAATAGGGTAGACCAGATACTCTGAAAACTAAATGATAAATTAAATTACAAATATATTTTCAAATGCATTGTGGAAGTCACAAGAAAGATAAATCCTCAAGAAGCACAGACTTATAGAAAACAGATACAGAAACAGAGAACAAAGGAACAAGAGGGTAAGAAGCAAAGCAGGGAGGTTGAGCCCTGAGTCCACAGAAGTCAGCAACCTACCCGCGAAGCCATGTGTAACACTGAGCCATCAGAACGGGACTATACCACCCCTACAAAAAGAATGTGCAAAAATAACTACATACATCAAAATTAAGAAGGTAGCATGCTCTCTAGCAAGGGAAACCAAGAAGGAAACCTACTGTCTCCACCACAAATTCTGATGGAAAAAATGACAGTAATAAGAGTCTGCCCTAAGAAACTGTAACCACAGATCAGCCTTCATGTTGGTTGGGATTCAAATTTATACTACCTGCTTTGACAGAGAATCCAAAACTGAGACATGAAAGTGTCTGGGCTGCTAGTGCCATTAGTAAGGAAACCGTGTAAATACTTTCTGGGGGGAAAACTTTATCAACAGAATACCACTCAGGATATCCACAAATGTGGTCGAACATAAATTTCCTCTCAGAAATAGCCACATACACAAGGAAGCAAGCCCCAAACACT
Source organism: Ursus americanus (assembly GCF_024610735.1). Lineage (NCBI taxonomy): Eukaryota > Metazoa > Chordata > Mammalia > Carnivora > Ursidae > Ursus > Ursus americanus. The sequence goes on from NC_142138.1 coordinate 44,992,621, forward strand.
GAAGTCAGCAGAAAGAACAATACACTGAGATCCTCAAAGACTTCAGATACTGGAAAATCTGATGTAGGCTATAAAATAACGATGCTTTTTTTAAAAAAGATGGAATCAAAAAGTGATCGCAGAATAAACAGGTAATTATAAAAATTTTAAAAACTGATGAAAATATATAAATTTATTCTGCTACATAACAGGTTAAACATGACCTAAGAAAATAGGACACATCTATGGAGAAACTATAAATAAATATACAAAGACACTATACAAAACACAGCACAGACAGAAAAGGTGATAGGAAATAGAAAAGCGATGTGGAAGATAGAATGAGAAGGCCTAATTACAGTTAACCAGAACTCCAGAAGAAGAGAATCAAGAGAGAAAGAAAAAGCAATAGTCGAAGAAATAATGATGGGAAATCTTCGAAATAAATGAAAGAGACCCATTCTCAGATTCGGGCATCCCAGTGCATCCCACGCAGTATCAACAAAAATGCATTCTCACCTAGACACACTGCAGGGAAGCTATAGCCCATCAAAACCAGAGAGAACATCTTCTCTAAAAGCAGCCAAAGAGCAAAGGAAGGTTGCCCCCTGAGCAATGAGGATTAGGCTGGCAGCAGGGCTTCATCAGCCAGAAGGGAAAGTGAGGAGCTCAAAATTTCCTACCCAGCCAAAGCACCACGAACAAGGGTGAATAAAGACAATTTTAGATACATAACGACAGAGAACACCATCTGGGAAGAATGAAAAGGATGTGAGAACAGCTTAAGACCTAAGAGTGAATGACGCACACAGTAACTGGTAAGCATGTAGGTGACTCCAAAACCAGCAGGATGGTACAGAACAAGACGAATGTGTCATTTGTGGAGTTAAAAAAAAAAAAAAACAGCAAGAGCTGGCAAAGACGGGGAGAAATCGGAAACCTGATGCAGGGTTGGCGGGAACGTCAGCGGGACAGCTGCTAGGAAAAACAGTCGGAGGTTCCTTACGAAATTCAAAATAGAACTACCATGTGATCCAGCGATTCCACTTCTGAGGAGATACCCAAAAGCACTGAAAGCAGGATTTCGAAGAGCTAGTTGTACATACGTGTTCTTAGCCGCATTCTTCACAGAAGCCAAATTGTGGAAGCAACCGAAGCATCCACTGATGGACGAACGGATACACAAATGTGGTGTACACACACAACGGAATATTACTCGGCCTTAAAAAGGAAGGAAACTCTGACACCAGCTGCAACAGACTTTGTGCTAAGTAAACCAGTCACACAGAACAGTGTACGAGCTTATTTATTTAGATTCTATTTATTTATTTGAGAGAGAGTGAGCGAGCGTGCACACACACAAGTAGGGGGAGGTATAGAGAGAGAAGGGCAAGTGGGCTCCACAGTGAGTGTGGAGCCAGATGCAGGGTTTGATCTCACAACCCTGAGATCCTGACCTGAGCTGAAATCAAGAGTGGAGTGTTTGGCTGAGCCACCCAGGCGCCCCTGGACAATTTTATTTACGTGAGGTGCCTAGAGTAGTCAAATTCACAGAGACAGGAAGAATGGTGGTTGCCAGAGGCTGGGGGGAGGGGACAGGGAGTTATTTCACGGTTACAGAATTCCTGTTTTGCAAGACAAAAAGAGTTGGGGAAACTGACTACACAACAAAGTGAATTACTTAATACTATTCATTAACTCACCACTCATTAACTATACATTTAAAAATGGCTAAGCTGGTAAATTTTATGTGTATTTTACCACAATTTTTTTAAAAAAGACAAACTAATGGGGCGCCTGGGTGACTCAGTCAGTTAAGCGTCTGACTCTTGATTTTTGCTCAGGTCAGGATCTCAGGGTCGTGAGATGGAGCCCCGTGTCAGGCTCCGTGCTCAGTGGGAAGTCTGCTTGAGGATTCTCTCCCTCTCCCTCTGCCCCTCTCCCCTGAATGCTCTCTCTCCAACATAAATAAACTTAAAAACGATAATAAAAAGACAAACTAAAATATAGGGCAACAATGGTATATAAGCCAAGTGGAAGGCCACAGCCAGAGCTAGCATTCTAAGGTCCTGTACTGGTCAGAAAGAAAGTATTGTTTTACTTTATGTTTTATAAAGTAATTATATTTTTAAAGTAACCACTAAATGAAGAGTACAGTATTTTTAAAAAGACAACACAAAATAAGGCAATTTTAAAAACCCATAGGCTTAAAAAAATGCACAGCTAATACAGACGTGCAGAATAAGAGGCAGCTATAAGTCCAAACACTGTATATCACTCAACACAGTAACTGTTAACTAGATTAAACTTGTAAAACACATTTTGGTAGAATATAGCACATACTGGATTCAATAAGGGGTGTTTTAAAGGAAATGTATAACCGTAACGCTTATTTCTAGGGGAAAAAAAAGACTGAAATTAATGAAGTGTCCAGCTTAAAAGAATAAACGAAAATAGAACAACAGAGATAAGGGAGAGAAATTAAATATAAAACAATGATACAACAGGGGAGCAAGAAATAAAGCCTTGTTCTTTGGAAAGCCTAATAAAATGAACCTCTGACGGCTGTCATCCAGGGGAAAAGAGAGAAAGCACAAAACAATATAAGAATGACAAGAGGGCATAGTAAGAGAATCCTATGAACACCTTTATGCCAATAAGTTTTAAAACTTAGCATAAATGAACAAATTCCTAGAAAATACTAAAACAGACTCAAAAAGAAACAGAAATCTGAATAGCCCTATAACCATTTAAAAAACGGAATCAGCAGTTCAATATCTTACCACAGGCCTCAATAGTTTTACTATCTAGCAAGTTCTGCCAAACGTTGGAATTGTTACTTGAAAATTATATAAAAGCTTCAAGAGAATGGAAAAAGAGGATATTTTCACTTTGATCCCCAAAGCAGACAAGGCCAATAAAAGGAAAGTATAGGGTAATCTGGCACATGAATTTTTTTAAACCCTCAATAAAATATTAAGAAACCAATTCTAACAATGTATAAATATACATCATAATCAAACTAGGTTGACTCCAAAAATATAGGGTCAGTTTAACAGTGAAAACCTATTGATACAATTTACCACATTAACAGGTTAAAGGAGAAAAATCATTTGACGCGTCTAATTAATGAGAGAAAAAAGTACTTAAAAAAAAAAAAAAATATATATATATATATATATATCATCCTTCCAGGATCTCAGCAGGGAAAAAGCTAACTCTTCACAAACGAAATACAGAAGAACTTCCATAACCTGACAAAGGGAATCTATGAAAGCCCTCAGCAAGAACTAGTTTTAATGGCAAAGTATTATGATCATTACTAAAATCAAGCCATCAATATCAGAAACAAGGATGTCCATTCTAACTTCTATACTCCACTGTCCTGAGGTCCTAGCCCATACAGTTAAATAAAAGGTATAAGAACCGGAAAAAGGAGAACAAAACTGTCATGATTCACAAAAGCTCACTGTCTACATCAGAACAAAAAGAATCCCTATAGACCTTATAAGGAAGTAGAGCAAAACTCCCGGATATGAAGCACTGTGCAAATACCTTCTATCTAAAACTCACTGAGGGTCGGGGCTAGAAGGCTTGTATGTCCAGGTCGGAGCTCTTGCTTTGTGGGTGTTCATTCATCACAAATGAACTCGTTCCTAGAACACCTAACTGAAATGCAAGACAAAGAGATATGTGGGACCCATAGGTCGAGTTTCTCTGTTTACCCGAAGTGGTGGGGCCAAGGAAGAGCAATCACTGCACCCTCGGGGGCTACTGGTTTACCATTCTTTTTTTTTTTTTTTTTTTTAAGATTTTATTTATTTATTCGACAGAGATAGAGACAGCCAGCGAGAGAGGGAACACAAGCAGGGGGAGTGGGAGAGGAAGAAGCAGGCTCATAGCGGAAGAGCCTGATGTGGGGCTCGATCCCGGATCGCCAGGATCACGCCCTGAGCCGAAGGCAGACGCTCAACCACTGTGCCACCCAGGCGCCCCTGGTTTACCATTCTTAACCAACTCATGACCAGGGCTTGTCCCACAATCAGGGACAGTGAACCCAACAACTGGGACAAAGTTTGCCCTCCACTGGCAACTTGGTGGCTGCAGCCCATTCGCATGTGGATATGGCCATGGAATCCAGAGCCTTCACCCTCCATTCTGCATCACGAAGTGCCATCAACATCTCAGGATCTTGGCTGGGAAGAAGCAGGGATGGAAGGATTGCAGGAAGGAAGAGCTAGCAATAGGCTTTAAATCTACCAGGAGCCTGTCCACGGGACAATATTTCTTACTAGATCATGTTCTCTTAGGTAAAATTAATATGTGGGACAGTCTAGCATTCTCATTTTATATTTTATTAGAGGATATCCACGGTGCTAAGCCTTGCCCATCTCTCCAGCCTCAGCTCCTCACCTTGCTCCTTACACTCCAGTAAATCCAAATTGTTCGGAATTCCCTGAACCAAGAGGTCTTGAGTCCCCACCGTCTTCCTGTTCATTCCCACCTTCTCTGACCACTCTTCCCCTGCCCCCTACTACTCACAGAATAACATCTCCCCAGCACTTTCTTATTATAAAACCTTATGACAATTATAATTCAATCCCATACATGTACTCCTGCTCCTCTCCCTTACTGGACTATGAGCTCACAGAGAACAGGGACTATATTTTATTTTATTCACCTTTGTATCCCCAGGGCACAGTTGCTTGAAAAGTGTTGGTTTGAATGAATGAACAAGCGTGTGTGTGTGTGTGTGTGTGTGTGTGTGTGTGTGTACGTGCATGTGTGTCCTCTCCACTGTGCAAAAGGCCTAGACGCCAACCCTTCCCTTTGCCACAACTCCCTGGGTTCACCAAGGGAAGAACAACATTGGAGGGAGAGAGGCAACGAGAGAGAGATGATTTTGACTGATGGGCCTCCAAATTAAGGAGCTAATCTAGCCCCAAGCCTGTGCCTGAACTGCGGTGGCCGCAGACAGGACCCCCTCAGCTGTGGATCGTTACTGCTGTCAGGGCTGTGCCTGGCTCCCCAGCCCCACGGAGACCAGATGTTTTCAAAGTGACATCGAGAGGCTAGCTGCTCCCGCTGGACACGAATCTCTCTGGACAGGTCTGAAAGGCCATGTGTGAAGTTCATCGCGGGGAGCACCAAGAGGACAGAGTTTACTACAGGACCATTTCCATCGGCTCGTGGGAAAATGAGAAGAGATGGATGCTTAAAACAGGGCGAGCCTGGTGAGTAGAGAGATGGTGTCTCTTGGAAAAATCTCAACTAGTGTGTGATTAGATGGACAGGTTCTTTAATGATGCTGAGAATCACATAACCGCCCCCAAAGAGTGGGAAAGAGGGACCTTCCTACTCTAGGTGGGGGTATATTAGTATATAGTCTTTTTTTTTTTTTTTAAGATTTTATTTATTTGTCAGAGAGAGACAGAGCGCACAAGCAGGGGGAGCGACAGGCAGAGGGGAAGCAAGGAGCCCAATGTGATGTGGAACTCGATTCCAGGACTCCGGAATCATGACCTGAGCTGAAGGCAGGCACTTAACCAACTGAGCCACCCAGGCATCCCAAGTCTTTGCTTGTTTTAAAAGGGATGTAGCTTTAAAAACAGAGACTATAACACTTCTAGACATGCACCTAGGAAAATACATTTGGTTTCATCACCTTGCAAAATAAATGAGAAGAGATTCACTCTCCCACATCTCACAACGTACTTACTGACCTTATTTGTTAAATAGGCTTCACTAGGAGTTGACAGGATTAAGGTTCGGGCATATTTTATATTCTCCTCCCAGGGTAACCATATGACATGAGAAGTTCCTCTTCACTAATACACTAAACATTAGGGATATTCCTTAATGATTAAACCAGAAGATCTGCTTTAGAGCAGAGGAGTGGCCTCAGCAGAAGCTCACTGCAGTGGAGGGAATTCATCTTGCATTTCTGGTTGTCTAGAGCTAAAAACAATTCACCAGATTTGTGATCTGGGTAGCCAAGTGTGACCGCTTCCCTTTGTCCGAATATTAAACTTCAATTAATGCTCCTAAAATCACATTAGCTTCTTTGACAACCAGAGCACGCTGCTGACTCATTCTGAAGCTGCACTTAACCGAATCCTGCAATATTTTTCACATGCAGCTATAACCCAAACCCCATACTCTGACTTTGTTGTTGGACTCTGGTGCCAGTTTTTGCCCCTCACTAGAGTCTTATCCAATTAGATTTGATCTACTCTTTCAAAACACAAAGATCTTCTTTGGATCTCATTTCTGTCATTTTGACATATTTTTCTTCTATGACTCATGTCATCCACCAATGTGATCTGTATGTCAATATTATCGTCTAAACGATTTTTGAAAATTGGCTAGAGTGGGCCAACACGTGGGTCGATCCGGACACAGCCTACAAAACGCTTCATCTACTACCACCTGGCCCGCCTCTCACCAGTGATTAACATCTGCTTACACACCTTCTCAACCTTCCTTTAATCTCCCAACAAATAACCCCGGGAAGGAAGTTAATCTGGTATGACTTGCTTTTGGCAAAGCCCTGCTAATATACCAATAGTTGCTGTTTCCTCCACCGAGTATGCAAAATTCATTGTCCTAATAATCCTTTCAAGATATTTCCTGAGATCAGGTCAATCGTATCATTTTACAGCTTAACTTCTTCATCTCTCTCGTTCCTTTCTCAAAAATTGAAATACTCCTCTGTCTGTATCTTCCCTGTAGCACGTTATGCCTGCATCTCTCCGAGGTGGATGGTCTCGATCTTGGCCTCGGGGTTTCACCTCATTTGGTGGCATTAGAGCCTCTTGCCATGGCCTCTTCTGCTCCAGGCTGACAGTTCTCTTCCTTTGCAGGGATCCTACCTTTTCTAATCAGAGAAGTCATTTCCTTGACAAAAAATGCAAGCTGGACAGAGGCTCAGAAGTTTGGTTTCTCTCCCATGCCCCCTCTCTCTGGTTTTATTGTTCTAAACATAATTTCTGAAAGCCCTTTTTGTTACCCTTAGCCTTTTTCACAATCCTCTGCTCACACTGCACTCTGTTTCTTTTATAGCCCACAGCCACCCTCTCATATGGTCCTTGGTTGCATAGGTTGCACAGCTCAAGCTTTCCTGGGCCTGGGTCCAAGGCCTGGACAGGCCAGAGCAAGTGGCGGCACAGAGCAGGCAGGCCCCAAGGGAAGGGTTATCTAGAAAGCACCGTTTTCAACCACCCCGTCAAGGATGTGCATACCTGGAAATATGTTAAGGTCCGAGGTCAAGAAAAGCAGAATGACTTACAGAACTAGGGAGTGATACGAAAGGCTATCCCATGGATGGGAAGTTAGGTCAGCGGCAAAGAAGATGGAAAGAACAGATGCTGGTGAGGTCGGATGGTTCAAAAGGGGCACCCCTTTTCCCTAGGGCTATGAACTCCTCACATGGACACAGCCCCAGCCTGCCTTTAACGCTCCACCACCCAGCACAAAGCCAGGCACACGGGCCATGTTCAATGCACCCATGGATGAATTCATCAGAACGGCCCTGGCTCATTGCACTGCATTAGGGGGATCTAGCTGACGACAGTCCTGCAGACATAGCCTTAAACCAAGAACGACTTGGACGGTCACCTCCCTCTTCCTCCTTTGAACAGTGTTGGGTGCACTACTAACAGTTGTCCTCACCTGTGTTTCCCTTTCAGAGCTCGGGCCACGCGATCAGCTTTATCATTTCCTTCAACTTGGGAATCTTTCCTCTTAATGCCCAGGGTACACTGCGGATGAGGACACATTTCCCTCCCTGGCTATCAGAGTCTAAGGCTTGGGTCCTTCTAAAACTCCTGCTTCTATGAGTCCGTTTCTATCTCACTTGAAAATACAGCAATGCCTGATTAATGTGTTCATGACATATATTAAAAGGATGGCGATTAAACCACCTCCCCAGGCAGATTCCCTAATCATGTGAAAAAGGCATTGTTTAAATATCCTACATGTTACACTCTGGTGAGTCTATATGGAAGCCAAGACTAATCTAGTTGATAAAAACTTGACACGGTCATAGGTTAACCTGTGCTCAGCAGAATTCCAGTGATAGCATTAAGCTAAAAGCTACAGCTCAAATCTTAACTTGGCAGCAGTCAGTCAAATTGAATAGAGTAAGAATAAGAAAAACCGTATCAAGGCCAGTATGTCTCTTGGCAGGCAGAGAGGGTCTGGCATCAGTGACTCATCAGGCTTCAGGCTGTCTGAGCCCAAACACAGCACTTTTGATAAAAGCAGATGCTTTGTTTGGCTGCTGTCTGATTTGCCCTTCCTCACTCCCCCAGTTCCATCCACCCCACCCCCAGCCGCTCCTCATCCCCTCTAAAACAGTGTCTGTCAAGGTTTCTTCTCAACTAATTCAAAGGCAGAATAAGAGTGGTGTGGTTTTGAGGTAAGGTGCTCAAGACCTCTAAAAGGAAAGATTTCACCGAGCCAGATACAACACATGCCCTCGACCGGCTTCCAGGGCAGGCAGCCATCCTCAAGGGCGCTACCCACCCAAACCTTGGAAAAGCAGCTGTCACCCCTCGGGCAAAAGATGTCACCCACAGTCACCCATTTACCCCCTCTCTCCATAGAGTCATCGGGGACCGTGTGGGACCCCGTAGGGAAGCATAATCACCGCACTGCTGACACAGGCCCACAGAGAGTGCAGCCCTGGGGACACGTCTGCTTTAATTAAATCAAAAACGTTTTATAAAAAGACTCAAGTAATGAAAAAGTGTGTTTTGTTTTATTATATGCTTAAAAGATTAGATCTTTTCCTATTGAATTTTGTCTCTCATCTTAAAAAGAAAAACCTTCCTTTGGACAGTACCCCCATGCAGCTCCTGCCTCCTTTCTCTGCTCCCCTCCAAACCCAAGGCTCAGCCTCTACGGCTGACTCCTTGGAACTGATGCGGTGGTTCCTCAGGGTTGGGTTCTAGGGTCCCTTCCCTTTACACTTTATACAGCTCCCTCCCTTGGTGAGGACATCTGTTCCATGGCTTTAATTTCACGTCTATGCAGACTCTGAACTTGGTAACTTTTAGCATAGTTCTCTCTCCCGAGCTCCAGGCTCCTAATACTGATACCTCCACTTGACATGCGTGCCTCTCGAACTTAGCACACCCCGAACAGAAGTCTCAACTCTCTGCCATCCACCAAACAAAAAGCAGCCAAACAAACGAAGCCCTGTTCCTCTCCTAGTCTTTCCCACCTCGGTAAGTGGCCCCACCTCATACACCCAGCGGCCTGAGCCCTGCTCGGCTGTCCCCCGCCCTCACCCTCCATCACCCCACCTTCAGCATGTCCCGTAGACTTCTACTCACCACATAGATCTTGAATCCACCCCCCGTTACCTCCTTCACCACTATCCTAGCACAGACCACTTCCTGCTCCCCTCCCCCAGTCCCTCTGTCCCATCAATGTCTTCTCCATGGAGGCCAAGCGATATTGTAAGAACTCATTATTCCCTTAAAAACCTTTAAAGGCTTCCCTTTGCCCTCTGCAGAAAACCTAAATCCTCACACCAAGATTGTAGACCAGTACCATCCAATAGAAATCCAAGGTGAAAACCATATGAATTTTTTTTTTTTCAACACCTGGTGCTCATCACAAGTGCCCTCCTCAATCCCCATCACCTATTTCCCCCATCCCCCACCCACCTACTCCCTGGTAACCACCAGTTTATAGTTAAAAGTCTGTTTCTTGGTTTGTCTCTCTCTCTTTTTTTTTCCCCACCTCTTCGCTCATTTGTTCTGTTTCTTAAATTCCACATGAGTGAAATCATATGATAATTGTCTTTCTCTGACTGACTTATTTCACTTAGCATAATACCCTCTAGTTCCATCCATGTTGTTGCAAACAATAAGATTTCATTCTTTTTGATGGCTGAGTAATATTCCATTGTGTATATATATACACCACATCTTTATCTATTCATATGAAAACATGTAAAGTTTTCTAGTAGCAGATTGACAAGAAATAAGTAAAATTAATTTCAGTATCTTATTTTGCATATTTCAAAAATATTACTATTTTAATATACAGTAACATAGTAAATGTTAATGAAGTATTTTACATTCTCTTTTTATATTAAATCTTCAAATGTTCCCTCCCCCAGAGAGGCCTTCCTTCCACCCAATCCAAGGAACTCTTGCATTTCCTCATTCTGTGGTTCTTTATTGAGTGACACGTTTGTCTACATGCCCCCTTCACTGGGCACTGCCTAAGGACAGGGCCTGTATCTATTTCAGTCTCTGTGGGTACTTGGTACCCAGCATCATGCCTGGCACAAAATAAGCTCAATAAATATTTACCGAAGAATAAATAGCAAAGATACTAATATTAAGTAGAAGGGCAAGCAGGAAAGGGCTGGGCCCGTCCACGGAAGACAGGCTCTGTTTTGTGTCTTCGTATAATGGTGTGCTGGTTTTTTAGTGCAGTGGAAGGCTATCATACCTGTCAGCATGAATGGTGGCCAAGACACACTGCTGTAGGGCAGCTCAGGGCAGACCCAGAGAGCGGGATTCCAGCCAGACTCCGTCAACACGTGGGAAACTTTCTCCCACAGAAGCTGCAGGCACTGAATGTGATCTCAGGTTACGCACAAGGATTAGGAACCTCCAGGAGGAAGGAAGGACGGAAACCTACATCTGAGTCCCTTCTCCGTGCCAGTTCTTGCTAGACACCCTCACGTGGGATTCTATTTGACCGTATAGCTGCCCTTTGAGGATGTGGAGAATCAGAAAGGTAAAGTAACTACACGAGGTCACAACGCCACTGGGTCTGGTTGCTTGAATCAGCGTCAAGGTCACTAGCAGCATTCTTTGATATGCACGACTACGTCAACATCCCAGAGCAAAGGCATCAGTGGCCTTCGAGGTCGGGTGTCGCACAGCAGTCGGGGCAGGAGGAGAATAAAGTGCTGGTGAGCAGGTGGGAGCTGCCCCCAAGGGTGTGACCTGCTCCCCCCAGAAGGCAGGGCCACTCCAAGTGTGGAAGTCAGAGCTCTGCCATCCAGGGCAGCCTTTGTATTTAGTGACCACCGAAGCTTCACAGCACTCCTCAGAGGGAGGCATTTTCACCCTCACTTTATAATTTAGAACTTGCCCCAGTTCACACACGGTAAGTGGAAAAAGTGATAATAAGTGGAAAAATAGGGATCTGAACTGAGAGACCTCTGGGTTAGGAGCCCGGTGTGTTCTCCTCTTCCCAGGAGCGACTTTCGCTTTGGTTACTATGTCTGCAGGTGCACCTGGAATCACAGACAGGCCGGAGGGCATAAAAGCTGGGTCTGTTATGGAAGGTTTCTCAGACTTCTGTATTTTTTTTTTAAGATTTTATTTATTTGTCAGAGAGAGACAGAGCGCACAAGCAGGGGGAGCAGCAGCCAGAGGGAGAAGCGGGATCCCCACTAAGCAAGGAGCCCAATGGAGGGCTCAATCTCAGGACCCTGGGATCATGACCTGAGCCAAAGGCAGACGCTTAACTGACTGAGCCACCCGGGGGTCCCAGGCTTCTATAATTTTTAAACAACCTCAGAATCCTTAAAACAACAAGACCATGCGCTTGTCTTTGGGACCTCTAAAAAGAGACAGTCTGAAATTCTACAACCAACCCTGCAGCTAGTCTCCTGGGGACAGACTGTGGTGGCAGCATCGCAAAAGCCAGGAGCCATGGGGTGGCCATGGCCTGCGGCTTATCAGTCCTGGGACTCCAGTACGGGCCCCATGGAGGAGTCTTCTTCCCACCAACAACAGCAATGACAGCTTCTCCAGCCTGTCTCCTCTGGCCAGGCTGTGAGGGCTCCCAAATCCCCATGTGATAGGACCACAAATAACGTGTAAAAGCATACCTTCTGTTTACAATACGTTTCGACATATACCAAAAGGTGTGGAAAAACTCCTAGTTTCTGACTCTCAGAAGACTAAAAACCTGACCTTTCCCGAACAGCATGCAGGAGGCCTAAGAAACCCTGATTTATAGGTCGTGGGGGTGGAGGCAGAGAAGACGTTGAGCAGTATCGCTCAACAAGGACTGCTTTGTGCAGTTCTCTGATCATTTTCTTGGTTGCCATTTGCACTCACTGAAAAAAACAAAAAAAAAAAATCTTTCCGTGTTCCCCAGAACAGCTGAGAATGCACAGATCCCAGCCTTTAGGTTCAAATCATCCCTGTCAGCAGAGGATTGAGGACCACTGTCAGGCAGCTGGGGGACCTGTGGGCACATCACAGTCCCTGGGCCCTCTCGAACCAACTCCCCGCCCCCTACCCCGTGGTGGTGGTTGTTGGGGGATACCCAGCAGGAGCTGAGCTCACCTCTGACCCAGCTGCTCCTGGCTCAGCACACCAGGGCCTGAACATGCACCATTCCTCAGAATGCACTACCCCATCCACAACAGCTGCATTCAAACACCAAGGGGCATTTCAAAATGTGAGCAAAACCCAACTTGAAATTTCAAAAATAAAAATTCAACAAATGGACTATAATAACTTGCCTGGAGACATTCTTGGCTATTAAGTGATTGTCACTCTGCTAACTCAATAAATGTGCCTTCTATTAACGGAATCTGTTAATCTAGTACATAGACTTTTGCAACTCTAAACCCAACCTTTCCTCTGTGCATGAAAAGCTCCCAGTCTGCAGAGAGCAGACATGCCTGTATAGAACTAAAATGCAGATATTTGCATGGGACCTTTACATTGCAGAACCCTCTGATTAGCTGCAAGCTAAAGGCTGATTTATTTGCATGTCTGGGGAAACATCTTGCTCTGTTAAGGGGAAAGCAGTAGTTCTAGAACTTGGTGGTCCTCAAGAGGAACGAATGAAATCCTTTTTCGGGTGAGGGCATTGATACAGCCCAGAGTTAAATATTTAAATCAGTGTTTTGAGGGACACCTGGGTGGCTCAGTCGGTTAAGCCCCTGCCTTCGGCTCAGATCATGATCCCAGGGTCCGGGGATAGAGCTCTGCATCAGCTCCCTGCTCTGCGGGGAGCCTGCTTCTCCTCCTGGCTGCCGCTCTCCCTGCTTGTGCACTCTCGCACTCTCTCTCTCCGGCAAATAAATAAATAAAATCTTTTTAAAAATCAATCAATCAATAAATCAGTGTTTTGAGAAGAGTCTGCACAGATGCAATGCCTTCCACTTGCTTTGACTTGAAAGAGCAGACGCTGCAACATGGTAGGTAACTTACCGCCTGGGAAAGCATACTGGATTTTAATTTGGGATAATTCTGCAGACTTTCTGGCCCCCGTCAGTTAAAACACTTGTGACTAGTCAGTCAGCTCCGCTCATGCAAACTAATGAAACATCACATTGTCCCGCCACATGCTCACACAGCACAAGGGGCCGAAGGAATTAGGCTCTCGGCAGCTGTTCCCAGGAATGCATGCCTCCACGTACCCACAGGCAGGAAGAGGACCCACACCAGTCTCCCAGAGCTGATCCTTCGGCTATCCCGACAACACAGACATCTCAACAACAGGAACCAGTCCCCTCTCAGCCCAAGGAAGGTCCCAGATTCAAATAAAAATTCACCCTTGAAGATAAGTGAATCAAAGGGACAGCAGTCAAACAAAGGCTAACGTTGAGAGGAAATCCTGTCTGCAGACCTCTCGGGGAAGCCTTGCTCTGCCTGCAGAACAAAGGCTTCTTCTGTGACATCAAGCAGCAGGTTTAAGAGCGCCCTGGCTTCTCGCTTTGGCCCCCTTTCAAAACCACAAGTACATCCAAGGGCAGCCAAGACAACAACGAAGCCAAGAGATATAGTCTCCAAATGAGGAGAGACCAACTCTCCCTTCTGGGCTTGCCTTCTGCCTGGCTCTTGGTGGCTAAGACTCCATTTCCCCAAGGTGGGTGTCCAAGGCACTGGGTTCAGACTCTGGGGACTGCAAGCTTTCCATGCTAGAGGACAGCTCAGAAGATGCCCACCGCCGAGGCCAAACTTCTTGGGAGGCTGTGGAGCACAGTGTCTGGGGAAGGCCCCACGGTACTCTCTGGGTTCCAATCCGAACTCAGTCACCCAGTAGCGTCTGACCTTAGGTGCTCAACATCCCTGAACCACTTTCTCGACTGAATAAGAACAACAATACTGCTGCTACTCATGCTAAAATCTGCCATGTCTCTCATGCTGGGTTAGGATGTTCACACAGGATAATTCATGAACATATCATTGAAGATATTTTAAAAACTATAAAATGTGAGAGATCGTAATTTTTCTGGCTAGGACTCATGTTTGTAAGATAGCTTAATAATACAAATTTTTAGGTCAAAGGGGAGACTTCCTCTGCTTTGCCTGGAGTCTTCCACAGGGTGAATATTCAATTAATATGTAATTATAATAAAGGTGACTTTTTAATGATTAATGAGCTAAATATATTTGTTAGGAAAACAGCAAATTTGCAATTTATCAGAGTTTTTTTTTTTTACCAGACAAAAAGGTGTTGTCTGGTGGGTTTCCCTCTGAGTGTAGGTGCAGTACACAAGAAAAGTGAGTCTGGGCTTTCCCAGATGGCCCCACTATGATCATGCCAACACCAAATAGGACAAAATAGAAGGTTTTCAGTCTTGACATCCGGGCAAGTCACTGTCAGATGAAATTAACCTCTGAAATCACTATGAAAAGTAACAAGGCCAAAAAAAGTTTACCTCAAACAAGCCCCACCCCCTAAAATCAATAATTTTGTTAAAAGTAGACCTAACTAGTCTCACTCCCTGGAATCAGAGATCAAAAACTCTTAACTTTAAAAGCTCCCAGCATGGGGTGGCTGGTGGCTTAGTCAGATAAGCGTCCACCTTCAGCTCAGATCATGATCCCAGAGTCCTGGGATCGAGCTCCCTGTGGGGCTCCCTGCTCAGCGGGGAAGCCTGCTTCTCCCTCTCCCTCTGCCTGGCCCCCTCCCCCTGCTCGTGCTCTCTCAAATAAATAAAATCTTTAAAAAATAAAAATAAAAAGCTCCCAGCTTGCAGTGGTGAGTGAGCAAGAGCGATGGGTGGTTGGTGTTTTCATAGCAACTGAGCTGTAAGAGCTAAGTTAGGACTAGAAATGCTATTTCTCCCTCATGGCTGTTCTGCTGGGGCACCTTAGACAGCCCTCCCTCCTGGAGCCCCAGGTTCTCATTCATACCTTTTGTCCCTTCCTTTTCACACACATAAGCTTTGTTGATCCTGTGGCTTGTTCTAAAAAGGAACTGAGGCAGCTAATAATCTTATTAGGAATATTTAAAAGGATAAAAATAATAATACAAGGTACTTTGAACTCCTCAGAACTGGGAACACTTCAACGTAGTTTTTAAAAGTGTGTTACGTGAACAAAATATAAGGGCGTCTGGCTGGCTCAGTCGGTAGAGCATGCAACTCTTCAGGGTTGTAAGTTTGAGCCCCATGTTGGGGGTAGAAATAAGCAAATAAACAAAATAACTCAAAAAAATAAGTAAATAAATAACATTTAAAAATAACAAGATCTATTAATAAGACCAGGGAGAAGAGGATTTTACGATCCTTTGACGTGACCTTCTCACTCAGCATAATCCTGAAGGATATGCGTTTGTTACTTCCTGTATTCGCCTTTAACAATGAGATATTTTAAGTTAAGGGAAAAAGTTGTGAATTTGGATGAATGTAGTTCTGAAGGATAAACAAACCTAAGCCTGCCACTTGTTAAGTCTTCCACGGTATGGACTTCAAACTCAGGACTTGCGCCCACCGCCTGATAAGATCTTCTGCGGAGATCTGACCTCTGTCCAAGTCATTTTCAAATCAAAAAGCTTTGAACTGCGGGCAGGTTGACGGCTTGGACCTTGGGTGTTTATCAAGAACTTCCTCAAGATAGAAAGGGTGACTCCATTGCCACCCCCGGCACCCTGGAGCGTCCCCCTTGTAAGAGCTGGCACCCAGCCAGCCAGGACCTTAGAACATCAAGGAATGAGTTTGTGAATTGTCTCCGTATGGCACATAGTAGATATGTAGCTCACTACAGAGTTTAACTTAATTAATAAAAAGTGGCTACAGTGGGTCGGGGAATCGCTGGTTCTGACTCCACCTGGTGCAGCCTGGTATCTTCTTTGCTGCCCCTTAGCCTTCACAAGAGGGAGCGATGACTGCGCCCCTTCTGCGTCCCACGTGTCCAGGACCAGTGATTCCACAGCAACAATACTGTGCACAGTACGTGCCTCCATGCTGCCCTGGGCCCTCAGCAGGCTGGCTGCGAGCTCTCCGAGCAGGGAGGTCACCCACCTACGCTTTGCAGAGCGGGTGCAGGGCTTTCTAACTCCTAGGACAGCCTAGAGAAACTTCTGAGCTGACGTCGGAAACATTTCAGGGCTCTCCGGCACTTTCTACAGAGACTACGTGGGCCTCTACTTATTTTGTTCTCATACTACTACAGTTATGCACCTAAAACGAATTCTGACCTCCTACCTGCCTCTCTCCCAACATCTGTACTATCCATCTCTCAGCTTGCTACACTCCAGCCACAGGCCACACCAGTTTCGTCCGGGTTTTTTTCAAACATGCCAGACTTGTTCCCACCCCCAGTTCTTTGCACTGCTCTCCCTACGCCTGGAACAACCTTCCTCTGGTTCTTCCCATGGTTGCCTTCTCTCATTATGCAGCTCTTAGCTCAAATATCATCTCCTCAGAGACCTGTCCACATTATAAAAAAGATACAAGCCTAATAAATCTTCAGTCGTCACAATTTCCTCTCTAGCACTTAATATAATCTGCAATTAACTTGCTTATTACCTGGGCCCTTCCCTAGAATATTAGCTCTGGGAAGACACCATTTCAGATGCCCCACTGCTATTCTGTGAGTTCGCATACTTCCTCACCCTACAAAACGGAGCGAGAGCAGATTGCTGGAATGATTTGGTTGGCAGAACATCTTCAAGGTTGGACCGGCCCTTCAGTTCAGATACTAAGAGGGACGGGGCAGAATTTTCCCGGTAAAGCACCAGTCCTTTCAAAAATCAATGGGCTCCACTAACAAAGGTGCTCAATATATAGATACTGAACAACAACATGAGCTGGAATCAAAGCGGCTTTCTTTGCTGCAGGATCAGACAAAAAGAGACACCAGGACATACAACAGAAGGAACCAGTCCCTTCACTGCCCGATAACATCAAGGGTTGAGGATCTTCCCCAGCAGGAAAAGGAAGGCAGTTTCCAAACCAGCTCTAACAAGCAGAAACTAATCACAGCCAGGCCCCATACAAACCCGGACAAGAAGCTTTTATAACCATAAGGCTTATTTAGCCAGCTCCCCAGTGGGTAGGAGAAATCAATCCTGGTTCTAAAGTATTCTGAAGCCGACCCAATGGGGTATCCGTACCAAATTCTACTTCAGCATGTTGGAGATGCAGGTCCTAATTCTGAGCCATCGTGGCAGCTCCACAGAATTGGCTGGACACCGTTCAGAATCTGATGTTATAGTAAAAAAAGCACACTTGTGCTTCCTTTTGAGGGACTAAGTGGTATATAGGCAGTTGGCTGTAAAAATACGCTCAAATATTAGATACTAAGAAATGGTTAAAGTTTTTAGGTGTTATCGTTTTTTATGTTATATTTTTTAAAAATAAGAGTACTTATCTTTGAAAGACACATACCAAAATATTTACAGATAAAACAGGGGCTGAAATTTACTTCAAAATAATTGCAGAGGAAGGAAAGTGGGCGGGAGTACAGACAACGCGGGACTGGCCGTGGCCCAAGGCAGCTGAAGTGAGGTGGTGGGTCCTTGGGAGGTAAACTATTTGCTCTACTCTGTACAGCTGACATGTTCCCTAACAGAAAGGCTTTTTTAAAAAAGCTCGTTAAGCCAAGTCATTTTCACTTGTGGAATTAAAGAAGTTACCTGAAGGGGCGCCTGGGTGGCTCAGTCCATTAAGTGTCTGACTCTTGATTTTGGCTCAGGTCATGACCTCAGGGTTGTGAGATGGAGCCCCGCCCTGGACTCCACGCTGGATATGAGCCTGCTTAGGATTCTCTCTCCCTCTGCACCCACCCCATCCCCTCCCCCCAGGCTCTCTCTCTCTCTCTGAAAAAACAATAAATAAATAAAGAAGTTACCTGAAAGTGAAGGTCTCGCCTTTCCAGTCTTGCAGGGGGTGCTCCTGGATGATGGCGGGAGTCCGAGGGGAGTTCTGCTGTGGGGACTTGGAATGGGGCAGGGTCCCCATGTGACTGAAGTTATCACAGGACCTGATGGGAGGAGGGCCTTTTTTCTTCCGTGGGAGGGTACCGTGTATGGACACGTCTTGATAGGCATCTGTGTGATGCTCAGCCGGAGGGGACTTGCTGCTCAGAAGGTCCATGGACGAGGCCAGAGGGAACTGGTGATTCACCGGCATGTTTCTGGGAAGGCTCACAAATTTGCCCGCAGCCATGATTCTCAACTCCTCTACGGGGAAAAGAAAAGAGCGAAGGCATGAATCTAAGGCAATCGCAAGAACTGACTTCCTACTCACAAAAGGAAATGGAAATGTACCGTTTAACGGAAGAACGGGTTCGTGGCGCATTAGCGGACAAACAGTGCATGGCATCACCCGTGAAACTGAATACAAATGGGACATTTATTCACGTCCCTTTTTTGATCCTACAGAGGAATTCTCCTTGGATGGCATCAGATCCACCGATGGGAAAGGGCAAACGTGTTTCAGAGACTCTAGAGGCACACGAGCCATTTTCCTATTTCAGATGACTGAAGCTGATGGAAAATCATGACTACCAAAAAAGACTACTGAGGAAGTACTCAAAGTTTCGATATAAGTGCATTCGAGAACACATTATAAATGTGAGATAATTAGCTCCCGTCTTTCCACCACCCTGTACAGGATAAGAACAGGTGGAGATGATTGGAATTCCTCAGCTGCTAGCAGGCCTTCAGTGCCAGACCAGCCCCTCAGTTGTGCTACCCAGGGCAACGGGGCAGAATGTTTCCGGCAAAGACCTGGTGCTTACAAATAAATCAATGTACTCTAATTAACGA
Organism: Ursus americanus; assembly: GCF_024610735.1. Taxonomy (NCBI): domain Eukaryota; kingdom Metazoa; phylum Chordata; class Mammalia; order Carnivora; family Ursidae; genus Ursus; species Ursus americanus. The sequence continues at coordinate 45,011,596 of NC_142138.1, forward strand.
AGACGGGCCAGGGTCAGGGGTGAGGAGGTGGGTCACGCCTCCATACATCAGTGGGCTCAGCTGCAGAGGAAAGCCACTGGGGTGAGGGATCCATGTACATTGTCCCCCAGAGGGGTTGGGAACCTGCCTGCCACCAGCAGGGTTAAGCAACACGCATGGTGCCTGTGTAATCAGGGAAGAGTGGGAAGGAAGAGAAAAAAGACAAAGAGGGGATAAGGGGAGAGCACAGAAAGAAAAGGAAAAAGTGTACTAGGTTGTATGTAAAAGTAGACCCAACCATTATGCCCAGCTATGATCAATAGAAATATTCACCCCGAGCAAGAGACAGCACCCGCTCACCTCCCCCCCAAAAATAAACTATGGTTTTGACTAAGCCAAATTATACAAGACATTTTTAAGGCCAGCGTATAGAGAAAAAGAAACACACGTCTGAATAAAAATTAGAACTAGTCCCTAGAGACATTAAGGATCCAGAATCTGTCCCACCCACCAGGGTACCAGACTGGTCTGGACAACACAGCAACATAACTCAGCCTGCCTGATGCACTGGCCTCCCCAAGACTGGGGAGCAGAACATTCCTTTGCTCTGCAGTCCGTTCCAAAGCCCTGCAGCTCCCATTCCTCACAGGACACCCTTTCCACTGCAAAGAGGACAGCTCAGAGTGAAGATCATTACTTAATAGTACCCCTGCAGAGTCAGTTCCACAAAGGAACTGGGCACGTGGGACAAGGCTTGAAGTCAAGCAAGAACACTGCTCTCCAGAAGCTCACGGTGTAGACACAGAACGGAGATAAAGGTAGCGCAAGGGAAACAATAGACAACAAAAACATCCACAATCCGTTGCTTCACCTGCAACAGACAGAAACACACAAGTGTCAGGGACCAGACAGAAGGAAATCCTTCACTCAAGGTGTATAATCCTAACGCTGTCCTCAGTTCTTTCCCAAAACAGGTCATTCTGGGGCCTGTCGGCTCCATGTCTAACTGTGACCACACAGGAGGCCTGTCTCACAGTGGGTGCAGAACAATAGCACTGTGAGTCCCCGTGCGGGCCGCTCCCGGGTCTGGCCAGTACCTGGCACACTGTCAGAACTTACTCAATGTTAGTCATCATTATTTAAAAAGAAACCCAAGCTCTCTGGCCCTCCCTGCCTGACCACCAGTGATGTAAGCCGACTAGGATTCCCTTAACACACACACACACACACACACACACACACACACACACACACACACACTGCCCCCAACCGTTGTGAATCCTTGCCTGTCCAAGCTGTCAGCACCCTCTTCAGAGGGAGGCCTAGATCATTCCAAAGAACCTGCTGGGGAGGCCCAGAGCACCCCACAGAACCTCTTTCTGTGCAAAGGGCCACGGTGTTGATCAACTATTCCCAGGTCATTGTGATGGGTAAAGGTTACCCTGTCTCCAGTGTCCCTGGCTGCCGGTTTCCTCTCTGCTTATCCAGGATCTTGATTTCAAGACTGGGCCAAAGTGCTTGAAAATGCCTTTCAGCAAGTTTCCCATACCTCAGTTTATTCTCTGAGTTGAGAATTAACACCGGCCCTTCCTACTTTGGAGTCAACACTGAAGTGCCTCCTCCATACAAGACACTCAGAGAAACAGTGATGTATAAGCCCCAGTCCCTAACTAGGAACTCTAAGACAGAATACTATAACTCATCCATAGGGACCCTTCACAGGCTGGAGGGAAGAACAATTCGAACAAAATGAGGAGGATCTCAGAGACAGCAATGCCGGAGACGAAGCATTTTGGAGGGATTCTGAAAGGTCGAGGATTGTCCGAAAAGCCTTCTGAGGATGGTCCGAAAATGCTAGAATGGCAGATGCAGACAGGCAAGGAGGTGCTTCCACGGGCTCACGAACTACAAGCTGGGCTGCGTGGCTCACATGGAGACGTCAAGAAGCATTTCCTATATCCTGAAGTCTTAGAGGCTGTGTCGAGGGGTCTGGACTGGACTGCAGGTGCTAGAGAAGATCTGGAAGGGAGGGACAGAAGCCAGTCTGTGTTCAGGTAGGTAAGTCTGGTACTTCTGAAAAGGAAAGAAGGGAGGCAGGCAGGCCAATCATTCTGCTGGCCACAAGCCAGCAGGGAAGGATTTAGAACCCTGACCTTGGGCATTGACCAGGTGGTGGAGGGACAGAAGAAAGAACGAGGAGCTCGAGGCCACAGCCACGGGAGGACAGTACGATGCTGGAATATGCTGAGTAGTGTAAGAAGAGGACTCCTGCCGGAGGGAGGCTAACAAGCTGTCCACTGAGCTGGGGGGTGAGAGGAACCAATGGCGCAGTTCAGTCTAGGAGGTACGATCCTGGTATGTTCACTTAGGAGCCAGGACTGGATGTAGATTTTTAAGAATCATCAACATAAAGGGCATATTTAAACCAGAGAGTGGATCCCTTAGCTTGTTATTATCAGCTGTGATAACAGATGGGAAAGTACCTCTTAAACTGTCAGGAGCCATACAATATCCATGAATTATATCCTTGCTCTCTCTCACCATGGCTGCTTCAAGCCTATAGGGCCCAAAGCAAGGCTGAGCTCTGAAAACCTGAAGCAGGGGGAGCAGGGGTCCTCAAGCTGGCTGCACATAAGAATCCTCTGGGAAGCTTTTAAAATCCTGACACCCAGGACGCGTGGGTGGCTCAGTCGGTTAAGCATCTGACCCTTGATTCAGCTCGGGCCCTGATCTCAGGGTTGTGGGATTGAGCCCCGCCCCTGGCTCCGCGCTCAGTGTGGTGCAGCTTGTCTCCCTCCACTCTTCCCCCTGCTTACGCTCACTTGCTCTCTCTCAATAACATCTTCAAAAAATAATAAAATCCTCACACCAGAGCTGTGACCCAGACCAATGAAATCAGAACATCGGTGGGTACAACCCCAGCACCAATCTTTTGAAAGCCACCAGTATATTCAATGTGGAGCCAGGGTTGGGGACCACTGGATGAGCAAGTCTCTTTGGTACAGAGCGACTTACATTCAGATCTGGCTACCCGAGGAACAGAACAGAATGACAATGAGGAGGGGTCAGTCAGCAGAAGCATCAATTCATTCTTCTGTTCCCCACACATGTATGCAGGGCCTCCCAGATATTGGGCACTGTGACTGGTATTGGGGACAGCGTCAAACAACGGTACTCACGAGGTTACTACTCTGCGGTGGAAGCAGACAGCAAGTCCTGGCCACACGTGCTGGTGATTCCCAGTGCTACAGGAGCACACAGAGTGGGGACCAGGGTCTAGACTCAGCTCGTGGCCAGAAAAGGCTTCCCTGAGGATGGGATGTTGAGCTCAACGATGGGAAGCAGAGTTTAGTGATGGGAAGAAGACTACCCGAGCTGAAAGCTCCAGAGAAGTCACAGCTACAGACAAACTGCAAAGCCGGGCTCCCCTCTACAACCCACTGCCTCTAAATTGGGACCCTTCCCCCATTAAAATACAGGCTTGCCCTATGTGTAGTCACTTGGAAAGACTGGCTCAACCCTGGGTCCTATGTCAAGCTTGAATAAGCCCAAGAGTGGCGGAGGTAGGCCCGGACCAGAGACGGCACTTCTAAACTATATAGCTAAAAGTGGGGCAGAGGGTACAGGGGGGAGCTCTAAGCGAAGGGACTCATTTACGACCTCACTGTAGGGTAGTCCCTGGACTTCCTACTTGAGCTTTATTTGCTTTTATTTTTTCCAGACTCTAGAAACCTAGGGCAAATCCAAGGGATGGAAGTACATGGTGTGTAGTTGGAATCTAGGCTCAAGACAAGTACCTTTTGTTGTTGTTGTTGTTTAAGATTTTATTTATTTGAAAAAGAGAGAGCACAGGGCAGGGGGTGGGGTGGGGAGAGGGAGAAGCAGACTCCCCAAGGAGCAGGGAGCCTGACTCAGGCCTCCAGGGCTTGATCCCAGGACCCCGGGGTCACAAACTGAGCTGAAGGCAGATGCTTAACTGACTGAGCCACCCAGGTGCCTCAAGTACCTTTCATTTTTGAGAGCAAGGCCATTTACCACATTTGACTATACTAGGCAGAATCTCCGAGTGTTATAATCCGGTCGGATCTCAGAGAATCAAGCCCAGATAAAGGAAGTACATGTTCATTCACTCAATATATATTGTCTGAGGGCTTCCAATGTACCGGGGACGAGGACATGATAAACTAGACAAGGTTCTGCTCTCATGGAGCCTAAGTTGTGATAGGGTGGGGGGTGGGGGGAACCAGGGGGAGGTCCAGTCAACACAGACAAGAAAACAGATCAGGCAATACCCCAGCGTCAGTGTCCTAAAGAACACAAACCAGAATGAAATGATAGAACATACTGGTTGGGATGGAGAGCTATCTTAGATTGGGGGGGGGGGGCTTCTCTGAAGAGGTTCCTGAAAAAAAGAGAGAACCAGTCAAGAGAAGAAGGGAAGGGAGTTCAGGCAGGGGACTGGGCAAATTGAAGGCCCTGAGGTAGGCATATATGGTTGGAAAAGCATGGTGAAGACTAACCCCAAATCTCCACTTCCTGGCTCCCAGGTTTTCTCTGCTCGGAGATGCTTCTATCTCAATGTTCCTAGCCATCATGTACTTCTTATGTACTATGTGATTTTTTTTTAAGTCATTCATGGTATGACTCAGAACCTAGGCTTTGAAGTAAGACATTCACAGGGTCAAATCCCTACTCTGCCATTTACTTACTAGCTGTGTGGCCCGGAACAAGTTACTCAACCTCTCTGACAGTTTCTCATTTGTAAAAATACCTCTTTCGTGGGATTGCCCTGAAAAGTAAATGCGACAGTTGTATGGAAAGCCCTTGACATACGGCAAGCACTCAATAAACAGGTTTCCTCCCAGCAGGTCAGGGACTGTCTGCCTTGCTCGTCACAGTATCCCGAGTACAAAGAGAGTCCACAAAAGAAGTCACTGCTTCTGGGAAAGACTGCAGCCAGGAAGGATGGGGAGGTAAATGTTTTAACTCAGAGCCATAAACATAAACACACCAAACCAAGTAGGACATAGACACAGACACACACAGGCACACCGAGAGAGCCCATACGCAGTCTTTAAAAGAAAAGGCCAGGTGAGACTTTGGCCACCTGACGTCACCTCTCTCTACTATGCAGGTAAACAGACACCGTGTCCTGACTCAGTCTAATGCCAGACCTTGAAATATATACAAAGGTCAAAGATTCTGTATCTTGATTGGAAAATATGAGACCTTGGTGAATGTTCAAAGAGCTGAAATCTCAATAGGGGCAAGAGCAAGCCTGCTGAACTCCCAGCGTCTGTGCTGCCTTGCTGATCCCCGCTCGGCGGCTGTGCTTGCTTTGAAGTGCTCCCGAGCAACAGCAGCCCAACTCGCTCGCCTTGCAGAGCCAGAGCCATCCCGAAGAAGCGGAAGAGCACGCGCAAGTCAAGCAAGAGACAGGCAGCCCACCTGCTTGGGTTTTTCCAGTTTATTTCTAAAATGAGCTATTTCCTAAACTTGTAGAATGTCATCTGATGTGGGCATTAAAAACTTTCTATCATATTTCAAGCTCTGGAAATGTAACTGCCCCAGCCACCCAATTACGACCCCAACAGAGAATGTTTCATTTGGATACGTAGTTTTATAACCTCTCTGCAGAGTCAGACAGGAAGACAGGACCGCCACACACTTAAAAATTGGCTTATGCAGTTAGAATGAAGTTTCTCTTCAGTTTAGAAATTAAGAGTATCCCTATTTTCGAAGTAAATTTATGGAGTCTAGCCAAATGATTGAAGTATGAATAATTCTTCCATGGACTGTATTTCAAGCAACACAGCATAGAATTTACACGATAAAGTTCTTAAGCTTAGCATTCGTTTGACAAGCAGGTCTTTCTATATGAACAGGAGACTGAGATCTTGGTTAGTCATCTGGAAATGCCAGGCTTCTCAGCAGGTTTAGAGAAAGCTGGAATCAAGGAGGTGAGGGAGCCCCTGGCATGGAAAGCCTTTTACATTATACTCCATACACTCCCCTGCACACCCCCATACAACGCTTGGCCTGTGGCTTCTCCACTATTAACTGGGCAGTCCCTGTAGGGATGCTCTGCGGAACCCCCTCTCCCAGCACCGAGGCCTCCCCTTCCTCCCGCCTGTCCTTGGCAACATGCAGGGAGATTATCCGCTCCTAAACTGACCTTCCCTCCGCCAATGTATTTTCCTTGGACAGATCTGTGTAGCCTTGGGAGATAAGAGTCAAGGTTTAAAAGAAATCTCTGAACGCTTGGCTCCAATCTCTATCTCAGCTAATGGCTTTGCGCGAAAGCACACGCGAGGTTAGGCAAACGCTCTTGCCTCTTCGCAACTTTCTTCAAGCGAGTTAATACCCAAATCAGAGTTTTCCACTCCAGCCACGACCCACCATGTTGCCCACGGAACACTTCGCCTTGCCAGCTGCTTCGGAGCCCACTCGACCGCTCTCAGCCAAATGTCTACACCTGATCAAACTTTAAAAGTGGTGGCAGCCGCTGCCGCTCGGGAAAGAGTGGCTGAGGTCGAACCTCGCGTCCACCGTCCCTCCCTTCGCCTCCCCTTTCCTCCCCTCCCCGACGCAAAGGGAGCGACACAACCAACTATTCATTCTTTCTCAACAAAGGGAGAGAGGGAGGGGGGTGTTGTCAACAGTTACTGGGCAGGCTCCTTCGCTTTCTTTGCAAACTTTCCAAGAGATTAGTGGAGAAACTAGCCTCTTCCAAGCCCAGGGCTTCCAGCGGAGCCCCTAGGCCCTGCCCCCCCCCACCCCCAGCAGAGAGGGACCGGACGAGACGACCAAGGGCTGCCTGCTGAGCAGCCGGGACGCGCGGGGGGTGGGGGTGGGGGTCGGGAGAGACCAGCGCCCAGGAGGATGCCGCTCGAGAGCAAAGAGCAGAGATGCTCACGGCACTTCGCTGAGCGCCTGCCGCCGCGGGCCACGTCTGGGGAATAGGAGCCAGTTCCGAGGGCCCCGAGGGCACACGCCGTGTCCGCACTTCAGCCACTCCCGCCCCCAAACGCCAACTCTGCTGGGGGCAGGGGGAGCGCCGGCTCAACTCCCCCCCCCCCATCCTAACTTTCTCCAACAAACTTCCCAGCCCGTCCTCCCAGAGCCGGGGGAGGCCGCGGCGCCCCGGGTCGGGCAGCACACCCGCGGGACGCGCGCGGCACACACTCACCTCCCCGCGCGGCGCTCGGTGCCAGGGCTCTCGGGCTAGGGGCTCAGAGGCGCCGCTCGGCGTTCCCCCAGCCGCGGCTGCTCCCGGGGCACGGGCCGCTCATGGTCGGCGGGGCGCGCCCGCAGAGAAGCCCGCGCGCGGCTCGCCTGTGCGCCCGGCGGCTCCGGCTCGCGCCCCGGCCCCGGCAGCTGCAGGCGCGGCTCTGAGCCCGCGGCGCGCGCTCCAGCCCTCAACTGGTGATTTGCGGCGTCGCGGCCCCACCCCGGCGAGCCGATTCGCGCGGCCTCGCGGAACCCCCGCGACATTTACATGCGGTGACCTCGCCTTGCCCTCCTCTGCCCGGATTTGAGAGTTTGGTTCTCCTCGTAGCGCCCCAAAAAAACAGTCTTGAAGTGTAGACTGGCCACTTCCTCGCTGTACCCCTCTCGAGGGACCACCCCACCTATTCCACTCCTCCCCCTTCCCCGCGTTACTTAATTATCCAGCAGATCGGCTTAGCTGTCTGCAGACACCTGGCTGCCTTGCAGTTTAAAGGGCTTTGATGAGACAAAGATCCGGGTAACCACAAATAACCAAACCGTGGAACAGGCAAATCAATCACACCCACCTGGACAAACTGAAAGCAAAGGGGGAAGTAGAATTGGCATTTCAGTACTAGGTAGGCTTAGTGGGGTAAAAAGCAGAGCCAACTGGAGGTCTTACACTAGCGGATATCAAGACCCATTATAAAGCTACAGACAGCTACAGACATAGTAATTGGCAACAAGGATAGACAAACTGACCAATAGAATAGAGAGTACAGAAGTTGATCTACATTAAATGGTCACAATTTAAGTCAAAATGCTACTGTGACGCATTGAGAAAAGAAGGTATGTGTTTTCAGTAAATGATGCTGGATCAACTGAATACCTACATGCAGAAAAAGGAAGAATCTTGACCCTTACCTCGTACCATGTCAAAAAAAGTCCATTCCAGATGGATTTTAAACCTAATGTGAAAGATAATAAAACTATCCAAAGTACAAAGAAAGAAAGAAAAGGAAAAACTTCATGACCTTGAGGTAGGCAAAGACTCCTTAAACACACACAGTACTAACTATAAAGGAAAAAAACTGATCATTGGACAACATTCTAATTAAGAACTCCTATTCCTGGAAGACACCATTAGTGAAAAGTGAAGCCACAAAGGAGAAAAGACCATTGCAACACATGTATCCAATAAAGGACTTGTATACAGAATCTGTAAGGAATGCTTACAGACCAGCAGGAAAAAGGCAGAATATCTGACTGAAAATAAGTAGATAAGGAATAAACAGGCATTTCTCAAAACAAAACAATACACATATGAAAATTTTCTCAATTACTAATCATCCCAAAAATGAAAACTGAAGTTGTAATGTCTCACTTTACGCCCACCAGAATGGCTAATATTAGAGAACTTCGAACAACACTTTACAGACCTGTTTGGCTAAATTAACATGTAGCCTGTGACCCAGCAATTCCATCCCTAGGTATCTTGTCTACTCAACAGAGATGTATGCACATACTCACCAAAAGACATGTTCAAAAATGTGTATAGCATCTCTTTATAACAGCCCCAAAGAAACCACCCAAATGTCCATCTGTGGGAGAAATACAAGCTCTGGGTAATACAGTGATAACAACTACCTCTACACCCAACAAGAGCATGATCTCACAAATAGGATGTCCAGTAAAAGAAGCTGAACACAAATGGATACATACTAAATACATCCATTTACGCGAATTCCAAACACAGTCAAAACACATCAACGATGTTAAATGTAAAGATACTGGTTATCTTGAGGGTTGGGTTATCTTGAGTGGGTTATCTTGAGGGTTGGGTTGGGTAGTGATGGAAAGGGAGCCAGAGAGGGCTCCAGATGCTGGTAATATTCTATTTCTTGATCCAGGTGCTGGTTATATAGATCTATTTTATAAAAATTAACTGTCCTTTTTATACAAACTAATTGGTTTGTGCACTGCTCTCCTTGCATGTTTTACTCCAATAAAAATGTTTTAAAAATTGTGCCATGTTGGGTTTTTTGTTTTTTTTTTTTTTTTTAGCAGGGGCAGGGGCAGAGAGAGGAGAGAGAATCTCAACAGGCTCCACGCCCCAGCGTGAGCCTGGGGCTCAATCTCACCACCCCGAGATCATGACCTGGGCTGAAATCAAGAGTTGGAAGCTTGACCGACTGAGCCACAGAGGCTCCCCTACGTTGGATATACGTTATGTCATTTTCATCCCTTTAAGAAAGATTGGCAAGTCTGTAAGATTCTAAGTGCAGCATCCTTAAGAATGAGTTTCTCCGTTTTCCCCATAGGTGTTTTTGTGGGTTGGCTTTGATCTTCCCTACCTCGTGAGAAGTACACACTTATCATTTTTGTTGAATTTTCCTGAAATGTTCAGTGCAGTGAATGTCAGACCAGCTGATATATATCTAAACTGAATTATCAGAAACACATTTACCAACTTTCTGCTCCTCTGAAGTGTCCCTGAAAGCAGTGATAAAACATAAGTTGGATTTTCTTGATTTTCAAAATTCTCTAAGCACCTACTATATGTAAATTTTCTTCTTTGTGGAGCATTAGGGAGGTAGCAATAAAGAAAGACTAGACGACTCACATATAGAGAGGGGTTGGGCAAGTCACTGTTCCTCTCAGTCCCTCCATTTCCTCATGAGTGAGTGAGTGAACACATGTGCGGAGTCAAGGAAATAATAAATGTGAAAGTGCCCGGCATATAGTAGTTATCATTAACTATACTCTAATTCATGATACATTCTATGTCTTCACAACACCCCTGCGAGAGGAAGCATCTTTAGCCCCATTCATATGGCAGGAAACAGACTCAGAAAGGTTAAGGAATGTCAAACCTAAATTCATTCAACAAATATTTGTTGCATGCCTATTAGGTGCCAAGATCCATAGCAGGTGAGAGGCAGAGTCAGAATTTGAATCAGGTGCTTTAACTTCAAGTTCAGTGGTCTTTCCACTACAAAACTACTTTCACACTTGTATCCCCAGTGCCAGGCTCATAGTAGGTGTTCAATACATTAATGGATGGAAAATATTATTTTTAATATACAGTTGACCCTAGAGCAACATGGGTTTGAACTGTGCAGGTCCACTTATAAGGGGATTTTTGGGGATAAATACAGGACAGTACAGTAAGTGTATTTTCTCTTCCTTGGGATTTTTTCTCAATAACATTTTCTTTTCTCTGGCTTACTTTATTGTAACAATACAATATATAATACATGTAACATACAAAACATGTGTTAACTGTCTATGGAAGGTAAGGCTTCCAGTCAACTATAGGTTATTAGTAGCTAAGTTTTTAGAGAGTCAAAAATTATATGCAAATTTTCAACTGCACTGAGGTCAGTGCTCCTAAACCCTGCATTATTCAAGGGTCAACCATCATTTTCTGATTAAGTAACATGGAGAAATATAGTGGATACAGTGAAAAGTCCCCCGCTCGACTCTGTCTCCTATCTGCCCAGTCCCCCTCCCACCACAGGCAAAACTGCTATTAATATCATGCATGCCTAGCAGAGTTTCTCTAAGTGTGTATATGTTATCCCCAACCCCTAACAGGAAGTAACATGCTATACCCACAGTTCTACACTTTGCTTTTTTTTTCACTTAACAGTATATCTTGGAGATTTTCTCATAGTAGTGCACCGTACTCCTTTGAAGAGATGTGCTGTTATTTATTCAATCAGTGCCCTATTCATGGACATTTAGGTTGTTTTCAAACCTTTCCTATTACAACAATACTGCAATGAATAATCTTGTATATATGCCATTGGTATGTACAAGTGTACCTGTAAGGTAAATTTCCAGAGGTAAAATTCCTGAGTCAAAGGGTATATGCTTTTGTAATTTCAATAAGTGATGCCAAATTGCCTTCCATTGGGACCGTACCAATTTATATCTCCCAGCAATATAAGAAAATGTCTATTTTCCCCACATGCTGGGCAGAAAGTCTATATTAAGCTTTTGAATTTTTGTCAACCTTCTAAGTAAAATGTGAATTTTAGTGCAATTTTAATTTGCATTTCTCTTATAATAAGTGAGGCTGCTCATCTTTTCATGTTCAGTAGTCATTTATTTTTCCCTTTTGGAATTTCTACTCCCACTTTTCTATCCATTTGTAGGTCTCTTTATGATCAATGTTCTAGGACCTCATTCCATGTTAGGAAGCTTAGCTCTTTGTGGTATGAGCTGCAGAATTTTTTTTCAATGATAATATTAAAGAAAAGTGGTGATACATGCAAAGCACTGTTATTTTAGGAAGCTCATTCTGGAAACCATGCAGAATGAACCAGAGAGGTGACAGCAGGATACTGATTAGAAGGCTATGGCAATTGTCACATGACAAGGGCCTTGACCAGGCTGGCGGTAGTGGGAATGGAAGGCCCAAAATGACCAAAGTTATTAGCAAGAAATAACTGGCAAGAGTTAATAATAATGATGACAATAACAGTAGCTACAATCGGGTTAGGAGTAACTACAAGCCAAGTACAATGCTAAGTGCTCTACAAGCCGTAAGCCAAGAGCTGGTACTATTATTGCCTCATTTCACAAAGAAGAAAAGTGGATTTTAGCAGCTAAGTAACTTACCCAAATTCACAGTAGATGTAGGGAGCAGAACCAAGGTTAATCCCAGGTCTATCTGACCCCAGTGGCCTGGCAGGTGAAGGAAAATGATCAAAAAGGTCTGCAGCCCAAGAGGCTGAGTAATGCCTGGCTTGATGACAGCTGTGGAAGAGGCCAGAAGCAGCTGCCTCTGCTAGAGAGCAACGTGATCACATCTAGGTACGCTGAGCATTTTTCAACGCCTTTCATGTACACGATCACTCTTCCCTCAATGTCTGTGAGTCAGAGAGCGTAGTAGTATCCCCATTTTACTGAAGAGAAGACTGAAGCACCCTGAAATTTAATAACCAACCCAAGTTAAGATGTCCTAAACCTGGAACAGGTCCTCCATCCATATGTGCCTTGTAGCCCCCTCTCCTTCTTGGCATTTGTCACCATTCACAGTTACACATTTATTTTTGTTATTTCTGTTTAACATCTGGTGCTCGATAGACTCTAAGATCCATGTCTGGTTGTACTTTTGTTTCGTCCCTAGGTTGAGGCCTGGAGCATAACTGGCAGGCGGTACACATTTATTGAATGAATGAATGAATGAATGAATGAACGAACTTCGGGCCTCTCGACCCTTCGTCCTTTCATCTTTGTATTAATGGTAAAGCTCCCTTATAAGCTAAATAAATGTAATGCCATGGATGTGGGTTGTGCTATAAACAATTTTAGGATTCAGATTTCTTCAAGGGTACAGCCAGCTTCCACATTAATGTTTAAACAGTCAAATCCTGGACCAAAGAGACACGTGAAGGGAAACATAACTGGTGACATGGAGGGGATGTCTTCTGGGCAGTGCAAGAGGCTTTGCCAGGGAGAGCTCGACTAGAGTTGATCCCTTCCTGCCACAGCGTAGTATGTTGACCTCCACCCACTCCAGGCCATCACCAGTGAAGAGGCAGCGGGGACAGGCGTCGGGCAAAATGTACTTTAAGGAAAAAAGAACTCCTAAAATCCCAGCTTTGTCCAGCCCTAAATGGTAAGAAGTAAGGAACAACAGATGTTTCAGCTATTAACTGATGAAGACCAAACAGAAAATCTGAACTCAAACAATTGCAGACAGAGAGACAGAATTCCCTGGAGCCGTATATAATAAACCACTGACACAAAGAGCTGGCATCTCTGACATGCATCAGAGCAGCAAGCATTACGGTATTTTCAGAAACCATACGGTCGAGGTTCCTGCTCCGTGAAGAGCTAGCTGTCGACTTGCTGTCATGGAAATCCCCAGTCGACCAAGCAGGGAAGTCAACTCGGCTTCCAAAAGGTCTGTGTGATGGCTGCCAACTCAGTCAGATTGGCTAGAGAAGTCATTGTAGGAGACCGTGGCTGGCAAGACCCTCAAATACTTACTGAATGAGTGAGTGAGCGAAAAAGAGGCAGTTCTTGACAACAGAGGCTCATTTTCTATACAAGGTACACCTCGGACGGATGGTCTACATTTGAACTACCCGTTTCAGGGCTTGTCTCATCACCAAACTCCAGACACTTGTTCCCCAGTTACTTTCTTAATTTAGTGACCAGCTTTGCATGAATAAGCTTCTCAATGTATTTAACAATTGAAAGAGAATACATCAAAATATCTCTGGATAATCATGGCATTCCAGACAATTTGAATTTCCACATTTACAAAGCTCTCCTTTCAGATTTTTCTTTTCCAGTAAACGTGTATCATTTTTATTATTAAAAATGTCACTTAGTGGGGCGCATGGGTGGCTCAATCCATGAAGTGGCTGCCTTCGGCTCAGGTCACGATCCCAGGGTCCCCACATGGGCCTTCCTGCTCAGCTCAGCGGGGAGTCTGCTTCTCCCTCTCCCTCTGCCACTCCCCTCTGCTCCTGCTCTCTCTCTCAAATAAATACATAAAATCTTTTTAAAAATGTCATGTTGGGGGGTGCCTGGGTGGCTTAGTCGTTAGGTGTCTGCCTTCGGCTCAGGTCATGATCCCAAGGTGCTGGGATCAAGCCCCACATTGGGGCTGCCTGCTCAGCAGGGAGCCTGTTTCTCCCTCTCCAGCTCCCTGTGCTTGTGTTCCCTCTCTCACTCTCTCTCTCTGTCAAATAAATAAATAAAATCTTTTTTTTTTTTTAATGTCATTTTGGGAAGCCTGGGTGTTTCAGTTGGTTAAGCATCTGCCTTTGGCTCAGATCATGATCCCAGTGTCCTAGGATCGAGCCCCAAGTCGGGCTCCCTGCTCAGTAGGGAGTCTGCTTCTCCCTCTCCCTCTGCCCCTCCCTGCCCCACTCTGTCGCCCACTTTCTCTCTCTGTCTCTCTCTCTCTCTGAAATAAATAAGTAAAATCTTTTTTAAAAAATGTCACTTCGAAAACAAATTTTAAGTCCCTACATTATGGAAAGCATCATTAGCCTGAGGAGATAGGAAGCTGAGTATGTCATCAGATAGCATAGCCCCAGACACAGAGCGAGAGAAACAGGGGCTCAGCGGAGGTCCTCTGTGCTGTGGAACAGAGAGAAGGGAGAGCTGAAAAGGACTGGAGACAGAGTGTTGATGCTGGTGAAATAAAGGAGAAGGGGGAGTTTGGAAAAGAAATGCTTCTGTCTGGAAATGAAGAAAGAGGAAATACATGTATGTAAAACCTAGTACAAGGGCCACTTGGCTGCCATCTTGAATTATGCTGGGAAAGGGCTCAGTCTAGATGCTGCAGGTTGCCTCGGCCTGGGGTGGAGGGCAGCCCTGCCAGCATTGTCTGGTGCCACAGAAGGAACCTGGAAGGTTGGAGGAAATGAAAGGAACGTGAAGCCTGCCAGCTTCAGGAGGAGTCAAACTGAAAGAAAAACCTGACTTGTTTAGGTGTACTAATTCAATCTTTGATAACAAAGTTGGCTTCCCAGATAAGTGGGTTTCAGCCTAATAGAATGGTTTGTGGGATGTCGTAGGACTCACTGTCTTAAAAAAAAAAAATCTTCGTAACAATGTTATCACTTAAAACTCCACGACTAGCTGCTCATTCCTTTGTGTTGGGCACAACCTCTCTCTATAGTCCTCTGTTCAGTAAAACAATGTTAATCCTTAATAGATGACCTAATAGGACATGGGCTCCGAATGTGTCCTTTGCCCGGCAGTTCTACTTCTAGGACTCTGTTCTGCAGAAATACTCACCTGTGCACACTAAGATATTCATGGCAGCACTGATCGTGGTTTAAATAAAAAAGTGTTTACCTGCAGAAGGATGACTAAATTACGGTGCATCTAGTCTATGGCGCACTCCGTGCAACTGATAAGAATGAGGTAATTCTACAGGAACTGATACCGAAAGGGATCTGAAATACCACTAAGTGAAAAAAGCAAATTGCTCCATTAATGTACAAATAACAAGCTTATATATTTGTGTGGGTTTATGTGTCTACATGTACAAAATGTGTGAAGGAATTTTTTTTTTTTTAAGATTGATTTATTTATTTGGAGGGGAGGGGCCGAGAAAGAAGGAGACGAAGTCTTAAGCAGACTTTGCACTGAGCATGAAGCCAGACGCAGGGCTCGATCTCAGGGTCCGATCTCAGGGTCCTGAGATCACAACCTGAGCTGAAACTACGAGTCAGACACTTAACTGACTGCGCCATCCAGGCACCGCTGAGAGAATTTTCTCCCATCAAACTGAGGTGAAATTCACAGGTGAGCAGGAGGGGACTTTGCTTTTTCCTTCATGTTATTCTAAACTGTTTGAATTTTTTCCTTGAGCTCTGACTGCTTTCATAAATAATAATAACTTACATAGCACTTACTATGTGGCAGATACCATTCTAAGAGCTTTATGTATCTTAACTCATCTAATTCCAACAATAATCTTATGAGGTAGCACTATTCTTATCCCTTTTTATGGATGAGGACATGGTCCCTGTCCAGGTCACACAGCGATATGAAAAGGCACTGAGCTTTGAACCCAGGCCATCTGGCACAACCCAGGCTTGTGCTCTGAATCACTAGGTTATAGTATCTGAAAACAAAATGATATAAACCAATAGCATTGCTTTTAGAGTCAGACACATCTGCATTTGAATCCCGGTGTTTGCTGATTAGCTCCATGATTCTTAGCAAATGTCTTACTTCTGTGTCAGTTTCCCCATCTGTAAAATGGGGGTGATAGTCACATACCTCATGAGACTGCTGGGAGAACCGCACAAAATACATTTGGTGCCCAGCATTTAGTAAGTGCTTGTTAAATGTAGATTATTTCCTCTATTGAGATTAAATTACCAGCCCTTTAGTGAATATTAATTTAATTGGCTGTTTTCTTGATTGGCTGGCTGTGTGGAAGCATCTGGTGCTTCCGGAGTAAGTAGAGAAGGGGGACTTGGGAACAAGGGGAATTGGCTCAGAACGTGGAAGTGCTAAATTAACCCTTCATCTTTTGTAGTTTTGCCTGAAACCAGTGCAGTTAAGAAAATAAAATTAATAATACTTATATATCTGAGTTTTAAATCATTCTTGGGTAAAATTTCATCCCCATTTTTTGAAAGAGGTTAGTGAGTTTCAGGGGTTTGCCCAAGGGCAAATAAAATAACAGAACAACAGAACTGAACCCCATAAACAACAGAGCCAGGACTGAAATGTAGATTTTTCTCGTTCTACATTCCCTCCTCTTTCCTTACCCCCCACAGCCTGACTAGATGTGGGCACCGCTTCTGAGAAGCGGTGCCCGCAACCTCTCAGAAGGAAAGCACTATAGCAACGCTGACAGGATGGGAGTGCTCCGTGATCGTGCCTCCGGGGGAGACGATCCCTCAGTTCACAGGCTGCTGTAGCTGAGTGGGGTCCATGGCCTCCTCCACACCTCAGAGCTAACGTTGATTCACTAACAAGTGTGACAGACTCCCTCCCTATGGGGTCCACCCGGCCCAGGGTCAGATTACACTCTCCCTTTCTCTCGGCTGTTTATGGTGCTTATCTTTACAGTAGTCATCATTCTACAATACAGGACCCACGCCATCCTGGAGGACACTGGTGACCTCAGCAGGCAGGTGGCTGCCGGGAGGGGAGGCGGTGGAAATTTCAGAGTGGAGCTTTGCCCATTGCTCCCAGCTTAGCAACCTGTTGGCTCTGCCTGATCCTTCCTCATTTTCCACTCGTGAGTACAGAGGTCAGGCGGGAGCCAAGGAAGGACATTCTCCAACCATGCCGCCCATTTTTCAGGCTCAGTCAATCCCTGCCAGGTGGGGTTGTTACCATTCTCAGAGGGAAGAGATGCAGAATTCTCAGCCTCCCCTGCCTTGACCCCCAACAAGACATGAATGTTGTATAACTCACTCCCCGGGGGGTGCCAGGGGCGTGCAATCCCAGGGCAGGATCCCACAACTTTCTCTTCCACTCAGGTCACCTTGTGCTGGCCAAAATGTGGATAATTATTAAAGCTGGGGTTTGTCACACTATTTCCTTTACTTTCGTGAATGCTTGAAAAATGCCATGATGAACTGTTAAAATTTAAATTTAGAAAGCCCTTTGGAATGCAAGTGCATGAAAGTGAGGTTATGATAGAGACGATCATGGGTCTGCCAGTGACTTTTTAAACACATCGTTTACTGTATGCAGGATCTACAGGACTGCATTATCAGTAACGAGGTGCTTGCCACACACCTCAGTACCCAAGTGCAAGGGCTGGGATAGCAAAGGGGAGAGCTGGGTGAGGTCATCAACTTGGTCCTTTCCTCTCTGGTTCCTTCTTCACATGAAACTCCCCCTCCCCAAGATACACACATGCTCAGTTGGTATGGGGCATTCCTCTTGGGTGGTGACCATTTGGAACTCCTTTGAATGGCCTTCTTGACAGAACCAAAATTACCAAAAGGTAAGGACACAGTCAAGTGCCCCTGGAATTAGTATAGAAGCAGTGTCTGCAGTGAGGGGCAGAGCCAAAGGTTCTGCAGGAGGAAACACAGCTTGAATTCAAATTCGTAGCTATGTTCACCGGCACTAGACTAAGAGCTTTACACACATCATCTAGATCAATCCCTTCAGCAACCCAGACAGGCGAAGTTTAAGCCCATTTTATAGATGAGAAAACAGAGGCCAAGTAGCCAGCCAAGTGCACATAGCTAAGATGTGGAGGCCCCTCAGCTGGACTTCCTGACCCCACTGCCTATGTCACCTCCCAGTGTGAGGCCCTGTTTCTCAGAGTGAGCAGGAGAGTTTGGGTTGAGGTGCTTGAAAATGGCATGAAAGGAAGCAAGCCAGCTGGGTTAACTCAGTACCTGGTACTTGGTGGGCATTCGGTAGGTATTTGCAAACTGGACTTTTGAACAGACTTTCAGGCACAGGGTGGGGGTTGTGGGAGTTACCAGTGGGTCGGGGATCACAGACTGGGCCTCCCCATACACTTGAATTTCCCCCATGGCAGGAAACCACATAGATGGGTCACAGGTGTGAACTGTGAAGTCCCAGGCGCCCGCCCCCAGTCCCCACTCTGTCCTCAGAGCTCTTCCTACCCAGGGGTCTGGGAACAGTAGTGTCACCATCCCGGGGGGTGGGGTGGGGTGGGGGCTTGTCAGAAATGCTGAAACTCTGCTCAGTGTCAAATTTCTGCTCCACCCCAGACCAGCTGACTCAAACCCCACATTTTACTAGCCTCCCATGTGATTGTGCCTAAGGCCCTGCCCCGGCTCAGCAACCTTCCTCCAGGGGAATGTGCCAGTCATCAACCTCGTCATCCCCAGGCAGCCAGAGGAAAATCCCTTTTTCCTATCGTAGATTTCCTATCGCAGATGTAGGGGGGCTAAGCTGCTGCCCTAATCTCCTCCTGCCTGAAGGACCTGTCTGAAATGAGAGTGGGAGGTGGACTTCCTGGTTGTCAGCGTTTCCAGGAAGTTCAAACCCCTGTGAGCTCCCCATGTGACCTCGTCTGGCTCCGTTTTGGGGCTCATGAACTTGGAAGGCATAGGAAGAGCTCTTCCTCACAGCGTGACCAGGCGGTGACAAATGGGCCACATGGAAGGAAATCAGTGAATAATCCTTGCATATTCTGCAGTGAGTCATGTCAGTCTTTCTTAGACACGGTACTCCGGATGACTAGACTTGTGCTTTCTGTGTCTTGATTCAGAGTATAAGATTAATGAACACCTAGAGAGAGTTCCCAAAGTACAAGGCGCTGGGGACAGCAGGTCAGGTAGTCCTTGACTCTGAGGCACTTTATACAGAAATAATACTATACTGTTACCACCTCTGGTAACAAAGCTAAATAAGGGACAGGTTAAGATGCCTCTGTGGACAAGGACTACCGTGATTTTGGTAACTATTGGGGACAAACTGTCAGCTGTAGCTCCAGGGACTCTTCCCCCTGCACTCTCCCGCCCCGGTCCCTTGCTCTGGGCTCTCACTGCAGAGTGTAGCCAATACCGCTCCGTAGTGACTGGCCTGCCTGTTGCTCAAGCACCTACTACTGGCACTCTGGGCTTCGCCCGTCTAGTCCTCACAGTAGCACCTGGAGGTAGATATTATGCTCATTTTGCAGAAGAGGAAATTGAGGATCAGGGAAGTTAAGTTGCCCAAGGTCACATGCCTAAAAGTTTCAGAGATCTGACAGAGATTCTAAAGCCCAGGTCTCTTCCTCCACACCTGCTGCTTCAACCTCACCTGCCTCCTTGTGGGATTTCCGGTGAGGGATGCATACCATGTCAGGCAGGGGTGGTTGTCATACTGGTGGCCATCGACCCCACTTACGTATCTGTCTGGCCCCAGCTCTGGGATCCAGAGATGCCCTGCTTGAGTCACCAAGGGGTGAAGAAAGGAAACCTTCCAGTCCTGGGAGGGTCATCTAAGCCCATACAATTTTGGAGATGGTGTAAACTCCTTCTTAGAATGGCTTTTAGCTTTTTATTGGCTCTATTTGGAAACAGAGGTGAGGTAACTTAATAGAGCCCCTCTGTATTTTGAAACTCAATGACAAGTTGTGGCCATTTGCTCCTGGGACCCACCAGGATGAGAGCCAGACAACAAGGAAGAGAGAGAGGCAGAGGATTTGACGCAACGTTCAACCAACCTCCTAGTGACGGATGAGACAACTCAGAGGAGAGACGACCCAAACCCACATCCACAAGTGATTCAGCTCCTACTGCTCCCAGGCACACTCTTCAGTCCTCCTCACCAGGACCAGAAGCTGAATTTGGTCCAATTCTGTCACGTAGGAAAGAAAGGGGAATCCTTGCTCACCATCCAAAATAAGCCCTCTGGGCATGGATTTTCTCCACCCCTCTTCGCGGCCCTCTTCCCTGGCCCATCTCTCACTGCTCACTCCTTCCCAGTGTCTTCAAACATTTCCTCTACCCATTCTTCTCTAAATACCCCTTCTCCACCCTGATGTCAATGTTCTCCAGCTTGCCTGATCCTAAGAATCTCCTGGGGAACTTGAACATGCAGATTCCCAGGCGGTCTCCTAGAGGTCTGGATTGGAGAGACACAGACAGAGACCTGGAGAAGCCGTGTTCAACAAGACCCCGTGTGTCCGTGGGATACCAGACGTTTGGGAACCCCTGGACTGCACTCCCCCATTGTCAGACACTCCTCTGAACCCAGCCTGGAGCTGGCTGGCCCTCAAAGCCGCCTACTCCCGTCCTGTGACAACACCTCCGGTGCCCCAGTGTCAAAGCCACACCGAGCTCCGGACATGGTTCTCCATAGTTCTACCACAATCTGCTGCTTGAGCTTCAATTTTGCCTCCAAATGGTCTGCCGAATGTTGCTTGTGGCGCAGACAGTTCAAAATGAGCACATCCCAAACCTGACTCACCCCAATGCCAGTCCTCCTTCTCTTATACTTCTGTACGTCAGGCGGGTTGCCTGAGCTGGAACCCTGGGAGCCATCCTGGCTCCCCATCTCTCTTCATCACCGCCCTACTCACCAAGTCCCGGGGACTCTGTGCCTCAACAGTGCTCAAATCCATGCCCTCCTCTCCCTCCCCTACTGCCACTCCAGGAGGGCTCCTCCTCCTTTGTCACCTCGGCCCTCCTGAGCATCCGGGCTGGTCTCCCGCCCTTCGATCCCGCCCCTCTCCAATTGGTCTTGCACCCAGCCACCTGAGCGTTATTTCTAGAATGAGAGCCTGATCCCATCTCTCCACTACTTAAAGCCCCTCAAGAACTTCTTGCCACCCACAAGTTAAAGTCCAAACTGCTTCGGATGGCTCCCCTTAACTCCTCATTCATCCCACGCCTCCACGTCATGACTCAGTTTCCTCCCTCCTTCATCCAACCGCCTCCTACCTCGTCCCCACCCCGTTCCAGGCATCACATTCCTCACAACTTCTTTGCTGGTTCTACACAGCTGGGTTAGTGCCCCTCAGACATGTTCCTATAACAGCCTACATTTACCAGGTTACACGGACAGATTCGGCTATTAACTAGGGAGAAAGCTTGAGGATTATTTTACAGCCTCTCTCCACCCCTGGTTGTTACCACAGTGACCAAGAGCTGGCTCCTCCTTGTACCTACGAATGTGTCTGAAGCCAACTCTCCCCTTCTTCTGCCTTTCAGAGTGCGGCACGAGGACCACCCAGGGATCGGCCCACCTCTATCTCTGCTCCTCAAAGGGAGTGGCCTCTCCTGGCTATTGGCAAAGCTACCAGAAACTTGGCTTTGAACCATTTGTGTCTAACAGGTGGTCCGGATATTCTGGTAGAGACCGTGGGTTTAAAGAGAGGGAGAGATGGAATCATAAAATGCCATGTTTTCAGACCACCCTGAACCCCAAGGGCCGGTCACCCGTGAGGGAATATTATGCTTGTGGAGCCCTGGGGGAGGGAGGACACTGATCCGCATACCTGCCCCCTCAAGAAGCTGGAGACGGCAGGGCAGGCTCTCAGGAGGGCTATTTCCAAGCCAACTTGCCAGACCTCTGGGGGAATGGTGCAGAGCTAAGACTGACGCTAGACCCCCAGTACGCCGGGGTGTATACTACCACCGTGGAGGGAAACCCTGCCCGGCCTCTGCAGGAGCTCCTTGGATAGACGAGGTATTCACACTACTATAAGAGATGGGGTAAATCTTCACCTGGGCCTAGATCGCTGAATAATATCAGAAAGAATATTGTTGGGGACGCCTGGGTGGCTCAGTTGGTTAAATGTCTGATTTTTTATTTCGGCTCAGGTCATGATTTTAGGGTTGTGAGATTGAGCCCCGCATTGGGCTCCAATGCCAGGTGTGGAGCCTGCTTTAGATTCTCTCCTTCTCCCTCTGACCCTCACCCCACTACTCGAAAGAAAGAAAGAAAGAAAGAAAGAAAGAAAGAAAGAAAGAAAGAAAGAAAGAAAGAAAAGAAAGAAGAAAAGAAAAGAGAAAGAAAGGGAGAAAGAAATAGAATATTGTTGAACTGGATTCTATGGAGCCCTCTGACCCGGTCCTAGTATTAATGGGTCACAAACTCCTTCAAAGAGGGGTTGGAAAACCAGATAGTGCCAGGCTATTTCTTGTAACCTATCAAAAGCTGGCCAGACTATTGGAAGGGAAGTGGAGGCAGGAGCAGTAATTTCAGAGGAGGCATCAAAAGCAGCACGGCCAATCCAGACCATTTAAGCCGAGAATGGAAAATGGGGCTGCCATGTGCAGCTGTGCAGGTTGTTCACTGCAAAGGTCGTTCAACTGAAGGAGGAAATGGAGGCTGAAATCTAGCCTGTGCACCCATTTCCCAAGCTACATGTCCTGTTCAGAAGTGCATTTTCTGGGAAGAAGAGGGCCTGTTCTAAATTGCAAAAAGGCACCATTTGGGATTGTTATGACCTTGAGGGAGAAGACATTGGCAGCAGCAGTGAGAAAAGCTTAGATGAATGCAAGAGAAGCCCAGGATCTGGCAGAAGATGACAAGGACTTTGAGAGCCCCAGGGACACTACTGGGTGGGAACTCAGAGTTTCAGCCTATTGATATGATGCCCAGGCCCATGATTATGCCCTACTCCTTCCCCTTACCCCCTTTGCCACCATCCCACTCCCTCCTAGCACACCCCCAGCCATCCAAGGCCTCCATGGCCGGAGAAAAGAAGGCCGGTATAGCCATGACAGTGGCTCCCGTCACCTAAACCCTAATGACTCATTCTTGAATGGGGTGGAGGATACCTGGTAAAGAGAGCAGTCTCCCCAAGCCCACCCTTTGACTACCACCAGTCTCGGCTAGTACCAGAGACCTCAGCTAGAGAGCTAGGCCACCAACCTGTGGCTGAATGCCAAGTGAGAAGGAGCTGTTGAGTTTCCCCCCTTTGTTCCTTTCCTATTTATAGCTTCACCTTGACAGCATCCACTCCTGGTGACAGCTCACAGGTTGTAACCTGCCAGGGGCACTTCTATAAAGATTATAGCCTTGTTCAGAAAGCTAACAGCACACAACATAAAGGAACCTGGGGCTTGCCTCCTGTCTTTTCTGCTTGGGACAGAAGATGGACAGGCAGACGGAGGCACTGGAGCAGAAGGGAGGCCAAGGTAGGGGGAGCTAGCCTTTCTGAGCCCCTCTATTGTGCTATAAGCACCCAATTGTACTTAACTCTCCAACAACCCTGTAAAATAAGTATCATTCTCTCCATTTTATAGATAAGAACCTGAACCTCAGAGAGAAGAAACACCCCTGGCCAGCTGGTAAGCTCTACGGCTCTGATTTGAATTTCCTGGTCTTGCTGGCTCAGACACATGGGTTTTTTTAACCCAAAGCATGTCACCTGCAAAGTATCTCCCTTGGGGAGAGAGAAACTCAAAATAGTTAAAAGGAACAGAAAAAGCTTGCCGAGTTTTGCTTCAGCAACTGAAGCCAATCTCCCTACAATCCTCTCCCTTCCTGCTCCTACTCCCAGGGCATCGTCAGGGGAAAATTACCCTCCTCGCTTCCCCCACCCCACCTCTAAGGCTTTTTATTCAGGTGAAATCATTGTATTAAACCTGCACCTTGTGAGGGGGAGGAAAGGTGGGCAGAGGAACTCATGAGCTGATTAAATATGAGCCAGCAAGGGAGAACCTTCTTTCCCTCCAGCCAGCTTCTCAACCCACTACTCAACCAAAGCATTACCTCTCAGGGAGTAACTGCCAAGACCCACATTTGGTAAGATGTGAGAGCAGGAAGGGGCTGTTAACAATAATAGCAGTGTTTACTGAGTGCTTTGTATGTAACAGCCAAGTACTGGTCCAGGGATATTACACAGAGACCCATTTAATACACACACACACACACACACACACACACACACACACACAAAGTATAAATGGGGAAACTGAGACCCAGAAAGCTGACAGAACTTGCCCAAAGTCTCCCAGCTCTTAGGAAGGGCACTTGGAATCAAACTCACACAGCCTGGCTCCTAGATGCTGCCCTGCCTCTTAAAGGTCGTCTCTCCTCACTGTCCCTCCTGGCCCCTCCAAGGGCAGAGCCAGGCAAGGTGCTGGGTCTTCTGGCTGGGACCCAGGGCTCATGTCACACCCCGGGGGCTTGGCACACTCATGACTCCAGGAGCGTGCTAATTGCACTTCACTCAGCTCAGATTTCAGATCCCACCTAATGCTCCCAACTGGAAAATTCTTTTTTTTTTTTTTTTAAGATTTTATTTATTTATTTGACAGAGAGAGACAGCCAGCGAGAGAGGGAACACAGGGGGAGTGGGAGAGGAAGAAGCAGGCTCCTAGTGGAGAAGCCTGATGTGGGGCTCAATCCCAGAACACTGGGATCACGCCCTGAGCCGAAGGCAGACACTTAACAACTGTGCCACCCAGGCGCCCCAGCAACTGGAAAATTCTTAAATGCCTATTTATTTGTCTGATATCTGTACTGTACTTGAACATCCCTGCTGGGCTCATAGAAGGCTAAACAGAACTCCCATTAGATTCTTCCTATTTCCCTTCAGCAGATACAAACAGAAGCAAGAGAACAGTGGCACCTCCCATCTCACACACCCAGCAGTGCTTGGCAACGACTCTAAGCACTGCCTGCAAGGCCAGCAAATATTTTGATAATCTTTCCCCTACAGGACTCTCCCGTGAAGAACACATGGACACAGTGGGCAGCGATCTTTCAGCAGATTCCACAGGAAGAAACACTACATCCGTGGAGGGGATTTTGACGCTCAGGGCTTTAAGGGGAAGGGAAGCAGGTTTGAGGCAGGGGCTGCCCAGACATTTGGGGTCCCTCCGCCTGCAGTATGGAACAGTGGGCAATGTTGAGTGGGAGGCTGATGGGGTGGGGGTCCAAAGGGCAGCCTTCAGAGTCAAACCTGGGCTTGAGGACTGGCCCTGCTGCTTGAGGCTGTGTGACCTTTAGCAACCTGCTTCACCCTCTCTGGTCCTCGGGTTCCACACTGTAGAGTGGGGATGACAGCAGTACTCACCTCTTGGACTGGCCCTTGAGAATTAGACACAATAACATTAGCGAAGCATTGAGCACAGGGTCTGGCACATCCACGCATTGAGTCACCACCATACACACAACTGTCATTATGAGATCCTTCACTTTCCTTGAAACGAGCTCATGAGATGTGTTCTCTGCTGTCACTGGTCCCCTTTATCGAGCCTCCTTTAGGGGACCTGAAGCCCCTCATCTGACCCAAAATGTGCCTGTGGGAGGAAAGGGAGAGCTCTGAAAGATGGGGGGCCCCATGGCCACACGTTCCCTCCCCTGGAGCCAAAGTCAAGCACCCATCCCATGTCAGGTCAGCTGGGTAATGAGAAAAGTCCCACAGATTCCTAACATGGGACATTTCTTCACAAAGGCATTCACCTTTGAAAAAAATAAAACAAAATTAACAAACACTTATAAAAGGTGGAATAACATAAAGCCACCAGGACAAAAAGAGTTCATGCGGACTGCAAAGCACGGGGTGGAGAGCAGGTTGGGCAGGACCCCGGGGGCCTGGTTAATGTGCTGTCTCCCCCCCCAACCCGCATGCCCACTTTCTAGCCCCACCCCCAGGGCCTCTTTCAGAAGATGGATTTGCATCTATATTTGGTGTATCCCACAGGACACAGAGGATTGCCCTGCGGCCCGGCGTTCTCTTAGTGATTCACCAGTTAGGCAGTGGGTACTTGAGGCAGAAGAGCCACTTCCTGGGTCCCTGAGCCACCGGTCATACCTGCCCAATAGCCACCTTCTCCTCTGAGGGCACCTGAGTCACCCATGGGGGCAGGGCAGGACCCAGCCCAAGAAGGGGCTGGGCGAGTGTGGCTGAAGAGCCCAGGCCGTGCACAGACCTGTGGTTTGGGATGGGGTCGCATGGACACACCGCTTATCCACAGAAGAAACCGAACCCTCCTGTAAACCCACCTGAAACTTGAGGAGAGACATTCTCATATCGGAAGGTCTTGGGGCCAAACACAAACCCTTGTACGCATCCCACTCCCCTGTGACAGATCCCTCCTAAAGCCACATGCCTGCGAATCCTTCCTTTAAATGGTCCAAGAATCCTGTTTGGTGTTATGGGGAGAAAATGTGTGTCTAGATGTAGGGGGTATGGGGTGAGGGGATGTGGGTATTGATGAAGGGAGGGAGGACGTGGACAAGAAATCCAAGCCCACCGGCCAGAAAGAAGTCTTAAAAACAGCCGCAGTCTCCTCTCTGTTACCCCAACTTATCAGCTCAGGCCCAGCGTCGGGGGAGGTCCGAGGCCAGCTTTGCTCAGCGCGCTGACCTAGTTGCCACACCTGGCACCTGGCTTTGAGCCACCGAAAGGGCTCCCGGGGCTACCAGGTCCTGCAGTAAGTCCGGGGAGTCCCAGGCTCAGGCCCAGGGCCCGTAGATTGGGGCCAGCACGTACCCTGTCCCGGATCGGACGGTGCCGCGCCAGGTCCTGAGCTCCCTCGGAGGCGGACGTGAAGCCAGAACACTCCATTAAGTCTGGAGGTCAGATGACAGCCCGGGACTTCGGAAACCGCGCACGGGGCAGCGGCACAGAACCCAACGGGTCCTCCCCGGAGCTCTGGGCATCCGATTTCCGCAGGCTTCTGCTGCAGCTCCTCCCACAGGAAGGAGAGGGCCTGCTCCCACCTCGATTTTAATTTCAGGAATACAACCATCACCCACCCTCGTGTTTTCGTTAGGGTCAGAGTGGCGGCCACCCACGCACTTCGGGGGCCTCAAACCTGATCCTAGTCGAGCCCCGCGCGAGCTGTGGCTGTGACACACAGGCCCGGGAGAGCAGCCACGGGTCGCACTGTCTGAGGTAATGGATACAGCACAGATGTAGAGACGCGATCCCGCGCAGCCAAAGTCGCACAGCTCGCGCGCGAGGGGGCAGAGCGCGGATCTCAGCTTCGCCGCCGTGCCCTACGCTGCGCCGCCTCTGCAAAGGGACAGGGCCCTAGCCTGGCTGTGACAGGAAGTCACGGTGAGGTTTTAGGCCGGAGAGCGGAGAGCGACCTGACCTACTGCACTTTTCAGTGACCGATCTGCTCACAGTGGGGAGAAGAGATTGTAGAAGAGGACGTCAGGGGCTACATCGTTAACGCAGCCAATAACGGGACCACGACTCCGACCAGCCCAGCAGCAACTCTCTGTTTTTACTTTTTAAAACCTATCAGAAATTGAATTTAAATTAAAAAAAAGAAAAAAGAAATAAAGCCTATCAAACATGGCACTTTTATTTTTCGTGGTTTATCTTCAAAGACTTTGGCAGCTAAAACAATACATCTTTTCTTTTCTAAAGAAAACTCCAGAACTCAATAGACACACCCCCAAAATCACTGAGGATAGGAAAGCCAGTTTTTGCCAGTCTTACCTAATTCCATTATAAAGCATCTTTTCTATATAGTCTTTAGATTGTTATCGAAGTAAGCCAATCATCTTCCTAAGCTGGGAGGTTGGTTCTGCCCCCACCCACGGCGGTTTCCAGAGCCAGGAGAAGGGGGCAGAGTGTTGGCTCCACTAGGAACTCCGCGTGTAGGATTTATGTGTGGGGGAGAAGTTCATGGACTATCCCAAATTTAAGCATCTGATCTTCTAAGCATTTAGAGGGGCAGGTATTAGGACTGCAGTGATAACCATGGCTCCCCAGACCTATTTACCCTGTGACACTGACTTTGGATGTGGTATCTGAGTGTTCCACGTTCTCCCGTAAAAGAAGAATAAAGGCAAACTGACAGACCGCCCAGGGAAACATGCATGAATGTTATTTCACATTAACCTCCAAGCTCCTGTAAACAATTGCCTAAGGTGCTTATATAAAATGCATTTTTATATGAGATTTTATTCATTTGGGAGAGAGAGAGATTGGGGAGAGGGGCAGAGAGGGAGGGAGAAGGACAAGCAGACTCCCAGCTAAGCCGCAGAGCCTAACTCGGGGCTCAATCTCATGACCCTGAGATCATGACCTGAGCCAAAACCAAGAGTCGGACACTCAACCCACTGAGCCACCCAGGCGCCCTTAAAATGCAACTACTAACTGTCCCTAGCAAATTCCTATTGTTTCCTCAGATCTCCTCCTCACAGAGGTGCTAGGACTAAGGGAGCAAGGGGACTCACCTAGCATTTCCCTTCCAGCCACGGCTACCTCCTGAGGCCCAGCGTGTGGCGGCCTGCTCTGGGGTGCAGGTTCCAGTCAAGGTTCCCTGCTCTGACACCCTTTCCCTTCTATCAGGTTGCCTAACTTCTGTGTGGCTCCCTGGCTTCATCACTAAAATGAGGATAATTGTCGTTAACTATTGCTCTACCCCACCACAGTGCTGTTGCGAGAATTAAATAAGTAAAACAGAACAATTACCAGCACTAGCCACGACTTCGTATTATCATTACTAGAACAGAAAGGTCAGGAAAGGAGGTAGCCAGATCCAAAGTGCATACTCAAGGCTACGATGAAAAAGGACTCGGAATTACCCAGCAAACAACCCCCCTGGAGCCTCTGCGGGTTAGTCAGAGGATTGTCCTAAGCTCCAGGCGCCGCCCCAGAAGCCACCCTGTAGGCTGGAGCAACACCATTCCACAGCCAGGGCCAGCTTCCACGGGCTCAGCACGGCCCTGCGCCCCAGGGCGGAGAGCAGCCCGCTGGCCGCTTCCTACCTTGCCGGGCCCCCGCCTCCCGGAGGCTGGCTTGGGTCAGATGCCGCTGCTCCCGTGGCGGCGCGCAAAGCAAAGGCCTTCTGGGTTTGGTGTGAGCAAGTTACCGGAGCTCGGGCAAGGCTGGGGCTGCCTTCCAAGGCTGGTTCTGCCGCAGGGTGACTAACCTGGGTCTCAGGCTGGTTGAACCTGGGTCTGCGGCCCCTCCTGGGCTTGCCTTCCAGGCTGCAGAGCTAACACTGCCCATCCCGCCCAGATGCTTCTTTGCCTAACAGCTGACAATTTAATTCTAAGTAACAGTGACTCACAGGACAGTGGTTCCCTTTTTTGCCAGAGCAATCTTCTGTAAATCAAGCCTTTCTCCTCAGTGGAGAAAGGTCTTTACTTTTCAGTAGACAGAGCGGGAGGCAAGCAAAGTGCTGTGATTAGAAGCACAGACTTGGAGTCAAATTGTGTTTCAGTCTGGTTCCACCACTTACGAAGTGGTGTGACCTTGGATAAGTTATTTAACCTCTCTGTGCCTCAGGTTCCTCATCTGCAAAATGGGGATATTAGTAGCACTTACTTCATAGGGTCATCATGAGGGCTAAATGCGTTTAGAGCTATGCCTGGCTCATAGTAAGTGCTTCTATCAGTGTCTGATAAATAAATGTCCAATAATGAAGAACTGGTTATATAAAATCCATATAATGGAATACCTCACAGCTACTAAAATCTCTATTATAGAAGAAGAGCAATATGGAAATACATTTGTCATCTATTACTCGGTGAACCAATAGGCTCTAAAACAAACTACAGTATAACCATTATTGTTGGAAAAAAAGAAAATAAATCTATATAATTGAAAAATGTACTAAATGTACACCAAAAGAATGTTTTTCTATCTTCCAAAATTTCTGTGTTCTGTGTGTTACTTTAGTAATAAAAAAACATAAGAAAACAATACCAATTACTCAGTAATAAAGTACAGTAACAATTATTTAAATGTCATAGATGTACCTAATCCAGATTAAATGATCATTATTTAAAATGATAATGATGATGATGATACTGGTTCTAGCAGTCCTGAGCCTAGAGCATTCAGAGCTAAGGCTGAGGGGCACCTGGGTGGCTCACTTGGTTAAGCGTCTACCTTCACTTCAAGCCATGATTCCAGGGTCCTGGGATTGAGCCCCACATCGGGCTCTCTGCTCAGCGGGGTGCCTGCTTCTCCCTCTGCCTCTGCCCCTCCCTCCTGCTCATGCTGTCTCTCTCTCTTGCTCTCTCTCTCAAATAAAAAAAAAAAGAGCTGAGGCTGAGAGATAACCACGACCACATACTTTAATGGTTAGCCAAATGTTATCATCAAAAAGAAAAAATAATATTACATGCTTATATGGCTATGACATACTGTTTTGCTTCTGGAAAGAATCAAAAGCTAATCATACCAACACAGTCAGATTTAAATCTTACCTAGGCAACAGGTGACCCACATATGTAAAAAACAGAAAAGCAAACGACCATGTGTAAAAGCAATGAACTGAGAGTGCTTTGCAAGGTGGTGAGTGAAGGGGGCGTCAGGCCAGTTGCAGGCATGGACAGGATGGGGCGGGTAGGGGAGCGTTCCTCCAGCTATTGAGTCAGAGGTTTCAAGAAGGAAATGGAACCTCAGGCTGCTAAAATAAAGGAAGGAGATAAGCATCTCCTTTTACTGCTCATTTGTGTAGAACAACGGAGAAAAGAGTGAGTCAAGAACTACCTCCTGAACCCTGACCTTTGGTAATGAGCCGACTTCTCTGCTCTGTCACCAAGCCACTTCTCACTCTGCTCCAGGGCCTTACAAAACAATAAAACTCCAAGCATGCCACATGCGAGCTCTGATGGATGGGCTGATGCGAAATTGAACCCTCAGTGTGTCAAAGAACAAGCACTAGGATGACTCCCCAAACCATTTTAACCTCACTTGCAAGGCGCGTCATCTGTTTTTGCCTGGGTTTCTTGTTAACACCAATAGTTTCAGGCACCCCTTTCCCAAATCCAACCGTGGCCCTTTGTAAGTTGTCGTGATCTTGTTCATCTCCCTATTTTTAGCCCATAAATTCTCTCCCAGCATCCTGTTACCCTTAAAAGATGTCTAAAGAGCTTTGAAAAGAGAAGAAAATACTAGTTGCAAATTCTGAAATGTGCTGGCTGAATGAGACTTTTGACTGACAGACACTGGTTTCGGTTCCCACTTCGGGCTTTCCAAATGTTACCACCAATAAAGTCCCTCATATTACTCACCTACTCACAAACCACCCTGATATCCACATGGAATAATCCCAATAATCCCCCAAACACCTGATCTGGCTGGAATTGCTTCTTTCTTTCCGAAGAACCATGGGGTCCCGGGGCTGCATCGGGCCCTCCCAGGGCTATCCCAGGGCACGCGCAGGACGAGGTTGGCAGGCTGTTTTTTCAGCAAGAGCCAACAGTGATTAGAATACCCAGGTGCTTTCTGTTGATGCTTTGGGCAATCGAGCTTTAAGCTTCAGGCTTATAAAAATAGGGGTCACAAAATTTGTATCAGGAGGAGAAATGATTGCACATTTGAAGAAGGCAATGAAAAGAATCACTAGAAATGCCACAATAACCTGAAAAAAAAGTCCTCATTGTGTTCAGAGAAGGGAGGGCCGGGGAGCCCAGATGAAGTCAGAGTATTTTCCCTTCCAAGAGCAATTGGCTCAAAGCCACAGAGAAGAAAGGAGCAAGGGGGTGTCCACAGGCAACTGCTTGGGCACATGCGATAACAGCAGGCCTTCCTGGGTGGGGCATCTCCCTGTCCCTTCACTTGCTTTCTGAGCCCAAGAGTTGGAGAGGCTACACTGATTTACAGCCTCATTTCTTTCACCTTCTTTCCGATCCTCCCCGTCTGCGGTCTGTTCAAAGCACACTCAAGGGAGAGAGAAGCTAATGAATCTGCCTAACTGGGAAGTGGTTTTGAGCAAGCACTGACATTCTGACACACACTTTGTTTTCAGATGGGTCCCCTGCGCTTCAGTGGAGCGGGGCTGTGGTGTGTGCAGGTGTCTGCAGGGGCCCCTGGAACACAGAGCCCTCTCTTAGCATAGGCACCCTGGTAAGGATGTCTTCAACTAGTGATGTCAGGTTAGGATCGACGGTGCTGAGGGCTCAAAGGCAGCCCTCCTCTCAATTCTCCCTTAGAACAGCAAGAAGGGGGGCACCTGGGTGGCTCATTTGGTTGAGCAGCCGACTCTTGATTTTGGCTCAAGTCATGATCTCCGAGTCCTGGGATCGAACCCCATGTCGAGCCCCGTGTCCAGCTACATGCTCAGCAGGGAGTCTGCTTGAGATTTCTCTCTCTCTCTCTCTCTCTCTACCTCCTCCCCCCCTTGCTCTCTCTCTCCTTCTCTCTCTCTCAATACAATAAATAAATCTTAAAAAAAAAAAAAAGAATGGCAAGGAGGAAGGGGAATATATCCTGGACTAGATGTAGAAAGAGAAAAAAGAAGTCAGTTTAGACACAAAAGCGAAAGTGTGGTTTTTAATTCTAGTTCTCATTTGTGGATTTTATTTATTTATTTTTTTAAAGATTTTATTTATTTATTTATTTATTTATTTATGTGACAGAGAGACAGCCAGCGAGAGAGGGAACACAGCAGGGGAGAGGGAGAGGAAGAAGCAGGCTCCCAGCCAAGGAGCCCGATGTGGGACTCGAACCCGGAACGCCGGGATCACGCCCTGAGCCGAAGGCAGACGCTTAACGACTGCGCTACCCAGGCGCCCTCATTTGTGGATTTTAGATTGGAGGAAAAAGTTCTTTACCTGATCAATGCAATCCTCGTCTGTAAGGACCTGAGTTTTGCTCCTATAACATAATCTCTGTGGAATCTATTTCTCGATGGAACATTATGTAATTCGTTCACATCTCTATTCAAATATGTATTTTTTTTTAAAGAAAAAATGTTAACTTTCTACAGTTGAGTCACAAAATGAATAGATTCGTTCAATGTTTTGTTGTCTTTGCTTTCTCTCTGCAAAGGTGTTTTGGGGAACACTCATACCAAGTGTTCATACACTCATACACTTAGACTCTCTTTCACTACTCCAAAAACGTTAGGCTAGCTTGACCAAATCCATAAGGGAATGAAACAGAAATCCAGGTGCCCCAGTACTTTTAAAGCAGTATAAATCCATTCCTGGTGGGACAAGGGATAGGAGGGTGGATGATGAGACCCAAGAGAGGCAGGCCGGAGGTAGCTTCCCTTCCTGCCCCTGAGCCCTTGTTTCTTGCTTTGCACCTGCTGGAGAGGCCAGTCCAGGAAGCCAAGCAAGCATGGCTTTGCTGCGCCTGGCATAGCTGAGGCTGGAGAAGCTCTCCCCCTGCTGGGGCAGGTATCTGCCACCTCTTCCTCGGCCTCTTCAAAGGTACTTTTGAGTACGGAGAACTAAAACCCAAAGTCACTAATTTAGAAAGAACTTACCTAGCAGGGCTAATCAGAGAACTCTTGCAGAGACTGAAGGGCCCACTGAGCTCTGCCCGGGGGACAATCACATCTCCAGGGCTAGAACTGGGATTCTCACCACTCTTCCCTAAAGGATGGCTATTAGGGTCCCTTCCGCAGGTCACATGCAGCCCTGAGTGATGGTGGTGAGTTCAAATCCCTGAGCCGAGACTGCTTTTCATGGGAGCGCTAGCTGTCCCCCAGTCCCGCTCCTGTCCTATTTTCCATCTCTCTGTTTCATCCAAGTGTCTGTTCCTGTCCTTGAACATTACACACCGATTCCTGAGTTTTTCAGATTTTCTGGACACCAGTGTCTAAAAGCCTCCTACTCCCTGCTTATGTCTCCACCTGTCCAAGTGCCGTCCTGCAGACTTCCTAGGCTCCTCTGAGCACCCACTCCCCCTTCTTCCTCCCACCTGGCCCCAACACTGTACTTCTCTCTCTTCAGCTGCCTCCCCTCTTCCTTCACTGGCTCCTCTTCCTCCCTGCTCTGTTCTCTGTGTTCCACACACTTTCCCCACTCTCTCCCACCTCTGCTGCCCACCATCATCCCCAGCCCTCGCTGGCCTCCAGGGTCCGCGGCTGGTGTCACAGTGAGATGAGGAGCCGCCCCTACTGAGGACGGTCTCCAAAGGGATCTTCCAATTCTAATAGTTACAATTCGTGATGAAGGCCACAGCCAGACAATATTCCTTAGGACTGAGTTGCTACCTTCTTCTTCCCACTAATCTAAGAACCTGGGCTTCCTTAGTGTCTCCAGGGCTGGTCCCCTAATCATCTGATTTCTTAGTAAGACCCACAAAGCCACCCTTGCTCTCTGAACCCTTGCCACGTTGGTCTTCCTTCAGTTTCTCAAATGTGCTATATTCCCTCCTACCGAAGGAACTTCGGTCATGGTAGTCCCTCTATCTGGAACATTCCACCTCCTTCCCCTCCTTTATCTATTAACTCCTTTTGTTATTTATCTGTTGCTATGTAACAAATTAACCCCAAACCTGCCAGCTTAAACACAAATTTTCTATCTCACAGTTTCTTTGGGTCAGGAATCTGGGAGCCGCTTAGCCGGATGGTTCCAGGTCCGGGTCTCTCAAGAGGTTACATTCGAGCTGTTAGCCTGAATTTCTGTCACCTTGAGCCAGAGAATCCTCTTCCCAACGGCCTTACCTGGTGGTTTGTAGCCCTCGGGACCTCCGGGACTGTTGGTGGAGACCCGAGTTCGTTGTCACATGGCGTTCACATGGGCTGCCGGAGTGTCCTTAAGACATGCAAGCTGACTTCTCCCGGAACTAACGATCAGAAAGAAGGGAAGGAGCCCCAAACAGAAGCTGCAGTCTTTTGTACCCTAATCTCAGAAAGGACGTATCATCCCTCCTGTCGTGTGTTATTGGTCAAGCAGACGAACCTGGCACAGTGTAAGAGAAGACCACGCACGGTGTGGATATCAGGGTGTGGGAGTCCTGGGGGACCATCGTGGGAGCCTGACTTCATTATCACTTCCTTTCCGTTAATATATATTTGTAGGATTTTGTGATTAAACGCGTCTCCTCCATTTGAACATGAGCTTCTTGAGAACTGGTATCTGTTTTGTTCATGTATCAGTTAGCTTTTGCTATGAAACAAACCAACCCAACACTCAGTGGCTTAAAAAAGCATCCATGAGTTAGTTCTCAGGTGTCTGGCATCAGCTGGGGGCTGATAGGCCTAAGATGGCCTCGTTCGTCTGTCTGGCAGGTCGCCGGGCATTGGCTGGAACAATGAAAGTGAACGGGCCGGGCCGCGTGTCTCATTATTTGGCAGGCTGGGCAGGGTGTGTTTGCACGGCAGGTGTAGGGGTTCAAGAGTAAGAACAGAAAGGTGCAAGTCCTCTTGAAAGATGTGGGAAAGCTCCAACAGCGCTTCCACCACTTTCTATCCGCCAAGATAAGTCATGAGGCCAGCCCATATTCAAAGGGGGGAGAAACAGACACAACCTCTTAATGGGAGGAGCTGCAAAAAGTCACACCGCAAAGGGCCACGGATAACAGGAAGGGGAAAATACAGCCATTTTTGTCAACAATTTACAACAGCACATCATAGTATCCCCAGAGCCTAGCACAGTGCCTGGCACATTGAAGGTACTCAATAAAAAGAGTATTTCTTAAATGAATGAGTTTGAACATTTTATCTTTAAGTGTCTTTATTTTGCTCTTGGCTTGTCTCCCTCACTGTTGGGTAAGCATCTTGAAGACAGGGAACCTATCTTATTCGTGTTTGTGACCCCACGACATTGACATGGCATTGGGCTTCAGTAGTGAGGAATAAATATAATGCCAACCCTTCTCAAAATCTCTGCACATCACGATCATTGTGCCTTCCTCAGAGCTCTGGGAGCTCACGGCAGATTGTGTGGGCTTTGCAATGTAACAGACCAGCGCGTGGATCCTGAACCTGTCGTTAACCAGCTGTGCGACCTTGGCAAGTCCTTCACCCAGCTGAGCCCCAGTTTCTTCTTCCACAAAATCTGGGTGCCTTCCTCAGAACCGCTGCACGGTTTCAGGGCAATTGGATGTGTGAGTGCTGAGCACAGTGGCGGGCACTGCACTGATGTCACCCCCTTCCCTTTACCCTGAGGCCCTGCATCACCGTGGCATCAGGCCCCTCCTGCTCTGGCCCTGGGTCTCCTGGCCTGGCCCAGGAAGGCCACGCCTGTTGCACGCTCCCCGGGTCCCTTGAGCACAATCATTGGCATAAACAGAACAGCGAAGCCCCATCAGCAGCGCAATTCCTGCTGCCACAGACGGGCAGGGAAACTGTCCATCACAGGTGATTTTTGCCACCACCTGGCCGAGCTTCTCTCATCCTGAAGCCAGACAATCTGCTCCTTGTGCCCCTCAGGTGTCTGGAGGCCCAGCTGCCTTCTGTTGCTCTGTCCTACCGACTGTTTGCCCTCCGGTCACCATAACAGTGCTCACTGCTCAGGCCCATTTAAAAACCCTCTGCATATTTCTTCTTCCCAGGTTGGCTGTCTTATCTCATGCTCTCCCCTTTTCTTTCTTTGCACCTTCTTCTCCCCTCTTCCCCTGACCCTTTACTATTTTTGGCCTTTCTTCCATATGTCAGGCAGCATGCTAAGCACTTTGCACTAATTGTCTCGGTAATTTTTACATCAGACCTAATGGCATAAGAACTATGTATTACACCACCGTTTCCCTGATGAGGAGACCAAGGCTCAGAGAGTGCACCTAACTTGCTTATGGCCACACACTTGGTAGGTGGAGGGCCAGGATTGAGCCTGGTTCTTACCCCAAATCTTGTACCCTCTCCCTCACTACCTACTCCCTTCCCTCTTGTTGCCCACTTGTTCATCCTAAGGCAACTTCCTGCTAGAACGTTCCTTCTTCTCTCTGTATGGCTGGTCTAGAAGTTCTTCAAAATGACCTCCTTCCTCTTTAGCTCCTCACTTTCCTTTCTCCCTAGAGCAGCGTAGTTCAATAGAACTTTCTGTAATGCTGGAAATGTTCTCTGCACTGTCCATTATGGTAGGTAGTAGACACATGTGGTTTTTTGAGTACTTTTGATATGTGGTCAGGATGACTGAGAAATTGCATTTTAAATTTTACCTAATTTTAATTAATTTAAATTTAAATAGCCACACGTGGCTATTGGACAACACAACAGTAGGGTCTCATCTTTGTGCAGTTTCTACTGGAGGGAGGATGGGAACAGAGGTGGGGAAGGGTACATGGGGAGAAAAGCGACTTGAGGAAGCCACAGAGCTATTTTCTCAAGAATATTGACCTAAGACTGAGTTTCTCATAAGGAAAAATCATTTAATAATGTTCAGATTCCTGGTCCAAGATTCTTTCCTGGACCTCTGCCTCCCAATCGCCAAATTCCTGGTGAGGTCATCAAGAATGCCAGGCTTTGGAATTATGTCGAGGCTTTCCAGAGGGACAGCCTTCCTGAGCAACATGCAGATTGAAATGTACTCATGTCACTAAGAAATCACTGAAGTAAGATTTCCTTCGTCAGTGTATTGCTGCTGAAATCAATATGCCATCAATACGACTGTTGGCTTGCAATTTACAATTCCATAGAACTTTCCACTCTATAAAACTTCTGGAAATGCAGATTCAAAAACGCACAAGCAATGGTTTCAGAAACCCCAAAATGCCATTTTTTGTATTAAATCAAGACAGCTTCTAAGACTTGTACACAAAGAGACCTCAGAAATGGTTACTTGATGAATTTGATCATCATAAGCCTTGGAGCGCCTGACTGGCTCAGTTGGTTAAGCGGCTGCCTTTGGCTCAGGTCATGATCCCAGGGTGCTGGGCTTGAGCCCCGTGTCATTGGGCTCCTTGCTCACTGGGGAGCCCACTTCTCCCTCTGCCTGCTGCTCCCCCTGCTTGTGCTCTCTCTCTCTCTCAAATAAATAAAATCTTTTTAAAAAATTTCTAAAAAGATAATCATGAGCCTTCACAGATGAACAAATTTCTATTGGAAAAATCTGCCCAGCTTCTAGAAGCAAAAAATTCATCCTTTTAATCATTTATTCATAAATATCCATCTATCCACCCACAAACATTTTCTGACTTTACAGGAAGTTCTAAAATTCAGGTTGGGAAGAGGCAACCTGGGTGGCTCAGTTGGTTGAGGGCCTGTGTGTCTGACTGTTGGTTTTGGCTTGAGCGGTGGTCTCGGGGTCGTGGGACTGAACGCCTGGTCAGGCTCTGCCCTCGATGTGGAGTCTGCTTGGGATTCTCTCTCTCGTCTCCTTCTACCTGCCCCCATCCAACTGCTTATGTGTGTGCGTGTGTATGTGCGTGTGTGTGCACACGCTCTCTCTCTCAAATAAATAAATAAATAAATAAATAAATAAATAAATAAAATGCAGGTAGGGAAGGGGGGTGAAAAAAAAGAAAGACAAATAACTTACAGATTCAACTTCTTTTTAATTTCAAAAGTAAGTAAGTAGGTTTTATGCTAGTAACCCAAAGGGCACATAGCACTATGACTTGGAGAGACTCACGATCTGACCCACGCAACCAGCAGTCTGGCTCTAACATGGAAGCCAAAATCCCGAAGGAATCTGAAGCCACTAGAGCTGAGGTCAGCCTCCCATGGGTTCATTGACTCCCTCCCGACCTGATTATATGTTCAGTTTCTAGCGTCTCAAGGGACAAGAAATTCTGTAAATGTACTAATCACGAATAGGACCTCGTTTCTTTTTCCTTTTCTTTCTCTCTTTTTGTGCATGTACCCTAAAACCTCAGGTTCAAAAGCTGTAGTCTATCTCCTTCTAACAACACAGTATTTGGTGAAGACTTTAACATTATAATAGTCTTATCCATGGCTTTCACAGTTTAATGAACTTATTTTTTTTTTTTTTAAGATTTTAGAATTGGGGCGCCTGGGTGGCTCAGTTGTTAAGCATCTGCCTTTGGCTCAGGTCATGATCCCAGGGTCCTGGGATTGGGCCCAGCATCAGGCTCCTTGCTCTTTTTTTTTTTTTAAGATTTTACTTATTTGAAAGACAGTGAGAGAGATCACAGAGGGAGGGGAAGAGGGAGAAGCAGATTCCCCCCTGAGCACTGAGCCCCCCATGGGGCTCGATTCCAGGACCCCGAGATCATAATCCAAGCCAACTGAGCCACCCAGGGGCCCCTCACAGTTTTATGAACTTCTGTCACATTCAGTTTTAACTTGTGCCTTTACAGACCAGAATGTGTTCTTGAGAAAACACATCTTGAATATGAAAGCCACCCATTCTGCCTTTTTGTCATCCCTCTATAGTCTATTCTGGGTGCTTTTTATAAGGTCCAGTGACAAAATCTGTACAGAATTGTATTCTTTTTTTTAAGATTTTATTTATTTACTTGAGAGAGAGCGAGCTAGAGAGCGAGCACAAGCTGGGGGAGGAACGAGCAGCAGGCAGAGGGAGAGGGAGAAGCAGGCTCCCCGCTGAGCAGGGAGCCTGATGCAGGACCCCAGCCCAGGACCCTGGGATCATGACCTGAGCTGAAGGCAGCTGCTTAGCCCACTGAGCCACCCAGGCGCCTCGATTCTACGATTTGACCACTCACTCAACCAATATTTATTGCATGTCTACTATGTGCCAGCCACTGCAATTCTGTGTTGGGTTAAGACTGAATAAAACTACAAACCAGAAATGCCTTCTTGTTCTTCCCTGCCTGATGCTCTCTCCTGCTCAACTTCTAGGGTGAACATTATGTTTGCTGTTATGGGCTGAACTGAGTTCCCCCCAAATTCAGATATCGATGTCCTAACCCCCAGGACCTCAGAATGGGACTATATTTGGAGACAAGGCCTTTAGAGATGTAATTAAGGTAAAATGAAGTCATATGGCTGGGCCTTCACCCAGTATGACTGGTATCCCTGTAAGTGGGAAAGATTACGACACAGACAGACCCAGAGGGAAGACCAAGTGAAGGCACAGGGAGAAGACAGCAGTGTACAAACCAAGGAGAGAGACCTCAGATGAAACCAACCGTGCTGGCACTTTGATCTTGGATTTCCAGTCTGCAGAACTGTGAGAAAAATCAATTTCTGTTGTTCCAGCCACCCAGTCTGAGGTATTTTGTTATGGCTGCCCTCGCAGACTAATACCTTTGTCAATTCATCACCCCTGTGTGTATCTCCTTTTACTTCTTTTCCTTCATTTTCTTTTCTCTTCTCTTTGTTTTATTTTGAGCTGTTGATGATCTCTCAGAGACAGTTTATCTTTTCACTTGTGTGTCTTCTTTCTTTGGCTAGGTTGTAAATTCCTCAAAGGAAAAGTGAAGGAAACAGGCACGGTCTTTGGGATTTCCACCTACCCCAGTGCAACAGGCAGGGCCATTTTAAAGGTGAAGAAATGGAGGCTCTAGAGAGAAGCCAAGTTGCCCAAGATCTCCCCAGTTGGCCAGGGGGTGAGGGGTGCCGGTTCTCCGCACACCTGCTTTGGTTTCAAAGCCACCAGACCTGCCCCCTCACCAGTCCTCCCTGAGCGCCTGAGCTGGTGGTTCACCATTACTTAAATGCCTCAGAGAGCTGAGCCCCGAGCTGGCCCACAGCGGGCCCTCAAAGACTACTTACGGGCTTGACTGATTTAATAAATGCAGACGGGTTCGGCTGAACCAGGGCACCTAACCTGACAGCACTTCTCCCACATTGTGGACAGATGGAAGCTCTTCGGGAGAAATTTAAAGACCTGGGCGGTCAGGAATCACTCTCTCTTCCCTCCCCAGCTAACAGATAAAAGCTGCAGGCTCGGCCTTGACGGGGCACTTTTAAAATTTCTGTCAGAACAAGCCGCACGCAAGAACGCATTTGGGTAGCATTCAGTCAACTGACAATTATTCGCGGTGAGGAAGCAAAGACGGCACCCGCCAAGGATGTTGGCGTCTGCCAACACTGTCCAGTTTCCTTTGGACAGAGAACATCAGCATCTTCTGCAGCCAGGGGACAACTGCTTCACCTTGTGCAGAGGCCTGTGGGCAAGGAAGATGCGGGAAGAGCCCAGGACAGGCTGTGGGAGGGGGAAGGGCCAGGACTGGCCTCCAGGAGTCAAATTCTACCAGGGCTTAAAACACTCTGGAAACAATGGCTATTTAAATGCTCCTTTGGTAGTGAAAATGGTTATAAAAATAGATCTGACCTTTTGTGTTTTTCTAATTTTGCACCATGTGTATATATTACCTATTCAAAAGTAAATGAAAAAAGTTTTAAAGTTCTGCGTAGTCTTACACCCAGAGCTTGAAATAGTGTAGAACTGGTTTAAGAGCACTGGTCTGGGGAAGGCGGGGGGGGGGGGGGGGGGGCTGTGAAATGGTCTTAGTTTCCACTCTCCCACTAACTTAGTTTCTGAAATATATATTCCTCCTGCTTAAAACCCTCAGAAGCTCCATCACCCACAGAATAAGCTCAAACTCCTTAGCTTGGCCTATGAGACCAGGAGTGACAGAGCTCCCACGTACCTCAGACGCAGACCCTTCCATAAGGGTGTGGGTGCAAGGAAAGGTGTGGGACCCCTTGCTAAAGGGCAGCAATCCCCAGAGCATGGGAAGGCGGTGGGGGTGTGAGAGACAAGGAAGGAAGCGCGGCCAGTGAGAGGTGCGTTATGAG
Source organism: Ursus americanus (assembly GCF_024610735.1). Taxonomy (NCBI): domain Eukaryota; kingdom Metazoa; phylum Chordata; class Mammalia; order Carnivora; family Ursidae; genus Ursus; species Ursus americanus. The sequence goes on from NC_142138.1 coordinate 45,052,980, forward strand.
CTGTGGACGCTCTGGAAAACTTTGGGTTCAATCCCTCAGGGTCTCTCTGTGAGACTGTGTAGACACACCGTCGAATTATTTGCCCAGGGTACGGAAGCTGGGGGATTCCTTCACAGCTCGCTTCCTCAACAGTTGCTAGTTGACCTGAGAGCATTGGCTCCTTAGCCCTTCTCATCCGCCTCATGCGAGGGCTGAATACGCTCTCAGGACCAAAGAACACTCAGGCAGGGAGCTGCGGGTGCTTGAGGTAAAAACTACGGATGGGCTGGACAGAAACGTCTGCAGTACCTTGCAGCTCTTTCCATCAAGAGGCGGAATCTACTTCTCTACCCCCTGAACCTGGACTTGCCTTTCGGCAAATAGCATGCAGAGCTTGCAAAGTTGTAGGAGCTCTTGGTCCAGGTCCCCAAACACCTTACAGCGTCTGCTCTTACACTCTTAGAACTGTGCTGCCACCGTGTGAAGAAGGCCACGCTAAGTCGCTGAAGGGTGAGAGGCCCAATGGAGCAGAGATGAGTCACCTGGCTCAGCACCTTCGGGCACTTCAGCCCCCCCCTACCTTGCCGGCTGACCAGAGACACATGCCCTAGTGAGCCCAGCCCAGAAGGACCACTCAGCCTAAATGGCTGAGCCCACAATTATAAACTAAATAAAGCTGTTGTTGCTTTAAACTGCTAAATGGGGGGGGGGGGTTATGCAGCAGAAGCTAACTGAGAGAGCATTTAAGGGAGCTACCAAAGCTGCAGACCAAAGCTGTAAGCTCTAGAGCAGGCCAAGGGCCCAGTAGCTTCCACCACGCTGCCTCTACTAGTTCTCTATTACTGGGCAACAAGTCGCCCTAAAACATAGTAGCTTAAAACCAACTTTTATTATGTGTATGGTTTCTGAAGGTCCACACGTGGGGAGGGGCTGAGCTGGGTGGGTCTGGCTCAGGGTCTCCCATAAGATTATAGTCAAGATGTTGGCCAGGGCCGCAGACATGGCAAGGTTTGACTGGAAGGCCTCCTTCCAAGCTCATTCATGTGGCTGCTGGCAAGTCTTTGGTTCCTTACTGGCTGTTGGCTGTTGGCCTCCGCTCTTCACCCCGTGGGCTGCCATAGCACTGCTTGCAGCAAGGCTATATTCTCTTGGTCCACACAGACCAGAGAGGTCTGGTGCAACATCGTAGGAGAGGGCTACCCAAGGGTGGGAATACCAGGGGTGGGATCACTGGACGCTGCCTACCCTGCTATCTTTTCTCCCTCATCCACCCACACCCTCTGCCATTCACTCCACCCTTCAAATGACTCATTCATTCCCTGAATGCTTAATAATGATAACAGCTATTCTTGTTTTGGTAAGCCCACTAAGTGCCAGGCACTGTGATCGTCAGCTCATGTATAAAAGGCACATCTTCATCTGTGAGCCCAGATCCTCCTGGGAGATCTCTCCTGTGATACTGTGTTATAATAAGAAATATATACTTGGTCTTCATCCTTCATCCTGGTACAGAGCTCTCAGAACCTTCAGAATTTCTGAGTGGTGGAGTCAAAGGAGTGTTTTCTGTTGTGAATAACGAGCCCCCTTCAGCCATAGCTGCCTTCCCTGAGGGGCAGTGCCTGCCCATCCCCAGTCCCCTCCCTCGGCCATAGCACCTGACAGAGAACCAAAGTCACTGTGGGAGTCGCTCCTGCCACTCGCAGGCAAAGATCATAAAACTTCCACCTGCCTTTGGTTGTTCTGGTTTTTGTTTTCCAATGAAAGGAACTCAGAATCACTTTTTTTTTTAGAGAGGAATGAACAATGACAAGAAAAGGTAGAAAGAGAACATTCTGAAGAGCAAAAGAAACACACCCCTTCTCAATGTCACATACACTGGTCTTGGGAGCCTTTCCTCGCTTAGCAGAAGCAAGCAAATGAAGAAGCACGCTGGAACCCAAGTGCTCTGTGCCCGTGCCTGTGCTCTCGCGCTTGCCGCCTGCCCTGCCACACATCAGGGTGCTGCGCCGCTGCGAGGAGCCGGGGCCAACTCCATGGGCACTGCCGGCTGAGGCCGTGCTAAGCCCGGTAGTGTACTCAGATAGCAGCCACTGGCACTGGCTGGACTGGCAGCTCTGGAAGCCTCAGAAGTTCAAGGATGCCTCAGGCTGGAAAAATTTCATAGGCATTTAGGTGGGGCAGGAAGGAAGGGTACAGGAGGCTCTTCTGAAGTCAGCACAGTAAGGGCTGGTGGTGAGGGAAGAGGGATGCTTACTCAGTTCCTGCCTGCCCTCCAGACCGCAGCCCAGGGCCAATGGCTCAGAATCCTGAATGTCCCCTCCCCCAGGGAGCCCTCCTTGACTGCTCACAGAAAGCATTCCTCTATAAGAGCGCACACGGCCTCGTATTGTGATTCTCCCTTTCCCAGCATTGAAATTTGGGTAGAAACCTGCAGCCCAGTGGGAAGAGAGTGGGACCCTTCGTAAGTGTTGATGTGGGGATGGTGGGAAATACCCAAGGCGAGTCTCCAAGGAGAAACACACTCATCAGGCCCGGTCTGGTGGTCGCCACTTAGGACCTGGATGCAGCTCTCCCACAGACGGCAGCTGTTCTTTCTGAGCTTTGGAGTACGGTGACCACTCAGGTCCCCAGAACGTGGTGCTAAAGCAGGGAGGGGCCACGGATCCCTTGGGTTCAAATTCCGTCTCCACCACCTGCCAGCTGTGTGGCTCCGAGCACACAGCTCGAAAAGATAGCAGAAGGACCCACCACAATGACTCGTGAGGACAGAAGGGCTCAGTACACACAGGGCACAGGCTCTGCCGTGTAACAAGCACTCCGTACTGTCCGCTCTTAGTATTTGCCCTGTCTTCCCCAGATCATAGCAGTAGAACTCCAAACTCTTTCAGGGACTACCCCAAATGTGTGTGGGGACAGAGAGTGTCCTGGGGACGGGCTGTTACTGCTGTTCCCACAAGTTCAGACTGGGTCCCATGAGGGAGAGGGCAGCCCTAGGCCAGCGCTGAAGGAAAGACCTCCATAAGGGACGGCAGTCGGGGGTGACCTTGGCTCCAAGTGCCTGACCCCATGTACTCAGGAGCCTCCCCCAACCTCTGCACCCTGGTCGGGGACTCCAAATGAGGGCCTGCTTGGATCTCGGGCCTGCCTTTCTGTTTCTGGCCTCCTGGCCTTTGCTGCTGTCCTCGGGGACAAGCTATTTTAGGTAGCAGTCAAAATAAAACTGAGATTAACCCAGAATTCTTGGCAGCCAAACAATACTGTAATTATGTGCTTTTTAACTTCAGAAATCGGGCAGCTGAAGTTGACTCGCCGGGGTGTGTGGGGTGCTTTGAGGATAAGAAACCTCCGTCCTTCGCTGAGTTACCTTCACACACCCTCCACCACGGGTGGCCACCAGAGAGCCATCAGGCTCCGAGGGGGACACTGTTTCTTTTCCAAGGAGTCACATTGTCTGAACAACAATACGACTTGCTTTCACACTGGACGCTGGCAGGTTGGAAGGGGGACTTATTACTTTCTATATCATAAATCCTTCTCCCAGCAGTCCCCGTCCTAGTGCCTGGTGGCCATGAGGGAACAGAGGAGGCCTGTATTCAAGGGCTGGATTTTCAGGGCAGGAAATCACCCGGAGGAATGTGTTTGTGCTTTGATTGCCGACAAGGGGCGCAGACCCCCTCATCAGGCCAACAGGCCCCTTCGTCTTTGTCAGGAGTCGAGGGGGAGGGGAGGGAAGGGAATTAGTCACACACTAGAGCGACAGGATTAGGCCCCTGAGAGTAAAATCCTTCACTCCAACCAGAAAGGGGAAAAAGAATGAGAGATTCAAGTAGATGGGGGGAGGGGCTTGAGATTATGTCAATAAAGGTCACTGCCTGAAGAACAAAGAGGCAGCCGTGATTGGAGGCTTCGGGCACATCTTTAAGCTCCCAGGCAAGACCTCAGAACGCAGGGAAGACAGAAAGAAACCAACAGACCCCCAGGTCCAGGGGCAGCCCCAGAGGTGTGACTGAAAAAACACAGTTTCCCACCAAATACTCACTTGGCCCTGGGAGCAAGGGGCTTCTGGAAACATGATGCTCTTAGCAGAGTGCTAGATACTTGCTGGGAAAGTTGACCTTGCAGGGAGAATGGAAATAGAAAAACATACTCCAGTGCTCTCTGGCTGAGCTGCCCTATCGATATGGAGGCAAACAGACACCTTGGGTGATAACAGACCTTCTCCATTGGCTTTAGGAGAAGGCCATCTGATGTCAGGCACTCTGCATGGCAAGGAAGTGAAGTGTGGGATGGTCCCTAGGCTCCTGCCCTCCCCACCAGGAATGCATATGGCCCCACTGTTGTAGTTAAGGGGTTGCCCCTTTCATGCCATCACAGGCCCTTCATTTACTTCCTACCCAGGGTCCTGAGACCTAGTCTTCTGACAGCTCTCCTGGGAGGAGTGCCGATCCTTATGCCCCAGGGGTGGAAGAGGGGGAACTGCATATCTTTAGCAAGGATGTGGACTTCCTGCTTGGTTTTAGTTTGTTTGATTTTTATTTTTGTCTCAAAAGCCTGAAACATCTTTCTCCGCCACACAAACCAAAAGAAAACAAGCCTTGGGAGGTTGACCGTGGGGACTGGACATGCCCAGAGAAACAAAACTGTCCCAGACACAGAACCTTGATTTTGGACTGGGGGCAGGCAAAGGCAAATGAGGCTAAATGATAGCCAGTGAAGGAGGCCAGGAGTTCTAAACAGGTGGGACTGGAATGCAGGTCCCCAAATGGTTCTTTCTGGTAAAGGGTGGTAGTTTTTCATGCTGGAGGGGCTTCCTTGCTTATATTTTTCATCCTGTGTGGTCCTTAATTGGAAAGGGAAGTTGCATTCCGGTGTGAAAAAGAAGCCACTTGGCTACCTCCCTCTGGGGACTTCATGGCAGGGCCTTTGTCCCTTCAGACCTGGAAGAAAGGGCTGGCCCTCTGTCCAGGGCAAAAGGGGGTTTGTACAAACAGGTTAGGTGGCAATAAAATGATTAACAAGGGCCAGAAACTGATTTCACTGGGCCTCGGCTAGTCCTTGGGGAGATCAGGCAAAGTGAAAAATAAGTGAAGTCTTAAAAGGGGAGTAGGGGCCTCTTAGTTAAGATGCCAGCTGCTGATGGTTGGGGCTCCACCAGAAAGAGCTGCCATCCCTCTGGTCTCATCGTAAGTTGTCTTCTGAGGTCTGTGTCCATTACCGGCCAATAGTGCCTTCCAGGCTGCTCCCGCTTGGCCAACACTAACCTCAGGCCAATGTACACATGGGAGCCCTTGTTTGTTGGATTGTTTAGAAACTCCCAGGAGATAGACCCCACCCAACTCGTACATGTAAGCAGAGCCTGCAGAGTTCAGAAGGCTACCTTAAATTCTTCTTTGTCCCTGGGGTGCATCAAGCTATCACAGTTCAGAAAATGCTTGCTTCCTGCCAGCATGGTGAGGCTGCGTCTACAAGGACAACCGGTTATCCAGTATAAACAACCCCAGGGCCCCTCTTGCCACCCAGCCTTGGTGGCAGAGGACTCTCTCCTTTGAAAAGTTTTTTCTAGTGGGTTTTTTGACAGGGGGGCCCTACGGTGGGATGAGCTGTAGGAAAGGATGGCAGAAAGTGGTGGAATGTCCCCTCTGCCTCACATATCCCACCACAGTGCCTCTCTTATCCCTGACCTGCCATCTGTACCTGAGTATGCTGGGGCTGGGGGAAGAACCCTCTGGAATTTCTCCCCACATCCACCCACCTGCAAAGATCTCTCAGAGGAGCAAGCCCTCCAAGCTGTTATTAGCTGATACTCCAGGAAGCAACATACGGAAGGGCTCAAGAGAACCGACGTGCAAGGGAGACACTATGAGGTCTACTTTGTCTAAATACCACCCCTCGGAGCTTTCTGTCCCACAGTCCACTTCTTTCCCCCCACTACTCTTCCTCTCTATCCCGTGACACTCATTGCCCTGTAGCACACTACTACATAGTTACCTCTTCGGCTCACTGTCTGTGTCCCACCCAACGTTAGCTCCCTGAGCGCAGGGACTTTTGCCACTTCTGTTCACCAATATGTCCCAAATGCACAGAACATGTCCTGGCACCTGGTAGGCACTCTAAAATACATCCGGAGTAATGAGTTTAATACAGGATATGGATGCATGATGGTATGTGAAATATTAGATGAAGCCTCCAAATATAAGCATAGATAGGGCCTGTGGTGGTCTTAAAATGGCCCAGCCTGCCCTGCACTTCCTTTGCTGAAGAAGCTGAGAATCTTTCCATATGTTTACCAGACATTTCTGTGGGTCTTTTTGTGTGTGGGTGAAAGGCCTGTTTTTGTCTCTTGCTCATTTTTCCTCTTGGATTGTTTGTCTTTTTCTTTTTGATTTATAGGAATCCTTTATAGATTCTGGAAACCAATCCTTTCTTGATTATACACATTTCTCCCAGTTTGGAGCTTGTCTTTTAATTTTCTTTGTGGTGTATTAATTTTAATGTAGTTTAATTCGTTAATCTTTTCTTTTAGGATTAGAACCGTGTCTTATTTAAGGATGCTTTTCTCCCCCCAGAGCTCATAAATAGATTCTCCAGTATTTTTTCTAAAAGTTTTAAAGTTTTGCTTTTCACATTTAATTGTTTAACCCACTAAGAATTGATTTGGGGTATGAGGCAAGTGGAGATCCAATCTTTTCCCTTATTAATCCTCAATTATCTTATCATGTATTGACGAGTTCCTCCTTTCCTGAGATTTATAATACCTCTTCTGTCGTATGTCAAGATTCCATGTGTTGCCAGTCGTTTCTGGTCTCTCTGTTCTGTTCCACTGGCCAATTTTTCCATCCCTGCATCAATACATTTCACTTTAATTGTTATGGTTTTATAATAAATCTTGATATTTGGTAGGGCAATTCCCTCGTCCTTATTCTTCTTCTTCAGAAGTTCTTGGCTATTCTTAACATCATATTTCACTTACATTTTAGAATTATCTTGTAAAGTACACCCCAAAATTCTGTTGGGATTGGGATGGTAATTGCATTGATTCTATTAATCAATTTAGAAAAATTGATATCTTTAGGATATTGAGTTTTCCTGTCCATGAACACAGATTATTCCTTTATTTTTTTTAGATCTTCTTTAGCACCTTTCAATAAAGTTATAATTTTCTCCACATAATTCTTTTACTTTTTACCATCATCTGGGCTGTGTCTTACGATTGATGGCATTTTGCTATTATAATTGAGTCTTTTTTTTTAGGATGCATCTTATTATTGATGGTGTGCTAGATTCCATGAAATATGTACTTTTGTTGCTTTGCAAATGGTACCTTTAAAACATACACACTAAATTTCTAACTTTCTGTAGGTGGCAATGAAATACAGCTGATTTTTGTATATTGATTTTATATCCAGCAACCTGGCCAAACTCTTATTTTTCTAATAATTTATAATCTGTTTGTCTCTTTTATTGACTCTTATACATGGTAGTTTTGTTTCCTTGTGTACTTGTTGATCTTTAATTGTGAGCATGTTTGCTTGATCTCAATCCATGGGAATCCCATGGGCCTAAAGTGGGGGTGCTTTCTTTTAGAGGTAATTTGCATTTGTTTCTGTCTAGATTCAGGTTGATGTTATGAACCTGGGACCACCTAAGCCCCTTGAGTTCCCTGGTTCAGTGTGGCAGCCTTACCTTGCTACTCGACCAAGGTTTACACCCCCAGACTGGCTCCCATATTGGTACTTATTCTCAGGTCAACTTTTACTCTTGGATGCACTTTTGGATTCATCTGCCACATTTTGGTGAGAAAAGGTCAGAAGAGAACTTAGAGAGTCACCATACTTCTTGTAAGCCTAGCAATGTATTAAAGATTATACTTCGTTTAAGAATTCAGGATCTAGGGATGCCTGGGATCAGCTGGTTCAGGGTCTGACTTGTGATTTTGGCTCAAGTCATGATCTCGTGGGTCATGAGATCAAGCCCTGAGCCCTGTGCTCAGCGGGGAGTCTGCTTGAGATTCTCTCTCTCTGCCCCCCATGTGCTCTCTCGCACGTGCGCGTGCAAATAAATAAATAAATCTTAAGAAAAATTCAGGATCTAATAGTTTTATAATGGGAGAGTCCTTCAGCATATCTATGGTCACTAAAGCTTGCCCTCCATTCAGAGAACAGGTACATTTTAAACCAGACTGTATATTCCAGGTCAAACTACCAACTTAAAAAAAAAAAAATTACCCTTACAAAAGTAATACATGTTCACTGTACAAAATTTGAAATAAACAAAAAAGTACCAAGAGGGAAATTTAAATCATCTATAGACACACTCCCATACCAGGGTATAACATTTGTTTTAAAGATTTTATTTATTTATTTGACAGAGAGAGAGAGCAGCAGAGGGAGAAGGAAAAGCAGGCTTCCCACTGAGCAGGGAGCCCGATGTGGGACTGGATCCCAGGACCCTGGCATCATGACCTGAGCTGAAGGTGGACGCTTAACCGACGAGCCACCCAGGTGTCCCCAGGGTACAACATTTTTAACATTTGAGTGTGTGTAGTGGTTTGAGTGTGGTCCCTCAAAAGATTCCCACCAAAATTTTTAGATATTATTTAGATATTATTATTTGGAAAATGGTCTTTGTAGATGTAAGCAAGTTATGGATCTCAAGAGGAAATCATCCTGGGTTAGTGTGGGTCCTAAAACCAATTACAAGTCCTTGGAAGAGCAGAGAAGAGCAAAACAGACATGGCAGAAAGGCATGTGAAGACTGAGCCCGAGACTGGAGTTAGGCAGTCATCAGAAGCCGACACAGGCAAGAAAGCATCTGCCCTGAGAGCCTTTGTAGGGAGTGTGGCCCTGCCGATACTTAGATTGTGAACTTCTGGCCTCCAGAACTGAGAGAGAATAAATTTCTACTGCTTTAAGCCACTCAGTTTATGGTAATTTGTCACAGTAGCCCTAGGAAACCAATACAGTGTAGATCTGCTATAGGTCAAGTTCCCTCAAAAGACAGATTCAAAAACAGAGATTTGCACACAAGCAGTTTATTGGAGAGTGCTCTCCGAAATGATGCCTGCAAGGCTATGAGAGGGGTGGGACTGGGCAGGGGGAGCGATGAACTGAGATGTGGGTGTCACAGAGGCCGCAGCCTATCCGGGAGCCCTGAAGCTGGCATGGCCTTTCAGAGTTGTCTCCAGCGGAGGCCAGGAGGCCAGACCTCAGCCCCTGCGTCAGCCAGTCATGGATGTGGGCAGCCCCACGGGAGGGCAGCTCTCCTCAGAGGAGACCAATGTCTGGGGAGCAGCCACCACTCCTAGTATCTGGGGAAATGAGAGCCTTGGTCCTAAAATGGGGAAATGGGGTGCATCAGCTTGCACTGAACTAGCCTTCCAGTCTAATGCACATTTCAGTTTTAGCATTTAATTTCTGAAACACCTGAACTTCAGTTTCTACATAAATTTAGCAGAACATTTGAGCTATAAATTTATTACTAAAGTATCACTGAGCTGTATGTGTTAAAGTCTACAGAACAAGCTCATTTTAAGGAAGTAGAACTATTCCACATGACTCAATTATCATGTGATTTTTCCAGGAAACAAAGTTTTCTTTCTATATATACCTCTCAGTTCCAGACATCCTGGCCTTCTTTCAGTTCTTCCAGATGTCCCTCTTGACACTAGCTTGTTTTTGACGTGCATACTGCTCTCTCTGCCTGGTGAGCTTCTCTCCCCCACCCCCCAGCCTCCCCACCTCCCGTCCACGTGGTTCCCTCCCGCTCATCCCCCACGTCTCAGCTGAAACACATCTTCACAGACAGGCCTTCACTGATTACCCCCTAAATGAATTCTCCTGATAACACCTCAAACTTTCCTTCTTATTCCTCATCACACTTGTGATCACTGCTTCATCAGTTCCCAGCCCCGGGCAGACAGTGGGAGTGCAAAGATATGGTGGAACCCTATGTAATCCTCCTCTGCAATGCATCGGGTCTAGATTCAGTCTACTTTCCTGCAACAGGCCTTCAGCACCCAGCAGGGCGCCATGGACTTACAGACACTTGCTAAATGGCATCTGTGGCACCAGCCCTGCGAAGTCCATGCATCGGGCACCACTGGCCTTCTAGTAAGTGCTGGAGGGACTTCCGGCTTGCTTTAAAAACATCTCTGGGATCTCTCCTACAGGAGACTCCAAATAATAGGTGTGATACTCCCTCCTCCAGAAGGCGGAGCTTAGCTTTTTCCTCCACGTCCCGAGTGTGGGCTTGTTTTCCAGGAGTGCAGTATGCAAAGAGAGGACAGGAACGGGACAGTTCACATCAGCGATAAGTTATGTTGATGATGGGTACCCTTGATAGATTGTGATGAGAATGGTACTTCACCTCTGTGGTCTTCCTTCCCAAAACTTAGAACCTTAGTCTAACTATGACAAAAGCATCAGACAAATGCAGATTGGGGGACATTCTACAAAATGCCTGACCAGTAGTCCTCAAAACTGCCAAAGTCTTTTTTTTTAAGATTTTATTTATTTATTTGTCAGAGAGAGAGAGCGCACAAGCAGGGGGAATGGCAGGCAGAGGGAGAAGAAGTCAGAGGGAGAAGCACTCTCTGCTGAGCAAGGAGCCCGATGCAGGACTCCATCCCAGGACCCTGGGATCATGACCTGAGCCAAAGGCTGACGTTTAACTGCTTAACCAATTGAGCCACCCAGGTATCCCTGCCAAAGTCTTTTAAACTAGGAAAGTCAGAAACTGTCAGAGGCCAGAGGAGACTAAGGACAAGTAAATGCAATGTGCTATCCTAGAGGGGATCCTGGAACAGAGAGGGCATTGTGGGAAAACTAGTGAAATTTGAATAAAAGGTACAATTTACTTAAAAGTAATGTACCAGTGTTGGTATCTTGATGTGACAAATGTCCCCTAGTGATGTAAGATGTTAACAATAGAGGAAATCAGGTGAGGGGTATATGGGAATTCTAGTCTATCTTTTTTATTTTCCATAAATCTAAATCTACTCTGTTTTGTTTTGTTTTGTTTTAAATCTGGGAGACGTACAACACCAATTCCATGCCAGGGAAAAGCCTCTGGGCCTGTTTAGTCCTCTGATGGGCCTATTTTATTGTAGAGAGGGTAGGGGGGTGGGGGAGCTGGAAAGGAAGGAGGTGCGAGGTCAGGGACTCCGCTATCAAAACATGTCCTAAACGAGATGACAACATCAGTGGGAAGCCAGTATCTTACATAAATAAAAAGCAGATATTAAAATATCACTACCTGAATCCAAGCAACTTTCTCTCCCTTTGACACTGAATGACTGAAATCTTCCACAAGGAAGTTCCAAAACCCACACTCTACTCCTCAGGTCAAGTGTAGACAGCACTAACATCCAGCATCTCTTCACAAACAGTCCTAGCCGGGACTCCCCAGTGGAGCAGGCCAGGCTTTGGGAGGCCTACTCCTCACCCACCCACCTCGTCTGGGCTAAGAAGGCACGAAGGCCTCTGACCTCAGAGCCCCGGATGTGGGCCTGCCAGGCAAACGTGTGAAACAGGTCCTCGAAACACCTGGCACGGAACTTCTCCCTAGTGTCAGCCCGCCCAGGACATACTCAGCTCTCCAGGGAAGATGACCAAAAGAAAAAGAAAGGACACAAATTAGCATATTTAGGGAAAAGAAAGAAGTTCATAGAACCAGCTTCACAGTCAGAAGCCCAAATTAGCAGGGCAGGTGGCACAGGAAGGAGCCCGATGCCAGAGGGGCTTTGAACAGCCTGCAAAGCTGGGGGCGGGGGGGTGTGTCGGGACAGCAGAGAAAGCAGTGAGAGGTGGGGGTGGGCAGAGAAGGAAGGAGGGCTGGAAAGTAGTCTGTTTGGAAAGACCTGCACTTTACAAAGTGACTTCGGCGGTGACCGTGGAGTTAGAAGAGCGTCTCCTAAGCCAGGGCCCTGGTGCTAGCCAGGCTGCCCGTGTCCCCCGCAGGACTCTGTCTCAGGCTCTCCACCCCAGGGAGCCTCCACTGTCCTTCAGCCGCATCATCCACTGTGCAACCTTGAACCCCAGAAAACGTCCGCAAGGAAATAATGAGGTCTCCCTTCCCCTCCGGTCTGACTTCTCCTTGGGTAGCAACTCCAGAATCTCTGGATACAGACCGGGCCCTGCACGGCGGGGCCCCTCCTCTCCTCCGCCTGACCCACAGCAACAAGATCCCGTCTAGGCAAATGTCTGCTATGCCCGAGCAGTAGCTGCAGAGGGAGAAGGGTTTGCTCTGCTTCCAAACCTCCTGCCAGTGCGGTTAGTACCTGCGGCCCCTAAAAAGCAAGCACATAAATTACAAACCTGAGACCCCTGCAGCATTTAACCAGGTCTTTATGGGAAAGGAATTTGGGACCACGATCTTCACTAGACTCTAGGTTCTAGGCCACTTTAAAAAAGTCTCCAAGGATCCAGGCACCAAAATGAGATACTTCTCTACCGGCAATGGTCCGCTCCAGCCCAGGTAGCCAGACTCACCCAACTTCCCATTTGGAGGAGGGCTTTAGAGGAGGTGAAAACCCTAAGTTCCCTCTTTGTAAAGATTCAGAAGTGGCTTTCTACCAGAGAGACAAGGGGACTCTAGTTCGTCGAAGGTAGATTCCGTCCAATAAAGCATCTCAGAATAACGAAAGGCTAGAGAACACCACCATGTGATTCTTAGAAAACAGAATTCTTTTCAGAAAAACAATTCATGGTTCTAAGGGATCTGGAATGGAGATATTTCAGGGGGATTATGAAGTGGGATCATTCATAAACATAAAAAAGCGAGAAGACATTTGTAGAGAGCCGGGAGATGCCTGATGTCATCCCTCACCCCTCCATCTTGTAGGTCTTGGGTCATTTATCATCAGCTCGATTATCCAAAAACACATAACTCCCTCTTAAGTGGAATTTGTAGTTTATAAAAATACCTCAGATGTAGATACTGCTTTTGAGAGCACTGAACGTACACATGAAAAGTAAAGAGGAGGAAGCACCACGGAACATAGGAACGGAATCTATACAGGGCGCACGTAAGATCCAAAATTCAGCCAGTAACATGCAGTAAAGATACAAAATGACCTGCTCATATAAAACCTCCTTTGGATCCCATTTGGACCATGGCTGAGGGAAATACCGTTCATACGAAAAGACAGAGCACATACGAAAAGAACTCCCAAGCCACAATACCTGAAAACTTTCGAAGCACATGAAGAAATCCATTATCATAAAAATAGTCGGCCCCCCAAAAAAGTCCCTGAGAAATAAGTAGAGCACAGAGGATTTCAGAGCAGTGAAAATACTCTGTGTAATACTGTAACGACGGTCGCATGTCGTCGTTATACATTTGTCCAAACCCACTGAATGTATAGCACCAAGCGTGAATTGTAAGGTAAACCACGGACCTTGGGTGATTCGGATGTGTCAATGTAGATTCATCCTTGGTAAAAAGTGTGCCATTCTGGCGAGTGGCGTGGATCAGAGCAGAGGCTCTGCATGTGTGGGAGCAGGAGGTAAGTGGGAGAGCTCTGTACCCTCCCCCCAATTTTGTTGTAAGGAGAAAAAGACCCTAAGCCATAAGCACACTGAAAATCCCAAATATTTGTTTTCTAGTCCCGCCTCCCCATGCACTGGGGGCCCCTCCCCCAACCATTACAATTGTGACAAAACAGCCTGTTGGGCACAGGGACAGTAGGACGTTGGTCTGGGGGCAGAGGGGAGCTTGGAGGGAGACCCACCCCCACAACTGCACTGGGCCAGCAGCCTCACAGGATGGTGGGGAGGATTAACAGCCCACCTTCCTTGCAAAGACTTTTGGGCCCCTCAGATGAAAAGCACAACGTCACCACAGACCAGCACCCTGTCCTCTCCCCAGAGTCCAGCACAGCTGGGTGGGGTCTGTGTGTGTGCATGTGTGTGGGTGCGTGTCCGTTCCTTGCTAGACCGCCTTGGCTCAGAGCCTTGGCCCACTGGGTGTTCGTGTGGTCTATTACTCAGATAAGGTTTTTTTCTTTTAAGCATCAGGCCACACAGGCAATAGACGAGTTAATCCAAAAAGCAGAACTTAAAACCGAAGCACAGTCTCTGAGGAGTAGAAACCAGTGGGTTTTCTCCTGAAAATCTGGCCTTATGTCATTGCTACAGGAAGTGGAACTGGGTCTTCATTGGAGGAGAAAGCTCGAGATGACTGCGGTGAACAGGGTGGCTGCCTCTGTCAGCTGGCAGAGAGGATGAGGACAAACAGCAGTAACAGGGTTTAAGTACCTGGGATCTTCAGGCAGAGTTCAAAGCGTTTTACAGGGAGGGGACAACCGTCCCCCACCGTAATGGCAGAGGAGGTGATGGCTTCCCGCCCCCGGGGAACCCCCGTCTGTGAGCTTGCAGGTCCCACTGGGTCATGCACCAATGACAGGGCCAGGGGCCTGGCTCTGCCCTGCACCACCACTCAGGTGACAAGCCATCTTTGTCATCCAATGACCCCTCCAGTGTGCGGGTGTGTCCTCCAGCCCCTGTGCTCTGCCCTCCCAGCCTGTGTGAACCCCTCCTGCTGTTTCTGTAACATTGCCTCTCCCTTCCCGAAAGAAAGAAAAGAAAAGAAAAGAAAAGAAAAGAAAAGAAAAGAAAAGAAAAGAAAAGAAAGAAGGAAGGGAGAGAAAGAAAGAAAGAAAGAAAGAAAGAAAGAAAGAAAGAAAGAAAGAAAGAAAGAAAGAAAGAAAGAAAACTGAAGTGTTTTATCGACCTCACATGATTGATACAATATTAGGAGGTACCTAAGAAGTGGGCAGTGTAAACCCATTTCTGAGATGGGAAACCTTGAGGCCCAGAAAGCTGAGGTGTTCCCTATACTCTGAGGCTATATGTTTCAAAGTGGGGTCTACGAACCCCTCAGGAGTCCAAGAAAGCATTCTAAGGTTAACCATGACCATTCTCTGTAAGAATTATTTTTTATTCACTCTGATGCTAATTTTTAAAAATAAACATTTTGTGGGGCACCTGAGTGGCTCAGTCAGTTAAACATCTGCCTTCGGCTCAGATCATAATCCTGGGGTCCTCGAATCGAGCCCCACGTGGGGCTCCCTGCTCAGTGAGGAGTCTGCTTCTCCCTCTGCCCCTCCTCTCTGCTTATACTCTTTTTTTTTTTTTTAAGATTTTATTTATTTGACGGAGAGAGAGACAGCGAGAGAGGGAACACAAGCAGGGGGAGTGGGAGAGGAAGAAGCAGGCTTCCTGCCAAGCAAGGAGCTTGATGCGGGGCTCGATCCCAGGACCCTGGCATCATGACCTGAGCTGAAGGCAGACGCTTAACGACTGAGTCACCCAGGCGCCCTTATACTCTCTTTCAAACTCTCTCTCTCTCAAATAAACAAAATCTTTAAAAAAATAAAATAAAAATAAACGTTTAGTAACATGTGGCTGACCGCCTGACAACTAAGTGCCGCCGCGCTGTCAGGTACACGTTTGTGTTTGTATTTATAATCACGTCATCTAGAAGTGCCTGCACTTATCTTCCAGCGTAGTGCTCCTCAAACTGGGGTGCATGGATATATCTGTAGGGTTCACTGGACGCCCTGGTTTGGGAAACAACGTTCTATGACACACAGCATTCCTGTAGGATCTGCAACACGGTATGGCTGAACCTTAGAACAGAGCCAGAGGGAAATGCGGGGACTGCAAAAGGGTGGCTCCCGCAGTCAGAGAGGCCAAAGAGGAGGCACATGAGGTCGTGATCTGGCCTGGGCTGACCTCGGAGGAGGTCAGATGGGGTAGGCGGGGGCATGGTGTTCCGGGGCAGGGGTGAGGCTTGTAAACAGGTGGTGGCAGCCTTACAGCTCTGCATGGGCCACCCAGGGGCCAGCCGTCATGTGCAGAGCCTGGGACACCAGGTGGAGGAGAGCCCCTGAGAAACAGGCAGAGCCAGCTGTCGACCCAGCAGAACTCAGGGCAAATCAGGAACCCAAGGCGGGGGTTCAGAGTTATGACTGGGCCAACCTGGAGGCTTCAAAAGGGTGGGCACACACAGGATGCCCAACCCCGGCACCCCAGGACCAGGTTTAAGGCAGCACAGGGGCGATGTGGAAGGCTTTCCACCCAGCTCAGTCCTCCTCAGCCTTCAGTTATCATGACTTAAATGCAGTTCTTCTGGGAAGTCCTCCCTGACCCCCAGACTCGCCTCTCTGCCAAACACCCACAGCACCCTGCTCTTCCCTGTGACCTTCCTTCCCTTGGCGGTTAGCGGCTCAAGGTCTGTTTTTATAACCTGACTGTGAGTTTCCTGAGGGCAGGGGCTATGCCCGTCCGAGTCACTGCTGTATCCCCAGTGCCAGAAATCCAGCAGGGTTCTGCAAGTATTTGTTGGTGAAATAAAAACAATGAGAATTCCAGGTTTGGTGGATCTGAGCTTCTAGAACACCCTCTGGCTTGATCAGAAGTGATCTGGACCCCCTTGCCTGAGGCCACGGTGTCTAATGCCAAAAGCTGAGAAACAACCTTCTACAGAAACATTCTGTCGTGCCCAAAGCCTGGCCTGTAGGATAATTTTGCTGGCATCCCACATGAGCTCCTGATCTGACCATCCAGATAAGGGCCCTCTTCTCTCACTCAAGTACACGCCACTTAAAGCTATGAGCTCTGTCATAGCGGGCAGCACAAGGCCATTTTGAGACTCTCCTAAGCCTCAGGCACTTTTACTTTTGGAGACCACGTTCCATATCAGAAATCACTAAGATGTTCTCTCACCTCACATGAAATATGACATACTTGACCATGTAAGAGCTGGGTTCAGATGCAGTTGGCTAGCTGGAGTCTTGTTACATTTCATAGATGTTTACTTAAACATTTATTAATTTTGATTTCACAGTTTCCTTTTCTTATTTTGAAAAGTTTATATAGTTTTCAAGTCATAAATTTTTTATAGGCCTATAAAAAGCTCATTTATCCATTTATTGGATAGAGTGGTCCTGGGTCCAAGGTAGCTATGTTTCTTGGCCAGAAACTACCAGACAAGCTCCTAGTATCTGCTGATAGGAGCCAAACTTCTTTATGAGACTTGGACACATCTACTCAAAGCACAGCATTTGGCAACCTTCCTATGGATTCTGTAGGCAGAGCAGAGGAAGAACATTCCTGCCTACCAGAATTAAGGGCCATGTCTATGAGTGGGTGGTGAGCATTAGTTCCCAAATAAGGCATTTGGAATGCAAAACAATCCATCCAGGCTAGTCATCACACACTGACCACAGTGATGAATCTTTGAAGAATCTAGGAGAGAGAAAACAGGGAGAGTGGTAGGAAGGGGTGGGAAGAAGAGCTAATTTAATAGTACAATTATTAAATTAAGTAAAAAGCTCCCAAGGGCACCTGGGGGGCTCAACCGGTTTAGTGTCTGCCTTCGGCTTGGGTCATGATTTCAGAGTCCTGGGATTGAACCCTGCATCAGACTCCCTGTTCAGTGGGGTGTCTTCTTCTCCTCCCTCTGCCCCTACCCATCTCCCTCCCATGCTCTCTCTCCAGCTTGCTCAAATAAAATTAAAAAAAAAGAAAAAAAGAACAAAGCTCCCAAAGTTCAGTTCTAAACCAATAGATTGAGCATCCAATTTTAGGGAATGGGGAGTAGTAATGAGGGATTTGATTACAAAACATGTCAGGCATTATATTTTAAAAGATTTTATTTATTTGTTTGTTTGTTTATTTATTTATTTATGAGAGAAACTGAGAGCACAAGTGGGTGGAGGGAGAGGGACAAGCAGACCCTGCGCTGAGTGTGGAGTGCAACGTGGGGCTTGATCCTGGACCCCAAGATCATGACCTGAGCTGAAATCAAGAGTTGGATGCTCAACTGACTGAGCCGCCCAGGTGCCCCATGCCAGGCATTATATTAAGTCCTTCAGAAAGGTAGGTGCCCTCAGGCAGTTCACGTAAGTAGGTAGAATATGGGTGATTGCCTAGTACAATATGATAGTGTGACTAAAGAACATAAGCAATAATTACGGGGGAATGGATGAGGAGACAGTAATTAATGGGGCCTGAGGAAGCCCAGGAAGATCTTGCAGAGACTACAGCTTCTTAACTGGATCTTAAAGGATGAAAGGAATTTTTCCAGGTGATAGAAGGAGGGAACAAAATCCCAGGAAGAGGAGGCAAGATGAGCAAAGCTATATAAATAAAAACAATAATGGTTAACTTTCATTGAGTGGTTTCTATGTGCCAAGTTCTGCTCTAAGCACTTCACAGTTAGTAATTCTCCTCTTGACACTCTTATGGTAAGAATGTTCTTCCACTTTAAGGTTGAGGAACTAGAGGCACGGGGAGGCTAAGCAATTTTGCAATCAGGCTCTAGAGCCCTGATCAGAGCTCTACCCCCTTGCCAGGACCCATGCAGCTATGGGGGGGAGGGGAAGGGAACAGAGAGGGGGAGGAGGGGCGATGGGGGAGTCCTGTTGAGAGGATACAGGCTCCTTGGCTGGGGCTGGGGAACTGGATGATGAGACTGAAGATGGACATTAGACCAGACTGGGAGGATCCTTTGATGCCATATTAGGATTTGGCTTTTATCCTACAGGCCTTTCTTGGGGGGGAGGGGTTGTCTCTGGATCATCTGCATGAGAACCACCTTGACCTTATGAAAATGCAGATTCTAGGCTTGGCCCCAGACCTACTGAAGCTGAAGCTCTGGGATGGATCCTGGCCATCTGAATTTTAAAAAGCTCTCTGGGTGGGTCAAGTTGGAGAACCCCAGCTGCAGGTCATGTGGACATATAGCCATTTGTAAGTTGGGGGGTAAGTGGTCAAATGTGCTTTTCAGAAAGCAAAGGTTTGAGGAATGGATTAGTTGGAGAGGGGAAAACCTCAAAGCAGATCAACCAAGAGCCTCCTGTCCTCTCCAGCCACGTGAGAGCCTGGACTGATAGTGGTGTCAGAGGTGTTTCCGTGACAGCATGATAAAGACCTAGGGATCAGATTGGAGAGTGAGGTATGACCAATTAATTAATTTTTCAGCTGTTTCTGCTTGGATGGCCATGGTGAAGAGAGCTCAGACTTGGATTTAGAAGATTCGGGTTCAGATTCAAGCTGTGACACCTGCCAGCAGTAAGACAGTGGCACCTCAGCTTTCTCATCCCCAAATAGGGACAATATTACCCACCTCGTGGTCTTGTTGTGAGGATTGAAGGACATACTCTAGGGAAATATACACAGTCTTGACATGCGAGACTTTTCACACTCATCTCCAAAAAGGAAGATTGAGAGTGAAACGAAATCAAGGGAAGACCTTGTCTAATGAGCATCCCCTAAGCTGCACCTTCGGAACCCACCCTGAGCCCCCTCTGCAGGTGGGGGCTGGAGCTGTGCTTAGTCCTGCCTCCACTGCTGGTCTCGGTGCCAAGGATGAGCTGAGCTGGGAAGGCATGTGCTGGAAGGCTGGGAAGGCTGAGCAGACCTGGCCGCAGGTCAGAGATTAGTCTCCGCCTGGCACCAGCCTCTTCCCTGGCCGCTAACAGCTTCTCTGTCAGCATGCCTGTGAGGTCCATCACCAGAGGGCTGGGCAGGCCAGGGCAGAACCAGTGGCCGAGTCCAGGAACGCCAGATGGAAGACGCTGGTGGGGAAAGCGTCAGCTGTGGGAGCATCTGTAGCCCCTCGGAAGCTGTCCTGAGTCAGGCAAGGGGGTCCAGGGTTAGGACTAGGGTTGCCAGATTAAATCTCATGTAATCCTTATACTAAAACATTATTCATCATTTATCTGAAACTCAGATTGAACCAGATGTCCTATATTTTGATTTGGTAAATCTAGCAACCTTAGTTAGGACACTTCAGGTCTACACAGGTTAACCTTGGAGCCAGTACCAGAGAATAGGACCCATGGGAGAATGGGTGGGGGATGAAGAGGGGTGGGGGAGGTGGGCTTTGGCTCATTGCTCTGAGGGTGACATGGCTCCCTGACCCCCATCCAGGAGACTGTGGGTCTAGACGCGGCACTGCCTCTAACCTGGCATTCCAACCATGACCTGCCTGTCAAACATTGAACTACTTTCTTCCTCATCATACGCGTTAAGCTCTCAGGTCTGGTTCCTGGGTTTCCAGCTGTACAACTGGGAGCCGAACTTCCCTTCCCCTGGGAACTGGTTCTTTCTGATCGGCATGGCTATGTGACAGCTGCCACATCCTTAGGTGACCCCCGTTCCAGGTAGGAGAGGTGCTTTCAGAGCCACAGAGGAGCCTGTGAGACAGGAATGGTAGTGATACCAAGGCTGGGGGGAAATTCGGCTTACGACACACAGCAATCGGCGATAGTTATGTGTTAATGAGTGACATGCCTAGATGTTCATGTCTCCTGAGTTTGGTGTCCTCTATATTTTTATACAGCCAGTAATGACTAATATCTTTCATGCTTTGATCTTTTAATCCTGTTTAGTGTTCTAAAAATTTTTTAAAAGATTGAACATGTATACCATGCAATGTTTGAACCAGTTAACCTTGCCAATAGAAATTTAGCCTCTTAGCCCCAGGCAGGCCAACCTCATGGGTATGACTGGTACGGGCTCTGAGCTCAGGAGGACCCTGTGCTTGATCTCAGGCTCTGCCATCACCATCCTGCAATTCTTAATGACTCTTGAACCACTGAGCCCCACATATTATGTACTTCGCCCTGCCCTTAAGGCATGATGGGATATGCCCAGAAATGGAACACACACAGGATGAAAAGAGCTTCGGAAACACCAGCCCTGAAAACCCTACACTTGTGATGTGCCAGCACAAAATCATAAATAGGAAGGCATTTCACTGGGGGGAGGAAAGTCAAGTCAAATCATACCAGGCAGGTATCCTGTCCCCTGGAAGGCTGCTCATTGCTACAGGACACAGTGACAACAGCTGCCAGGTGTGGCGTGTCAGGCCTAGGAAAGTCAGATATCCACAAAGTTGCTCTTTCCCAGATGCAGTCGTAAAGAGCACAAAGCTAAGAGTGCGCTGTGGGGAGGAGGCCTTCCTGCCTGCGCTGTGACCCGGGTCATCCATTTCAATCCCACAGAGCACAACCTCTAAACCCCCAGCCAGGCTCTCCCTCACTCCCACCAGCCCATCAAGGCTGGCACTTGTCCTCCCCCAGTGGACTCGGTCAGTGGCCCTGGTGCACCTGGGACTTCCAGCAAGGTGCAGGTGACTGGGAGCCAGAAGGGGGTACTTGGGCTTGTCCCCTCTACTCACTTAGCGCTCTTTTCCTTCTTCCGTCTTTCTGCTCAGTCCCCTCCTCCCAACACCCCTTCCCATCCCACCAACACCCCTCCCCATCCCATGCCTGTCCCCTTCTAGGCTGGAAAACCCTGATGCATCTGGATTCCCACAGGATCAGTCACTCAGTGGAGCAGAGGTCAGGGAGGGGATGGCCTTTCCCATCCTTTTTGTTCTAGTCCAGCGGCTATCTTTGCTATCTTAGGTGATAGGCATTAGGGGCTGGCTGCCAAGCCGTGAAGCCGAGTGGGAAATTCAGTAGAGCGGACTTTTTGTTTATTTCCAATAGGAAGTTAGGAATTACCCGAGAGCAAGGGCTGTGTTTGCAGCTGACAGCCTTGTGTTCAGCCTGGGATAAAAGTGCTCCTGCTGACTTCCACATCCTCTGCCACCAGCTTGATTGATAACAGCTGCGGATGACCCTGGGTAGAGCTTGGCTTTCTGCCCTCTTGTCTCCGACATCAAGTGACCAGCGCCCAAATATGCCAGATGGCTTCAGGCAATATGCTCACCAGAGTCAGATGTAATTCAAGATGCTGGGACTTGGAGGAAGTTCTCAGACTGTCACTTAGCAGTGGGGTTGAGTCTCAGATCCCGCCAACATCCCAGTGACATCAATGGCAGCAGTGCCCGGACTAAGACAGCAGCTTGCAACTTGGGGAGGACATGCCGAATAATAATAGCTGGTATTACTAATAACGCCTGACACGTCCACGGAGACATGACAGTGCGGCATTAAGATCATCAGTTCGGTTCAGACTGCCCAGATTAGAAGCCTCACTGTGGCATTTGTTAACTCTGTGACCTTGGGGAAGCCACTTAACCTCTCTGTGCCTCAGCTTCCTCATCAGTAAAATGGGGCTAATGAAAGTGCCTGTTTCATGAGATTGTTGTGCAGATTAAATGTGTTCATATTCATAAAATACTTAGAAAATGCCTGGCACATAGGGAGCACTTAGTAACTGTCAACTATTATTGTTATTTTTTATCCTCGCAATGACACTATAAGGAATGCCTGTTGGCAGATTAAAAACTAGCTTCGAAGAGGTTATATGACTTGTCCAGGTGACGCAGATGGTAAATGACAAGAGCCATGACTTCAGTCACAGCCTGTGTACCAACCTCCAGGCCCCCACGGTGCCTCAGTGCAGAGAGGTGAATGGGGAGAGGTGTCCGGGTCTGGCTCCTCTAACCAGCATTCCCAACCCCAAAGATGTCCTTTCGAGTTTACCCAGGGCACTGGAGAAAGGGAGGTGGGTGCTGACCCAGGGTGTCAGAATGAAGACATCTCTTTGGAAGAACAATCTGCCAACCAGAAGACCACAGGAGTGGAAGGAATTAAGGCAAGGACCCTGGACTTGGCCCATTCGCCCTTCCCACTATAATCCAAGGAGCCCCTTAGAGTGAAATCGTAGCAAGCAGAGTTGCTCCAAGTAACCTCCCGGACCTGTCTTTTGTAGTCTTCGGTTGAAAGTGGAAGGCTACAGTTTAAAGCAAAAGGCACCCTTGATTGCTGTGGCTGACAAGGTGCTAATGGGTTCTAATAATCTCCAAATCTCTCTTAAGTGTTCTTCACACTGGGCTGTGATTAAAACCTCTGCTCCCGGGGGGACTCTGGTGAGCAACTCTCCGTCTGCCAGCTTCCATTTTCTCTAATTGACTTGGGTGCCTGGGCCGCTTAAATGGAATTTAGACCTATTAGAAGCAGTTTGCCACACACACGGGTCCCTTCCTTGCTATCTACTTTTGGCGACAGAAACTTCCCCAAACTGAATTAGGCTGAGAATAGAGTCCTGGAAACGAAAACTCTCTGGTGTTTAAAAACACTGACGAAGCCATTCCAGGTTTCTGCTGAAGTATACCATTTTGCAAATTCAAACAGGGAGCTTTTTTTGGTCAACCTACTATTTAGAAAATAAACAAACAATGAAACACGCATACAACCATTTCAGAAATGCTACCACACAGAAAAGAAATCCTCTTGCCAGAATGCCACCATATAAAGAAAGCAATTCAATTTTGATGGGTTTTTTTTTTTTTACTCTTTTCAAGTACTTGTTGGAATGTCACTGACATTATATCAAGTGGAGCTGGAAAGCAAATTAATACTCTGCTTAACTCCACGAGCCTTTTCCCAAATCACTTATTTTAAAAAATGCAACCTATTTTATTAAATCACATTTAATAAAATAATCACCATAGACTGTTAAGTTTCTTTATATAAAAATAATAAAAGTTATTTGATCAGGTTTTGGTATCAGAAAACATTGAGGTGCTAAATTGAAAATGGTCAGGAGATGATGGGGTTGGGTAATGGAGGACCTGTATTCTTTTTTTTTTTTTTTTTTTTTTAAGATTTTACTTATTTATTTGACAGAGAGAGAGAGACAGCCAGCGAGAGAGGTAACACAAGCAGGGGGAGTGGGAGAGGAAGAAGCAGGCTCCCAGCGGAGGAGCCCGATGCGGGGCTCGATCCCAGGACTCTGGGATCACGCCCTGAGCCAAAGGCAGACGTTCAATGACTGAGCCACCCAGGCACCCCGGAGGACCTGTATTCTTAACATAGGTGTTGGGTCTGTTATTTATTGCTAACGCTAAAACTTAGTGGCTTAAAACAATACCAATCACTGACTGTCTCTCATAATTCCCACGAGTCAAGAATCTGGTTCTGGCTCAGAGCTTCTCAGGAGACGGTCATTGGTGTCCACCAGGGCTGTGTTATCCGAAGCTTGCCTGCCGCTGCAGGAGCAGCTCCCAGGGTGGCTCACTCACTTGGCCGGCGAGTTGGTGTTGGCTGTTGGCAGGCACTTCTCCTCCGTGGCCTCTCCATGGACTGCTTCAGTGTCCTCAGGGCATGGCAGCTGCCTTCCCCAGGAGTGAGTCAAGAGACTGAGGTGAAAGCCACAGGGCCATTTGTGACCTCTACCATGGCCTCTACCAGCCTCCGTGTGGGCAGAGGCTACGCGAGGGCTTGAAGACCAGGGGGCAAGAATCACTGGGGACCACCTGGGAGGCTGGCCACCACCACAGGTAGCTCTAACACTGACCAGTTTCAAAAGGCCTTCTGTGATCTTCCAGTTTCT
The DNA here is from genome assembly GCF_024610735.1 of Ursus americanus. Lineage (NCBI taxonomy): Eukaryota > Metazoa > Chordata > Mammalia > Carnivora > Ursidae > Ursus > Ursus americanus. The sequence goes on from NC_142138.1 coordinate 45,077,255, forward strand.
GCCAAGTATTCCTTTCTTCCATTTTCATAACACCCAACTGCATTCATCACCTGACTAAAGGCTTCTGCCTTCAGTTACAGATGCATAGAAATTTAGAGCTGAACAGCACTGTAGCAATCACCTTCCCAACTCCAAATGCCTCTTGAGATCATTTACTAAAATGATAGGTTTATGTGTTCCTCTCCTCTCCAGACTGTCAGCTCCTTGAGGACAGGGACAGGTCTTATTTTCACACATTTCCAGTGCCCAGCACAGAGCGATAATGTAGAGGTGCCCCCTGAAGGTTGACTGAAGTGTTTTTACTTCACTTCGGTTGAATCATGTCATTCTCTGGAACTGCTCCCATTTGTATTGGACTGGGTGATTTTTAAGCCACTTGCCACTTTATCATGGGAAGAGACTTTTTTCCCAGAGGAATGTAGTCATGTGGCTTGACAGCTTTTCATCACTGCCTGGAAGAATCTCCTTTTGGTTTGGGATAGAGACAGTCCACCGGCTAGTGAACTATACAAGCAGACCAGCTTATCGTAGACCCCCAAAAGACAGTGGTGGAATAAATTGTCATCCTGGGTCCAGTCTTTGAGCCAAGACCAGTTCAAGAACGCTTCCCAGCTGTGTTGTGTGAAGGGAAAAGAGAGATGACAATTGAAGACAAAGAGACTCTCTTACTCTGTGAATTAATCTGATCATTACTCCCTCGGTCAAAAGCTCCTTTCATCCCCCGTTGCCAACAGAGCAAAACTCAAATTCCTTATCCTGGCTCTACCCTGTCCAGAGCTGTTTTCTTTACCCATTATAATCCTTTACACCTATGCAACTCGTTCTGAGCAAACTCTAAGCCAGCACCCTCCAAAGACCTCTCACACTGGGTGTAAGTTGTTTTGGAAATTGTATTCCAGAGAAACACTTGAAATTAAAACTATACCAAGATGCATTTTTTAAAATTATGCTTATAATTGTTCATAAAACATTTCCTCTAGGGGTGCCTGGGTGGCTCAGTTGGTTAAGCGTCTGCCTTTGGCTCAGGTCGTGATCCCAGGGTCCTGGGATCAAGCCCCTCATCGGGCTCCCTGCTCAGTGGGGAGTCTGCTTCTCCCTCTGCCTCTGCCTGCTGCTCTGCCTACTTGTGATCTCTCTCTCTCTCTCTCTCTCTCTCTCTGTCAAATAAATAAATAAATAAATAAATAAATAAATAAATAAAATCTTTCTAAAAAATGTCCTCTAATAGGGAATGGGAAATCGATTATAAATGAATTAATCGTGTCTTCTTGGGTTTTTATTTGATGTGCTAAATCACACTAGAGAGAAAATTGAGCCCAGGAGATAGATCTGGAGGTGACCCTTCCATATCAGCGGGCTAGTACCCCACGCAGAGGCCACTAGTCCCGTAAACAATCCCAACTACTCCATAAATCTCACGTATCGCCGTTTCTACTGCTCTGGAGCATACAGACTCTGCCCTGGATGCTTCATAAACATTCACTCCTAGTGATCCAATCAGCCCCTTTCACTGTTAGAAGACGGGCCATAAAGGGAGAGCGCTGATGCTGCTCTTTCTGAGGCACCTGTCTGATGCAGATCCAAGCAGGTGGCGTTTTGCCAGGGTGCCTCCTTTGTTTGGAAAATGTTCGGAGACTTTGCTGAGAGCAGTCAATCAGCCAGGAAGTACAGGCAAGCCCATTCTTACCAAGTTATTCCTAAGTACACTGACCTCATTATTTGCCCATAAATGTGAATTGCTATTTATTTAATGCGTCTATTTGTAGAGAGATTGTCGATTGGTCTGTGTGCCTGTCATCGCTCTGTCTACATTATTATTGTCCGTTTCTTTAAAAGGAGGGTGAAGGCTTCATGGTACAATACCGTGTAACAGGCTGCTGCGGAAAGGTACTGGGACACAGAGTGGGAGGTGACAGAAAGGGCAGGGAAAACCCATGGATCTCACCTAGCCGGGCCTGACTGACAGGATCTGAAGGGGCGGCCGCAGGCTGGACGCCCCCAGCACCTGCATCGCCCATCACAGCTACCCAGAGCTTTACTTCCACGATGCCACCTCACCCATGCAATGGCCCTGCTAAGTAGATCCCCGCTTTACAGATTACAAGAGCTCAGGCTTAGAGTGGGAGGAGGGTCTTGGTCACATCAGAACTTTGTGGAAAAATCATTTATTCCTAATGGAGCTCGACTGCAGGGCCTGCTCTAGGTAAAGTCTGAAATTGGTGGAGATGTCCTGGTTAGTTCTGGTCTCCTGCTCAGGACACACTCAAACAGGGGTGAATACCCCTCACATTAGCTGACCTCCAGGGGCGAGGGGTGTATTGAAAGGAGCACTGCCTCCAGTAGCAGTACTTTACGTGAACCACAAGCGAGTGAGGGAGACAATGTGGGGCTCCCCCTTGGCTCCCACCTCGCATCGCACAGTCCATCCACCTGCTGTGTATGCGACAGAGGCTGACCCTTCTGCACACTAGAGACCAGGATTTGAAAAGAGCCCCTCTCGAGAAATCCAGAAGCACACTGGGGCTTCTCTCCAGGCTCTCTCTTGGGCACCTCCCTTGCAAACTTCATTCTCCCCTACTTGATTGATTAGAAAGGAGGCCAAGCCTGAGGCAGACACCTGCCATCTCCGTCCTACAGAAACCCCTATCCCACCTGTCCTGGCTCGGCCCTCCCAGACCTCCCTCACTGACATGATTTATTGCTTTCATTAAACAGGATGCTCAGCCCAATTCAATGGATTTCATGTCTTCCCTATGAGGAACCCACCCTTAGGAAGCAAGTTGACATGATGTCTGAAAGAAGAAAGAAGCTATGAATGAAAGCAATTCACCCAAACTGCACAGTCTGTCTTTCCCCTTCCCAGCCTTCTCTAACTTGACTGAGCTGGGCCAAGACCCAAGGGCATTTCTTTGTAACGTAATTATCTCCAGGGAACCATAGCTAGAAATCAGGCACACACATGTCTGCCCTACATGGCAGGTACACTCTTGTTGGATGGCTGGAGTCTCAGGGGTCAGAGGTCTTATGGGGGACGGCAACTCTTTCCCCACACACAGACCCTTTTAGACAGCCAGTGATAAAAGGTCTCCCAGATGGAGCCCCCCGTGGGGGCAGAAGCAGATTCCATGTCACCTGCTGGTTTAGTCAGGAGATGGGACATGGGACAGAGGAGGGATGCTGCCAGCTTAGCCATGCGGCCTGGGGTTGGCAGTCGGATTCAGTCTCTATCTGCCTCCAAGGATTGAGGCACTTTGATGACAGATTATTTCACCCTGTGGCGAATGAACAGAGCCTTTGTCAACAGCATCAGTGCGGGGAGCCAGGTGGCCCTCGGCTGTTGCTTCCAGAACTGCTTCATCATAGGCTTTTCTGGTTATTCACAAATTACTACACATTGTCTTCGTGGGCTAGAATCTTCCATGTGAATTAAAGGTGCATGACAAAGATGCATTTGTCTCCCGCCCACCATCTTTTCTTCCCTGTCTCCCCCCACCCCCAGCACAATCAAATAAACATTCTACAGTCTCTTACTACTTGATAGGCAGAAAAAAGTGTCCTGGGTTCTTGCATTGTCTCTGCCAGGTGGTTATAACTATGTGGGGGCGGGGAGGGGCTCATCTTCTTGCCTTACTTGTTTGTTGGTTTCCCACCTAAAAAATGAGGCCATTCACAAATTTTACGCCTGGGGGCATACTTCTGAGGGTATGTGATAATATAAGTGAAAGTATCTAGAACTCCTCAGAAAGTAGAAGCTTTTATTCACTCATCCATACTAATTGGTGACCCTAGAGGCTCTGAGAAGGATTTGGAGTGACCGAAGGCTGCACGATAATTCCACAAAGTGCTGACGCTCTCCTCAGGTTCTGTGGATCAGCTCTTGGATTTGTAAGTGTGGGGGGTAGGAGGATGCCGGCAGCATCCAACTTGCTGAGTCTCCCAGGACAGCACGAAGGCTCAGCCACCAGCCCAAGTGCCAAAGGAGCCTAGGCCGGGTCTCATTCCTGTCCCAGAGCTGGAAAGGGAGGCCCCCAGCTGGGACGCTTCCAGGTCATGCTCAATCCCAGTCTCCCCCTCCCAACGCATGCACTCCCTCATGCTTTTTCAGGATGCCTTTTGTGGTGAACATGTACAAACACTAGACGTGAAGTTTGAGACTTTCCATGTTCTTAATCCCTGAAGAAGGAAAACTTCATGGGTAGTTTAGAATCTTAAAAAGAACACTAATACCTTTTGCTCAACACAGCAACTTTCTCAGAGCAACAGAAAGGGAGAGGCCATTACTAAATTGGTTCTCCCCACAACCCGCGGGCTCCCTCGGGGAACACAGAGTTGGCCTAACACATACACCTATAAATATACTCGAGGCGCTCCAGGCTCAAAACCCCAAATCCACACCCTCCCTCTCTGCGCCACTCCTTAGTTTCGACTTTCTTTTTCTTTGTTCTTCCCTTCCCGGCCAAACTTCTTGAAAGGGTAGCCTATATACTGTCTTCACTAACACAACGCATCCTCCCACTTGCCCTTGAAAATGCTCTCCCCCCGGCCACTGGCTGCCTCTCAATGGTCCAGTGCAATGGCTGTTCGGTCCTGCTCGCAGCCCTTTCTTCCCGGAGCTTCTGCAACACTGCACCCTCTGACTTTTCACAATCTCCTTTGAGCTTTTGATTCTCCCTTCTTGGTTTCCTTCCCTGACTCTTTACCTCTTCTTCCTTAAATAATGGCTTTCCCCAGGGTTCTGGTCTTGGTCTTCTTTGTTTTCCTCATTCCTTATGTTTTTAATTAGTCTTTCTTTATGGCTCAGCAGCCCCTCTGAACAGACTTCTTCTGTCAGAGAATTCTCACCTTCGCAGTGTATGTGAGATGCAAAGATAGCACAGGTAATCCGTTTCCTAGCTTCCCTTGAAGCTGGCGTGTAGGCATGTGACCTGGGCTCTGGCAAATAGATGCACCCGGAACCCACCTGTGAGAGGGGAGCCAGGCTCGCAAAGGCTGAACTGGTGGGCCCCATTCTGGTGCGGACAGATGCTGCTGTGTCCAGGTCCTGGAGGCCATGCCCAGGGTCCAGCAGGTCAAGCTGTGGGCCTCTGCCCACTGTTGAATGGTCAGCGTGGGGGGGGGGTCACCCTCTGCTTTCCACAAAGATCCTTCTCTTGAGTAACAGCATTACATCATCACATGTGCAGGCCTTGCTGTCATCTTCACCCATGTCTTGACGGCACCTCCCAAATAGCCCTCGGTTGTGTCTCCTGCTGTGGCCCAGAGCCACCACACTAGCATAGGACCTCACCAGCTCTCACCGGCACCACGGAAGCAGCCTCCAAATGAGTTTCCCTGCCTCTTGCCTCATTCCTTCCAATCGAATTTGCACTGCTGCCAGAGTGGTCTTTCCCAAATACAAACTTGACTCTCTTGTCCCTATGTTTAAAACCTTCCAGTAGCTCCTCACTGCTTTCGGGATAAAATCCAAACCCTGCCACATGACATCCAGGTTCCATCCCCCACTGCTGCTCCGCAGACCCCATGCTCCAGCTGTGTCCGGCTGCTGTGTTCCTGCCCTTGCCAAGCTGAGTTATACCTCGAGGCCTCTGCTCACTGAGATCCTGGAAGCTTCTGCCTGCTCCGGTCTCACCCACCCACCAGCAGTGATGACCCCTCAAATGCCTGGTAGTCACTGGAAGGTCCTCACCTTAAGAGAGTGCAAATGCCTGTTTCCCTGAGCCCTGGGTCCAGTGTCCCTGGAACAAAAGAAACTTAGGAACCTCCTTTTCTTCCTCCCTTCCTAACTCATTTGTTTATTTCCTCAGCACATATTTACTGAATGACCACTCAATGTTAGCTACCATGCTAGGTGCCAGGGTGGCACAGCAGACCATCCTCACGGAGCACAGGGCCAGCTGAACTCCCACTGTCTCAGGCTAGCCTGCTTGCCCGGGGCTTCTACACCGTCTCCTGAATGCCTCCCCCCACTCCCCTCACCACCCCCAAATGGCCAGTTCCCACCTCCATCTTTCCTCTCTGCTCGGCATCCTAACTCCCCCATCCTTTCCTTCACTTGGCTTGATCTCCTTTATCTCTAACTCTGTCTTCCGCCCATCTCTGAGACATGCCTCCTCCTAGAGCCTTTGGTGCGGTGCCCAACTCCATTCCTTAAACCAGATGCCTCAACTAGTAATGCCAATCCAGGCTGAACTGGAGTTGGCCACACTCAATGACCTTGTGACTTTAATTTTTGGCTCTTCTATATTGGGAAGAGTAGCCCCTTTGATCACCACCACTCTCAACCTCCCATCCACACCCGCTGCTGTTCACTCCTCTCTTCATTGGGTCACTGCAAGTCTTGCTAGTTATAATTCCGCCCCCTCATGGTTTCTGTACTCTTCTTTCAGAATACGCAAAGGTTGTCTCCTTTGAGAAGTCCCCACCTTGCCCCTACTTTTCCTGCACATTGTCTTTGGGCTACACTCATATCTTTATTAGCACTTACCCAATCCTACTGTAATTCTGACTTCCCCACTCAGCTGCAAACTCCATGATGTTGGATGTGTGTACCCAGGTGCCTGGCCCAGTACGTGACACAGAGTAGAAGAGAATCTAAATATAAATGCAGTAAATATAAAGAGAAAATCCCAACCCCACACTGAATTCATATCTCTGAATTAGATCACCTCCCCCACGTTCGCATGTCTATTAATGGCACATAGGTATTTAGGCAAGGAGCGGGGACAGCAAACAACAATGCTAGTCTTCTCAGTCCTAGCTCTGAACCTAACCCACCTTCCATTTCTCCTTTTCCCTTCACTCAGTGGCAAATATTTAATAACTGGCTCTCTGGGAGAAAAGCCCCATTTTGTCATGTGTGCCATTTTCCATGGCATGGATACTCCCAGCCTCGCTGACTTCAGGCTACCCACGTGAGGGTGCTAAACGTGGAGCTGGGCACAGACGTGCACAGTGACTCACGCGAGGCAGCACTGGGAGACAGCTCCAGCGCCCCACGGCCTGCCCTCCTTATGGTGAGTCAGTTCCCAGTCCAGCAAACCCTCCCTTAGTCCCCCACATCCGACTCTTCTTCACACCTTCTTCCCACACCACACCTTTTCCCCAGCGGGATCTGTCTTCCCAGTGGTATCGTTTCCCATTGCCCTGGTTTTCCTGCGGCTGCTGTACAAATTGCCACAGACTTGGTGGCTTGAAACAACACAAATGTCTTCTCTCACATTCTGGAGGCCAGAAGTCTGAAACGAAGGTGTTGGCAGGGCTATGCTCTTTCAGGGAGAATCTCTTCCTTGCCTCTTCTGGCTTCTGGTGATTGCCAGCATTCCTTGGCTTGTGGTTGCATCACTCCAATCACCGTGTTCCTATGGTCACATTGCCTTCTCCTCTCCTGTGCAAATGTCCCCCTCCCTCTAATAGACACTTGTGATTGCATTTAGGGCCTTCTCAGATAATCCAGGAGAATGTCCCCGTCTCATGATCCTTAATCACATCTACAAAGGCCCTTTTCCCTATAAGGTAACATAACAGGTTCCAGAGATCTTTGGGAGCCATTATTCAACATACTGCATTCATTATTTTTTAAATGGCCGGGCCTTAAGAATATGCAATGGGAAAAAGACAGTCTCTTCAACAAATGGTGCTGAGAAAACGGGACGGCTACATGCAAAAGACTGAAACTGGACCACTTTCTTACACCATACACAAAAATAAACTCAAAATGGATAGGAGACCTAAATGTGAGACCTAAAACCATAAAAATCCTTGAAGAGATCACAGGCAGTAACGTCTCTGTCATTGATCATAGTAATATCCTTCTAGATATATACCTCCTGAGGGAAGGGAAACAAAAGCAAAAATAAACTATCAGGACCACAGCAAAATGAAAAGCTTCCGCACAGCAAAGGAAATGACCGACAAAACTAAAAGACAACCTACTAAATGCGAGAAGATACTGCAAATGACATATCCTATAAAGGGTTAGTATCCAAAATACATTTTAAAAAGTATGCAACTCAACATCAAAAAAACAAATAACCCAATTTGAAAATTGGCAGAAAACATGAACAGACATTCTCCAAAGAAGACCTACAGATGGCCAACAGACACATGAAAAGATGCTCAACAGCACTCAGCATCAGGGAAATACAAATCAAACCACGATGAGATATCACCTCATACCTGTCAGAATGGCTAACATCCACAACACAAGAAACAACAGGTGTTGATGAGAATGCGGAGAAAAAGGAACATTGTGAACTATTGGTAAGAATGCAAACTGGAGTCACCACTCTGGAAAACAGTATGGAGTTTCCTCAACAAATTAAAAATAGAAACGCCATAATATTCACTAACGCCATTGCTGGGTATTTACCCAAAGAATATGAAAACACTAATTGGAAGGGATATATGAACCCCTATATTTACCGCAGCATTATTTACAATAGCCAAGATATGGAAGCAGCCCAAGTGTCATCAATAGCTGAATGCATACAGAAGAGGTGGTGTATATATACAATGGAATATTACTCAGCCATAAAAAGAATGAGATCTTGCCATTTGCAACAACATGGATGGAGCTTGAGAATATAAGGCTATGTGAAATAAATCAAAGACAAATATCATATGATTCCACTCATACGTAGAATTTTTTTTTAATTTTTAATTTTTAATTTTATTTATTTATTTGACAGAGAGAGAGAGGCAGCCAGTGAGAGAGGGAACACAAGCAGGGGGAGTGGGAGAGGAAGAAGCAGGCTCATAGCGGAAGAGCCTGATGTGGGGCTCGATCCCAGAACGCCAGGATCACACCCTGAGCCGAAGGCAGACGTCTAACGACTGCGCCACCCAGGCGCCCCCACTCATATGTGGAATTTAAGAAACAAAACAAATGAACAAAGGGAAAAAAGAGAGAGACAAACCAAAAAAACAGACTCTTAACTATAGAGAACAAACTGACGGTTACCAGAGAGGAGGTGGATGGGGAATGGGTGAAATAGGGGATGGGATTAAGAGCACACTTATCTTAATGTGCACGGAGTAATACATGCAACTGTTAAATCACTATATTGCATATTGGAAACTAATAAACACTGTATATTAACTACACAGGAATTAAAAAAAAGAAGAAGACAGGGGCACCTGGGTGGCTCAGTGGGTTAAGCATCTGCCTTTGGCTCAGGTCATGATTCCAGGGTCCTGGGATGGAGTCCCACATCCGACTCCCTGCTCAGCAGGGAGTCTGCTCCTCCCTCTGTCTGCCGCTCCCCTTGCTTGTGCTCTCTCTCTCTCTGTCTCTCTCAAATAAATAAGTAAAATCTTTTTTTAAAAAAAAGGCAAAAAGAAAAAACATCAAACAAATGCCTAGGCCTTCGCCTGTCACTGTTGCCCTTGGTGCTGACTGAGCCAGAATGGAGAGCAAGCACCAGCTTTCGCTCTCTCCAATGTGCCTGTCCATTCTCCTGTGCTTTCTTCCACTTGCCTGGCCTTTTCCAGTATGTTTGGTGTTCACCTCTGATGACCTCTCAGCCATTACTAATCTTAATTTCCTGATGACAGTCTCTTGACTCACAGTAAACAGCAAGTTAGCTTTCCAAAGAAAAACAAACGTGGAGTTATTTTAATGGTTAGATAACCTGCTGAATATTAGCTTGTGAGTGTGCTGTGTCTACACTGGGGTGTGTGTGTGTGTAGCCCGACCAGGTTCTTCATCAGAACAGTTCTATAGGATGTGAAGAAGATAAAAACATGGCCCAATCAATCCCAAGGAAATGTTGATCAACGGAAATAAATTATGTCAGGAACATATCTCTTTGGGGACTAGATATAATGACCTCATAGGATGCTCATTCACAAATATTCATGTGTCTAGAAGCACATTCCTACCCCTAAATGCAAAATTTGGGCACTCGGCGGGGAGAACCTAAGGTAGCCTAAGGTAACCTAGCAGAACTACTACTGGCATGTTTGGTGCTGATAAAGGTTTGATGATCATTGTGCAAATTGGTTTTCCATATTTTAGGTCATTTCCACAGCCCAAGGTCAGAATGACTGACCCCAACTGAGTATTGTTAAAAATATGTCATATCACTTTGGGCTTCAGTGGCTCTGGTTCTTTTTTGTCCCAGAGATCCAGACCTCCTTCCACCAGCCTACCTCCCTCTGTTCAGACTTTCTCTACTTTATTCCCCCATGAGAACCCTCCACTACAGCCAGGCTGGCCTACTGCTTCCCACCTGCTGCGTGCCTGTCCCTTGTCTCTGGTGGAGCTTCCCAAGTTCCTCCAATGCCCACTCTTCTCAGAGTGCCCATCTCTCGCCCCTCCTTCAAGGACCATTCAAGTCTCCTCTTATGAAAACCTTCCCTGAAAGGCTGCCACCCTAGGGGTCAGTGTTATGTAGGAAAAGAGTATCTGATTTGGAGTTAGAGTCTCTGGGTTCATGTCCATGAGATGCCCGAGATCAAAGTCACTTATCCTCCCGGAGACTCAATTTCCTCATTCATAAAACAGGGGTTATGATGCTGGCTCAGACTACCTCCAAGGTTGTTGTCAGAAATAAAATAATGGCTATGAAACTGTTTTAACAGTTTCATAAGTGCAGGGCTTTAATGTTATTTCTTCCTTCACTAATTCTCCTTCTGTCCTTATTGTTTGTGCTACATATTACACAGCACTTGATATACAGATCTATTTATTCAATGGCATCATATACCTGGAACTATATTCTTGCTTGATATACTGTTGAATAGGAAGATGGCTTATTCACTATGGCTGGTGTGTGTTTCAGCCCTCCTGCTAGATTGGGACATACAGGGGTAGGTATGGCCTGAATGGCATCATATGCCTCTTTTGTTCCCCGTGACACCCAGCACAATGCTGGGCATAATGAAGGTGCCATGTGTCCTTCAACAGAAAAATGGCAAAGGTGATGGTGGTAATTTGTACTCATCGCTTACTTAGGCTTCCAAAGCCACCAGAGAAGAATAGGCTTGGATTTATGTTTGGTCAATGTTCCTTCATGGTTCTCCTTTTTTCTCAGCCTTCCCAATACTTTTTTTTTTTTTAATCATGACTAAAGTAACAGAAAACAAAGTAGGTTAATGGAATCTTCAAAGAGGACATTTCAACAATAAAAAATAATAAATTTCTAAGATCAGGTTCTTTAGCAGTGACTAGGAAACTCTGTGATACAGGTTGGCCACACTTTAAGAAAATCTAATTTCTGGAAATCCAAATTTATAAGACTGAAATTAGGAAGTGCATTTTCACAGGAGTCTTTTACCAGGAAATTCTTCATTCTTATAAAACTCCTGAGTCAATTAAAACAGACGATGCAAAAATGTTAAATTTTCACTCACCAAATCAGGACCACAAGTATTGAGTAAAGTAAATTGCACCTGCACAAATGGAGTAATTTTATACTCATAAAAATCTCCGTTCTTGGTATTTACTTGCTCAGTGAGTCATTTGCTTAAAGGTGATCTTGATTTTTTGCTTCTCCTGCTTTGGTTAACATGTTTCAGTTTAAAGATATGTGATAAATGGGGTTCGCTTATCTTAAGATGAGGCACCAGAATTGGTCTCAATTGAAAGAATCTGTACTCCAATTGAGCAAAGATTGTTCTTTCAACTCTCCTTTGATGCTTGGCACTGAAACAAGGAATCTAAAATTAGCTGCTTTCAGAATCCAGGTGTGGGCTAAGTGGAAGCAATTCAGTTTGCCCCAGGAAGTCACAGAAATTGTTGCAATAGCACACAGAGGTCTGGTCAAACTGCTTCCTTCACTAAAGCCAACTTTCCAGGACTTCTCCCTCTGCAAGGAACAGAAAACCACAGCGTAGAGCTGAAGGGGGCCAGAAAGAGCATCTCATATAATACACTTGGTTCTGCAGCTCATGGGAATAAGTGGCCTCCCTGAGCTTGTTCTCCTATCTGCAAAATGGGGTCATAATACTTGTCAGCCCACTTCTTAAAGGTACTGGAAGGATTAAGTGAGTGGGTTGTTCTTTTTTTAAGATTTATTTATTTATATTGAGAGAGAGCGAGAACACATGTGTGCATGCAAGTGGAGGGAGGGGCAAAGGGAGAGAATCTTCAAGCAGACCCCCCTCTGGGCATGAAGCCCAACACAGGGCTCAATCCCACAACCCATGTGATCCCGACCTGAGCCGAAACCAAGAGTCAGACACTTAACTGACTGAGTCACCCAAGCACCCCTAAGTGAGGGGGTTTTTTGAACTATAAGCATAAGGCATACTTTATTCTTTTCTACAGCATTTTGGTGGTTTTAAATCATGTCTACACATTCTTTAACACAGCCTCCACCTGGTTCTCCTGGGACACTCACCCTGGGAGAAGCTGGGTGCCATATTACAAGTCCAGCTACTCTGAGACCACCATGCTGGAGGAGAGCCACATGCTGGCCACCCTAATCTTCAAGTCCGTCGTAGGCCAGGCACCAGACATGTGAGGGAGTGATCCTTCACATGATTCTAGCCTTCAGCCATGGCAACACCCCAGATTTCAAACTTTCCCAGTTGATGTCTCAGACATCATGCAATAGGGATGAGCCATCCTTGTTGTGCCCTTTCTGAATTCCTGACCCAGAGAATCCATGAGCATAATAAAATGGTTGGTTTTGTTTTGCAACAAAATCTGTGCTATTTGTTACACGGCAGTGGTAAAATGAACAGCCATCCCAGGTAACAATGATCACAGCAACCATAGGAATACCAGCAAGCCCACCAAGCACGTCCTGGCTCTGTACCTGGTACAATGGCAAGCATGGCCCACGTTTCCCTTCATCCTGACCAGAACTCAGTGAGGAAGTCATGATTTTCCCATCTCACGGCAAGGAAATGAATAATCAGAGTGGCTAATGATTTAGCTAAGTTCCGCAGGGACTAGGTGGCAGGGCCAGGCCAGACACTCAAGTCTGGCCTGACTGCAAAGCCCACCCCTGAGCTATGGCTGGGTCCTCCCATGTGGCGGGTGACAGCCAGACCGTCAAGGCAAACCTCTGGACTTCCACCACAAGGGTCTTCCCCTTATGCCCCTTTTGTTTGGTTCCTCCAGTTTCTCACTTACCATCCCCTTCTTTCAAGAGATGTAATAAAACTTCTTCATCTTTCTGACTTGGCCAACTTTCATACTGGCCTGGCATCACCAGGGAGGTTTCTAGCATTTTGCTGGCAGCCATTATGCCTACCCCTAACACTGAAACATCCATGTAGCATTATCTCAGAAGCCCCGCTTTGCCTTATAGGCCAAGCCCATCAGATCGAGTTTTTTCTGAGCTGCCAAGAGAAAATAACAATTTACAGTGCAACCCGTTCACACATCCTAATCTCAGAAACATGCTGTGTGACCCATTTGCTCTTGGCCCCCAGGGCCATTAGCACACTTGTGACAACTTATCTAGAGGGCTCTCCACACACCGGTGCCAGCTCTTCTGGGCCGTCAGCCTCCAGACTGCTCCTACACGTGGGTGTGCGGCTCAGGCTGCTGCTGTGGCAGGCCTTCCCCGGCGAGAAGGGAAAACCCATGCCAGCTTTGGCCCCAATACCCACAGCTGCTTGAATCTGCAGACCCACCCAAAGGCCCTAGGTGAAAACATTTGTCTTTGAATGCCTTTAGGACAGCACCCAGAATGCGCCTCTTTGCCATGCACTTACAGATCTACTCTGGCTTTTCACGTGTATTCTCTGAACAGCACCCTCCCCAAGCCCAAAGCCCAGGCACCTCCCACTGGCAAGAGGCCATCCTCTTTAAAGGCAGATGAGAAAGAAGCTAGGCACTCATTTTTCCACTTACAACGGTCAATCCACAGAGTGTGAGGGAGCTGGCTCATTTGTCCCAGCAGTGAAATCCCCTACAGAGTCCATGGCTGGGGCTCTGTCACGTGACTGCAGTGCTCCTAAAAAGGCTATGACTAAGCAGCTAGCACCTCGGCAGGTGGAATGGCCGCAGAGCTCATGTGTGAGGAGCTGGGAGGTTTCTCCTACTCAGGCTCCAGCAGCATCGAGCTTCTAGCGTGTGCTGGGCATCGGCAATACTAAATGACTTGAGGCAGAAGACGAATTCCTCACTCACAGGTGAAGACGTTAGTTCTCGGTCAACGTCTAGGTACACCAACAGGTGTCCATCAGTTGTGAGACGTGTCACAAGTAATGTGCTATCGATAACAGGAAGTACCAAAGATTGGAACGAAGAGCGGACTTGTGGTTCTATGTGCCATACTGCTGCTTTCACTGGTCCGGACAGGAAAAAAGCTCTGGAAAGGGGCAATGTGATAAATGCCACACTTGTGTCATCTGTTTTGCGTCTCAAGGGGAAAGGCTGAGAACCGCCCGGAGCCCATGAGGGCGGGGTGTGGGCGGGCTACACGCACAGCCACACCGCACATAAATAGCGAAAGAGCCTCGGCCACCCTTCCCTAGAGAGAGGACTGCTAGCCATAGACCCAGAAGCTGACAGAGAGGAAGGCACGGCTGTCTTCGAACTCTGGCAAGATTTTGTCCATTTGCAGTTTGTTTAGGAATAGAGTACCGGCCGTAGTGGTGGTGATTTGTTCATTACCATGACCATCACCTCTCGGGTTGCTCTCTCACATCCACCATGTGGTGAACTGCGCTAAGTTAATCTCTTCAGTAATAACAACACTATTTCTTTCTCCAGTGCTTTAAACTCACAGAACATTTTCACATTCGTTGGCTCTGGTCGGTTCAACCTGAAGATGCTCTGAAGTAGGTCTTATTCCCATCTACACGTGAAGAAATAATTTTGGAGTGGTCATACTCCAAGTCCATGGCGGGGAGGGCCAGCTGAGATTCAAATCCAGATCTTCTGTTTCCAAACTGTGTTTCATGTATTTGCCCGGTGGTGTTACACCCAGCCCTGTGCGGGGGAGGCACAAAGGTGCAGCTACATTTTTGGTGAAAGATCTAAAGTGAATAGCAGCTGGTTTCATAATGTTGGATGGGTGTTCCACCAGCTCCTGGAGGCTTGTTTCTTCAACATGGTGATACAACAACCTCTCTCTGCATGGCCTGTGTTCTTGGCTTTATCTCGTGAGGCAGCCCTCCTGCAGAGTTTCCTCTGCTTTAGGCACACACACCTCCCCCCAACATACCCACACACTCACGACTATCCCAGACCTGGTGGGGGGAGGGACTACTTCCACTTAGAGCTTTAATAGGCAGTTCAAACCACAGGTCTGAGAGCCTGAGAGCCTACACGTCTTACTTCCCAGTACTGGAAGACCAGACACCTACCAGCGGACACGGTCCCCTACTACTGGATGGTGGTGGGGACGGGGGCATTTGGGCTCTTTTGCATGTGGACTTAAGGGTACTTTACTATGACTTAAATCACAGGAGATTTTGCAGAGGAGGAATAAAAAATGCTTCCACAGCCTTGCCCCTTCCTCCCAACACACACACACACACACACACACACACACACACACACACGTGCATGCGCCCCTATCCTAGACCAGGCATTGGCTCTGCGACCAAGATATTCCATCCAGGGAGTCACCTTTGGCAGGGGAGAATGTGGTGCCCATACTGTGACACGGGCACCGCTCATCATGTGCCATTTAAAGCCAAGGACTTTTCACCCCTCAGTAAAAGTGTTTCTCAATCGAAGTGCTTATTGAACTTCAAACTGAATGGCCATTTAAAGGCTGATTGCAGCACTCCCACAGTCAAAGAAATGAAAGTTTTGGCTTTGTTAGTGCTGAGTCTTGGCTCAAGGTTTGAAGGCTGGATGGAATTTTGCCCTGTACTTGCAAACATTTGGAGAACTGCTCAGTCAGCCTTCCGGGAAAAACACACCCTTGTCCTACTGTATGCCTTCAGCTTGGGTCTGGTCAACACAGGGATCATTGAAAGCCCAGCTCCAAAGCTCAACCTTCCTTTGTTCTCTGAACATGAAGGGCAAGATGCAGCGTAATCAGAAAACAAATGATGGAATTACAGTTATTGGTGGGAGTGCCTTCCATGTTTGCCGCACTTCGTCTTTCTGGAAGCCCTGCACACTATCACTGGACCACACAACACATCTCAGAAGCAAAGCTGAGCCAGACTTTTATCACCACGATGTGGATGAAGAGTAAGAAATTTATAAATATATAAAGACATACGGAGTGAAAGTGCGTATGTGTGTACGTGCACGCAAGGGCACGCATGCCTTCCAGAAAGGAGGAAATATTTAATCATGTACAACTCCCAAGATGATATCTGATGACAGGGGCTTTTGTATCATTTTAAGTTTTTGTTACACACTCCATATCAGGGTTATCTGGAGTCACATTGATTCCAGGGCTCAGACCAAACAGCGCGGGAATCCCCACAGGCGGGAGCCAGCCTGCAGCTGAAGTTCACTGCCCTTGACAAGTAAGAGAGAGGAGAATATGTCCCTGTCACACGGGCTGTGTGGCCCTCTATCTAGAGCCTCTGATAACTTGAGTAGGTGCTGGAGAACTGTCAACGGCACAGACAAAATGCATAGAATTAACGACCAGAATTTTACAGCTACGTGTAACAACAAAGGACCAAATGAAGGTGCTTTTTAACTGCATGCAGTGTTCCAGAAGGGGATTTTTCCCACCCTGTGTGTTAGTGTCCTTACTAGCATGAGTTTCCCCTCTTCTAGAAAATAATGTCTGGCCCAGGTCATCCAAGGGTTATTCTGGGAGGACTCACTCCTAACCGTCTTCCCTCTATTCTACCTCTGCAACACCAATCCTCCAACTAGTACAGAGCTTTCCTTCCCTACATTCTAGAAACCAGCCCCCCCCCCCCGGCTAATCTGGAGACCCTGTCATCTACTTTATATTATACAGGTTATTGTAAACTTTGCGTTTCCTTTTCCTACTGCCTGGGAGCTCTCAGGTTTGGTAAAAAAGCTGATGAAGCAGATTAGTATCATATGCTTATTTTCCAACTTCAACTGAAATTATAAAATATGTATTTTAACATACATTTTATTTTTAAACAAAAACATTAACAGAAATTGAAAGGGGCTAAGTTGGTTCCTAAGAGGTAATATATCATTTGGACAGAAGTATGTCTGTGTCTATTGTCCCCCCTTCATAAAGCACACCCCAGGGAATGCCCAGGTACAGCCTCTGGAAAGGACTGGAATGATTTTTGGCATGAACAGCACTCAGAGAGTCCCGTGGCATTTACAACTCCTCCCCTGCATTCCCGTGGCTGTTGTGCCAGGCTACGTGTAAAAGTTAGCCTCAAACGTAGGGGTGCCTCGCCTTAGAAAATGTGTACTCTAGGCTTCTAGGGTCGCCTGGCACGGGAGAGGGAGAGATGCTGAGCTGTACAGGCCTCCCCGGGGTCAGGGAGGAAGTGAGGCGTGTGCGGTGACCGGCTATGGTTTCAGCGCAGGCCCCAGGTCAGAAAGTCAGTATGGTCGGGGGAGTGAGGGAAGAGGGCTCAGGAATAGGATGGTCAGTGTCCAGTTGTAACAGAGGCCTCAGCTGATCCCACAGGGAGCTCTGAAGCTGGGTTGGCCCTTCAGAGAGGTCCTGAATGGAGGCAAAAGACCTAGAGCCCGGAGCCTTGGCATCACCCAGTCACTGGATACACCTATCCCTGGGCTGGGGGTATAACCTTGGGTGAGGCAGGGCCCTTTGGCTTAGGGCAATGTCTAGGCAGGGACCCAGCTGTACCCCCTCAGTGGGCAGCACTCCTGGCGGCCAGGAGAATGAGTGCCTCTGTTCTGAAGAGAAATCTGGGCAGCACGTTTCTGCCAGGGACCAGGGAAAGAGGAGAATGAAGCTGTGGCCTCTCGTTCCCACTGTTTCAGGTCAACCCCTTGGCCTGACCTGTCAGTAGGTGAGGCTAGGGGAGCAGAGAAGGAGAGTTTCCAGGAAGCCCCACCAGTGGTTGGAAAAGAACAAGTATCAGCTGGGTGCCGCTGGGCGGGCCTGGCCTGCAGCTGATGAACTGGCTGCCATCTTGGGGAGGGAGCCCAGATGACCTGCCTGAAGCTCAAGTGGAGAGGCCAACACGGCCAAATGATTTGCCTGAGAAAAGTCCCTGATTGGGAGCTAGTTCTAGGATGGTCTAAATCTACACCACTTAGGGCTCTTGGGTGGCTCAGTCAGTTAAGCATCTGACTCTTGGTTTGGCTCAGGTCCTGATCTCAGGGTTGTGGGATTGAGCCCCGATTGGGGTCCGTGCTCAGGGTGGAGTCTGCCTGGGATTCTCTCTCCCTTTCCCTCTGCTCATTCCCTTGCTCTCTTTCTCTCTAAAATAAAGAAATAAATCATCAATCGACCAATTGATCATCAATCAATCAATCAATCAATCTATACTGCTTCCCTAGATTCCCAAAAGTTATTGTACCCAACTCTGCTTTAAGCTTCCTGGTGTATGACACTTTTAAAGCATGACTGACTCACAGGGACCCCAGGAGGAGAATATCTGAAAAATGTCTTGAGAAATACTGACCAAAGCTAGGCACAATGTCTGCCTTTTATTTTTTTTAAGATTTATTTATTTATTTCAGAGAGGGAGAGGCAGAGATCACATGAGCAGGGGGAGGAGCAGAGGGAGAATCTCAAGCAGACTCTTTACTGAGCACAGAGCCCAACGGGGGCTCAATCCCATGACCCTGAGATCATGACCTGAGCTAAAACCAAGAGTCAGACGCTCAAATGACTGAGCCAGCCAGGCATCCCTCTGCCTAACTTTTTATCTTTCTTATACGTATTTATCTTCTTCCTCCGAATAAGCTGAATTCTCCAAGTCACTCAGTCTGGTCCAGTTGGCTCCCCACTCTCTGTTCACCCACTTGGTACCATTGTAGCATCTTTATTTTTCCATCTCATTTGGCAGGAGGGACAGTGGATGGTGGCTGAGGAGAGGCTGTGTGAGAACAGAATGGGAGAAAAGTCCCACACTTTGCCACTGCCAACTGGTCTCCTGGCCATTAGGAGAGTGGTTGGCTGGGGCAGGTGCACTGTGGAAGGTTCCGGGCCTGCACGCCCCAGCCAAGAGCACACCCCGTTATCTGTCCCTTATGCGACTATGCAGAATTGGATATAACACCAGCTTGTCATTATCCCCCAAACTAATCTCACAGAGGACAGGCTGACGCAACGTGAAGCCTGTGACACAGTTAGCCAGCCCCTGGCAACAGTGCTCAAAGTGTGGCAAGGGTGAAATATTGCCCCACTGGTTGAAAGAGCCTTTGCCACCAACAAAGAGCCATTGTGACAACAGGAAGGCTCCAAAAGCCGGGTGCAGTGTAGACAGGAAAGAGTGCTCTCCCCCTTGTGAAAGACTGAGAAGTTTAACCCTCCAGGGTTTGGCTAATTCCTAAGGCCCACCCCCATGTGGGCACCCAGGAGGGGCAAGCGGCTCTTGGCTGGAAGGCTGCATGCTGGGCAGGTCAGGAGCGGCGCCCGGGCCTGTCACCAAGTAGCTTCTGTAGGCTCTAGAGGTACAGAGCACCGCCCGAACCCTACAGGTCATTTTTGGTTTTCTCAAGACTACTGCTTTTCCTTCAGTTTTCATTTCAGCTGCACCGACTAAACATTTAAAAAATCCAATGATAAATGTTTGTTGAAAACCTATGAATGCCAACAGTCTCTCAAAACCCCTGGCTCTCTTCTCACACTGCTTCCACACATCAGGTCCTCCTCCCTCTTCTCTGCCGAGATACCCCTTCAGGACCCAGCCTGACAGCCACCCCTCTCTTCAACGCTTTCCTGATCACCCCTGCTGGCTGCAACTTCTCTTCCTCTCTCTTCACCTCCTGCATCGTGTTCCCAGCCCTCTCCATCCCACCTGTGCGGCCCCAAACCTCTTCTCTTCCCTCTACCTTTTCAGACTCCCACCACCTCTGGTCTAATTACTGCTCCTTTCCTGTTCTTCCTGCCTTTTGTCTTGCCCTTTTCAGTCTGTTCTCCACACTGAAGTATTTGTTCCAAAAGACAGATATGATCATGTCAGCTACTGGTCTGAATGTTTCCATAATAGCTAACACTTACTGAATGCTCACTGCATGCCAAGCTCTGTTCTAAGTGCTCTACCTGGAGAACTTGTGTAAAGCTCACAGTAACGCTATGAAGCAGGCACTATTTCTCCCATTTCATAGATGAGGAAACCAAAGCCCAGAGAGATTAAGTAACCTGCCGAAGGTCACACAGCTAGTAAGTGGCAGAGCCAGCATGTGAATCCAGGCAAACAGGGTTACAAACACCACCCCCTCAAGCAATGCACTGTAATTATACCTCTTCTCAATGGCTCTCCCCGGCTCTCCAGATACAGTGCAAACTCCCTAGTGCTGCAGGCCCCTCATTTTAAACTCCTCCCTTTCCACTTGCCGACAGGCACCCTTTACTTCCCTAGCCCCCAGTGGTGTGCTGCTAAAGGTTTAACAACTGCATCTCTGCAAAATAAAGCCCTGATTTCTAACATTTGCCAGTCAGTCTCTGTGGTGTCAGTCCTCCCACCACCGCCCATTTCAGGATGTGACTATGGCATCCCTGAATGCGGAGTTGGGGAGAGATGGGCACAACCGGCTGGCAGGAATAGCCCCGGACTCAGGCCCACCACACACTCCACCCGTCTCTAACACCCACCATGACTCCACCCACCAAGGACAGTCCCTTGGACCACACACCACCCATCCACTGGATCACTGACCCATGGTTCACATGTGGATCTGCGAAGTTCCATTGGAAGTCCACATTCATTTCCTCCTGCTCCCTACCCACCGCTGGCAGTCTGTGGGCAGGGCTGAGAACATCGAGAGGCCATGCAGGCTTCTGACCATGCCTCAGCCAGGCACCTGTCCCCTGCATCACTCCCACAGCCCCTGCACTCCACCCAGGACACCCCACCCACAGGAGTTACCTCTTCAGCCCTCAGACATAGGCCCAAGCCCCAGAGCATCACTCCTGCCCTAGCTGTGCCCTGTCCACAGAAGTCCTGGCCTCTTACTTATGGACAGCTGCCTGGGGCTCATCCTTAGCTTTCTTCTTCTCAATCCTCCAGGCTCCTATGCCTTCCTGTTTCATGACATGATGATTCTCAAGTATGGATGCCATTGGCCCTCCACTTAGACATCCCCCAGGCGCCTCCCACTCAGCACCTTTCAGGCCTCACCCATCCTCTTTATCCACAGACCCAGTCTTTCTTCCACAGTCCCAACCTCTGGGACTCCACCCCACAGCCCTCGGGGGAGGTGTCCTTCCAGCTGTGGCATACCTGTGTGTTTGCATCTCCTGTCTCACAGGGACTTGCCCGTAAGCCAGGCAGCTCTGGGCTGTTCCCGCTCAGAGGCTGGACAATCTCCCTAACGTCAGGCATGAGCTAGAACGGACACCCCAGGAGCTAGTCCTCGGGGAAGGGGTCACTGCTGCCTCCTCCCAGCTCCTAATTAGAGACCAGGTCATTTGACCCAAGGCCAAGTACTTGCTTTCCCTTCGTGAGTCCCTGGTACAAAGTGCAATCATCTACTTCCGCTGGGTGTGGCTTGGGAGTGACATTTCCTTGTTAATTAAATACTTAATATGATATTACTACGTAAATCATATATACCATATAAGAATGCCAGCTTTTACAGGCTCATGAATGAAAGTTAATGCTTCCGTGAGACCACAGCCATCTTCCCCGTTCTCAGTCATTCTGAATCTTGTGGTTCCTGGGGCCACCTCCGTAATCACCAGGCGGCATCTTTAAATGCAGCACTGGGTCAGAAATCTGTGGGGCAGCAGGTCAAACACAGAGAAAGTTTACACAGAGGAGGCTCTGGCTCCACAGTGGAGCCATCAAACTATACAGGTGACTCCTCCTGACTGACACAGAACCCTGTGGAACCATGTGGGGCAGTGACTTAAAAGCACTTCAGAGAAGTGAAAAGTTGGGACAGACGGTAGGCGGCACTAGGTGTGCGAGTGTGTGTGTGTGTGTGTGTGTGTGTGTGTGTGTGTGTGTGGGACTGACTGCCCTGGGCAGTCTCAGAGATGGTACCGATAATCACTGGGCTGCCAGCTGCCCTTCCAGCCACACCTGGAGGTGAGTGTGCCAGGAAGTGGGCGGCCCCAACTCTCTAAAGGTTTATCTGCGCGGAAGAACCCTCTTTCTGACCGTAGGAATGTTGGCCACTCCTGTGGCCTGGTCCGCTGACCTCCGCCCAGAGGAAGCCCTGGCTTCGGCGCACACCCGGCTGGGCAGCCGAGCACATCTGCCTTCCCACACTTCCCTCCCGGCTCCCCTCCTTCTCGAGCCCTCTTCAGGTTATTTAGGTAACCACAGGGTCTCCTCCATTTGGATGGTGTCAGCTAGAATCCTGTCATGATAAACCAATTGTGCTGGATCTTTCATGTCTATCTGTTGGAGGTTTCCAGGGAATTTTTCTAGTGCTTATCTGATTAACTGGGGGCCAATTCACTAAGCTCCTAAGTAATGGAATCTGCTTTAAGCTTTGAGACACTGAAACAAAGACGCTTAGACAAAGATGGCGGAGATAAAAATTCATAGTACTGCAAAGGCTATGTTGTAGAGATAGAGAAAGAGAAAGACCTCAGGACAGAATTCATAGAGCCACGGGGTGGGGGAGGGGCAGGTAGCTGAATCCTAAATGGCAAATGGGTGACAGAATGAAAGGCCTCCTTTTCTATTTAACTAGCCAGCATGTCATTGTTTTTAAGGCGGTTGAATAATTCCAAGATTATCCAGATACATCAAGAACTAAGATCTACAAGAAACCAAGCACTCAGGGTGGAAACTGGGCAGAAGGAGGATGAGGTTGGGAGAAAGAATTTCTGTGTATAAGAGTTGCTACTTTGGGGGATTTGAACCATGTGTGCGCATTACTCCTTTAAGAAATTAAATGAAAAAAACCTATAGAAACTTTGATTTACTCTGCTATTTCGAAAAAAATACATAACATCCAATGCAACATTTCAATTAGGCAGATCTTCTGAAATTAGAGGCTACAAAAGTACCTATTTCTAGGTGTGGAAAACACTTTCTGTCAAGGAGTCCTGAGCCCTTTTGCGCTCTGCCTTAGTCTGGGGGCAGGGACGTTGTGGGGCTCAGGACTTTGCTGAGATGTTCTCAGTGACCAGCATCCTGCTGGGTGGCATTAGGTGGTGAGCAAGTAGCTTCCTGCAAGGCCGTAATATCAGAGTCAGTGGCCGGGGCAGTGATTAATGACCTTATTTGCAGCGAGAAACCCTCGGGGAGAAGCCAAGTGCCAAGGAGAGAGGCTGGCAAGGCCCTACCCAACAGACTGAGAGGGAGGCAGGAGGGATGTGGACGGCCGCCAAAAAAACAGGCATGCAGATAGAAGGCAACCCGTAGTGGAATCCATGCCAAAGGATGAGATAAGCGAGGAAAGGAAATTGCACCCTGGTGGGTTTCAGCTGAGAAGTGTGGTGTTCAAAGCTAACAGAGTCCGCAGGGGCACAGCAGACAGGCGCTGGCCACTTCGAGCCGAGCTGGACAAGTATCTATGGGAGAATGCCAGAAAAAACATCATCACCCTCCCCCCCTTTACTTAAAAAGGGAGATGTGCTGAACTTCGGTAAAGTGGAAAAGTTAAAACTTGAACCAAAAGTGTGATCTGGTCACCCCAAGGAAGAATGCATAGACAAAGTAAGAGGGGACTGTGTTTAAATTAAAAAGCCAGCATCTACGAGGGATCTGTTTTCAGCCATGTCCCACCCCGGGGCCCCTGTGGGGATGTACAGATAGGGCAGCCTCAGAAGGAGGAAAGCCGGAAGGGCTCTTCGGGGCCTCTCCTTTCACGGGGATAAGGTGTCTGGCAGCCTCCAGGATGGGGCCCTTTATGGAAGAGATGCAGGTTCCCCTCGAGCCATAAAATCTCTCCTCTGGTTCCCAAGGGGCTACAGTAGGTCACCCATGAGAACTGAACAACCACAGATGAAAACCATCTCTTTTAGCTCAAAGGCCATCCTCTCCTGCCCCGTTCATGGCCAGCAGGCTGCAAGGCGTGAGATCTGAGAGTTACCGCAGGTCCCCAAGGGCTTTGAGCACTGGCTCAGAAAGGCCCTGGAGTGTCCCGGGCTCTGTGGGGTAAGGTCAGCACACACACTTCCAAGACAAGCAAAAAGAGCTGGCTCTATAATTTCCTAACTCCAGGGGAGGAGACAGAGGAACACAGACCATATAACTTCCCGAAAAGCACAGCTGGCAAGCTCACCCACATTGTGAGGTTACAACTCCCTAAACTAATTAAAAGGCAGAGCATGAGAATGTCTGGATCGCTGCATAAGCATCTCTTGGGGAAAATATGTTTATGGTGTTGCATACCCAGGGCTCCCTCTGCACTTCTAGGAGCCAAGTCGGACACAGGTGATTACGGCTTCAAACTAAACATACACATAGGGATAAGTGTGAATGTGTATGTGTGTGTGTGAGAGAAAGAGAGAGAGAGAGAGAGAGAGAGGTGGGGAGAGTGAGAGTGGGAGATGGGGATAAGAACTCAGGCAGAGAGAGCTGCACTGTGCTGGGCAATAGCCAAGGCAGGCTACCATCTTCCCTCTGATCCTCCTCAAGGACACAATAGGCAAAGGGCTCACATTGCACCTCAAAGGAATTGATGTGGCCATTAGGGAAAAAACAAACCAGCAAACACACACACACAACAAAAACAAAAACCAGAAAAAATTTAAGACCAAAAACCCTACAACCTATAAGGAGGTGTTTTAGCATTTCAGTCTCTGGGAGGTGGTGTTTTTCTTTCTTTCTTTCTAAGCATAAACAATAATTGTTTGAGTTTAACCCTGCTAGGAGCCAGAATGGGCCAAATCAACAGTAAGAGTTTCTTCTGCTTTGTGGGGTGCCTGGGTAGCTCAGTCATTAAGCGTCTGCCTTCGGCCTAGGGCGTGATCCCAGGGTCCTGGGATCGAGCCCTGCATCCGGCTCCTCTACTGGGAAGCCTGCTTCTTCCTCTCCCACACCCCCTGCTTGTGTTCCCTCTCTGGCTGGCTGTCTCTGTCAAATAAATAAATAAAAAATCTTAAAAAAAAAAAAAAGAGTGTCTTCTGCTTTGTGAATTATGAAAAGGAAAATTCTAATTCTTTCTTCATAATCACACTCTCTCGGGGTTGGAGAAATCTGGTGCAGGAGGGCTGAAGCAATTCCGCATCTGTGGACTGAGGGTCCCTGTCAGCAGAGTCCCTTCAGAAGCCCTGCCCACCTCAAGGGCCACCAGGAGTTATTTGATGAGGGTGCTGGGAATGCCGCTGAGCTGCAGGATGTCAGATAAAACTCCAGCACCAAGAAAGAGGGAGAGGCAGCATGCCTCCCTTCTCCTCCCTGGGGAGGGCCCTGGGGGAGGCTGGACTTCATCCCGAAACAGTGATGAATTCCACTATCCGGGCTTAGGAGAAAGGAAGGACAAAGGCTTTTGAGCAAGATACGGGGGAGGGGGGGTGTTAACTGTCCCTTGGCCCTGGCTCCATTGGGAACCGATCCCAAGTCCTTGATAAAGAAGATTCTGAGTTGAAACAGCAAAAACCCCTTGAGGCATCGAAGAGAAGAGCTGTGAACTTGGGCACAGGTAGGGACTCCAAAAAAGGAGGTGTGGCTTCACGAATGGCAGAGGCCTGGTGGCTGGCACAGGCCACCCCGAGGTGGAGACGCGTGGGGCCCTGACTCCAGCTTCAGGAAAACTTGGGTAGTGGCTAAAAACTGTGTGAGGCTCCTGGACTCTGTCAGGCCAAAGCTGGGCTGTGCCCTCAGTGGTCTTGGAATTCCAGTGACTTTCTGAGGAGGAAGATCAGAGTCAAATCTATTTTTTTGCCACTTTGTTGCCCCTTTCTGACTGTGTCCCTTGGCCAGATGTCAGGTGGGCGGGTGTTACACACACGAGATGATGGTGTGTATTCTAGTAACATCCCTGTAAGCACATCAGAGGGTAGGAACTCGGAGAACAAGAGACTGTCTTCAGCAAAAGAAACCTGTCTTCAGAGGAAAAGAAACTACTGATTCAAAAGCTTATCATCAATGTATCCAACTTCCACTTGGTAGGAAGACAATCCATAAGCAGGGAATTGTTGGGGAGGGAGAGGGAGGACAGGAGGCTGTGGGTGCAACCCCCACCCTGCTCCGCCCTGCCGTCCGTCATCTAGAGAATTTACAAGTTGTTTCAGGACCACCGACGGCAGGATGTCCGTGCTGTCTGGGTGCACACACACCCATTTGGTTGTTCTGCACCAATCGTTGTCGTCTCCCGCCCCAGGCCCGGCTCTGAGTGGAAGCTCTGAGGAACTTCTGAGCTGTTTGGAGAACAGCTGGGGGTGCCCGTACGACCCCTTTAGCCCTGGACTCTGTGTTCCCAAGTCCTGCCCTCACCCAGAACGAACACACCAGGCAGTGTTTATTGAGTACTTCATATACCCGTGTACTGTATTTCCATCTTATCCTCACAAGGTTAATTCTGCTTTTATGTCCACTTTCTAGATGAGGAAACCGAGTTAGTCACAGAAAGAGGAAGTGAGTTCTCTGAGGTCACACAGTCTAGTCCCGAGGGCCATCCCCACGGCCACTGTGCTGTAGTTGTAGTCTTGCACTTTAGGTGGGGACTGAAGGCAAAATGGTGAGAAACACGAAACATCCCCAGTCCCCCGGGAAAGCCATCTGCTTTAACAGCTGGAACCCAAGAGTTCAGCTTCTTCTTATTACCCGCAAAAACTGGGACAGATTATGGGACTTCTCTGGCTCCCTATTTCTTTCCCCGAGGGAATAGTTGAGTGGACCAGTCATTGTGGATGGATTTAGAATAGGCAGAATGCCCTGAAGCTGGTAAGGAAGAGAAATTAGAAATTAGAATGTCCGCTCAGTTTTCTAGATTGTGCGGTATTGTGGCCTGGTGAGATTACCACAGACTTTCAGAGCTATCGGGACCTGCACATCTTCGAATCCAGGCACTGAAGGACCTTCTGTATAATCAGGATGAGTGTCCCACCCCACACAACAATCCCTCTAACCATGCTCCTGGGATGGTGCTGGGGCTCTTCTTGGCCAGGGAACTCTCTAGGCCACCGGGAAAGCTGTCTCTTCTCTGTAAAGGCATCAACACGGAACATGCCATAGCGTTCTCCAAAGCTGCTTCGTGGATTGCACTGTGTCCGTGTCCCTCCCGCCAGAGGCTAACTCTCCCCTCTGGACAGGCTAGAGTAAACCATGTCCCACTTGCCCACAGCAGCCCTTGACAGAGTGGTGAGTTATCACGCCACCCCTGATGCTCTCCTCTCCCGGCAGTCAACCTTATTTCCACAGCCTTCCCCGTCCTTGTCCCTCTTCTCTGAATGTACTTGTTCCCTCGCCTTCCACAGGTTCTACAAATATCTACCGAGTGCCTCCCAAAAAAATGGTACATGTTGAGTGTGCACAGGCAAAGCTCAATCCCTGTCCTGAGGGGCTGTCTTGGAATGGGAGGGTGGAGGGAGTGCCCTCAGGCGGTTGCTCTGTGGTGTGGGAAGTGCTGTGATGGGGTCAGCAGGACAGCGGTGGGGAACTCAGCTCAGAGGACCGAGAAGCTGACAGGTGGCAGGGCACATACTTGTGTGCGAGCATGCACATGCTGTACGCGTGTGTGTGTGTGTGTGTGTGTGTGTGTTGGAAACTGCATTCTAGAGGAAAGAGAAAGCCTAGGTCTGGAAACAGCCGGTGGTTTGGAACTACTAGAGTCCGGGTTGTGGAGGACCAGAGGTAGGTTTGAGAGGTCAACACAACAGGGACCAGATCATGAAGGATGGTGCATGAGACTATTCTGAGGGCATTAGGGAGCTCTTAAAGGCTGGTTAAGCAGGAGAGTGACACAATCAAACTTAGATTTTAAGAATAATCACTCTGATTGCAGGTTGGAGAGAAGCCTGGAGGCAGACTTGACTGGAGGCAGGAGATGCCATAGCCCTTTCAAGCAGAGCGCAGCAGGACTCTAATCTCCCTTATACCGAAAGCTGAGCTTCCGTCAGTGGGCCTGTGATGATAAGCTAACCAGAGTCCCCAACTCACTTTTGTTTCACATCCACAGGCATCTGAACCTTTTCTACAGGAACAGCAATGCCAGCTCTCTCCCAGCATCTATCTGTATGACCAATCGTTTCAAATTTAATCTTGGCAATTTCGGTTCCTTCTTTCAGGCTATTAAAAGCTGTGTGCATCTTGATTCAACCCCTTCGTTTTCACCAAAGGGGAGTTACTGAAGGATTTGCCAAAGGACATGCAGTTAATCTGGTAGAAGCAACACCAGAAATGTGAACCCAGGTTTTCTGACTCCTACGCCAGGCAGCCTGCTACTCCACGTCTCCGGAAAATTGATCTGCTTAGAGGAACAGGAATCAAGATGGACTAGAAGCAGCTTACTCAGAAGAACAGGTCTCAGTTTACAGACCCCAAAGGCAGGAAGGGAGGACCCCATATCCCTTTCTAGTATTTCCTCCTGTTGACTGAAAGGATCCCTGAGCTTGAATCTAGGATCAACAGGGATGGCGTTGCATGTCCTCAGGCCGCTGAAGGTCACAGTTGTTCAAAGCCAATCACTGAGGCACTTGACAATGTCAGAAGGCTGAGAGAATTTCATAGGGTGAAAAAAAATCTTACACGCGAATGAATGCTCAACAAAAGCTCCTCTATGGAACTGAACTAGTTCAGGACGTGAAAGGTGTTCAGAGAGACTGGACAGGTGATGGGAAATGGGACACCCGTGGGGGTGGAGACGGGGAGGGGGAGAGAGCCTGCACACAGAAAGCTTCTCTGGATGAATGCCCAGAGAATCCGGGTCCTGCGCAGTTGGGATCTAATCCACTTCTGTCTCTGGGCAGAATGCCTTCAGTGACCGGTTTCCCCCAGGCCCTGCTCACTAGTCTCTGACCCTCAGTGCCAGGGATGAGCAGTGGACCATATGCAGCACCCTGAGCCTAGACTGACCAGCGTATCCTAGGTTGGTCCATCCCCCACCACGCACACCACACCTTCATGAGCTCTTTTCCTCTTTTCTCATCTTTCTTTGATGTCAATGCTTTCTTTCTTTCCTTCTTTCTTTTTAAAACACAACGGACTTCTACTTCCAACCAGCTCATACTGCATCTCCTCTGGTGAACTCCTAGGAACCCCACCCCTTCCCAAGGCCCAACCCTTTCCCCATAGCCTTCCCCTCATTCCCCACTCGAATCCCGACCTCAAGTTCCACAAGGGCAAGGCTTTTTCGTTTCTTAAGCCAAATGCCATTATGGCAACATCAAACCTGTCAGACGAGCAAGAATTTTATGGATCCCCTCAAAAAAAGCATATGCTTGTTCCTCTAATCATACCTGTTGATTGACCCAATTTCATAAAGGGTGCTGAGAGCAATGAGGAGCAATTCCAGAATATACTCTTCAGGTGGAGGCGATGTAAACAAACCCTTATCTACTTTACCTACTTTTCAAATACCAGGCACCATAAGCATTCTTAGGAGAAGCAGATCAAGTCCTGCACATCCTGAGCCCCCAAGCTGGAACCCCACACAGCATGCACCAAATCCTTGACCTCTCCCAAATCCTCTCCCTGTGGTCTAACAAAACTCTCCTCTGTGAAGCGGTGGCCTCAACTTATCCAGCTCCGGAGATCGGGTGGCAAGGGCCTCACTAAAACCATCGACTGGAGAACACTTTTCTCAAGAGCATTTTCTATAGTTGCTGCCTGGTTTCTCGCACATCTTCCGTGACACCTGAAAGGCTTTGTTGAAGTGAGATGTATTTGTCTGTGTCTGGGTTACTCAAATGGCTTCTCTTACTTGCCAGTGAAGTCTGATTTCTGGCAAGAGATGCCCACGTGAAGGCCCACACAGGGGGAGAAGAAAAGCCTCCCTGACATAGGATTAAATACAAACCACATAGGAAGGAAGGAAGGAAGGAAGGAAGGAAGGAAGGAAGGAAGGAAGGAAGGAAGGAAGGAAGGAAAGGAAAGGAAGGGAGGGAGGAAGGAAGGAATGGAGGAAGGGAGGGAGGCTGGCTTAGTCTGCTTACGCACTCAGCACGCCGCCTTTCAGAGACATGCCTGGCTCTTGACCATCAGCCGTCCAGTATCATTCTGGTGCCCTAACTCGCAACAGATCACCAGCCGAACCGGTGCCGCATCCAGGCAAATCTGAGTTAACACGCCTCAGCCCGGGTCTCGCGTACACGCCGCGGAACTCACCTGAGGCCGGACGCTGACGCGGTGCCTCTCCCAGCCTGGCCATCACCCGTGAGGGGCCTCCGAGGGGCGTCCGCCTCCCTCAGGCCGGCAGCCGCGGGCTTTCGGCGCAGGGCCACCTCAGGAGGCACGCAGGCTCCCTCCTGCCCCGCTCCTGGCCGCCCAGCAGCTGGAGAACCGCAGGTGAGGCGGTCGGTGCGGAGGTTTGCTTCATCCACAGGCCGCTTCCTGCCCTGAGCCGGAAGAATGAAGGGGGCTTGTGGTTTTTGTTTTTTTAGGAAATACGGATTTTCAACAAAATTCCTTTTCTATGTGTGTACAAGAAGGTGCATCGCATTGCTATCTGTAAGAGGAAATACCTGAGGAACACCGCTTGCCAAATGGTGACTGATGTCAGTTCTGGTGCAGCAGGCCCGGCCCACTCCTATCCGCCGGGCACAAGTTCCCAGGCCTCCAGTGGTGCCCAGCCTGCGCTGGTACCAAACCCCAGCCATGCTATGTTTTTCCTGTACATATATACGTACCTATGGTAAAGTCTAATTTATAAATTAGGCCCACTAAGAAATTAATAATAAAATAGAACAATTATAACAATGTACTGTAAGTAGAGTTTACTTTAAAAATCGTTGTGTGAATGTGGTCTTTCTCAAAATACCTCATTGTACTGCACTTACCGTGTTCTTGTGATGGTGTGAGATAAACGCCTATCTAAGAAGATGAAGCCAGGTGAGTGATGTAGGCATTGTGATGCAGTGTTACACTATCGTTGACCCTCTGACCATAGGTCACCTGCTTCCAGGTGGCAGTTGACCTCAGGGAGCTGAAATCATGCAAAGTGGGACCTCGGATAAGAGGGCCTACTGTAGTTCCATATAGTGGAATGCAGAAGGAAAGGATTTATGTTTGCTGCTATGAAAAGGTCTCCAAGATAAACTGCTGGGGGGGGGGGGGGCGGGGAGGGAAGCAAGTTGCAGATAGTATTTGCCTTATGGTCCAAATTATGTTTTTGTATATGCTGAGAAAAAATGTCTAGAGTGATTCACAAGAAATTTGGAACAGTGAAGGCTCTGGGGAGAAGAACTGGGATGGAGGAGTAATCTTACTTTTTTTGGCACTTCTTTGGATTTTTTTTTTTTTTTTTTTTTTAATTTTTGAAAGGGGGAAGATGGGCAGAGGGAGAGGGAGAGAGAGAAACTTAAGCAGACTCTACATCCAGCACAGAGCCTGACTCAGGGCTTGATCTCACAACCCTGAGATCATGACCTGAGCCAAAATCAAGAGTCAGATGTTTAACTGACTGAGCCACCCAGGTGCCCCCTGGATTTTCTTTTTTACCTCTTTATGTACCTAGTACTTTTATAGTAAAAGTTTTTAAAAATTCCTTTCTTGCCTAATGAAAAATACTTTTGTCAGCTACACAGGAGCTTCCAACAAACAACATTTGTCCATTAGCAACCAAACTATAGTGGGTGATTCTGAAAGGAGAAACTCAATATCCCATAAAAGTATATTGAACAGTAGAGCTCAGGGTGCCTAGGGGAGGGAGATGTCTTCAGGGAGACAGATACTGCCCCAAGTTGAGAAACACTGACTGAAGTTCAACACCACATTCTCATTTTTATAATTTTATAAGCTAGAAAATTTCAGCAGATAAAGTAAACACTACAATGAACCCTCATGTACCCAACACCAAGTTCCTTAAATAAGATGGCTAATCCTGTTTCATACCTAAACAATCCCCCACCTTCTTTCCACCTTCTAAATATCATGTCATCTTATCTGAGGGTATGTATTCTGGTAAGTTGAGAACTCTCTCTTTTTTAAACATTACCATCATACCATTAAGACACATTTTTAAAAATTATCAATAATCCCTTTATATCATTAAATATGTACTAAATATTCAAATTTTCAGTCTATACATTGTATTGGGTTGCTATGTCTAGTATGTCCACTTTGATTTCTAATTTTCTCTGTTTTTCCTTGCAATCTATTTGTTGAAGAAGCCAAGTCCTTTGTCCTACAGAATTTTCCACATTCCAGACTTTGCTGATTATATGCCTGTGATATTTCTGAGTATGCTCTTTTGCCCTTTTGTTTCCTATAAATTTGTAGTTATATCTAGACTTGTCTGATTAAAGTCTAATTCTTTGGCAATAATATATCATGTCCTGTGTTTTTCTGTGATACTAACTGCCCTTGATGATGATTATTAGTTGAACTGTGTCCCCCTGAAAGATAACGTTGGAGTCTTAACCCCCAAGCCTGTGGATATAATCAGGTTAAAATGAGGCCCACCCTAATCCAGCCCCTGTAAGAGCAGCAACATTTGAACACACACAGACTTAAGAAGAAGATGACTGTGTGACCAGAGACACAGAGATTGGACTGTTGCGTGTACAAGCCAAGGAATGCCAAGGATTGCAAGAAAACACCAGAAGCCAAAAGAGGAAAGGAAGGATCCTCTCCTAGAGCTTCATAGGGAACATGGTGCTGCCAAAACCTTGATTTTGGATTTCTCCAGAACTGTGAGCCAATAAATTTCTGTTTTAAGCCACCGGTTTGTGGTTCTTTATAACGGCCACCCTAGGAAACTAGTACAATTGTCACTGTCCAGAACCATTATTTCTTTAAAGTTTTGCAAAATGATGACATTCCTTCTAGATACTCCTATAAAAAGAAACATCCCCTCTTCTACTTTTTGACTTACCCTGAAGTTTAATTTATGTTGCAAAGGTAAATGCTTTCTCTTTACTCACCTGTTTTCACAACGAGTTGGTTCTTCATCATCCAAAGATGAACAATGGCATTATTTTTTTCTATCATTATGAACTTGTGAATTTTCTTTTTTTTTTTTTTAAGATTTTATTTATTTATTTGACAGAGAGACAGTGAAAGAGGGAACACAAGCAGGGGGAGTGGGAGAGGAAGAAGCAGGCTCCCAGCGGAGGAGCCTGATGGGGGCTCGATCCCAGGACTCTGGGATCATGCCCTGAGCCAAAGGCAGACGCTTTAAAACTGAGCCACCCAGGCGCCCCGGAACTTGTCAATTTTCAACACAATTCCTGCGTTTCAATCCTTTTTAGTTTTTCTTATTCATGTTTAAATTGTCCCATTTGTGGCCACTGAAAGCCTTGACAAGTTGACTTCTGAGTCATTTTGGCATGATCCCAGAAATTTCGGGTACATGTGATGCTCCAGGCTCATCGTGTCTGAGCAGAACCACTCATTTCCCCAAGGAGCCCTGGTTCCACTTAGTGAAAATACCATTTGAAGACTGTGATCTGGCACTAGGGGCATGTATCGTATTTGACTGGTTGTTTCTGAGCCTTTTTAGTGGACAGAGCTAGGAAATAGATTTTTCAAAATAAGAAAATGTATCATCAGTTCATACTAATATTTTTTATTCAAATTTAAGATAAAATGTTTACTAAATTTTTAAAATATATTTTAATTGAAGTATAATTAACAGTGTTATATCAGGTATACAATATAGTGATTCAACAATCTATACGTTACTCAGTGCTCATCACAATAAATGTATTCTTAAACCCCTTTATCTCTTTCACCCCCCCCCCCACACCCACCTTCCTTCTGGCAACTACCAGTTTTTTTCCGTATTTTAGAGTCCATTTTTTTGTTTATCTCTTTTTCCTTTGTTTCTTAAGTTCCACATGAGTGAAATCATGTGGTATTTGTCTGTCTCTGTTTGACCTATTTTACTTAGCATTATACTCTCTAGGTCAATCCATGTTGTTGCAAATGACACGATCTCATTCTCTTTTATGGCTGAATAATATTTCATTTTATATACACCAAATCTTTTATTCATTCATATTGATGGACACTTGGGTTGCTTCCATATCTCAGCAATTATAAATAATGCTTTGATAAACATGGGGGTGCATAGATCTTTTTGAATTAGTGTTTTTATTTTCTTTGGGTAAATACCCAGCAGTGGCATTACTGGATATTATGGTATTTCTATTTTTAATTTTTTGAGGCACCTCCATACTGTTTTCCACAGTGGCTGCACCAGTTTGCATTCGCACCAATACAGCACTGAGGATTCCTTTTTCTCTACATCCTTGCCAACACTTGTTTCCCATCTTTTTTATTCTAGCCATTCTGACAGGTGTGAGATATCTTCTGGTTTTGATTTGCATTTCCCTAATGATTAGTGATGTTGAGCATGTTTTCATGTGTCTGTTGGCCATTTGTATGTCTTCTTTGAAAAGATGTCTATTCAGGTCCTTTGCCCATTTTTAATCAGATTATTTGTTTTTTTTTTTTTTGGTGTTGAGCTACGTAAGTTATGTATTTTGGACGTTAACCCCTTATCAGATATACCATTTGCAAATATCTTCTCTCATTCACTAGGCTGCCTTGTCATCTTATTGATGGTTTCCTTCACTGTACAAACGTATTTTAATTTGTAGTCCCAATATTTTATTTTTGCTTTTGTTTCCCTTGCCTCAGGAGACATAGCTAGAAAAATGTTGCTACAGCCAGTGTCAAAGAAATTACTGCCTATATTTTCTTCTAGGAGTTTTATGTTTCAGATCCCACATTTAGGTCTTTAACCCATTTTGACTTTATTTTTGTGTGTGGTATAATAAAGTGGTCCAGTTTTCCCAACGCCATTTATTGAAGAGACCGTCTTTTCCCCAGTGTGTGCTCTTGCCTCCTTTGTTACAGAATAATTGACCGTGTAAGTGTGGGTTTATTTCTGTGCTCTCTATTCTGTACCATTGATCTACAGGTCTATTTTTGTGCCAGTACCATTCTTTTTTGATTACTATAGCTTTGTAGTATATCTTGCAATCTGGGATTGTGATACCTCAGCTTCGTTCTTTCTAAAGATTGCTTTAGCTATTTGGAGCGGTTCCATACAAATTTTAGGATTATTTGTTCTAACTGAAAAATGCTGTTGGTATTTTGATAGGGATTGCATTAAATCTGTATATTGCATTGGGTATTATAGACATTTTAACAATATTGATTCTTCTAATCCATGAGCATGGAATAGAAAGTCTTTCAATTTGTTTGTGGCATCTTCCATTTCTTTCATCAATGTTTTATAGTTTTCAGAGTACAGGTCTTTCACCTCCTTGGTTAAGTTTTTGGTGCAATTGTAAATGGGATTGTTTTCTGAATTTCTCTTTCTGCTACTTTATTATTAGTGTAAAGAAATGCAACAGATTTCCGTATGTTAGCTTTGTATCCTGCAGCTTCACTGAATTCATTTCTTAGTATTAGTAGTTTTTTGGTGGAGTCTTTAACATTTGCTATGTATATTGTATCTTGACATCTGCCAATGGTGACAGTTTTACTTCTTCCTTACCAGTTTGGATGCCTTTTATTTCTTTTTCTTGTCTGATTGCTGCAGGTTGACTTCCAGTACTATGTTGAATAAAAGTAGTGGGAGTGGACATCTTTGTCTTGTTCCTGATCTCAAGGGAGAAGGTCTCAGTTTTTCACCATTGAGCATGATGGGTTCTTAATATATGGACTTTATTATGTTTTTTATGTTGAGGTATGTTCCCTCTAAACCTACTTTGTTGAAAGTTTTTATCATGAATGGATGTTGTACTTCATCAAATCTTTTTCAGTTTCTATTGAGATGATCATATAGTTTATATCCTTTCTGTTAATGAGATGTATCATGTTGATTGATTTGTGAATATTGAACCATCCTTGCAGCCCTGGAATAAATCCCACTTGATTGTGGTAAGTGATTTTAAAAATGTATTGTTGGATTCAGTTTGCTAATATTTTGTTGAGGATTTTTGCATCTATGTTCATGAGGAATATTGGCTTGTAGTTTTTTGTTGTTGTTGTTCCTATTGTCTTTATCTGGTTTTGATATCACGGTAATACTGGCCTCATAGAATGAATTTGGAAGCTTTCCTTCCTTTTCTATTTTTTGGAATAGTTTGAGAAGAATAGGTATTAACTCTTCTTTAAATGTTCGGTAGAATTCACCTGTGAAGCCATCTGGTCCTGGACTTTTGTTTGTTGGGATTTTGATTACTGATTCAAATCCATTGCTGGTAAGAGGTCTGTTCACATTTTTTGTTTCTTCCTGATTCAGTTTTGGGAGGTTATGTTTCTAGGAATTTATCCATTTCTTCTAGGTCATCCAATTTGTTAGCATATAATTTTTCATAGTCTTCTCTTCTAATCCTCTGTATTTTTCTGGTGTCAGAAATTATTCTCATTTTGAGCCCTTTTCTTTTGGTGATGAGTCTGGCTAAAGGTTTATCAGTTTCATTTATCTTTTCAAAGAAATAGCTCCTGGCTTTGTTGATCTTTTCTATTTTTTTGTCTCTATTTACTTAGTATTTTCTCCCTTCTATCAGCTTTGAGCTTTGTTTGTTCTTTTTTTAGCTCCTTAAAGTAGATTTTTCAAAATAAGAAAATGTATCGTAGGTCATACTTATACTTTCTATTCAAATGTAAGATTATAGAATGTTTATGAAATTTTTTATTTTCTATTTATATCTCCTTATCTCTTAGGATAAAATTCTTGGTTTCTATTAACATTAACATAATTCCTTATTTGCTTCATCCTACAATATATAGCTAATAGTTGCAAAATAATAATATCATATTCTTACCAATAACATGAATATTGAAGGCTTAAGGTGTTTTGTTTTGTTTTGTTTTGTTTTTTTTAGTTCTTTTTGCCTTAGGATATCTCCCACTAGGATATACTACAAATTACTCTGTTACAAGTCTCTTGAAATAATTCCTATGTGCGTGGTTGGCCACCAACAAGATATAGTTATACCTCATTTTATTGCACATTGCTTTATTGTGCTTCTCAGATATTGCCTTTTTTTTTTTTTTTTTAGCAAATTGAATCAAGCAAGTCTATGGGCACCATTTTTTCAACAGCATTTGCTCACTTCATGTCTCTGTGTCACATTTTGGTCTTTCTCACAATATTTCAAACTTTTTCATTATTATTATATTTGAATGCTGCAATCTCATGGTAAAACTTTCACAGATGAGGAGTTGCTTCTGATGGATGAGCAAAGAAAGTTGTACTTAAAGATGGAATCTACTCCTGGTGAAGATTGTTGAGATGATTACAGAGGATTTAGATAGGACATACACTCAGTTGATAAAGCAGCAACAGGGCTTGTGAGGACCGACTTCAATTGTGAAAGAAGTTCTACTGTGGAAACGGCTATCAAACAGCCTCACACACTACAGAGAAATCATTCGTGAAAGGAAGATTCAATCGATGCAGCAAACTTCACTGTTGTCTTAAGAAACTGCCACAGCCATCCCAACCCGCAGCAGCCACCACCCTGGTCAGTCAGCAGCCATCAACATCGAGGCAAGACCCTCCGCCAGCAAAAAGTTTACAACTCACTGAAAACTCGAATGATGGTTAGCATTTTTTAGCAATAATAACTGTTTTACCCAAACTGCTGTCATCTTGCTGAAAAACACAGGATGTTGCAATTAGGCTTTCCATCT
Source organism: Ursus americanus (assembly GCF_024610735.1). Taxonomy (NCBI): domain Eukaryota; kingdom Metazoa; phylum Chordata; class Mammalia; order Carnivora; family Ursidae; genus Ursus; species Ursus americanus. Next base: position 45,114,923 of record NC_142138.1, read on the forward strand.
TGGTTGGTTGGGTGCCACTCAGAAAGGATTCTGTGTCCAGCATGGCGAACCTGCTTCCCCTGAGCACCTTGAAAGTGGATGGAGCCATAAAGCTGTTGAAGTTTTAAATGCAAACACCCTTTGGCCCAGCAACTTCGCCTATATGAGTTTACCATATCACCAAAAAATACACCATGAATATGTTTGAGGATGTTTATTGCAACATGAGTTATGATACTGATAGAGAACCTAGTAATAATCCAAATGTCCATTAGAAGATGGGCCAAATTGTGGAACATTCAGATAATGGAAAACTACACAGCTGTTCAGAAGAAAAACAACCTGGATATACTGTCGTAGCACGTCCTTTAAAATAAAGTGACAAAGCGAGGTAAAAAATAATGGCTGTAATACAACCACCTGGGTATAAGCCTGAAAAGGAGCTAGGTGATGGAAAAACAGATCTATATGTCGCTATACATGCAAGTAAAGACACCTTAGTTTTCTAGAGGGATACACTGGGAATGGATACCAATGTGCACTTTTAGGGCAAAAGCCTAGCAGGGAGAAGGAAATGGAGAATTTTACTTGGTATTTTATGTCTTTCTAAAGTCTTAAAATTATTTCATTAGGCACACATTACTATTTTTAATGAAACAATTTTAAAAAAATAATGGTTGGCTAGAATCTACTTATGAGAGCACAATCAGACAGATCTTGAATGTGGGACATCCCAGGAGAGAACAAATTCAACATCATGAAAAACAAAGAAAGGTAAGGAACTATATTAGGTTAAAATGAACTCAAGAGACATAACAACCCAATATAATGTATGTACCTTAATTATATTTGGGGTGAAAAAATACTTATAAAAGACATTTCAGGGACAAGTACAACATTTCAATATGAACTGAGTATTAGATGATGCTACTGGATTCTTATTTCCCTAGGTGTGATAATGGAGTTGAGGTTATATGACGGAGTGTCTTGATCCTCAGGTAATACACACTGATTCTAGGGCAAGTCAACATACCTGCAACTTGCTGTCAACAAACAATTAGCCAAATGAAATCAGAGCATGTGTGCACAAATGTAGCAAAATATTAACAATTAATGAATCTAGGTGAAGGGTTACACATGTTCATTGTATTATGAACCTACAGAAAACCTGAAGGCTTTCTGTAGACTGAATTTTTGTCTTAGGAAAGGTTCAGGGGAAAAAGTAACGCTCCTGTTGTCAGGAGACCCATAAATGACTCGTGATTATGAGTCTATTAATCTTAGCCTGGATTAAACCACAAGCAAAAACCGAGGAGCCACCAGAAACTCCAGAGAGACTGGATTCACTTGGGTTCTGGGACAGCTCTCACCTCCAGAAACGAGGTCCCCTGGTATCCCTCACCCTCACTGTGCACTCAGAGCGGGGCTCAAGCTTCGGTTTGGTCAAAAATGACCCGTCCTTCTAGTTTCACAGCTACTGCACGAGCTTTCCTCAGACAGCACGTGAGGTGGCCTGTAGTGGGGACAAGTTCCAGGGGGACAGCCTGCCTGGTGTGAAGCAGCAAGGGGAGTGGGTTTCTTGGTGGTGAAGGGCTGGGTGGCTGGGGACAGAGCCTCGAGGGGCTGCGGTTCCCTCACGCGTCTGGTGGACACCGGCCGCAGCTGGGCACTGCGCTGCTGCTGGTTCGGACAAGCTAGAACATGCGGTGAATGGTTACTGTGAGGCAGGCACTTTGCTAAGCATTTTAGCTACGTGGCCTCATCCTAAAGCCACCCTAGATACTACTACTCTCTTTCCCAATAAGGAAACAGATCCTCAGATGGGCTAATTGGCTTGCCCAGGGTCGCACGCCTCGTAGTGTTGGAGCTGGGATTCCAACCTGGTTGTCTCTGGTCACAGCTCTAGCTTTACCCACTTCTCACCGCTCCTGTCCTGTTTCCAGCCACCTGGCCCTTCTGGGTCCTCCAGCAAGCCCCATTCCTCAAGTCTCAGGAACTCTCCCTGATATACTTTTCCCCAACCCCTCCTTGCCCAGCTAGATCCTATCCATCCCTCAGCTTACACTCAGATACCATTCCTCCAGGGAAGCTTTTCGGAAGGTTGATCCTCTCCTATCGTTCCTACCCTACTACCACATAATCACATGAATTCTCAAACCTTCCACCAACTCTGACTGTCTTCGTTATTAAAAACTTCCAGCTTTGATATGGAGTCATGGTAGGGTCCCAGTTTTCTGACTCGGACCTCGGGTTCTGAGATCTTGGCCAACATCAGAGAAAGCAGGTTAGGAAGAAGAGCAAGATGGGGGGAGGGGGTGGTCAAAGCGAGCCGTGGAGTTTCCAGTAGTCAGATTTCGCTGTATAAAACTGTGAGAAAGACACTGTGGGTATTGACTTCTGGCCTTTCCCTTTTTTTTTTGGAGGCATAGTGACGAGAGATGGTTGTTCTGACCCAATGGTTAACAGAAGTATTGCAGCGACGACTGAGAGATGAAATTCCCGAGGGCCATGTGTGTGCCCAGAGGCCAGTGTGCTGTGCTCACCCCCTCACGCACCCAGCCATGCATGCGTCTGTGCACAAACATTTGCTGCACGCTGCTGGTGTCAGGCACAGCTCTAGGCTTGGGGGAGCAGGGCAGAGAACAAAAGGGAGCTCCTGACCTCCCAGGGCTTCAATTCTAGTGGGGATGGCGGTTAGCTAATCAACAAATACAGAATGCGTCAGGGGGACAGAAGCGGAATGAAGAAAAATAAATCAGGGTAAGAGGAGAGCCAGTGAGAGGAAGGGCAGTGTGGGTACAGGGCTCAGGGCAGGCCCCTCTCGGAGAGGAGTCTGGTGACGGAGAGAGGAGCTGCACAGGAGACTAGGGGAAGGGTGTTCCTGGGTTGGATTAGTCATGCCAACAGAACGTCATTCGAAACCTGAGCCTCTTCCCTCAGCACTGTTAAGTAACTTCTTAGTATTTAAGTTGTCCCGGAAAGGTGGACAAACCCCCCAGTGCCCCTACGGGCACTTCGCTGAAGCTTTTTACACTGAGGCATCGGGTGCGGCAGCTGCAGTCTCCCCCTCCCCCACAGTGTCAGCAGGCTTCTCCTGCAGGCCCCTCTCCCTCCTCCCCTGACCCCCGGGCAGGAACAACCTTATCCCAGCTTCTCATTCAGAATTTGGGGCCAACTCATCCTAGGGTGACTCAGGTTCCTGTTGCCCTTGGCCTCCGCCCAAAAGGTAAACCCCTCAGGACAACACCTCCCCTGCTCTCAACTCCACTTTGCTTTCATCATCCTTCCCACTAACCTCCTGTCCCCACTGCTCCTGAACTCCCTCCAGCCCTTCCCCTGCATGTCCCCTGGGGCCCACACCCTGGACCTCCACCTGTCCCCCCAGTGCTCCTCTGCGTCTGTGAGGGCCCCTCCCAGCCCCCCTTTACACCTTCTCCAGAGAAGCCTGTGCATTCTCCCACATCTAGGGGACTCCAAGGGGACCAGCTGTCCTAGCTCTCCTGGTGCTTTGCTTGTCCCCTCCATAAAAACATCTGTTGATTCTCATGCCTCTTCTCCCCTCTGCTCTTCCTCATCGATGCCTCTATCAAATTCTGGGTCTCCCATAACAGTTAATGAGGAATTGGCTCATCGTGTCCCCAACCACTCCAGCGCTTCCAGCCACCTCAGGGAATGTGAATATCTGGCTGATGAGTCTCTTAAAATTCCCTGTCTTCTTCAAATGCAATGGCCTTTATCTGTTCTCTACTCGGCCACCCACAGCAATCGAGTGGTCCAAAGCACAGAGACTGGAAAAGAAAAATAAAGATGGGCCAACAGGAAGCAAAGAGGAAGGAAAAACAAAATGGTGGAAGAGCCAGGATTTTCTCTAGAAATGGCTGGGAAGCTCAGAACTCCCTTTTGAGGGTGGGTTTGACATGCTTTATGGGTGATTTCACTTGGTTTAAAAATGTAACACACTGGTTAGAAATGAGAGCATTTTGGTTAATAAAACATTTTTGTATAAAGAAAATGAATCATGCATACATTATTAAGCATACAAAGATGAATAAATTATATTGAAACCTCAATGAATATCACTTAAGCCTTATTTGCTGACCAATAACATCCCTCACATTTACAGAGTCCTTTTGCACATTTTATTTCATGTGATCTGAAAACAGTCCTGTCCTGGCTCCCCTGTAGGATCCCGCAATGACTCAGGCTCATTGTTCAGGACTCTAGACATCAGTGCATTGTGTCAACCAAAGCTGGCTTGACCGAAACATCACACAGTTCTAAAAATGAATGAACTTCTGCCAAAAACAAAAATGACTCCCATAAATGTTGGGGGAGTAAAGTTGTAGAAGGATAGATTCGGTAGGAGCATTTCTACAAAGTTAAAACACGTGAAATTAAATAGTATATTATCTAGGGATACCTGCATAGATGGTGTGGTAGATTGTCCTTCCCAGACATGGCTGCAACAAGATCTCTGGTTCCATCTGCTCGGCCAGAACCTTGCCCACCCCTCCCTCAGGAGGTGGAGTCAGTGGTCCTTCCCCTCGAGCTCAGGGGGAATGTGTGACTACTTCAGCTATAGACACTAGGTGACTTCCGAGGCTAGGTCACAAAAGGCGATACACCTTCTACCCGTTCTGTCTCCTGCGATGCTCACCCTTGGAACTTGGCCACCGTGTTGTGAGGAAGCCTGGGCCACGTGGAGGGCCACATGGAGAGAAGCAAGACCCCAGGCCTCAGCCCAGCTCCAGCGGTAAGCCACTGGTAAGCCACTTTGGAAGTGGATCCAAGAGTCCTCAGTTGAGCAGCCCCAGCTAATGCTGTGTGAAGCAGAGATGAGTTTTTCCTATAGCGTCCTGCCCAAATTACAGATTCGTAAGAAAAAAAAAGATTGTTCCTGTTTTATGCCACTAAGCTTTGGGGTGAGCATCAGATATCTGGAATAGATGGTAAAAACTCTAATGGACACCAAGAGTGATAACATAAAATTTAGGACCACAGTTACTAATGGGAGAGGATGGGGAATGTGATTGAGCAGGGGCCTATGGGGAACTGCCTGCCACAGAGCGTTCTAGCCTGGTGGCTGAGCCTACCCTCACAGATGAGTGAAACCACAGACCTCTCCTACTCCTAAACACCTGCTGTGTGGACAGTGAGCAGTTCTGTGCAGCATGAAAGAGCTGAAGGAAAAGCCCCAAGGGGAAGACAGTGCCTTGATTACACGGAGCGGGCACAGCCGGGCCCCACCGGCCTGCTGCCACATGCAGCCCCGAGCTGCTCTGAGGGGCTAGACAGAGACTGTGCAGTGAAGGCTCTCCTCAGGCAATGCTCTTTTGGTTGTTTAATCAACACTTACAGTTATCTGTTGACATTCTGGAAACAAAACCAAGAGCCCTTGAAAGGACAAAGTGAACACTGTGCCTCTGAGCCATTAGGAATATTCGGAACTGATCCTGAACAGTGGTGTGAACACTGGACACTTATCTTCCAGAGAGAAGGTCTTTGTGCACAGACTTGGCTCTCCGCAGGATCGTGGTGGGGGAAAGCTGACATTGACGCTCCCTGCGTGAGCCTCCCTCACTCCTATTGACATTTCCACGTTACACGGATCCAGTGTTTACCAGGCAGTGAAGATAGCGAACGAGAGGTCTCAAGAGCAGGTCTGCTCAATTATGGGGAGTCCCAGAGGGGCCAGTCTGGGAGGGGTGAGGTTGGAACTTAGCAGCAGGACCATTGTGGAAACTGGGGCATATCATTCGTTCCTGTTCTTCAAAAGAGCAGAGAGCTGAAGATGCCTTTCAAACCAGCAACAGTGACCTATTGATCTCCACCAAAGAGAGCAGATTTTAAAAGAAAGCAAGCCCAAAAGGTAGTTTTCTATAGAAAGTGCTTTGAAAATTCAAAAAAAAAAAAATATATATCACTATTATTTGTTATTTTTCTATGGTAGAATCTGGGTCTTTTTTTTTTTAAAGATTTTATTTATTTGTTTATTTATTTATTTTAGAAGGAGCACTGCAGGGGTAAGGGGGAGAGGCAGGGGAAAGGGGTGGAGGGGAGCAGCAAGGGGGAGGATAAGAGGGGGTGGGAGAGAAAGAAACTCTCTCAAGCAGACTCTGAGCTAAGCACGGAGCCCCACTGCAGAGCCCAACTTGGGGCTCGAGCCCATGACCCTGAGCTCATTACCTGAGCCAAAATCAAGAGTTTGATGCTTAACTGAGTAAGCCACGCAGGCACCCCTAGGGTCTATTTTTTTTTTAAAGCAGAAAGCCTCAAAGTCAAATGCTCGTGAGACATAAAATGAAATGAGTGAACTGTGATAGGGAGTGGTGGGGACTGTAGCAAATAGACTGAGGACAAGCGTTTATCAAGGAGGCCACCACTACTCCATTTCAGCCTCTTGCTGGGATGAGGAAAGCTTGCCCTAGATGTAGTCAATCCCCTGGCTGTGAAGAGAAGCCAGAAATTCAGCACTTATTAAAAACTCACAATTTCCAAAATAATATACCTGCTATAAAGCAAACGTGTATGAGTGGCATTTGGATATGTGAAGAGGTATAAAACTACCTCGAGGGGCGCCTGGGTGACACAGCGGTTAAGTGACTGCCTTCGGCTCAGGGCGTGATCCCGGCGTTATGGGATCGAGCCCCATATCGGGCTCCTCCGTTATGAGCCTGCTTCTTCCTCTCCCACTCCCCCTACTTGTGTTCCCTCTCTCGCTGGCTGTCTCTATCTCTGTCAAATAAATAAATAAAATATTAAAAAAAAAAAAACTACCTCGAAGGTTTGTGAAGAGGATGAAATGAGATAGAATAGAACCAATGATAATTAATTACTGAATATGCATCAGAAAACCTATAAACAACAAAAATAGGTCAGAGTCCGTTCACTATATTTTCCAAAGACAGTGGCAGCAGTATCTGCCATCCCACGTGCTATTTCTATTATGCAATCTTGACACTCCTTCAAGCGGTGGGGCTACCTTCCCTCTCCTGAACCTGAGAAGGACTGCGAGGCTTCCTGAAGCAATAGGACGGCAGAAGTGATACCAGGGGCCTTCTGGAACTAGGTCATAAAGATGCCACGCATTTCTGCCTTGCTCTCTGGAGCTGCTCTGCTCCGTCACCCTGCCTCCATGCTAGGAGGGAGCCCGAGCAGCCCGTAGAGGCCCATGGTGACAGGAACCAGAGCACCCAACCCACACACTCAGCTAGGCTCCGCGCCAAAGCCAGCTCCAGCTCGCCAACAACACGAGCAAGCCATCTCAGAAGTGGGTCCTCCAGCTCTAATCCGAGCAGCCCCAGCTGAAACCATGTAGAACAGAGACACATCAACCCTGCTCAGACATGCCCAAACGGCAGATTCTTAGCAAAATAAATTCATGTTGTTGTTTTAAGTCATTAAGATTTGGGTGTTTTTTAACACAGTAATGGGTAACTGGATCAGGTTCAAAAAATAAACTATTAGCCAGAGATACTCCTAGAAGAGTAAAGAAAGAGATCCAAGGTCAATTCGGGACCTCCTAAAGCACAGAAGCAAAGTTTTGTAAGTCCAAAGGAAAAGGTGTTTTTCTTCCAGATTTCCAAGGCTGAGACAGAACCCACTGAGACAAGTAGTGGTGGGGAATGGACACTCTGAGCCCCGATTCAGCCCCACAGATGGACCGGGGGAGGCACTGTAACCCTTCCATATCATAGCATCAGTCCAAAGCCTTTCTGAGTTTAAAAAGCATTTTTCATTTCTCATCTAGGTAAGTGTGTTTCCCAGAATAGATTCTCATACTACCCTCTATGTCCAACTTTCTTAGAAGGGGGTCTGGGAAACGGCATTTTTCAGCCACTCTCCAGAGGATGATTTTGTACCAATTTATATCCTATATAACCCTTTCAAATGTTTTATTGGGCTTTATTTCTTAGAAAAATGCTCACGGCTTAACATTAAAGCAGCCCATGGCTCTGCAGTCACACCTGTTTCTTCCCTGGAGAGAGCCATGGGCTGCTTAAATGTTAAGCCGTGAGCATTTTTCTAGGAATTAAAGCCCAAGAAAATGTCTACATGTGTAGAAATACATAGCAATTTGTTTATCCATTCAACAGTTGATAGACATTTGGGTAGTTTCTAGTTTTGAGCCCCTTTGTACAGCATCAAGTTGTTATGAACATTTGTATACAAGTCTGTGCATGGGAATGTTTTCATTTTTCTTGAGTAAATACCTCAGTGTGGCATTACTAGACTCTAAGGTAAATGTATATTTAACTTTATTTTTTTTTTAAATAGGTGCTTGCATTTTGATGTAGCAATTCTTCTCACAACCTGTTCTAAATAAATAATACAGATGTACATAAACGTTTAGCTACCTGGATCTCTACCACAACATTGTCTACACATTTGCTACAATCTAACCTACAACCATGTTATGCAGTACCACATGGCAATTTAAAGGAATATTTGAGCCTTCCAGTTCAGGTTAAAGACTTAGCATACATCTTTACCTTGTGAGACACCACCGTTAAAATAACAATACGCGGGTTAAAATGGCATAGACCCACAATAAAGAAGAAAACAGAGCACGGGCCATCAACAGTCAGAGATTTCAACAAATTTCTTGGACACAGACACGGTCGGGTGAATATGGACTAATACAGCAGGGGGACTGGACTGCACCCATTGAGGGCTCAATCTGTCCACAGACACTGAGAGGCACCTCAGCCTGCAAATGAAAAGGATTCCAGAAAGCAGACATGGCAGATGGAGCTGAAAACCACGGAAGTCGCTAATACAGCAGCCGGGGGCCAGTTACTTTCTCCAGGTCAAAACTGAAGGCCTCCTTTCTGAACAAATTGTACAGGCTGCCTGGCGAGAATGGGGGCAGCCAACGGGGAGTTTGGAAGTCCAGAGTGCAGATTCCTTCTGCAGTCCTGCCTTCAGGAACCCATAGCAAGAACCACCACCACCACCACCTGTCTTCCTACCAGCTTTCCCTAGAGAGAAGCCTGGGAGTGGACCAAGTCTGCTTTGGCTCTCCAAACTTCCCATCAGCCTCCTATTGCCTCAGTCTTAAATAGGAATGAAAAACCAAGAGTAAACAGATATGGGAGAAAAGCCAACAATAGAAAATAAAATTAAAAATAAAAAAATAAACCAACAGGCCAACATGATTCTAGAAGAAATAGAGATAATTCATGGAACAGAAGAGGATTAAACAAAACTTCTGAAAACCTCAGAGACAACTGGGAAAATAGCACAGTGGTAAAACAAGAAAAGGTGCCATGAAAAAGAAACAATCCTTGGGGCGCCTGGGTGGCACAGCGGTTAAGCGTCTGCCTTTGGCTCAGGGCCTGATCCCAGGGTCCTGGGATTGAGCCCCACATCGGGCTCCCTGCTCTGCTGGGAGCCTGCTTCTTCCTCTCCCACTCCCCCTGCTTGTGTTCCCTCTTTCGCTGGCTGTCTCTATCCCTGTCAAATAAATAAATTAAAAAAAAAAAAAAAAAAGAAAAAGAAACAATCCGAGAACAAGGAGTTCTTTACAATTCAAAATATGTTTGGGGTGCCCGGGGGGCTTAGTCAGTTAAGCATCCAACTCTTGGTCTCAGCTCAGGTCTTGATCTCAGGGTCATGAGTTCAAGCCCTACGTTGGCTCCACACTGGGCATGGAGCCTACTTAAAAAAAAAAAATTCAAAATATGTTTGACAAAAATGCCACTACTAACAATTAGTAGGGTAAGATAATGAAGTTGGAGAAATCTCCCAAGTATGGATTTTAAGATTTTTAAAACAAATGCAAAATATGGCAGAAAAGACAAAGGAAAGAAGGGGGTGATCTAGAGGTCTGAGATCTAAATAACAGGAATTCCACAAAGAGAAAAATAATAATAATAAATATAAAAATAGTAAATAATTTTCTAAAACGATGAAGGGCATGTCTTTGGTTGCCTGGGCCCGGTGAATGCCCAGCACAGAGAAGTGGAAAACAATCCCCACATGGTTGTAATCACCAGAAACCGTCAGAACATCAGGAATAAGGAGCAGATGCTACAAGATTCCAGAGAGAAAAAAACCCAAGTCTACTCTGTGGGATTTGATGTCGAAGTCCGAATTGTATACATAGCCAATTCATGAAGCAAGGGAAAAGCAGAGTAAAGGCATTTGCCATATGAAAGTATTCTAAATTTTACCTCGGGCACAGTTTACCCCAGGGAGTTACCTAAGGACACACTCCGGCAAAATGAGAAAGGACATGAAGAACGAGGAGGTTCTGAGGGTGGTGAGAAGGGTGACCCTACTCACTGAGAGCCCGGAAGGGAACCACCTACAGACCAAGAGAAACAAGAGCAGAAAGATCCACAGAGAGCTGCAGGGAGAGGGTCCTGGCTTTTTCTGTTTTGCTTTGTTTTTGGAGAGGAGGTGGAAAGGAGAGAGAGAATCAATAGAAAAGTCGCATGGTTGAAAGCCTGGAAAACATGATGTGAAGATCAGATGAAGAAAATTGGTGAAATGTAATTAATTAATTAATTAATTAATTAATTAATCTGTTCCAGAAACATTCTTTTCTGAGGATGGGACATCAGCCCCATAAAGAAATGTAAACCTAGTTACTACTTCGATCTGCTGTGAACTGTATTTCCATAGCCAACATGGAATAAACATCATTTTCTGGTTTTCAACTCTTAGAATCAACCTTAGACAAATGTAAACAGCAATAATAACTTCTGAATAAAACGTGAAAGTATAGAACAGGCTGACCAAGGTTGGGAGGTGGAAGGAAAGGTAGGAGGGAGTGCCCTGTCCTTACCTTACAAAGCTGGAGAGTAAAGAGATACTATCACAGTTGACTGAACAGGAAATGGGGGTTAATTGTTTTCTTTGAAGTTGCAGGGACCAGGGAAGCTCCGCTAATGAGGACTTCCCTATACTGAGAAGAGTGGGGGGAGGAGGTAGGAGTGGGATGTCGATGAGCTGATCCTCAGCTACTACAGTAGGAGATCAATAGAAAGCACTGGGGTTGCAAAATAACGAGCATCTCATTTAGAAACATGGAGGTAACCACCAAATGAATTCTAAACAGGAAGAGTGAACATGTGTCCCAGGGGAGCAGGACTATGGGTGGGGAGGGGTACGGCAGGTGACTCTCAGTGTTCACTGTAAGGTCTTTGGTATTGTTTGATCTTAAACCATTTGCATACATTCCTAATTAAAATCCTTAATGAAGGGGCGCCTCGGTGGCACAGCGGTTTAGCGTCTACCTTCGGCTCAGGGTGTGATCCCAGCGTTATGGGATCGAGCCCCACATCAGGCTCCTCTGCTATGAGCCTGCTTCTTCCTCTCCCACTCCCTCTGCTTGTGTTCCCTCTCTCGCTGGCTGTCTCTATCTGTCGAATAAATAAATAAAATCTTTAAAAAATAAATCCTTAATGAAGAATTTCTCAGATAAGCAGTTTATAAGACTGCGTGGAACACGATGGCATGCAAAGTTAGAGGGATATAAAGCAAACTGGTGCTGAAGTCATCGCTGGGTCTTTGGATAAGAAAATGTTTCATTTTCTTTTTTTTTAAAGATTATATTTATTTATTTATTGAGAGAGAGAGAGTGAGTGCATGCCTGCGAGCAGGGGAAGCCGCAAAGGGAGAGGTTGTGAATCTCAAGCAGACTCCCGGCTGAGCGTGGAGCCTGATGCAGGGCTTGACCCCAGGACCTGGAGATCATGACCTGAGCCGAAATTAAGAGTCGACTGTGTAACTGACTGAGCCACTCAGGTGTCCCCATTTTCTTCTTTAAAAATTATACATAAACACATCTTCCATAACAATTAGTTTTTGACTCTTATGATAAAAAATAACTTTTAAAGATGATCCCCGTAAGTTTCTCCCGGGGGCACAGGCAAACCATCTAAGGCGGTGGGGGAATACTCCAGGAGGTGATGCCTGATCTGAAGTGCCCATTTCTCCCCAACCTCCTCCCCTTCTCAGATGCAGGCGACTGGCCTAGAGCAGCCCCATCTGATGTCAGGGTAAGGAACGCTAGGATTCCTGCATGGCTGCAAACATATTGATACAAATCTCGCCTGCCTACAGTATCACCCTTCTCCAGGTCAGGGCCGGCCAGCCAGCCAGCAGCCCTCCATCACCCTCCACAGGTTCCAGAACCCTCTACAACCACCTGGGCTGAGCTCACTGGGCTCTCACCCATGTCTTGGGCCCAGATAGAACTGGTCAGGGAGTTACTCAGCTCACTTCAAATATGAAGGTCTCCGGTCTACAAAACAAACTCATTTGTGGCTAATGAAACAGGGTGGGCCTTTTGCTGTAAGATCCTTCATATTAGGATAAAGACACACGGCTATACAACAGAGATGGAATTCACTTACATGCATCTCATTCATCTGTTCATTTTATAGACAAGAAATAAAGGCCCCGAGAGGCTCAGTCACTTGCCCAAGGTCAAAACCTAGATCTGATTCCCAGTCTTTTGTCTATAGAAGAATTTTATTTTTATTTTTTTTTAAAGATTTTATTTTTATTTATTTGACAGAGAGAGAGACAGCAAGAGACGGAACACAAGCAGGGGGAGTGGGAGAAGAAGAAGCAGGCTCCCAGCAGAGGAGCCCGACGCGGGGCTCGATCCCAGGACTCTGGGATCACGCCCTGAGCCGAAGGCAGACGCCCAACGACTGAGCCACCCAGGCGCCCCTATAGAAGAATTTTAAAAGGAAGATAAATAAGATGGCTCAGGTTCTTTGGGCTATAGGTAACAGAATCTCAATTTTGAGCCAAAAGAAAAAATTATCAGAAAAGTACTAAAATCCCAGGGCATGAAGGACAGCTCCTGAAGGATGGAAGCAGGGTGGAGGACGCCTGCAGGCAGCTCCTCTCCCTCTGCCATTGTCTCTCTTGGGCTGACTGGCAAACACGGCTCCCAGGACCCATCCCTGAATGGATATTCCTCAGATGAGAGGATGGACCATGCTGGGCAGACAGGGGTCTTGGGCCAGCATAAACTTGACGTGGGAACGCGGGATATCTGGAATATCTCTGTTGCAGGGGGAGGGAGGGAAATTCTGACAAGTGTTGAATGCTCCTGGCTATGCAACCTGCTGGAGACATTATTAGTACAGGCACTGTCCTCATTTTAAAGGCAAGGGACTGAGGCTCCGGGCAAAGCACATGGCTATTAAGTAGCAGACTGTAAGTGAGTCTCCTGAGTCTTAGCATAAGACACTTTCCTTTATGCTCCTCCTCTCTCGTTGGCATTGGGAGCCCGGGAACAGATCCCACCTCTCCTGTATTTGCCATTCTTTGGGAAGACCTACAGTTATGCGATGCTCAGAGCTTGCCGCTTAAAGCCACCAGGCCTGTGGGCTCCTCTGGGTCCTCAGAACAACACCGAGAAGTGACTTTACCCGCTTGTTGCCTTAGAGGCTCCATCCATCTCCTGGCATTTGGTCTCCATTCAGGAGTGTGCTAGGGTGAGCTCATCCCAGCTTCCAAGAGCCAATTGCTCTAGTTTTTGGAATTTCACAAGCTGGCTGACATCATGGTGGTTGCTTGAAATTAGCCATTGTGGGAGGATTTTACAGCGTGGAAACTGACAAATGCTACCAATCACTGTTCTCCCGCACTCCCTGTCGGTTGTTAAATATTTACTAGCACATCACTGTCTCCATCTGCCCACTTCCTGCCTGCAAGACTATTGAAGATGTTCATGTGAAAGCTCACACTTAATTTTCAGCTCTAAACATCCTTTAATGGATTTTTTAAAATATCTTTGTGAACATGAATGCTTCATATCAATTTCGGTGGTAACTCCAGGCCAAATGCCTAAGAGAACAAACAGATTCTTTGTTTTACTCAACATCCCCCACCCCACCAGCCCTTTAGCTCTAATGCTTAAATGTCCTTGTTTTCCACACTCGCTGTCATGTCTCTGCCTCAGGTCCTTATCTCTGGTGGAGCCTGCTGCTAGGACCCCTATCTGGTTTCCCTCCCCCCAGCCTCCCCTTCTCCCTGTCCCCCCTCCATATCTCTGCATGGTCAATCTTCTGAAAGCCCTGCCTCTGTCATGGCTCCCCATAGTTCACACTCTTGACCTCGTGCTCAGAACCACCCCCCCCCAGCCTATTTTTGGGCCCATTATTTCCCAGGGAATTCAAATCATGAATGTGGACTGGACTGGTCTTGGCTCGTGTGCATTCCCTCTCCCTAGAAGGCCTTCCTTCAGCCCATCTTCTCTGAAACCCAGTTTGTGTCATTTCATCCATGATACTGTCTGTCCTTAATCCCCACGGTCCAGCTAGAGGTGACCCCGGTTGCCGCCAGACCTGTTAGAACACTCAGTTGTGGCTCCCACAGGTCTCCCTCACAGGTGACGACTGTAAGGTGGGCTGGACACAATCTGCTACGTCCTTGAACTCAGCATGTGGTTCAGACTGGCAGCACCTGACGCTCCCTTAGCAAAGTAAATTCTCCATCCCCATCCCAGGCCTAAGTGAATCAGAATTCTGGGGGGCTTGGGGGGGTGGGAGAGGGACTCCTCCAGGTGACTCTAACACACATCGATCTGTACCCTTCCCAGGATTTTTTTTTTTTTTCTTCTAGCCAACATCCTTTTTTATGGCTGCTCCTTATAGAATCTGTTTATTGTTAATGTATTCCCTGCTCATTCAGATTCTAGAAGTCTTACCTTCTGGAAGGATTGCCCAACAAGGCTGTAGGTTCCACCTGCCCCCAAACACGGGCCTCTTCTGTATTCCACAGGCCCGGGAATGCCCCCTGTGTCCTCAGGCCCTACTGACATGTGCAGCCCGGAGCTCCATTCTGCGTTCAGCTGTCCCTCCTCCACATACAGGCAGGGATTACATTCACTCTTTCTCAGAACATTCACAGCCAAGGCCAACTTTTACCTCAGGCAATTCTGTCATCAGGTCAACTTTGTGTGCAGCCACTGTGGTCAGCCCGGGGCAAAAGACAGGGGCTGCAAAGAGGCTGAAGCCACTTTTCCTGAAGACAGACCTCTCTCTGCCTGGAATCAGGTGTAGCTACCACATGGCCCAATCTCTCCTTTCGTGGTAACTTTTTATTTGGATATAATTTCAAAGTTACAGAAAAATTACAAATACGGTATAAGGAAATACCATGTACCCTTTACCCAGATTCACCCATCACTTACATTTTGTTCTTTCACTGTGTTATTGGTTTTTTTTTTTAAGATTTTATTATTTATTTATTTGAGAAAGAGAGCGAGCGAGCACACCGAAGTGGGGGGAGAGGGGCAGAGAGGGAGGGAGCAAGACAAGCAGACTCCACGGCCAGCACTAAGCCCAACGAGGGGTTCGATCTCACGACTCTGAGATCAAGACCCTGGGATCATGACCTGAGGTAAAACCAAAAGTCTGACTGACGCTCTACCAACTAAGCCACCCAGGCACCCCCCTTTGTTTTTTTCTTAACTTCAAAAGCAAGTTAGATATATTGTGCTCCTTCACCCTTAACTATTTCCTAGAATAAGAATATTCTCATATAAACAGTACAATTGTCAACTTTAGGAAATTTAACGTTGATAGAATACTATTATCTAAAACAAATTTCATCAGTTGTCCCCAAAAATGTCCTTTACGTCTATTTTTTCCCCAGCCCAGAAACCTGTCAGAATCAGTCACCCATTACAATTGGTTGCCATGTCCATTTAGTCTTTTTAAATTTGGAATGGTTCCTCTGCCATTCTGAGTTTTTTGACCCTGACATTTATTATTATTATTATTTTAAGCAGGCTCCACTCCCAGTGTGGAGAACCCTGAGATCAAGACCTGAGCTGGGACGAAGAGTCAGACGGTTAACCCACTGAACCACCCAGGTCATGCTCCGCCCCCTTCTCAGTGTCACTCACCAGGACAGGGGATCCGGCCTCAGTAATGCCGGCTCTGAGCTCTGGAAAGGCAAGACACGGCTTCTTTGTGAAGGCTGCCCTCTGCTGGCTATTTCCAACAGCACAGCTGCTATGCCTCTGCAAGTAGGATCGACAAGAGGCCCGAAGCCCTGAAACACAGACTCCGACACTTTATGGGTTGTGAGAGCTTGGGAAAGTTATTCAGCCTCATTAAACCTTGTTTTCCTCATCTGTAAAAAGAGGGTGATGGTCCCTGCCCTGCTTCACTTACAAGGTGGTTGAGTATGAAGGGTCCCTAAATGTGGTCACGTGCTAACATCTATACTGGCTGTTAGTACTCCTCCATAGGCCCAGCCAGGAGGTCCTTGAGTGCCAAAGCTGCTCTTCCAGACTCACATCCACTGCCTGCAAAGCCCCCAGGGGGTATCGTCTGCAGAGCTGCCTCCTTACCTGAGGCTTCCATGAACAACAGGTTCCCACGAATCGTGTTGCGAACTTGGGGAGGCCTGGGCTTCAGTGTTCCTGTGCCGTGGGTCCACCCGGGGGCCCCTGCTGGTTTGTGCGCCAGCCCTTACAGCCACATTCACTGGCTGCTGCCACGCTGCTGCTCTCAGCCTGAGGGAGCTGTGAGCGCTTCCCCTTCATGGCCACTGGAGCAGGCGCCCTCCTACCCTCATCAAACCCAGCAAACCTGTGCTCTCATCACCATAGACTCTAGGCTTTCAGCTGCGCTAACCCTGGGGAATTGTGCAAACTCTGTTTTTTTTTTTTTTTAAAGATTTTATTTATTTATTCGACAGAGATAGAGACAGCCAGTGAGAGAGAGAACACAAGCAGGGGGAGTGGGAGAGGAAGAAGCAGGCTCATAGGAAGAGCCTGATGTGGGGCTCGATCCCATAATGCCGGGATCACGCCCTGAGCCGAAGGCAGACGCTTAACCGCTGTGCCACCCAGGCGCCCCTCAAATTCTGTTCTTACCCAGACCTTAGGTCTCGCTCCATATTTTCGTTGGGTCCTTCTGAGAAGCTTAGGTAACCCCACACACATTCCCTCCTGACTGCCTGCCTTCTTTCCTACTTTCAAGAAATATTTATTGCACCAACTGTATTCTAGGCTTTGCACTGGGACTACATAGAGAGAAGGATGAACATTAGCCCCACAGAGCTGAGAGTTTATGGGGTAATGGAGAAAAGCAGAGCAGTAATTACATTGCAAATGAGATCCCCGTGCTTTCTGAGGCAGGCCTCTCGTGTCCCATGTGAAGCAGAGCCACACCTAGTACCTCCCACGTGGCCCAGAGCCTCCTTGTTAGGGCTTTATTTTTATTGAGTCTTCTCCCAGGCCACCAGAGAGATTCATTTCGTAGGCCCCACGGAGAAGCTCAGAGAAGGAGAATTATGAGAAATAAGTAGATCAAGAAAGAGAGAGAGGAGAGAAATATTTCTCGGCATGGAATCAATTAGTTGTTTCTTTTCTTATTTAAATTTATTCTCTGGAGCAGAGGCATCTGCATGCAGTAGGAAACTTGAGCTATTCTCTGGACCATCTGTGGGCTCTTCATGGTCAGGGGGGTCTTAGGATTCTTGGGAACCAGTGAGTCAATGAACGGAGTTCTGAGCCTGCTCAGAGGAATGAGTGTCACACAGACAAGCACTCAGTGTAGGCTGACTTACAGGGGAATTTCACTTGGTAAAGCTGGTGCCCGGGTTAGGCTGTGGGAGGTCAGGCCAGAAGACACTGGTGGGCAGGAAAGCAGCCCCAGCAGGAGGGAAGGCCAGCCTGCCCAGCTCCCCCTCATCAGAAGGAAAATCACCTCTCATGTACAGGAGAGGTACCATTGGCTGACCCATCTGCCTCACAGGCTGCTTCTCAGGAAAAATGAAATCAAGCATGGAAAGGGCCATGTACCATTTATGTAAAGATGCCCTATATGCAAACAGATGCACAGGGAAAATGTTGGGGCCAGAAACATGAATAAGGAATCACTTTACAATGTAATTTTGCAGTGGTTGACTAGGGAGCAAACATGCTTTTCTCCAATTGGATGGGGGCAGGTTAGGACAGAGTGCAGATTAAACACCCATGGTCAGGGCCTGTTTATACTGGTCTGTTCACACCTGCCCTGCCTCCTCATTTGTGTGTATGCTCCATACGCAAAGGATGCTGGGGAAGAATGTGAATGTGGCATTCACAAAAGCATCATTACATCTCAAAGAACAAGTGGGTGAATAATTAGGTCATCCTGCTCTGCAAAGGGCTGAATGCTATTTGGGAAAGTACACTAGAAAATTCCATGAGGGGGAGGACTATGCTGTCTTGTTCATCACTTTACACCCAGAGCCTAGGACCACACCTGGCTGATACTAGGCACATAAAAAAAAATTTGCTGCAGTGGAAGCCCACCATGACCTACTTTATTCTATCATCGTAATGTAACTTCTCAGGAATTAACAGGACAATAGAATTCATGTTTTCTCGTGACCATATGCCCCAAGCAATAGTTTGAAATGATGCTGCAATTTCCAGTTTTGTTTTAATTGGTAATTCATAAAATCCTTTAGAAATTCAAACTGTTTAAACAAGCGATTGATGGTAATACTGACAGCATTTAAGCTGTTGCCAGCTGAGTTCCTGATTGACAATGTCAAAACCACCACTGCAGCTAGGGCCAAAATAGTCAGGAATGCCACAAAAATGAAGACAGGACAAAATAAAATCCCCCAAACTATCCCAGCTATACTTATACAAACAGGTAGTAACTTGTATTTTACTAAGTCCTGAAACCGCCTTGAGGGGCAGGTGAGCAAACAGTATATTAAGAAACCAAAAAGAAGTTAGAATAATAAAAGTAGTTTATCCTGAACCTAGGAGGGCAATACCTTCCAGATCATTCCACATCTGTTTTCCTGGTCCCTTCACATGCTGTTAAAGCAACAACATCCTGATAATAGAAATCCCTGCTGTGACTTGATGGTAACTCAGGAGGTCTTGACTCGTGAGGCTGTGTACCTGGGCTCACAGTCTACTCTTAGAGTTATGTGTCTCTAGAGCCAAATTGCCTGGGTTTGAATGCCAATTCTGCCACTTCCTAGCTATGATCTGAGCAAGCTGCTTACCTGGCCCCTGTGTCCTCACTGTAAAAGAGGGATAACAGTACTATCAATCGTTCAACAACTATTTCTTGAGGACCTGTTATGTGCCAGGCATTGTCCTAGGTGCTGGGCATAAAACAAGTGCTCACCATCAGGAGGCTTACACTCTAGCGGAGAGACACAGACAAGTAATGAAGTAAACATACAGTATGTTGGAAAGCGAGAAGCGCTACGGATGGGAACAAAATGGGTGGGTGAGGAACTGCTGTTTTGATGGGGTTTTTTTGAGAGAGAGAACACATGCGCATCCAGCGTGGAGCCCATCACGGGGCTCAATCTCACGACCCTGAGATCATGACCTGAGCCGAAATCAAGAGTTGGACACTTAACCGACTGAGCCACCCAGGCACCCCGACAATGTGGTTTTTAAATAACATGCTAAGATGACCTTGGAACAGAGACCCATAAGATGCTGTGATGATTAAATGATCAAATGAACTTAAGCACTTAAAACAGTGCGTGGTACACAGTAAGTGCTAAGTGGTTGTTAGATATTAGGTATTATCAGTGTATGTTAGGTTGTTTTGTACATGTCTGTGTTCGATGAGTAACCAATTCATACCCGACTGCTGGAACTAAGCCACTTGCAAAGGAGCAGCTTCTAACTCAACCTGAGGCGGGAGCCAGGGAAGGCTTGTGGGCATATGTGTGCTTGACCAGGGTGGTTTGGGGAAGGGTTGGCTGGGAGAACAAGGGGGGGAAGGGCCAGGGACAGTCCGGGCAAAGGCACTGAGTCACCAAAGAACCGAGAGGGTTCGGATCATCACCATGCTTTGATAGAGCTCGAGAAAGGCAGTTGGGCTTTGACAAAGATCAGACTAAAGGAGCAGGCAGGCACCAGCTCAGGAAGCACCTTTGATGTCCAGCTACAGAGTCTGAGTTTTCTCCTGAAAGCAGGAGGAAGTCATACCTGTGGTGACCTACGTGTCAACCAGTCTCCACTCACACTCTTCTCTTGACTAACAGAACCCCTTTCTTTGGTCAGAATACTGACTTCCCACATGGTCCTGTGCTTCTCAGAGATAACCGTGGAAATGCCAGTCCCTTGCCAGTGATTTAGGAGGAGACACACAAGTCCTGAGGGCAAGTCCTGGGGGGGCCCTGGGAAGGCTTTCCTCCCAGTCACAGACACACAGCCTCCTGCCACTGGGTGTTGAGGGTCTGCATGCAGCAACCCTTGTGCACCCTGAAGGGAGCCAGCCTGGGAATGGCTGAGCAGAGGAAGGGAAGTGCTGGGGCTTCCAGGCTGGAGACACTGAATTTGCCTATTGGGGGCCACCTTGCCCAGCTTCCTCGTTGGGTGAGACAATTGGCATCTTTTGGCTATGCCAGCTGAGTCAGGGCTTTCTATTTCTTAGGAGTCACAGGACATTAGCATGTGATAGGGCTGCCTCGAGGAGTACAGGAAGGTGAGTGAGGGGAAGACAGCGGCGGAAGTAACACCAGTTGGGAGGCAGCTGTTTCACTTTCTGGAGGCGTCCACTCTCAGGAGCCTTTCTTCTTCACCCCTGAAAGGTGAGACTATCTTGAAAAGAGTGAAAAGAAAAATACAAACAGGGTTTACAAAATCAAGTTAGCAGTGACCTACAAAAGGACTGGGTTTCTGCTCCGGCCTGTTGCCACTGGAGTGGGGAAGACCTGGTTCTAGGGAAGGTGTGAAGTGAGTGAGTGAAGTGAAGTGGAGTGAAGATGACCAAAAGAACCGAGGAGTTTGCTTCACATTCCTACAGAGCCGTCCTACTGTTCACTTGTCTCTCACCTTTGACTAGAATGTAATCTAGAACGTAAACTAGAATCCAAGAGACAGAGACTTTGTCTTGTTTGCTCTGTTCTCAGATTCAACAAACGTTTGTCGAATGAACAAGTGACCCCTGGGCCGTCACCCCAGGCCCGGCGCACACCTGCAGCCCCGGCCCCTGCGTACTCCCTGCCTAAAGTGTCCTGCGCCAGCCCTGGGAACTGTCCTCGCCAGTCTGTTGAGGACTCCCAAAGAATAAAATAGTCTGGACGGAGATAACCTCCCGCCACACTCTCCCTCAGAATTCGCGGTGCCGCCGGGCCCGTCTCCGGGAAGGGACACGAGGCGGCTGGACTCGGGCATGGCGGGCGGGCGGGCGGCCGAGGCTTCCGCTACGGGGCCGAGCTCCCTCCCGCGCAGGGCATTCCGTCTGAGAGGGCCGGGCTGGCCCCTCCGGAGGCTGGGCGGGGCTGGACTCCCGGCCCCGC
The DNA here is from genome assembly GCF_024610735.1 of Ursus americanus. Taxonomy (NCBI): domain Eukaryota; kingdom Metazoa; phylum Chordata; class Mammalia; order Carnivora; family Ursidae; genus Ursus; species Ursus americanus. The sequence continues at coordinate 45,136,160 of NC_142138.1, forward strand.
GTGGGGAGAAACCCTGGCCCGGAGCCGGCCGCTCCCCCTTCCCGCGGCGGCCTCCCTCGCTCTCCCCGCGTGCTTCCACGCTCCGGCCCTCACGCCTCTGCTCCTCTGCCTCCTCCGGGCAAGGGTCCTCTGCCTCTCTCGGCGGCCCTCTTTCCCTCCTACGCTGCTTCCTGGCTTTATTCCTCCCAGCCTTCCCGCCACACTAACCTCTTTGTCTTCCCTCCCCGTTCCTCAGAGGACACTTGTGTGCGTGCGCGCGCGTGTGCCCTCTGTAAGCCCAAAGCTGTCCGCCGGGGCCTTTCCTCCTCCTCGTTTCTTCCACCTCTCATCAAAAAAAGGCACCTAAACCGGATTGAAGGTCGCCTGCCGGGCCGGTGGCTCCGCGTGCGCAGGCGCCCGAGGCGCAGTCCTTGCCAGGGGAGCGCCGCCGGCCGGGGGCGGCCTCTGGGACAGGCGCCCTGCGAGCCACACGCCTGAGTCCGCTCGGGTCCTCCCTCCCTCACCTCTCCAGCCCGTCCCAACTCCCAGCTACCGCCTGAGACCCCGCAGCGGCTTCAGTCAGCTCTGGGACGGATTCCGGGGTGACCTATACGTGGATGACAGTATTTCAACACCCAGGGCCCGTGAGGGAGCCCGTGCACACCCCACCCCACCCCACTCAGTGATACAAGATAAAATACCTGAGAGCTAAATGTATGTCCCCAAGCCAACCTCAGGGCTACAGTCTCATTTCCAGGGCCATCGCTGCCTGCCTCCACCTTATCTGGCAGCTCCGCCAGCGTGCACGCTACACGTGCACACGCGTGTGCGCACACCCACCCACCCACACACTCACCGCAGGCAGCCCGGCCTCCAGATCTCGTCCTGCCCGGCCCATTCCGCTCAGCTTTCAGGAGCTAAGTAGCGGCCTTGGTTGGCCTATTCTCCTTCCCACCTGCAGGGAGGTAAGGCATTTTGCAGGTTTAAGCTCCTCCCCCTTGTAGAGAAAAGCAACCAAGGTCAAGGTCTCTTAAGAGACAGAGCCAGAGGTCATCCAGCAGGAGAAAGTAATACTTCTTTTGTGGAAAGCAAACAAGCCCCGCTCCCTGCCTTTCTGCGTTCTCTGCCCTCCCCTTCTGGTGGAGATTCAGGATGGCCCTCTTGCCTCTCCTGAGCGGAGCCTCCCTTCTTCCCCAGGGCCCAGGCTTTGGCCTCAGCAGCCACTGGCCAGGCACTTCTGCGGGGAGCCAAGGAGAGTCATTCAGGGGGCACTCAACACGAGGGGGCTTGTTTGGCTCTCTTTGCCCCATTTCTGTTCTGGGCAGCTCAGCAACCGGCCCCCTCTAAATCTGTAGCTACTTTGGGATCCAGCCAGAAGCCTGTCTCCACCCTTCTTTGCCCATGTGCCAGCCTTCCTCAGCGTCCCTGACCACAGTTCCAGCCCAGTGGAACCGTTGCTGGGTTTTGGCTGGATTCATTTTTCAAAGCTTCCAAAAAGAAAGAAAATTCTCTAACTCTGGACACATAGAAGGAACTCAGTAAACAAGCTGAATTGGGTGACGGAAGGAAGAAAGGGAAGGAAGGAAGGAAGAGGGGAGGGAGGCAGAAGTCTGCTGTCTGGAGTGTACTGCTACCCGAAGGACCCCAGAGACTCTGATAGCTCTTAAGCCAAGTGTCTGGGGTGGGTGGAGGCGGGGCGGGGGGGAGAGAGGCCGAGCAGAAGGGACAAGCTGCCATGCTCTGGCGAGAAGGTGGGCCAAGGGCTGGCCACTCCGCGTCTGCCCCTCAGCTCCTCTGCGCTGGTCCTGGGGACACCAGGGCCACACCTCTTGTCTTCACTCCTGTTGTTTCTTCTACTTGGGCTGCGCCTTCCTCTCCTCTTCAAACTTCCCATCCCTAGTCCCTCAACATCAGCTATAAATGTCCCGCAAGACCTTCCCACCACCTTCCCCAGTCCCAGTGGCTGGGGCCCTTCCTACCAGCTGGCCATCAGCCTTGTCCACATTCTTGGAGTAGCACTTTACTGAATATATTTGTCTCCACGTTTCTCCGCCTCACAGCTCTGCTCATCCATGTACACACTCATTCCTTGTTCATCCTGGAATTGGCCCAGCAGTGAGAGAGAGACAAGGCTCCCCAGAGCCCCTAGGCAGCTCCCAGGCCAGGGATGGAGGAGCAGACTTAAGGAGGAGTTATGAGATGGTGACTGTATTGAAAAGGAGGGTTGGGGCGCCTGGGTGGCTCAGTCAGATAAGCAAGCATCTGCCTTCTGCTCAGGTCATGATCTTGGGGTCCTGGGATCGAGCCCCAAATTGAGCCCTACATCAGGCTCCATGGTCAGCGGGGAGCCTGCTTCTCCCTCTGCCCCTACCCCCCCACTTGTGGGTGTGCGCACTCACTCTCTCTTTCAAATAAAATCTTAAAAAAAGAAAAGAAAAGAAAAAAGAAGAGAAAAGAAAAGAAGGGTCAGGGTGCTATAGGAATATATAAGAGGGGAGTTTTTAGTCTGGGGTTGGGGTGGGACAGTCAGGGACCGTCTCCCTAAAGACAGAACATTTCAGCTGAAACCTAGAGAAGGAGGAAGTCCAGAGTGAGAGGTAGGGGTGTGTGTGTGTGTGAGAGAGAGAGACAGGGCTGGGGTCCCAGTTCACGCTGAGCAGGTGCAGGAGCCAAACCTCCACAGGGAAAGAGACAATGTGCCAGGCGGGAGGACCACGCGCAGAACATGCAGCCAGGAGGAAAACAGACTGCAGAGTCAGGTAGGAAAACATCAGGGAACACGTGGAAAGGCCACGTTCAGGGCCAGCTCCGGAAAGGGAGGGTCTCCATTGTTTTTTGTATTCCTGGGGCCCCACAGAGTAACAGGTGCTCCAGAAGTGTTTATTAAATAAAGGAAAACACTTTAACTAGAGAAACACAATTTAAATGGGACGTGGAGATATGACAAGTGAAACAAAACCACCGCTCAAGGCTGGCTGTGCTACCATGAGAGCCATTTCGACCTTCCGCTGGGAGCCCAGGAAGCACCGCATCCGTCTGACTGACGCAAGGACGTTTGTAATGAGCCCATATGGCAGGATTTGATTGGGTCAGATTTCGCAAGACAAGTGTGCCCGGGATCCAAAGCACACTGGAGCTCTCTGGAGCCAGTTGGGGGGAATCTAAGTGACATCTGCCAGGCTGGGACGTGACGCAGCAGGGAAGTCTGGCACACAGAGACCCAGCCAGGGGCTGTCTTGATGCTACTCATCAGAGAGGGGCTTCCTCTGCTACTCCCTGCGGTCTTGGGGACTTCAGAGAATCAAAGCATTTCAGAGCCAAGGAGGACTCTGGGGGTCCTCTGGTCGGCCCCTCGTTTTATAGATGAGAACACTGAAGCCAGAGAGGTTGAGCGACTTACACTCCAGGCTGGCTCTGAGCCTCTTATAAGCACATCTAAAGGGAAGAAAGGGAGAGAGGAGAGTGGGGTTGGGGGGCAGAAGAGTGACTAGGAAACACTGTCTTATAACACGCTCCTACCCTGAGCAAAGGCGACTTGTCGAAAGGCAGTAAGAGAACCCAGTGTTCATCTTTCAGCGAGAGGCTCAGCTCTGGGAGGAGAGTGTCCGCCGCCTAGATCCAGGATGCCATTGGCTGTAGATGGGACCACACATCCTTCTACTTAAGGCTGTTCCATCCTTAGCCAGGAGGTAGGAGCTGGGATCTGGAACAAAATAGCCAAGGTTTGTCTGAGTCCTCACACTTGGATTACCTCCCATATCTCTTGTCTCTCCTTCCTTCTACTAGGAGAATCCTGAGTTTTAGCTGGCACGTGACTGCCTGGAATAAAGACTGCGTTTCCCAGCTCCTTGTCGCCGGGCTGCCTCTGTGACTAAGGTCTCATCAATGGCACGTAAGCAGAGGGATCAGGTGCAGTCTCGGAAAGTCAACTGAAAGCAGTGGTTCTCCAGCTGGAGAGACTGTGCCCCCAGGGGACATTTGGCAATGTCTGGTGACACTTGTGTTTGTCCCACCTGAGAAGGAGGAAGTTAACACCGGCATCTCACGGGTAGAGGCCAACGATGCCGCTAAACATCCCACAATGCACAGGATAGCCCCTCCAATAATGAAATATCTGACCCAAAATGCCAGTAGTACCAAGACTGAGAAACCCCATCTCAAAGGGACAGGTCAGGCTCATCTCATTCCTTCCCCGGTACCCCTGACTGAACTGTCATGTGAAGGCCAGAGTCTGAACTGCCACCTTTGACCATGAGGTGGAAGTCACATGTTGAGGATGATAAAGCAACAAGAGAAAAGTCATCTGGATTCCTGGTGATCCCCAAACTGCCATCCCAGCTGTGGACAGCTCTCTTTATTACCTACAACCAAATCAAGTTCTAGTTCAATTAAGTCTCTGTTGCTTTGCTTTTCTGTCACTTACAGCTGAACTTAATATACTTTTCCCTCTTGCTCTTTTTTCCATTCGTGTCAACTGCAGTGAGCCTCTGCTCACCTAGCCCTTGTTCCTTGTCTCTCCTCCATTTGGACTCCTCAGGTTTTGCCCCCAGATTTATGTGACAGCTATCTTCATTCATTCGCAGTTTGATCTACTTCGAATTCTGACACCTGCTCCAAGATTCATCTTATTGCAACTCTGAGACTATCAGGTCCTGCTCCTTCCAGATTCCCAGAATCAGGCTCTAACCAGTACGATGCGTCAGCCATATCATTTGGGTTCTAAACATTTCTTTGTAACCCTGTTTTCAACATGGAGCCACATTCTCCCAGACTAGGCGCTATCTGTAATGACCAGTGTAGTATGTGTGTCAGCCCAGCTGAATGGAGGCTTGACCAATGGGAATGGACCCTGGCCCTTACTCCACACAGGCACTACCAGTGGGGTATCAGCCCTGGGCATATTGCACCGGAAGAATTCATCCATCATCCAAGCATCCATTTGTTGAACACCTACATGAGTCATGTTCAAGGCGCTAGCACGGAATCTGCCATGACAATACCCCGGAGGTCTTTGTATTTATCATTATTGTTTACCACAGGCTTAAAAATGACAAACCCTTAGCAACCAAGTAGGATTACCCAGAAAAACAGAGGGGAAGAGCTGCCCTTCTTTTTATATCATTTGTGCCTCCTCTTTGCTAGTGTTGAAGAACTTGGTATGTATTAGCCCTTTCCTTTCTGGGAATTTCAAGTCTGCTACTGGAGAGCTGAGAAAAAAAGTCATGATGACTCCACAACTATACAAATGAATCCACAGTTTTATAATCACAGTGTCAGGGATCCAAGAGTAAATCATTTGTATTCAAGAGCAAATATTCCAGAACAAAGAGGGGAACTCAGCCAGCATATTTGCTACTACTTGAGACTGTCTACTTTAGACATCTTGAGAATATAATAAAATGCATAGAATGAATCATTTCTAGGGGAAAGTGTGCAAGGACCAAAGAATAGTAAAACAAGGAACATCCCAGTGGACCTCCGTGTCCTTCAGATGAACTGGGAGATATAATGAATCTAGTCCCAAATTTCTGAGTCGACTGCAAATCTGATGTGAGGGTGGAAACTTCCAGCTCAGTCAAAGTAATTTAGTGTGAGAAGAAGAAAGGTGAATCATTTCAACTGTCTTCCTTTTCAGAGTCTTTGTTGATTGAAGTAGAGGAGCAAGAATATAGCTGTCATGTTAAAAAGTGGCAGGAACTAATGTTATAGATGCCGGGGAGACCAACTTCCAAGATAGACCCCCAATATTCCTACCTCCTGGTATTCACACTACTGTGTCGTCTCCTACCACACTGTATTAGAGTTGGTCTGTGTGACCAATAGAATACAATAGAAGTGACGGTCAGGATTGACCTGAGGCCAGGTCATAAAAGACATGTGGTTTCTGCCTTGCTCTCTCTCTCCCTTGGATTACTCCCTCTGGGGGATGCAGCCTGTGTAGAGGTCAAGGATCTGAGGCCTGCTGCCACCAGCCATGGGAGTGGGTCATCTTGGAAGCAGATCCTCCAGCCCCAGTCAAACCTTCAGATAATCACAACCCTAAACAACCTCACAAGAGACCCTGAGTGTGAACCACTCAGCATATGCTCCCTGACCCACAGAAACTGTGAGGTAATAAAATTCTTATTGTTTTATGCTGCTAAGGGCTGGGGTGATATGTTAATGCAGCAAAAGACAACTATTATATCCCTGTCATGTCAGTGCATGTTAGAAACTCAGTTAATTCCCATGACAATCTTGTAAAACAGAAATTATTTTCTCCATTTTTGAGGTGTGAAAATTCAGAGAGGTAATTTCCCAGGGTCATAAACTGCCTCAAAGCCCGCTAAACCATGCTGCCTCACTCAGTCACACTTCTCAGAATTTCTCCCTCCCCCTCTCACTGACCTCCAGAGATGAGCCAGGCTGTCCTACCAAGCGAGGTCTCAGGTTTAATGATGAGATTATACCATCACAGGGTGGGGGTGGGTGAGGATTTGAAAACTACCCCTGCCTACAAAAATTTATTCTTACACACCCTGTGAAGCAATTTTGAGAACTTGGTGGAGACAAGGTGAAGTAAATGGCATTTTAAAGCAATGAAAATTGGGCTCCTGAGTGCCTCAATCAGTTAAGTGTTTGACTCTTGGTTTCGGCTCAAGTCATGATCTCAGGGTCATGATCTTAGGGTCATGAACTCAAGCCCCACGTTGGGCTCCACTCTCAGCAGGGAGTCTGCTTCAGATTCTCTCTCTCCTTCAGCCCTCTCCACCTCCCCCCCACCACGTGTGTGCACTCTCTTTCTCTAAAATCAATCAATCTTTACAACAATGACAAGTAAATGAAATAACTAAAAAATGGACAATGTTTCTAATTAGAATCAGAAATCTGGTGGACAAATAACAAGACCTCCACTGAGACAAAGGGTTGTTGGTGTCATTAGTGGGTCTATGACAGACACACCATGGGGAAACGGCTGAGGCCCTAAAAGCTTGGACACCTCTGGCTGGAGGGATTTCCTTCTCAACTCATCTTGAGGGCCCAGGTGCTGTCCTGAAGGACCTGAGGTCCTAAGCCCTGTCCCTCCACCTAACTCAGGAGAAAGGCAGCCTGGAGGGATTTTTCTGCCTGTTCGAGAAGGGACCCGACCTAGGTTCTGCAGGACATCATTAGCAATGTATCTTTTCTTCCTCAATTCCCCACACTGTGGGAAGTAAAAGGGCATAATTTCCTTTGCGCTAATGTTTTGGGCCAATAAATCAGATTGATTCTGAGTTTTGTTTTGTTTCGTTTTTAAGATTTTATTTTTAAGTAATCTCTATACCCCACATGGAGCCCAAATCACAACCCCAGAATCAAGAGTCATGCTCCACCAACGGAGCCAGCCGGGCACCCCAATTCTGAGCTTTTTGATGTAGCTTTGAGATCTGCTCAAGGATTCAAATTAATGCCGAGATAAGGGAAGCCATGAAGTGGACTAACAAGAGTGTGAACGCCTAAATCCCAAGCTAGCGCTTCTCAAATTTTAATGCAAATGAATCACTTGACAGACCTTATTAAAATGCAGATTCCAGCTCAGTGCACTCCAGTTCAGCCTCTCCCTGCACCCCCAACTCCCCCACACATACCCCAAGCCATGAATTGCACCCTGTGAGCTCTATTTCCCTCCCTGAAAAAACCCGACACTCCACCCTCCCTGAAGGAAAAAAAAAAAAAAGAAAGAAAGAAAGAAAACTACAGATTCTGAATCCAGCAGGTCTGGTCTGGGGAAGGTCCCAGAGCCTGCATGTTTGTCCAGCTCACGGGCTCTGCTGATGCTCCTGGGCCACAGTCACTGCTGTAGTAGGAATGGGCAGAAAGCATTTGTTCTTAAACTTGGCTACATATGAGAATTGACAGATGCTCGGGCCCCGGCCCCAGAAACTCTGCTTTCCTTGGTCTCAGGAGCATCCTGGGCATCGGATTCTAGCATGTGGCAGGATTTCAGGACCCCTGGTCTAACAAGCCTGGCTCCAGTTGCTGGTTCCCTCCTGATTCCTTTCCAAGGAGCAGTGGCTGCAGCGCAGAATAACTGTGATTCTGGGGACAGGGCTTGACCCAGTCCTGCTGCTCTCCTCATGTTTGCCTTCCCATCCGGACAGGGGCAATGCCCCTTGCAGAGTTGTTGTAAGGATGAGGCCCGTCCGCATACACATGGAGACCTCAGAATGGGGCCTGGCATGATTTATCACTTCATTATTACTCTCAACTGCTGAAGGATTAAAATTAGTTAAACTTTAGTAGATGGTTTTCCATTGTTGTGCCCAGGAGTGGGGAAATGCCTTTGTTTGTTGAGAACTTGGAAGGAAGAGATGGGGGGAGGTTCAAGACCTGCTCCCCCAAACTGGGTCACTGAAAGCAGAATTAGGACACTGCAGGACAACTCCTACTTCCACACGGTTGTTCTGGAAGCATTTATGGAGTGCCCACTGTGTACAGGGCATTGTGCTAATGATGAGGGAACAGAAGGCAGGCCGAAGACAAAGCCTAAGCTGACACCCTGCAACCTCCCCTTACCCCCACTCTTGGGTGGGACATCTGTGACATTCTTCCAGGAAGCCCCCACCCATCTTAATGCTAATGCCTCGCTAGAGGGAAAAACAAGTATAACTTGACAATGGCAAGGTGTCCTGTGATTCTTCTAAATTTAACATATGAAAGTACTTTCTCAACCTCCCTTTTTCCTTACCTCCCCCAATCCCAAAGTATATAATCAGCCTTCCCTCACCACCCGGGGCGGCAGGTCTTTCTGCGCGCGGGTCCTGTCCTCGTGCTTTAATAAACCACCGTTTTGCACCAAAGACGCCTCAAGAGTTCTTTCTTGGTCGTTGGCTCCGGATTCCAACCCGCCGAACCTCACCAATATTCCAAAACCACATCATACGGTGCCCGAACATGGGCTTTGAGTCTTTACTTCTGGACTCTGAGCTTTGGTGCAAAATTGGGGAGTAGTTTCTCTATGCTTCCTTTACTCTCATTCCAGGGGCTCTTCAAGGAGTACGGTCTTACGGGAACACTTACATATCGATTGCTCAGGCTGCAATCCTCTAGCCCGTGGCTACTCTATGGGGAGGAGAAAGTCGGCCTTCTGGCTGGAAGTGAGTACCCTGGCCGGGATGGTAATAAGGCCCAGAAACCTGATGCCCTCTCTTTATTCCTGTCCTTACACAAAGTCATCTGTCTTGGGCACGGGACAGCCACCTAAGTGACTAGCACGGCTGCCAATCCTAAGACCCTTGTGTGAGATTTCTTCCTGATTGATCTAATGTGATCCCCTCCACATCCCCAGTCTAGCCACTTCTGCGGGACCTCCACTCGGAGCCAGCTGAACAGTACCCGATGGAATTACAACCCAACCGGGGACCGTTTCCTAGGGAAGCTGGCTGTAAGGACCATGTGTGTTGGAATGTCGCTTAGACCATGATGGATTTCTATCTTTACTAGTTTTCCATCAATGTCCTCTACTAACTATTAAATCTATAAAATTTGGTAATTTTCCCTTGCAGAACTTTTCTAGTGTTCTCCATGGGTTTAAAACTGCAGGTTCTTCAAGGATGGGAGCTTCTTCAGTCCCCAAGGATTCTCTCTTGGGATGCCTTTTAACCCACTGGAAACAAATTCGGATTGCAAAACTTAGGAAAGTACCGATCTCCTGTAACACTGTATGGCCTCAGTGGGATCCATCGTTAGGTGTCTTCTGGGGCAAATGGACCTAAGGTACCTTCATTGCGTGTACCTAGGCCTTCGTTGCTCTACACCAGCACCTCGGTGGCCTCTTGCAGAACACATTTGGCTAGTAAACTCCCCTGACATTGGATGGTAGTTATTTAAGTAGGTCTCCTCCTGGTAGGTTGCTGGAGGAAACACAGGCCACCCCAGACAAAGGGGACTCTTGACTCTCTTCTCTTTCACTGCTTCTTCTAATGGATGTGGAGGCTTCTCCCTCACTCGCTTCCCAGGTTAATGGCTATAACTGGAGCCATCTGCGGTTAGTCTACACCAGGACGGGGACTTTGAATATTCATTCCCAAGCAGCTGCTGAAACTCCCTTTGTTTCGGGAAATTCCCTGTCTTCTCTGGCCGGACATGGACTGCCTATTCCCCCTTGTTAGCGGGAAAACACGGCGTCTGCTCCTCTGCTGGAGCTGATGAGCTCAAAAACCGGAAACCCCTTCTCTGCCTTCTGGTGGCACTTTGTCTCCTCTGTCTCCCCCTCCTCCTTCCTTCTGCACCACCTGGGGTGCGGCCTGCACAACTGGCTTCTGTACCATCCTCGGTGCCTCAGGCACCATGGCTCCTCCTCCTCCTCTCACTGTCCAGGAGCAAGAAGAGCACCCCGTGGACTTAACACCAACCACTCCAGATTCCCCACCAGTGTCTCAGGTAAAAACTGACAATGGGGAGGATCCAGGCGGAACATAATTCAGTATCTAAGTTGGTCAGTTTAATTAAAATAGACATGTCTTTAAAGTTATCAGCACTAAACGTGAAACTCTTATTCTGTTGAGGTTTACTGAAGGTCAAACTTGTGTTATCTCTCTTGCGAGTTGTTAGTAAAAAGATGACTAAAATGATGGTTAATTGTCTCAGAGTTCTCGTGGGTAATTGTTAAAACAGCTTTCAAAGTCTTTGGTAACCTGAATCTTTAAAGTTTTGCTTGGGTGATAACTGGGACATCTAGGTCTTTTCCAAATGGGATACAGTGTTGAGTCAATGATTACTGGATGTAGGTGTGTGCTTTTGACTACTTACTGCAAAGAAACTAAGGATATTTAAATCGGTTGGTAAACATGTTTTGTGCTTAATTGATTCATAAATTTGCCATCTAAAGGCTTTGGTTTAACAGTTCACAGTTGGTTACTACTTAATCTTCACTGGAGACTAAGGTTTCCAAAGAATGCAGATTTCTACTAAATGTAATGAAGACTGATGGAAATAAGAGAAGCAACTCAATGTAGAAAAGTAGATTTTTGTTGAAGGTAAAAGAAAGTAATTTTGTTCTAAATAAGATGGTTGTTTGGAAAGATGGCATGGAATAAAATCTGAATGCAAAATAAGGTTGTAGACGTTTGTGAAGGGAAATCCTTGGAAAGGAATTTTAGGTGTGGTCGGGACGGACTAAGATTGAAATGAATGGATTTTTGAAGTACAGTGGTATAAGATACATAAGTTTGCTTCTGTTCAAAAAGACAAAGTTTTCTTGAATTAATTTATCTGCTCTTAAAAAGAAATGTAAACAGTTGTTTTCTTTGTCCAGAAAACCAGTTTCTATGTTTTGTCATTATCAGGTCTTTGATCACTTGGTTAAGACTTCTCAGTATTAAAGGAGCTAAGTTCTGCTAACAACTGTAGAACCCTACATATTTGCCTTTCAAATCTTATTGTCACGTTGGTGAAATAAAAATAGAGTTTTGTAATCTGTAGTCCTATTCAGGCATGTATGTGCTTTAAACTTTTCTACGGTTATAACAAACTTCCCAAGATTTAAATTGTAAGTGAAGTCTAACTCATTAGGCCTTTTTCTTTGGTGTGCTAAGTTACTTGGGAAGTACTGTTAAACAAATGATAAGCCTTAGGTTACCTTTGGGTAAATGCTGTGACTATTCTAGAGATAATGTGTGATTCCTGAAAGTTTAATGTTCTAGTATAAGGTCGTCATCACTCGATATTCTGGCTGTCGCAGTGTTATGGGTCACAGAAATAACATGATTTCCTTGCCAGCTGTATCTCTAACCACGTCCATTCTGAGTTTTTGTCATTTATAATTGTTCTTATTCTCTGGTAAAATGAGTTTCATCTTCAAGGAGATTCATATAAATTACTTTTAGACTTTATAGAATCCTAAAACTGAAATGGGTAAGAATTTCTAGAACTAACTGAAGCTGCATTCAGACTTAACAAGAATTAGTAACATGGGACTAAATGAACTAAAAGATACGGTGTTGTGACTTGTTTGAAACATTGCTTGTTCTCTAATGTTTGCTCTTCCAGATCGAGGAAACTTTCCCTTAAGACATCAGTGATACAGAGAAATAATAATAAGAAAGCTAATTAAAGCATTTAACTTTTCTCTCTACTTGAAACCTCTGAAATTAAAAAGGTCTCAGTAAGTATTCTTTCTTCCATGGCAATCATAATCATTTGCGTAAGTTCATTAAGAATCTATGCTCCTTGTAACAGGACACCATTGGAAACATTGGTTATTTTACCCAGGCTTTGACTGGAATGTCATATTTAGGAGACATGCATAGACTCAGATATGACCAAACAGCTTTAAGGAACTAAGGTTGACTTTATGAAACCTGGAGCCATAAAGCGCTTTGGAACTGTTGGCCTGACTCTTTGGTTACAGAGTTTCAGCAGCCTCACCAGGTGAGTAAAGAATGTCACTTCCTGGCAGGCGCAGGAACCTCAAGATATATGTGGGACCTTGTGAAGAGGAATCCGCCCAAATCTACAGGTATTGCAGGCACGTCTGATGCCAAGTGCTTGGCTTGGCTTCTGGCCTGGAGAGGCTACTAAAAGTTCAACCTGGAGATTCCTTTTATTTTTTATTTTTTTTAAAGATTTTATTTATTTATGTGACAGAGAGACAGCCAGCGAGAGAGGGAACACAGCAGGGGAGTGAGAGAGGAAGAAGCAGGCTCCCAGCGGAGGAGCCCGATGTGGGACTCGATCCCAGAACGATCCCAGAACGATCCCAGAACGATCCCAGAACGATCCCAGAACGCCGGGATCACGCCCTGAGCCAAAGGCAGACGCTTTAACGACTGCGCTACCCAGGCGCCCTGGAGATTCCTTTTAAATAAAGCTCCAGCAAAGCAGATTCTAAAAGATCTATGTGATCAATCCTATTCTTGCTGAGCTTATGTAAATAGTTGGGCCAAGTTTGTTAAAACTGGACTCGCTTTTCAAATAATTTCGTCCTGATTTGGCTATCTCTGGAAATGAAGGTTACTTTAGAGAGAAAAATTATGTTTAAATAACCCATCTTTTTGGATGTTAAATTCTAGACCTGATTGTCCTTAAATGTTTGCTTAAGCTAGACTACTTGAGGTAAACTTCAGAGAAATAGCTTTTTCTATTTATACACAGTGGCTCACATATAGATCATCTTCGTGCTTTTTATTCTGTGGGGCTAATAACAGACCCCATGGGCAAATAATTAATTATTTGAACAACTGAGAAATGGGATAGATTCCCCAACAATTGCATAACTTGACTATCACCCTGACCAATTCTATGTGGCTGGGTTGATGAAATTGGTCCTTAAAAGCCAGAGCATACCCCACCTCTATAGGGTTACCTATGGGCTTGTGGAGATAACGGATGACCCCACTTTCCTTGTGATTGGATTGGCTGATGACTTGGGATGCCCTTATCTCTTAACAAGTCTTCCCCATTTGCCATTATTAATTGATACTTTTAAGATACTAAGGCTAGACCTCAAAGAGGGCTTCTTAATGGTTTCATCCCGTGTAGTTACATTTACCCTAGAAGCCACCTCCATGGATGTACAATTACAAGGAGAGGCTTTAGCCAAGCATACAATAGCCCTTCGGGTAAAAGGAGCCTCAGAGCTCACTATGGGACAGTCTCTGACTGTAATGACTTCACATCGGGTCCAAGACCAGAAGCCACCAATGGATGATGGGAAGCCGACTTATTAAATACCAGGCTACACTTATAGATATGCCTGAAATTATACTTGAAACCTGTCAGACTTTAAACCTAGCTACTCTTATGCCTGGACCTGACCATTGTACTTCTACAGAGCATAACTGTTCAGAGGTTATTGATCTTGCTTATTCTAGGTGACCAGATTTAAGATGCCCTTATTGAAAATACAAATTGACGGTTGGTTTACTAATGGCAATGGTTTCATGGAAAAGGGAATAAAGAAAAAAAAAACTGGGTATGCTGTAGTGTGCACTCGTGCTTTGCAATTGGCAAAAGCCTTAAATATAGTGACTCCAAATATTCCTTTCTAGTCTTAACGTGCCCATCGAGCATTTTGAAGAAAAGGGGATTATTATCAAGCCATAACTCTTATCAAATACGGGCCTGAAATTATTGCACGTATGGCCCTCAAACTGAGTAGCCCTTGAAATCCTGACTGCAGTTCAAGGAGGCCCAGTATTATATGAATGGCTCCTGGCTAGGACCCAATGGCTATGCGACTCTAACCCGTATCCATAACTTCCCCTTTGCTGGGTAAGCCACTGTACTCTGGGTTTTGCTGGATGCACGGGTGCGTTATTAAAACCATTACCAATCCAGCCAGCCTTCCAAATTTAAAACCATGGTGGACATGTTCTGTGTCTCATTGGTATGACCACCTAGCATCTATCTTTGTTACCTCTCTGAGACTGGAGAATGTTTGGCACATGGAAACTCTTTAAGTACATGGTCAAAGCCCTAAATGACACTCAGAATAAATAGCATTTCTCTATTAAATACTAAGTAATACAAATATGTAAAGCAGCTTTACAAAACAGAATGGCATTAGATGTTTTAACTGTTGCACAAAGCTCTGTATACATTCCAGATTACCACGAAAATACTTCTGGGTTTCTACCTGACAGGAATGCTCAAATTGATGCTTTAAATGATCTCTTTCCTTTAGTGATTGCTTTAAACTCCTGGACTGGAAGAAAATTATCAAAGATCAACTATCAAAGATCTTTTATTCTGACTTTTTCTGATATTAACCTTATTTTGCTGTCATTTCCTGTGTCTCCCTGCCTCGTGTCAAGACTCCCTCACTGCCATAACTTCCAGCTAACAGACGATTTTTCTACGCAAGGACGTTCATATATGTTGACCCGCGTTGGATTCACCTGCCTCCCCTTTCATAACTCCCCTGTACGTTCCCCAACTGACCAATATTAACCCATAGGTAGGGACATCTCTACGCCCCTATTCAGCAAGAAGACATTACAAAAGATGAGACCTTCCACCTTCAACGACCTTAAAGATTTAAGGGTCAAAATTGTTCGGGGGGGGGGGGGGAGGAATGATGAGGGACCAGAAGGGTAGCTGAAGACAAAGCATAAGCTGACACCCTGCAACCTCCCCCCACTCCACCCCCCACTCCTGGGTGGGACATGTGTGACATTCTTCCAGGAAGCCCCCAGCCATCTTAATGCTAATGCCTTGCTAGAGGAAAAACAACCTTGACAATGGCAAGGCCTCTCTGTCCTGTGAGTTTTCTTTAACACATGAAAGTACTTTCTAAACCTCCCTTTTTCCTTACCTCCCCCAACCTCCTAGTATATAATCAGCCACCCCTCACAACCCGGGGCAGTGGGTCTTTCTGCCCACGAGTCCTGTCCCTGTGCTTTAATAAACCACCATTTTGCATCAGAGACGCCTCAAGAATTCTTTCTTGGTCCTCGGCCCTGGACTCCACCCCACCAAACCTCACCTATATAACAAAACCACATCACCCCCAACCCTGGAGTCCCCCCACCCTCCACCCCAGACAGAAGAATGTATAGGAATGTTCTTGAAGTGATGTGGGCTGACAGTTTGAAGCCCTACAGCCTCACATTTGAAGCACTTCAGAGTCTTTTCCCCACTGACTCAGAAGTCTCTCCTGCCAGGTCAAGCCCATTTCCTGCACCCATCCATGCTCTCCTGTCTGACTTCGGTCAAGATTGCACGGTACATGGGAGACAGGATGCCATGTGTTGTCTTCACCAGTGTCTCTCGTCCCCAGAGACCAGTGCAGTGCCCAGCCCAAGACTGATCAGGCTTGGCCTTTATCCCACCATCTTGCCAGCAGATGGTGACTGCCCCCTACAGGATGGTCCTACATCCTTCCAGAGCTCTGCTGGGAAGCCTGTTTGGCCGCCCAGTCAACCCAGCCACAAGGCCCAGAACTGATGCGGCCTCCCCGCAGATACAATATACCTGCTGCTACCCCAGTTTCCCTTTGTGACGGGACCCTTGTCTCTGCACACCAGCCTACTAGTCTGAGACTTTGAACCAGCTCTTCCCGAGCCCTCCCTTTTGGGGACTGGATCATGTTCCGTTTCTCCTCAGCTGTGATTCTTGTCCTCTCGAGAGCAGGCTGATGGCACAGAACCACAGACCTGACCGCAGGCTTCTCCGCTAGCACCTTCTGCACTAGCACCGCAGCCAAGGCCGGGTTAGCCAGACCCTTCTTCACACCATGCCCTGGATTGCTCAGCCTCCGTCGTTTTCCTAGCGCGCCCCGTCTGTCCTGCCTTCTCCCTCACATTCCCCAGGCCCTTTCCTCATGCCCGCCAGTAGCCTTGCACAGGTCGGCCCCAGGTTAGAGTGTTTTCAAATGCAGCCTTCCTCCTTCATTCCCCTTCTCCGACTGTAAGCTCTCTCCCCCCTGAAGTCCCAGACTGCCTGCACGCACTCGGAGAACTCCTGACCTTGCATCACAGTGTTCGTGTGCCTGTGATAGTTTCCGTTAGGCTGTAAACCAGGCTCAAACGTGTTTTCTTTGTATCTCAGGTAGGCCCTCAGTCACTGCTTGCTGAAGAGGTGAAGCGGCCGAGAAAAAGACCAAGCACAAATGAAATGAAGTTCGATGGTCTCCCTGACACTTGGGCCCCACCCCACTCAGCCTGCATGCCACCCCCTAAGTTAATCATTCTAAAGCACTGTCATCCAAAGCACATGCGGAAGATACTAGAAGCTCCCCATTGCCCGCAGCATTAAATCCACATTCCTCATCCTGAATCAAGTCTTCCCTGGGCGGCTTTGCCACATGTGGCTTCAATCCCACCTGTCCCGCCTCGTCTCCTGACTCAACTCCTCACTCCCAACAGTACTTCTGTAAGGGCCAATTTGTCCCTCTTTTCTATCTTAATGTCTAGCTTTCTTCATCCTGGAAAATTTCATTTCCTTTCCTCCTTTCCGTCTTGCCGTCTATGTAGTTTGGTTATTGGTCTGGCTAATAACTCGGTGCTAAGATTTTTTAGGATGAGAAGGGCCATCATTTAAATGTTGAGAGATTTTTGTCTGACAAAAAAATCCTTGTTTTGGAAAACCGTGCAGTGGCACACGTGAAAACAAGAATCCACCCAAGGTTCTTGGGACAGAACCGTGAGGAAATCATGAAGCTGAAGGTAAATGTTTGCAGTTTTCAGTCTGAGAGGCCGGGTGTTCTGTTTGGTAACATAAATGATGTCTACAGTCCAGTGGGAGCTGGGTAGGGAGATGGATAATGGGTCTTGGGTTGCAACAAATTTAGCTGATGTTGTATCTGAACTTTGGTTTGTTCCTGCAGGGTGCGGGATGTCTTCATTGGGAGTTACTTGCTAATAACAGCAAACAGTTGTTACATACTTACGATATGCAAGGCCTGAGATAAAACCTTGCAAGGATTAACTCCTATAATCCTCACAACTTTGGGATTTTTCAGATGAGGAAAAGAAGGCTCCGCGAAGTTGAGCATGTCTTGCAAGGAAGAATCCCAGCCAAGATATGCACACCAGGAGTCTGACTCCACAGTCTGTGCTCCACATCTCAGCATCTTTATTTTGTAAAAAATCTCAAGCTTTTAAAACTTCTTTTTGGGGTATGCTTATAATGAATATAGTCATACATACTTATTACTTGGGAGTGCAAACTCAAAAACCTACTGGTTGGGAGTGCCCATCACACTTCGCCATTGGCTTTCATATGCTGTATTGCATTACTTGCTTATTGCTTCATTTTCATTGGTCGTATTTCTCCCAAGGAATTTGAAGTCTCTTTGGATTGTGATTTAAACTTTCACTGTGTCTCCCACAGTAGGCTCACGTATATCCTTCTTAAATACGCATTGAGTTGAATTAAACCGATACTCCAACCTTCTCCCTCTGAGGCAAAGCAAAGCTAGTGAAAATACATAACAGCACATCGATTTCTAGACTTTCTCGGGCAGGCTGGAGCTGCTACCAAGCACTGCAAATACAACAACATAGTAACTTAAAAGTAATTCTTCTGTACAAACATGAAAAGTGTTACTGCAGACTCCCAGAGGTGTATAGTGGATTTGAACTTTAAAACCCCAAAATGAAGTTGTATTTAATTAGGGTTTTGCTGTCCAGGAAACTCAAACTGCCCCTGGGCAATCAGCCGGCTTGGCGGTGGTTATAGTGCGTGCTTTGGCTCCCTCTGCCGGCAGGAAACTTTTTTTTTTTTTTGGAGAAATTCTTAGTCCAGGTTGTATAATGGCCTCTGTTTACTGCATGTACTGCCTGAGATTAGTCTCAGGGTTAGAAAAGGTTTAGGAAAATTTACTCTTTCTCCTCCAATGACAACTAAATACATATTTTAATTCCTTTTACACGCTAATATTGCTGCCTCTGAAGCTAGGTTCACTATAAACCGCTTACTAATTGTCGCAGAACACACACAGAGCTTGTTCCGCTGTCCCAGTCTTCTAAAAGTAGAACCTTGTGTGTTGGCAGGGTTTGTCACACAAGCCTCGTTTTTCCCATATTGTCTGTTAACCCTGTATCTTGGTAATGTTTTCCATGACAGGACAAGGGCGTTTTGGTCTCAACTAGTGAGAGGAATCAAATATCCAGAATTCTTAGTTTAATTCATCAAGTGGAATTAGGAACACCCACATCTTTCCCTAGCACGTTGTGTCTTTCCCCATACCCTCCTTCCCAGAACTTTTATATAAATTGTCACTTAGTTGCGTCAATGACTGACCATTGGAGAGTTGGCTCCAACACTCCCACGCAGAATTCCTCTGTATGGTGTTCCCACCGGGTACTGAGGCCTCTCTTCTCCTGTTCCGTCATGTTCGCCTCCAAGGACCAGTGAAGACTGAAATGCTGCCAGTGGCTGGTAGAGCTCAACTGCAGAGTTCAATAAAGATTTGTTTATATAAAAATGATTAAAAGTCAGGGCGCCTGGGTGGCTCAGTCGTTAAGCGTCTGCCTTCGGCTCAGGGCATGATCCCGGCGTTATGGGATCGAGCCCCACATCAGGCTCCTCTGCTGGGAGCCTGCTTCTTCCTCTGCCACTCCCCCTGCTTGTGTTCCCTCTCTCGCTGGCTGTCTCTCTCTAATAAATAAATAAAATCTTTAAAAAAATGATTAAAAGTCATACTCTATTTTGTGGGCTAGTTTTGCATATGTGAGAATTCCTTGATGTATGCCAAGATGTGTTTTATTTCATAAATCTTAAGGGGGGCATAGCAATACTATACATGAAATGTTCGTTGTCAAGGAATGTTACTTATATTACAGTGGAATGAACCAGGCCTGGCAGCTATCAGGGTTCTGCCACTTACTGTTTGGAGAGGCAATCTACCATGGGTCCCCTTGCACACTCCTACCACATACGCTAAGAATTCAAGGCCCTGCTCACTTAGGCCATTTCTCAGCGTTGTGCTTGCAGTGAGCAAACTTGAGGGATGAGGGTGTCTCCCCATGGGACAAAGAGAAGGCTTGCTTACTGCTTGCTCTATAATGGCGGGTTCCCCAAGTTTAACATTCCTCTCCTGTAACGCAACCCGTTTTGTGTGCAAGTATCCATCTGGGCCCATCTGCTTCATTCCTGTGAGAATGGGGTCCGGAAAACCAACACAAACATGCTGCTGCTTTTGCTGTAACAGTCATTTCTGACCCAGTATTCTCTCACGTGCTCGGTCAGTATCCGTGAAACTGACAAGCTGACCTGTTACCCTGCAAGGAGGGTAAAATCTCAGATTCTTCACAGTTCTTGGTACTTACTAGCTGGGTGTCCCTACACAATTAATTTAACCTTTCTTAGCTGCAGTGTCCCGTCTTTATAAAAGGGACTATAGTACCTGCCTCATGGCACTGTTGTGGGGTTAGATTGAGAATGGGAAGGTCCTTACCACACTAGATTCTTCCTGGGAGCTCCCTTTCACTCTTCAGAACACTGACGGAGACCACCTTGCTTTGAAGCCTGATGATGCCAGGCAGGGACGAACGACGTGGAACACGGTGTGGGCTGTGGCTGAGCGTGGTTTGGTGCAGAAGTGGGCTCTGGACCCACCTCGAAAGCGCGCACAGCGGCAGCGCCGCAATTTCTACGTGGGCGGGGTCGGAGAGCCGCAAACTGATTGGAACGGGAAGCCAGGGATTTTGTCTGCTGCTGTTGCATAGCAACTACGCGGTATTTACTTAGATTGTTTATTTCAAGTGGCTTCGGGGCAGTGCTGAGGGGGGACTACCCGGCCACTGAAGACCCCACCCCCCACCTCATCACCCACCTGATTCCTGGCGAAGGCGCCATTCTGAGGAGCCTCGGGCTCGGCCACCGCTCGCCAGCGCCGAGAAACCTCGCGGCCGCGCTCGGGCGCGCGCCCTGCAGCCGCACGCACTCGCACACGCATGCTCCCTGCGCTCCCACGCGCGCAGCCACCCTCGCGGCTGCCGCCCACGTAGCCGCGTGCTCTCGGCGCGCGGGCTGGGGGCGGCTGCGCGGCGCCCGCGGAGGCAGGTCCCAGCACTTGGATGAGCTCTCAGAGGATGCTGTGGCGCGGGGCGTGTCGCCCCCCTCAGTCCACCAGAGCCCGGATACCTCAGAAATTCGGCTCTGGGTCTGTGGGGAGCGAAATGCAACCCAAACCCCGTTTTACTGAACCCTGCGCAAATAAAACACGCACAAGCACGCACACAGACGCCGCCGCGGCCCGCCAGGGAAGAGTCCGGGACCCGGGAGGGGCCGCCGTTCGAGATCGGCCGCTAAAAGGTGCGACGTAAGTGCCCGGCGTTACCGGCCCGGCTTAACGGCGCAACGGCCGGCCTGGTTCCGCCTCGCCGGCGCCGGCGCCGGGGCCCGGGCCGGGCGGGACCGGCCGCCGGAGAGACCCGGTAGGCGGGGGCGCTCGGGGCAGGAAGGGACCGGGGAGGAAAGAGCGCGGGTGTGATTTCTCCTGCGCGGCCGCGCCCTGGGCAGGCCGGAGACGGGACTGTGGCAGCCCTCAGACCAACCGACCGACCGACCGGGGCCGGCGGATTCGCCGGGCTCGTCGACCTTGTGAGAGGCGGCTGCCGGCGAAGCACGGGCGCCTGCGGCTCGCTTTCGGTGGCTGCTGCCCAGGCTAGCAATGCCCTGGCCTCGGCGACACAGACGGGAGGCTGCGGGGACGGATAAGGGGGCGGTGGGAAGGGCGCGGGGCCGTCGCCTCTGGCTTAACACAGCAGATGCGCGAAGACTCCAACAGGTGGCTCCGTGGCGCAATGGATAGCGCATTGGACTTCTAGAGGCTGAAGACATTCAAAGGTTCCGGGTTCGAGTCCCGGCGGAGTCGCAGTTTTTCCCTCCCCATAATATATTTTCTGACCCCGTCATTTCTCTCCTCCCTCTTTTTTTCTTAGACGGTTGGACTTGCCTCTCCTTCTCTGCCCTTTTTCCTTCTGCATGCGGCTTCTGCGGCCGTTCCACCTCTAACAGCTCGCGCGGGTGCCCCCGCCCCCGCCCCGCTCCCTCAGCTCGGTGGCTCAGGGTCTGGGCCCAGCTCACAGCGGAGCCTGATCCAGGAACCGCGGGCAGCGGCTCCGGGCGGCGGCCAAGCGGGCCCTCGCTGTTTCGGCCCAAAGGTGGTCAGGGTGTTGGGTGTTCCGAGGAGCTGCCCCCACGCTCCAGGGCTGACACTCCCTTGCCCGGATCGCGACCGTGACAACTAGGGAGGGCGAGGGAAGGATGAGAAAACACGCCTACACCCTGACCTGCGCTGTGCTGGGTAACTGCCGTTCCAGCCCAGAAGGCTTCAAAATTGTCACGTAAGGGAATCCCCACTGGGATCCTGTAAGAAATGCAGA
This sequence comes from Ursus americanus, assembly GCF_024610735.1. Taxonomy (NCBI): domain Eukaryota; kingdom Metazoa; phylum Chordata; class Mammalia; order Carnivora; family Ursidae; genus Ursus; species Ursus americanus. Next base: position 45,157,933 of record NC_142138.1, read on the forward strand.
TTTCCCGGCCTCAGCGCGGAACTCGGATTCAGTCGATCGGGGATGGGGCCCAGGAATTTGCATTTCTGATAAGACTGCCTGCCGTTCTCTCCCATGATTCCAGGGCGAAGAGGTCCGAGGTCCATCCTGCCCGTCAGCATTTCCAGGCAGGGGTTGCTAACTTCTCTTCCCCTGACAACTCATGGGTTTGCATGAGATTCGGGTTCCACCTCACTAAATGCGAACCAATGAGTCAATGAATGGAATTTTCAAAATTCATTGTAACAAACTTGCTGCAAAAAATCCAAAACCCAAAATTGTCAACAAAGGTACAGAGAAAAATAAGCGTCGTTGTTGTTCCTATATCTTAACCTTGCAATTGTCTCTATATTAGTGAAAATGGTTTCTTGGAAATATTTTCAGATTTATCTTATGTTCATGTCATTTTTACATATATTGCCTCTATGTTTGTTGATGTTGATATAGGTAATACACAATTGGTAATATGCTATACTTACTCTTTCACTTATTGATAAAGTGAAATGGAGCTGCCTTGTTCCAGTGTACATATATGTACTGTAATGATTTCAGTCCCCAATAGTTGAACACTTAGGCATATTTTCCTGTTACAGTGCTTCAGTGAACATGCTTGTTCTTACGTTATTGTACACAAGTGCAAGTATATCTATAGGATAGATTCCTAGGAAGTTGGATTGCTGGGTCAAAGGTTTGTGCATTCTTTGATGGATATTGCCACATTGCTGTCACAGAGATTATACCTGATTTACTCTCACCAGCAGTGTATGAGACTGCCCATTTCCTCACAGCCCATGTGTTATCAAATAGGGGGAAAATGGTTTCTAGTTGCAGTGTCAATTTATGTCTTTTATTATGAGGGAAAGATGAGCATTTTTTCATATGTAGACTAACTTGTATTTCTTTTCTGTGATTTATGTTCTTGAGTTATTCATTTTTCTATTGCATAATTGGTCATTATCTTATTGGTTTGTAGGAGTTCTTTACGTATGATGGAAACCAGTCCTTTGTTTATGATATGTGATAAAATTATTCTTTCTCAATGTATTTGCCTTTTGATTTCATATATATTTTATTTTATTGCCTTACAGAAATTCATATATTAGGATTTATCAATCTTTTCCTTTATGGCTTCTAGGTTTGGGGTTATACAGCACTAAGATTATTAAATAATTTTATTGTTTTATTGTAGTGCTTTATATGGTTTATTTTTGTACTTAAATCTTTATTTCATCCAGAATATACTTTTGTATAAGGGGTGAAGTGGGAATTTGGTCCCAGAATCACTGGTAATGAACACCCTTCTCTTCTCTACTCATTTATTTGAAATGCCATTTTTATCATTTTCTAAATTTCCATTTGGGTTTCTGGATTCTCTGTTCTGTTCCATTGATCTGTCTTAATTATGATTCACCAAAACTGTGCTGTTTTTATATCTAGTGGGGCCAATCCTTTCTCATAACTTCTTTTGGAAGATTTTTTCATCTATTCTTGAATTGTTTTTCTCACATAATGTTAACAACTAGCATTTATTTAGCATTTTATATACCAGGTACTGTTTTAAGCGCTTTTTGCATTTTAAGGCATTTAATCCTCCTGACGACCCTACCAGGTTGGTATTATCCCCTTTCATGGAAGGGGCATCTAGACATAGAGGTTAAGTAAATTGTCCAGGCATACACAGCTAATAAGCAGCATGCCAGAATGCCTGGGTCTTTGAGTAAAGCCATGATTCTATATTGTCTTTTCACATGAGCTTTAGTTACAGCTAATCTGGTTCTCATTTTAGGAGATATTTTTGTGTTGGAGTCATGTTATTAATATAGGGAGAATTGAACTAACTATGTTGACTCTTCCTATTTAAGAGCAGCAGCGGGGGGGGGGTGGAGAAAGAACACATATGCTTTTCCATTTATTCAGTCCTTCTGTTCCTTTCAAAAGTATGTTAAAAGTTTTCTCTTCTGGGTGGGGCAGTCGTTAAGTGTCTGCCTTCGGCTCAGGTGATCCCCGCGTGATGGGATCGAGCCCCACATCAGGCTCCTCCGCTGTGAGCCTGCTTCTTCCTCTCCCACCCCCCCTGCTTATGTTCCCTCTCTTGCTGGCTGTCTCTAATCTTAAAAAAAAAAAATTTTTTTTTCTCTGTATATGTATCTTGACTTGTTAACTTTATTCCTAGATAGTTTTTTTTTTGTGGAGATCTTTTCTTCCATTATATTTTCTAAGTGATTTTGATATTTTAAAAAATAAATTTATATCCAGCCATCTTAATTGAACTATTTTACTATTTAAAGTGATTTTTCAGTTCCAAACCATGGGATACCACTTCACATCCACAAGGATGGCTATAATAAGACAGACAGACAGGGGTGCCTCGGTGGCTCAGTGGGTTAAGTGTCTGCCTTTGGCTCAGGTCCTGATCTCCCACCCCGTAATGCACACTCTCTCATATAAATAAATACAATCTTAAAAAAAAAAGAGATAGACAATAACAAGTGTTGGCAAGGATGTGGAGAAGTTAGAACCCTCATACACTGCCAGTGGGGAGGTAAAATTGTAGTCTCTTTGGAAAATAGTTTGGCAATTAGTCAAAAATTTATACAGAATTACTATATAACCCAGCGATTTTACACCTAGGTATATACCCAAGAGAAGTGAAAACATATGTTAACACAAAAATCTGTACATGATTGTTCATAGTAGCATTATTAATAAAAAGTAAAAACAACCTAAATGTCCACCAACTGATGAGTGGATAAGCAAAATGTGGTATATCCATACAATGGAATATTATTATTCAGCAATAAAAAGGAATGAAATACTGATTCTGGTTGCAACATGGATAAACTTTGAAAACATTATGCCAAGTAAAAGAAGTCAGTCGTAAAAGACCACATATTGTATGATTCCATTTATATAAAATATCCTAAACAGGCAAATCTATTGAGACAGAAATTAGTTGTTGCTAAGTGCTGGGGCTAAGGGGAATGTGAAGTGACTGGGTATTTAATTTGGGGGGAGTGACAGAAACGTTCTGGAATAAGTGGTGATAATTGCACAACTCTGCATATACAAAAACCCACTGTACTAAACATTTTTAAAGGGATGAATTTTATGGTATGTGAATTACATCTCAATTTTTTAAAAGGAAAAGTTTTTTCAGTTAACTATGTTGTGTTTCCTGGAAATCTATCACTCACAAATAATTATAATTTTAGCTTTTTTCTAATTCTTATGCCTCAATGCTTCTCTTATAAAGCATCTGCTAGTATCTCCAGAAAACGTTAATTTTTGTGATAATGGTGACAGACTGAGTTGTCCTGTTTCTGACCATTATAGGAATGCTTCTCCACTAAGCATGATGCTGGCTTTGGGGTTGGTGCACACGCATGCATGCATAGACACACACATTTTATCACATTAAGAAACTATCCCTAGTTGTCAGTAACCTAAGGATGTTTTTTCCCCCTTTGATCTGTTCATATTATGCAATATATGAACAGATTTTCTAACATTTAACCCTTGCATTTCTTAAGTGAATCCTACTTGGTTGTGATGTATATTTATTTTAGTATTCTAATACTTTGCATTTTTGTATATTTAGAAAAATTGACATTTATTTATCTACCATAAATGCAGCATTATTTAGGATGGCCCCAAACTGGAAGTAACCTAGATGTCTATCAATAATGAACTGTTCGAAAATAAACAGAAACAGACTCAAATACACAGAGAACAAACTGGTGGTTTCTGGGGGTGGGAGGATGGGCAAAATAGGTAAGGGAGATTAAGAGGTACAAACTTCAGGGATGCCTGGGTGGCTCAGTCATTTAAGCATCTGCCTTTGGCTTGGGTCAGGCTCCCTCCTTAGTGGGGAGTCTGCCTCTCCCCATGCTTGTGTGCTCTCTCTGTCAAATAAATAAAATCTTAAAAAAGTACAAACTTAAGTTTTAAAATAAGTCACAGGGATGAGAAGTACAGCATCAGGCATATAGTCAATATTGTAATAACTTTGGTGACAGATAGTGACTACACTTATCACGGTGAGCATTGTGTAACGTATAGAATTGTCAATCGCTGTTGTACACCTGAAACTAATAAATGCCAACTACACTTCAGTTAAAAAATTAAAAAAATAATAAACTATTTGAAGAAAGTATAGTAGAGCCATATAATTGAATACAATACAGACCTTTAAAAAATGAGGAAGACGTATGTATACTGCTATGGAAAAATATCCAAGATTATATGAAAAAAGCGGATATAAAAATGAACATGTTTAGTATCATTCTACTTGTGTTAAATAATGCTAATAATAGTAATAACATGTGCATTACTATGATTGTGCATAGCAACTTTCTGGAAGCATATACAGTTAACAGTGCTGGGAGAAGGAGCAGTGATATGAAGGGAGGGAAGGCATTTTTTACTTTATATTTCATTGTAATGTCTGAATTTTTTCATAATAAGCCTATCTTATCCTTGTAATAAAAAAGTCAAGTTTAAAAAAAAATGAAAACAAAACCCAATATTAATGATGAAGTTCAAACATTGTTGCTAGATCACTTTCACATGGGCAGCTCTGATACTGCTTATCCACTGAGGATTTTCTGAATTGCGTTCAACATTTATTGACTCCTTACATTTTACTATATGCTGGGTCTCAGCCATAAGTATACCTTTTAACTCCCCCCCACCCTTAACGTGCAGAAATGTAAACAAAATCTCTCTTTATAGTGATTCCAGCAGGCAGCATGTCCTGAAGGTCTTGTACAACATGTTAATGTCTGTGGACTTTACTCAAACGGCAATAGGAAACCATCAATTGTTTTTAGGTGGAAGCAGTGTGCTTAGATGTGTTCCTTCTGTCCCCGTTCTGGCTGTAGTGTGGATGCCTGACTGGAAGAGTGCGGGACTGGAAGCTGGGAGACCCGTTCAGGGCAGTTGGAGTTGTCTCGGTAAGAAAATGATGGAGGCTGGAACTAGAGAGGTGGTGCATGGAGAAACCCAGAGCACATGCATTTGAAGGATAGGCAAAGAATGAGTTTTTTGGAGTCTAAGAAACGGCAGCCAGAGAGGTAGGAAGAAAACTAGGAAAGTATTCTCTCCAAAACCTGACGAAGCAAGTTGCCTCTAGAAGAGAGTCAAGAGGAAAAGGGAAACATCTAACATTTTTCTAAACGCCGACAAGTTTATTTAGCCCTTGCCATTTAATTATTCCCCAAGTCCTAATAAGGAATAATTATCCCCATTTTACAGATGAGAACATTTAAGATGCAAAGATGTTATGGGAGTAAGGTGAGAAGATAAGCCTACGAATGATGGGAAAATGTCTGCTCTTCTTCAGCAGGTAGGAAGAGTGCAAGGATAAAAGCATGAAAGTGAAGGAAAAATTGAAGGTGTTCCGTTTTGAAGACCTGTTTCCTTTGTGCTCTTTTACAGCTCCGCCTCACATACCCAGGATTCCAGGAAGGTACTGACAAAGAGGGAGTTGCCCCAGGGCGTGGAGACACTCCCATCTTATTGCTGCCTGTGGTCGGAACAGACTCTAGGACCAGAGGCCAGCGGTGGTTGCATTCCAGCTTCCTCCTGATTTGAGGCTTTCTACATCCATCAGCATTTAAAAAATATTTTATAATTTCATTCATCCTCAGTTGGATATGTATTTTTGAGTACGAGCTTTGTTCAAAGAACCACACTGGAAAGAAATACAAAGGTGAGTGAGATCGAGTGCATTTTCTTAGAGTTCACCCTCGTGTGGGGCAGGGAGCCACGGATGGATAATCTCATTATTTAGGATTGGCTTTGGTGTGAGTGGCAGGAAACTCAAAATAACAATGGATTCGGCAAGATGGAGGTTTCTTCCTCATGTGAAAGTTCAGGCAGTGGCAACTACCTGATCATGAGAGATCCAAGCTCTTTTTTATTCTTTCACCTTAAAACGCAGTTTTCCTGATGTTCTAAAAGCTCCTCCCCTGCCATCAGGTCAACATACTAGTTAGTGGGGAGAAGAAAGAGAACCCCACTTCAAGCTCACCCTTCTCTGAGGGACACTTCCCAGAAGTTGCACATACTGCTTTCATTCACATCCCATGGAAAGGTGAGAACCATAGCTTTTTTCCAGGTAGCCACATTCCCAGCTAAAAAGCATGTGTTCTGTAACTGGTAAAGGAAGGGAAAAAGTTCAGCAGTTTTTGCTGGTGATGTGGAAACAGGTATGCAGACAGCCACAGTGCAAGGTTAAAATAAGAGCGTGAGTTCTACTTACTAGCTCTGTGACCTTAGGTTACTTGACCTCTCTGTGCCTCCATTTCTTCACTTATAAAATGAGGGTAATCGTAGCACCTACTACATAGGTATAGGTTTACCTAAGGTTACCTACATTGTTCTGTACATATATAATGTTTCATACTTAGATACATGAACGGTTACATAAAAACCAGCTGTATTTATAAGTTTTTAGAACAGTGCCTAGTAGTGCTACACAGGTGTTTGTTAAATACATTTTTTTTTAAAGCAGTCAAATGGGAATTTTAAGAGTGTACACATCAGTAGAGAAAATCTGATAAAACATTTTATGAAGAAATGTAGACTGTCAGTTCTATGATGCCTGGGGCGTACCCCCAGCAGCATGCCTTTCCCAGAGTAGATGCTCAGAATACTGGCTTCTTATAAGCTTGAAAGGTCAAGTTTTTTGTTAGGTGGGAAGGAAGCAAGGAATATTTTAGGTGGAGTTAACCATATGAACAATGACATAAAAGGTGAAAAACTCACTGTATCTGGCAGAGTAGCTGGCATGCATAGAACTCAATATATATTCACTGAACACTCCGTATCAACTAGTTTGGTTTGGCTGAAATGTATCAGTTGGGTCCAGGCAGAAAAATGCATCACTCTAGAGAATTTAATATAGGAAATTGTTATACAGGTGATGGAAGTGCTCAAAGTGTGGGCAACCCAGAGACTGGAAAAGTAGGAAACCTCTATCACTCTTAGTGCCACAGGGTCATTGGGAGATGATGTTACCAGAACCCAGAAGCCTGGGCCATCCAGTGGTGGAGGGCTGCCTGGTGGGGACTGGGAAATGGCAGAGCCCTAACCCAGTCTAAAGCAGAGGGAGAGAAATACTCTGACTTCTCTCCTTCTCCTGCCCTCCTATCTTGTGTCAGTGCCTTACTGGGAAGCCAGCTGGTAAGTGAATCTGGGTTTAGGGGCTAGGTCTTTACTGGTGTACCCTGGTGCTTAAATAATCGATAGGACTCAATTTTGTGGTGACTGGCTGACTTTCAGACTGAATTTGGTAGAAAGTAATCAGAATTGAATAGAAGAACTATGGAGCAGCTGTGCAAGCCCAGCTGAGAGTCTATAGCTTATGGTAGTTTCCCAAATCTCAGTAAGCTGCACAAATAAGAAATAGTAGGTGCTTCCCTGGCTGGGCCTCATAGGTGACAGAAACAGAAAAAAATAGACAATGGGATAAACCAAGAATTTTTGAGATGTCTGACCAATTGGGTCCGGATTGATTAGGGAGGAAAATGTATCTTGATGGGATGGAGGATTGGGAGAGTTGAGTGGCTGCAATGCTTGAGATCAGGACTTGACATCTTTGGGGGTGGCACCCAGGCATCAGTATTATTGAAGCTGCCTCAGGTAATTCCAAAGTGCAGCCAAGGCTGGATTAGAAGGAAGAAGGCTGGGAGCCTGGGTGGCTCAGTTGATGAAGCATCTGCCTTTGGCCCAGGTCATGATCCTAGGATGCTGGGATTGAGACCCAGGTCAGGATCCCTGCTCAGCAGGGAGTCTGCTTCTCCTTCTGCCCCTCCTCCCACTGGTTCTCTTTCTCTCTCTCAAATAAATAAAATCTTAAAAAAAAAAAAAAAAGGAAGAAGGCTAACAGATTGGGGTACCCTGAGAGTTCAGCACCTTGACCTTTGAACAGTTTTAAGTAACAAGTCTAAGGCAATGACAGCAGTTGGCTGAAGTGGAGTGGAAATGAGGGTGGCTGGAATTGATGACATTGAATGAGACTGAGCAACTGTAGGGTCATCTTGAGTGAAATGCTTTTGATTTAATCAGGATAGTGATTTCACTAAAGGAAAAAAATCAAGAGTCTCTCTAAAGGTAAAAAGGGCAGTAGTTGCAATCACCAAGGCATGGAGAAGGCACTGGCCCAGTTGTCTAGTACCATTTCATCTCACTTTCGTATCTGGTCCCCTCCACATCAAGGAGCTGAGATGACCTGTTTTGAAGCTCAAGTGGGGAGAAGTGGCAGATTTGGCAGATAAATTAGCAAAGGTTTTAATGAGCTTCACATTCCAGAAGTAAGCTATCACTTGTTCTCATCGTCTCATTGCTATTTTTCTGTATGTGTAAATACGCACACACATTTAAGGAAAAAAATAAGTCTTACTGGATAACACACTGACTTTAAGATATAGAAAAAGTCTAGTTAACCACAATGTGTCTTGTTTGTACTTTTCTTTAATGTTACGCCTCTGAACTTCCCTGAGTTATGGGGCATGGGGGGGGGTAGGTGTAGGTAGGAATGAGAGATTGAACAAAGCTTCATCCATTTCTTCTCACATAGATGACTATAAGCACTTTCCTATTATTTTAAAAAGGTCAGGAAAAGAGCTAATGAACAAGACCTCAGAATTTCAGTATGTTGCATGGGGTATGAGGTCAGGATTTGGTGCCTGAGCCTTACCAGTCCCTCCTATGCAGTTCTGGTTATAACTGTTAAGAGCCCCGAGGAAGGAAAGCACCACTCAGCTCATAGCTGGAAGAGACCCCCTGACTGCATGGCTTCTCAGCTAAGTTGTTGGAACAACTTATGTTCCCATCATCCCCTACCTTTAGTAGAGAAAAAGTGCAGCTCAGGAAAGCTCCAAGTCCAGTTTCCCACCTCCTTTGTTGGAAGCGAGGATGATAGGCCTTCGCCCTAACAGGAAGAGTGACGGCACATGTTTTTTGACCTGTTAATACAGCAACTCTCTTCATTTGTAGAAATAGAGCCCAGTGTATCTTGGGCTCACTTCAATCTAGTTAGCAACTCCTCCTCCCTCAGGACAAGGGAAGAGGTGGGTGGGGAGTAGAATTTCCTAAATAACTATGCATTCAGTCCACTTAACCAGGCCACACCCCTCAGTGCCACATAAAGCGTGTGGGTCTTTTGGTTTTATAGCAATTCCGTGCTATCCTGAAGAAAAATTTCACGTTGTCCTATTTTTAAAAGAGAACATTACAAGGTGCTAAGCATGTTAGGGAAGTGTCTTGAACCTTCCAGATCGATTCTGCTACTAGCTGAGTCACCTCATTTGATACCCTGTAGAGTACAAACCACCCAGCCGAGCCCTGACCCACCAAATCAGGATATATAAGAACATGGTGGTGCTTTTGAGTCACTGAGTTTTGGGGTTAATTTGTTATGCACTGATAACTGGAACATCTGTCCACCACCCATCACCCGTAACTAAAATAATTTGCCTTCCTCACCATTCATGTTAAGTTTTTACTGAGAACTTTTTTCCACTTTAGGACCTCTCTCCACTGTTCTACCAACTTCACATTTCATAAGTTCATTTTGGGGTTTCATTTCTTTGATAAAACATTGATTTGCTATGACATTTAATTACAGGTCATGCTATTAACCCTGCTAGTTGGAAGCTATTAGTAACTGGAAGCATTCATTCCTTCTTCACTTTTAAACTAGAAACACTTCTTCCTCACTTTAAACTTGTGTAATCATGAGAAGACCTGCATTTTATATCTCAATTGGGTCAGATGCTTGGGAACAGCTAACTAGAAAGCATTTTTTGCTTCAACCCTTACTGAAAACTTTCAATAAAATGTTCTAGGTTATCACTCTGAACAACAGTTGTCAGCGATGGAGAGACTGAACTGAAAATGTACATACCTCAGAAATGGTATTAATATGTCATTTGATGTTTTCTTGTAACTAAGAGTGGGATCCCATAAGTTTATCCCAGTTACTCAAGGTTGTATTGAACCCCCCTTTTCTTTTTCTTTAAAATCCTGCCATGTGTCCTCTGGGCAGCCAAGTATGGCCTCTCACCAGACATCCTTGTTATGAGGACCCATGAGACAGTTTCTCAGGTCTTAATAAGGAATAATGCAGTTTCTCCAGAGCAGTTAGTTTTTATCTTCTATCAACAGCAAACACAGAACTGGTTTTTGTGTTAGATACTAGGAAGCTCAGGGCCCTCCTTTACCAACTGTTACACTCCATTTCACAGAATCATTTTACTAACTTCAGCCTGGTTTCATCGGATTTCTTCCACCCTCCTTTTCCTCTCCCTAATTTCCTCACTTAACAAACTAGTTGCGTTATAGACATTTTTAGTAAGTGGTCTTAAAGGCACTGTGCAGAGAGATGGGGTGTTTCGGAAATCTTTCAAGCTCTTACAGTATTTTGAAGGCCCTTCTTTCATCCGCACACTCTACCATGTCAGCACTTCGTTGCTTCTCAGTTGAGGAGTCAGGGTACTTTCTCATAGACGGGAAGCCTTAGATGAGTTCCAGTAAGTGAACCTTCAGTGACACAAGCCAAAAATCATTAAAACCAGACTTGCTTTGCTTAAAAAACAAAGGAAAATACATCCATTATTCAAATATCCAGATATTTGTAGAAGGCTGGGAACACGAAGACTTCCTTCTGACCTTTACCTGTAATTATACTTTGATAGTGTTCTTTAGTTTTGAAGATTTAAAATAAATTTTTGAAGATCACATTTGAGATAAAGAAGCTGTATTACCAGTTTCAGTTCCTTAAACATTAATAGAGGTGACTTTAAGTGATTTCTAGTTGAATCATTTCAGTTTATTTCACTAAGTACTTTGTAATTGTTAAAAACTCTCTATATTGTTCCAAGTTATTTAAGTGGCTTACAAAAATGCATATAATGAAATAAAATTAAAAATGAATCTGTGGAGACAAAAGAAAGCATGTTAAAATTTAACTAGAAGTAAATGCTCAAAAAAACATCTCTTAAGGTGGCTTAAGGACACAGCCAGACTTAGCGCTTAGGCTCAATTCTCTTTCCTTAGCACTGCCCTCTAATCCAGAAAGCTCTAATGCTGCTTTTATGTGTGGCAAAGATTAGAGGTCAGTAATGTTTTACTTGTAATACAAACTGTAACATCACAAATATGACTGCAGTTTTCAAGTACCAAATATTTCAACCTGTAGGAGCATTCATGAGTCAGAAACCATCCCCAAAATCATGTGGTAGGTTAAGAAGTTGATCCTGGGGCACCTGGGTGGCTCAGTCGTTAAGCGTCTGCCTTCGGCTCAGGGCGTGATTCCAGGGTCCTGGGATCAAGCCCCGCATCAGGGTCCCTGCTCCGCTGGGAGCCGGCTTCTTCCTCTCCCACTCTCCCTGCTTGTGTTCCCTCTCTCACTGGCTGTCTCTCTCTCTGTCAAATAAATAAAATCTTAAAAAAAAAAAAAAAAAAAAGTTGTTGATCCACACTTTGACCCTGAGAAAAACTGGGTAAGTCCTCAACTTTCTGTGCAGAGACATCATACCAAATGATAAACAATTCTGAGTATTCTTATGGCAGAGTAGCATGAGTTGAAGCAGTGTTCTGAGAACGACTCCTTCTGGAAGAATGTGCAAAGGGTAAACTAACTTCTCGTTTTGAGATTTAATTCTTTCATAGCGGGTCCTTATTTTACCCAATGGAAGGCAAAACTTAATATTCTTGGAATAAAAGTTTTTCTGTAAAAGAGAACAGATACAGATACTTGCCTAAATCCACATATGAATGTCATTGTCAGTTCTATTATTAACCAATCAAAAGGTTGGTTATGATCCCAAGCAATAAATACAAAATATGAGATTGTGTATTTACTGAAATCCCAAGCAGTTTGCTGGGAAAACAGAGGTTCCTTAAAAAATGACATTAAAGGAAGAACCCACTAAGAAGCATTACGGGAAACAGCCAACACTCCTTAGGTAGCACAAGTAGACTGGTCAGGATGTGTACTGCCACTGGAGAGGTATTAAATAACCACTTTAAAATTATTCCTGGCCAAGTTAAAATTATATTGATTTAATCCTAATTCACCTGGAACACAACACTGACTCTGGATAAAATTAATCTTTCTTCTTGTTTCAGTTGCTAAACAAAGAAAACAGTTCTCTTGCTTCGTCCACCTTTAACCCAAACTTTCTAGGAAGTCTTCATTACCTTTTTAAGTTCTTTTTATATAGCTTCATTTAGTTCTTCTGTCATATACTAACATTTGCTCCAAGAATACTTTTGTCTCAACTATGACTTTTATGCTTGCAACAAGCAGATTTCTGTATCCCAGCTTCACCAATTTTCTGGACTCGAACTTAGAAAAGGGCATTTCTGGTATACCGTCTCCCCGCTACACACACACACACACAAACACACACACGCTCTATAGTATTGTTTAGCTTTGATTGCGTAATTTTAAAGTTTTCTGTATATGTTAACTTTATACCTTCTAAATGTTTTTAATTCAATGTTCTTTAAATAACCAAGTGTTGAAAACTTTACAAAAATGTTAATCATATTAAAATGGTAGAGGTTTTCCTTTTTCTTCCTCAATGGGTCTAAACATGGGTGCGTCTTTAGTAGACACATCTTTTTATCCCAAGGGGTATGTGACTGATTCTCCCTCAAGTCAACTTTTTTCAAACAGGGCCAGTCTATATTAATTTGTGTGATGATGCTAATTTTCAAAACATCTTGAGCAAATAAAAGGGGATGTAAAATACTGTGGCTTGGTGAATCTTAATTGCGAAATTTCTTCTTCTTTCGAAACTTCTTTCCTGCTGCATTTGCTGCTTTTTCAGCCATGATCTCTGAGTACTTCCTTCGGTTATACCTAAAAAGAAAACCAAACTTTTAAGTTTTAAAGTATGACAACAGAACTTAATGTAATGGGGGTGGTGATGTGGTGGTGTAACTTCTAAATATCAAAAAATTGTTTGTATTTTCACTATTTTAGCATTTTTGTACTCAATTCCACCATGTGGAACCGTATTTGGAGCTGGGGGACTGAGCAGTGAACAAGACAACCATAGTCCCTACCCTTGCAGAGCCTGCAGTCTAGTGAGAAAAAAATGGCAACTATAACAGGAGGGCTTTTGAAAACTTTCAACCACTGGAGACCCATATGCCACATCCAGTTACCAGATGATACCAAATGCTTTAAACATTTCTGTAGGATGAAAATGTAAAAATAGCAGACTGATGCAGCAGCAGGTATGAGGTTCCAACTATCTTTAAGCCAGACATTAAAGAGATCTGCACTAAATCATTTTTGTTTTGTTCATGAAAATATATACCAATGTGTAATGGGATATTTTATTTTAAAAGGAATCAATATTTTTAAAGTTTCTTAATTTTAATTGCCATTATGGTAAATAGTGATAAATGTAGTCCACAGAAGTTCAAAAGAAAGGCTTATCAGTACAGTTTGATTAGGAAAAATTAAAAATTCTTTAACCATATAAAACTGTTCTAGACCACTTTCACTGTGTTACATAAATCTGTTACTACTTAAGATGATAATTAGCTGATACTCTAAAGCTATTTAAGCCTTTTACAACTTTATAGCTCACTCAATCCTACAAGAAGTCAGCAGCACAATTTACACATTCTTTTTTTTTTTTTTTTTTAAGATTTTATTTATTTATTTGACAGAGAGACAGCCAGTGAGAGAGGGAACACAAGCAGGGGGAGTAGGAGAGGAAGAAGCAGGCTCCCAGCAGAGCAGGGAGCCCAATGCGGGGCTCGATCCCAGAATGCCAGGATCAAGCCCTGAGCCGAAGGCAGATGCTTAATGACTGAGCCACCCAGGCGCCCCCCAATTTACACATTCTAACACACCTAAGATAACATTAAAAATGAAATAAAACCTAATCAAATGTGTTCAAACGTGACATCAAATTAACATAGACTGCTGTCACATGGGATGTTACATATGAATCCAAGGTGACCACAAATCAAAAACCATAATAGATACACAAAAAACAGGAATCCAAACAATTCTAAAGAAAGCCATCAAACCACGAGGGAAGAGAGCAAGATAACAGAAAAACTACAAAAAAACCCCCCAAAAAACAATTAAAATGGCAGTAACTATAGACCTATCAGCAATTACTTTAAATGTAAATGGACTAAATGCTCCAATCAAAAGACATAGGGGACCAATTGAATAAAAAAACAAGACTCATCTACATGTGCCTGTAACAGACTTGCTTCAGACTTAAAGACACATACAAACTGAAAGTGAAGGAGTGAAAAGAGATATGCCATGCAAATGCAGTGGGGGAAAAAAAGCCGGGTCAGCAATACTTTCATCAGGCAAAATAGACTTTAAACAAAGACTGTAGCAAGAGACCCAGAATGGCATTATATAATAAAGGGTTCAAACAAGAGGATATAACTGTAAATTTCTATGCATCCAACATAGAAGCACCTAAATAAAGCAAAAATTAACAGACATGAAGGGAGAAGTTGACAGTAATACAATAGTAGGGGACTTTAACATCCCATTTACATCAATAGATGGGTCATCCAAACAGAAAATCAACCAGGAAACAATGGCTTTGAATGACACATTGGATCAGACAGACTTAACAGATATGTAGAGAACGTTCCATCCAAAAGCAACAGAATACACATTCTTTTCAAGTGCACATGGAACATTCTCCAAGACAGACCATATGCTAGCCCACAAAACAAGTCTCAATAAATTTAAGAAGACTGAAATTATACCAAGCATCTTTTCTAAAGAATGATATGAAAGAAAATGAATTATAAGGAAAACATAAAAACACGGAAGCTAAACAACATGCTACTAAATACCAATGGGTCAATGAAGAAATCAAAAAGTAGAGCAAAAAAATACATGAAGACAAATGAAAATGGTCAAAAATCTTTGGGATGCAGCAAAAGAGGATTTGAGGAAGTTTATAGTGATACAGGCCTACCTCAATAAACAAAAATTTCAAACCATCTAGCCTTATACCTAAGGGAACTAGAAAAGAACAAACAAAGCCCAAAGTTAGTAGAAGGATGGAAAAAAATAAAGATTAGAGTAGAAATAAAATAAAAAGGCAAAAAAAACAGACTCATCAAGAAAAAAGAGAACTCAAAATCAGAAATGAAGAATTAACAGATGCCATAGGAATAAAAAAAATTACAAGAAAATACTATGAAAAAGTATATGCCGACGAATTGGGACAACCTAGGAAAAAAATGGATAGATTGCTAGAAACATACAATCTTCTAAAACTAAGTCAGGAAAAAATGGAAAATTTGAACAGATCTACTACTAAAAAAACTGAATCAGTAATCAAAAGACTCCCAACAAAATTCAAGACCAGATGGAGCCATAGCTGAATTCTTCCAAACGTTTAAAGAAGAGTTAATACCTATTCTTCTCAAACTATTCCAAAAAATTCAAAAGGAAAACTTCCAAAATCATTCTATGAGACCAGCATTTCTCTCATACCAAAGCCAGACAAAGACACTACAAAAAAAGAAAACTACAGGTCAATATGCCCCATGAACACAGATGCAAAAATCCTCAACAAAATATAAGCAAACTGAATCCAATAATACATTAAAAAACATCAGTTACCACGATCAAGTGGGATTTAAACCATGCATGCAAAAGCAGTATAATATTTGCAAATCAATGTACATTGACCAGAAAAAGAAGAAAAACCATATGATCATCTCAACAGGTGATCAAAAAACAAAACAAAAAAACCCCACCATTTGTTGGGGTGCCTGGGTGGCTCAGTTGGTTAAGCGTCGGACTCTTGATTTTGGCTCAGGTCATGATCTCAGGGTAGTGCGATCAAGCCCCGTGTTGGACTCCCTGCTGGGCGTGGAGCCTGCTTAGGGTTCTCTGTCTCTCCCTCTGCCCCCCACCCCCCACCTTTTAAAAAACAGTCACAAACCCAGATTTCAAGATATACTACAAAGCTATAGTAATCAAAACAGTAAGGTACTGGCACAAAAACAGATCAATGGAACAGACGAGAGCCCGGAAATACACACAGATACATGGCCAATTAATCTATGACAAAGGAGGCAAGAACAAACAATGGAGAAAACAGTCTTTTAAATAATAAATGGTACTGGGAAAACACGACAGCTACACGCAAAAGAATGAAACCAGACCACTTTCTTATACCATACGCAAAAATCAAAATGGATTAAAGATCTAAATGTAAGACCTGAAACCACAAAACTCCTAGAAGAAAACACAAGCACCAATCTCTTGGGACATAACCCTTACCAAAATATTTATGGATATGTCTCTTCAGGCAAGGGAAACAAAAGTAAAAATAAACAAGTGGGACTACACCAAAATAAAAAGCTTTTGCAGAGCAAAGGAAACCAATAAAACAAAAAGGCAACCTACTAAATGGAAGAAGATTTATGTGCAAATGATCTCTCTGTTAAGGAGTTACTATTCAGGGGCGCCTGGGTAGCACAGTCGTTAAGCGTCTGCTCAGGGCGTGATCCCGGTGTTCTGGGATCAAGCCCCACATCAGGCTCCTCCGTGGGAGGCCTGCTGCTTCCTCTCCCACTCCCCCTCTTTGTGGTCCCTCTTTCACTGGCTATCTCTCTCTCTGTCAAATAAATAAATAAAATAAAATCTTAAAAAAAAAAAGGAGTTACTATCCAAAATATATAAGTAACTTACACAACTCACACCAAATAACCAAACAATCTGATTAAAAAATGGTCAGAGGACCTGAACATTTCCCCAAAGACATGCAGAAAAAGGATAACACACACATGAAAAGATGCTCAACATCACTAATCACAAGGCAAATGTAAATCAAAATCAAAGTGCGACATCACATCACACCAGTCAGAATGGCTGGTATCAAAAATACAAGAAGTAACAAATGTTGGCAAGGACTTGGAGAAAAGGGAACCTTCAAGTACTGTTTGTAGGAATGTAAATTGGTGTAACCACTGTTGAAAAAAGTATGGAGGTTCCTCAAAAAATTAAAAACAAAAATACCATATGACTTAGTAATTCCACTACCAGGTATATACCCAAATAAAAACACTAACTCAAGATATATGCACCCCACGATTATTTATAATAGCCAAGATATGGAAGCAACCCAAGTGTCCCATTGATAGATGAATGAATAAAGATGATGTGAGACAGATACACACACACACACAGAGAAATATTACTGAGCCATATAAAAAAATGAAATCTTGCCATTCAGGACAACATGGATGGACCTAGAGGGTATAAAGCTAAGTGAAAGAAGTCACACAGAGGAAGACAAATACCATATGATTTCATGTATAAGCGGAATCTAAAAAAGCAAACAAAAAACAGACTCTCAAATACTAGTCAGAATGCCTAGGATCAAAAAGAAGTAACAAGTGTTAGTGAGGATGTGAGAAAAAGGAACCCTTGTGCTTTTGTTGGTGGGAATGTAATTTGGCACAACCACTATGCTTGTGCCAAAACAGTACGGAGGTTCCTCAAAAAGAGAGAAGAAACTGGTGGCTGCCAGAGGTGGGGGATGGGTGAAATAGGTGAAGGGGATAAAGAGGTATAAACTTCCAGTTATAAAGTAAGTCATGGAGATGAAAAGCCCAGCAGGACAACACTGTCAACAGTATCACAACATTGTATGGTGACAGATGGTGACTACACTTATACTAGTGAGCATTTTGTAATGTACAGAATTATCAAATCACTACATTGCATACGTGGAACTAATGTAACACTGTAGTCAACTGTACCTCAACAAACAATACCAAAAATCACACACAACACAGAAAATCACATTTTCTCCTGTATATTACGCTTACTTCTTCTGTCCCAAGATATACCTACTAATGAACATATGACGCATTAAATACGTTCAATGAAGTTCCCTATCCCAAAGTGTTCAGAGGCCAGAAACCTCTTAAACAGAATGTTGTAGAAGGAATTAAAACATTCCGTGGAGATGGGCCAGTAGAGTGTTTCACATAGTGTGATACATAAATCTAGGTGACAGACAATATTCACTTTAAGCAATGTATTTATCTTCATGCACATTACAAAAATTATAAGCCAGCAAACCCATTTACAGTAGGCAATATAAAGTTTCCTTTTAAAATAAAGCAGGCAGCATACAGATAATGCAAACATTGTGAAAATGGTATTCAGTGACTGAAGTATGGTAACAATGAACTAAGAACACTACCTCTAACCCACAATTTTGTGAGATTCATTCTACGAAATTTCCAGTTTACTCCCCCAACTTCCTCATGCTATTATTTTTTAGTGAAAGCACTATCAACACTGCTGTGATTTCTGAAATTGCTATCATCAATATTACAAAATACAGGTCAATTTTTAACCAGAACATATGGTTAACACGTGGTAAACAAAGACTTAATCAGCTTGCACCATGCCTGTGTGCAGATGGAGAAAAAGACAGGCTTGAGAGAGTTAGGAAAATGGGAGAGACTGCCTATGAATGTGGACTGAAGGAGGAGGTGTCAAGACCTGCTAACGGGTGGATGGTGATGCTGTTCAGTCATGAGATATAGAGCACTGGGAGAGGATTAGCTTTTACTGGAAGGGTGGAGTCAGGAAAGGCCAAGTTAACTAACTCCTAGAGATGCTTATGAGAAACCCACTGGATGTTCCTGAGGCAGCAGCTGGGTATGTGGGTCTGCACTCAGGAGCGATCTGGACTAGACATACTACATTTGGAAGCCAACAGTATATAGATTATAATTAAAGCCCTATAGGGGATAAGATTTCCAAGGAGAGAATAATAAGCAAGAAAAGAGCATTGCTCATTTCTACAATTTTTACCATTACCCAGGCTAATTAAATAGCTTACATAACACTTGTGTTAAATTTGTTTTCCATGATGACAACGTTTTTAAAACCCTTGACACATCTCTTCACTTTTGCTATTAAATCAATCCGGAAGTTCAACAAGGGTTTCTACATGAGGTATGCTTTTAAATCTCCTATTATATATACACAGCTGCTTCAAGGACATTTAAACATATTCCCAAATGCTCCCTCTTAAAAAAAAATCCTCCAACTCCATGCCCACTACTAGCCTTGCCTCTCTCCCTCTTCCCAAACTTCAAAGAATTGCCTCCATTTCTTCATTTTCAACTCACTCTCCAGTCCTCTCCAGTCTGGTTTCCTCCTCATCACTCCCCTAAAACTCCTGGCAAAAATGTTTTGACCTCCATGTATATCCAAAGGAAGTTTTTAATTTTAGGTTTTTTTAAAAAAATTTAATTTTGTTTAAATTCAATTAACTAACACACAGTGCATTATTAGTTTCAGAGGTACAGTTCAGTGTTTCATCAGTTGTATGTAACACCCAGTACTCATTACATCACGTGCCCTCCTTAATGCCCATCACCCAGTTTGATCTCTTAGCAGCATTTATTCCTGTTAACCACTCCCTCCATTTGTATCTGCTCAAAACATTCTCCATTCTTGACTTCTGTGACACTATGCCATCCTGGTTTTCTTAATGGCCCCTTAGCTATTCTTTCCTAATCTCCTTTGCAGGCTCATTCTCCTCTAGCCAAATATTTTCAAGCTTCCATCTAAAGCAGTGGTTCTAAACTGGGAATGCTTATGCTCCACGGGGACATTTGGAAATGTCGGCATTTTTGTCACAAATTGGGGATGCGGTGCTACTGGCATCTAGTGAGTAGAGGACAGGGATGCTGTTAAACATTCTACAATACACAGGACAGTTCCCCCTAATAAAGAATTATTCCATCCAAAATGTAAACAGTGCTGTTGTTGAGATACTGTGCTAAAGCCATTTAAAAATTACCTGAAATTGTAAAGTTTACGTATATTCTTTTTTTTTTTTTAAAGATTTTATTTATTTATTCGACAGAGATAGAGACAGCCAGCGAGAGAGGGAACACAAGCAGGGGGAGTGGGAGAGGAAGAAGCAGGCTCACAGCAGAGGAGCCTGATGTGGGGCTCGATCCCATAACGCCGGGATCACGCCTTGAGCCGAAGGCAGATGCTTAACCGCTGTGCCACCCAGGCGCCCCAAAGTTTATGTATATTCTAAAGGAAAACATACACAATACAAAGTGAAACATAAATTCCTTTACCTTCTGAACTCAGAATCAGCCAGCAATTCTTCCACTATAGTTCTCTTCCTTTGTTTTTTGGGAATTCGTGAATGGTAGAAGTCAGCTGGATTGTCAACAATGGTTCCAATCTATGAGCAATTGATTGAAATAAGTCATGCAATATTTGAATGCTAAGTTGCTTCCATATTTCAGGGTAGCTCTAACAAAGTATCTTTGTAGAAAGGAATGGAAAACCCAACTTAAAGGATATCAATATTAAAGTTGGTTTTGCCATTTTTTAAAGCAAAGTCACCTATTCAATTGGCACTGGGTCCTACTAATGACATTTCATTAGAATTTATAATAAAGCCAAAAATCCTTATATAATTTAGTGCTAGGCAGGACAGTAAATTCTTGATGAACAGTTTAACTAGAAAAGTCGGACAGACAATATCAATTCTTTTTTGTCTCCTAATTTAATAAAATTGACACATAAACTCTACTATACAACTATTTGATCTCCTAGGTTATCATAAGTGCTACCAGCATAGAACCTTCTTAGTAACCTCTCTGCATTTGTTCATACATTCAACCAAGTGAAATTTATAGTGTCCACTATGTGCCAGGTAGTGTGCTAAGTGTTTGGGAAATAAAGATAAAGAATATCTGGTCCTTGCCAGCAAGGAGCCCATAGTCTTAAGGAAAATCCACAGACAAGTAACTAAAAGATTAAAGCATAACATAATTATTATGTTGAACAAAACACTATAGATGCCCTAAAAAAATAAGTGACCAACTCTACCTAAGGGAGGTCAAGGCTCCTCCAAGTGTGTTAGAGCTAACGAGGGCTATGTGACAGAAGAGCTGGTGAGCTGGTATGAAGCAGACCGTATAGACTCTACCCTACAGGTCATAAAAAATCACCAAAGCTGTCATTGAATGTTATCTGTAATATCACTGAGCAGAGGTGTATCATGAACATACTGCCCTTTTGTAAAAAGAACAGATGACTGGCTACAATGTGAAGGATGGACTAGAAGGGAGAGCAGACCTGGAGGTGAAGGACTATTAGAGTAATTCAGATAAGTGACAAGAAAGAAGAACAGAATGAAGTTGACAGCTACCAAATGAAGCTGACGGCTACCAGAAGGTTCTCAACTGGATTTTCATCTGGAAACACTTTGAAAACCAACCTTTAACTTATTTTCAGCATTTGCCTGGGGATGCCCCTCTATCTGGAGAAGAGGAGTTTGGTGCAAATGACTGCCTATTTCCTCCTCCATCATGTAAGGATTCTTGCTGTTAGGCTAATACTATTCATATATGGTATACCCAACTTAGAGGTTCCGTAACTTTTAGAAGTATGACCTGGAAACTTAGTTATCATTTGCAACACCTTCTCTCTATATGGAACACCATTACAAGCTGGTGGCCAAAAGGTTGTCCGAATTGGGTTCTGCCCATTATTATATAGCCTAAGCAGATATGCACTACAAATACTCACCTATGTTAAGAGTAAACAGAAAGAACACTATTGTGCTTTCCAAACTAAAATCCACAGAACATCAACGCCATTACTGTTTGTTTTATACCTGGAAGTACTTGGGGAAGCCATCCCTATCATTTTTCTTGTAAAACCTTTTTGGGTCCATGCTAGCTCTCATCTTCAGTGCTTTGAGATCATTTTTTAGTTCATCTGTCAGTTCTGGAGCTTTCATACCAAACCAGCCATCACCTGCTGTTTTCTGTCGTTCTTTCTGAAATTCAGATTTCAAAAATTAAACATAAAATTCTAACTTTAATAAGCAATGTATAAACTACACCTCATTCTCTCCAAAATTGTATATACAGAAAACTTCATGAATTAAAAACAAATGACATTACTTAGCAGAATATATTAGTTCCCAGACTTACTTTTCACAAAATAAATTAAATCACAGTGTTTTCTTTGGTAATTTGGGCATAGTATTATCAGTTTTATAAATGAAGGGTCCTTAAAATTAATTTTTTTATCTTAGTAAGAACTGCTGACTTGCAGGGGTGCCTGGGTGGCTCAGCTGGTTAAGTGTCTGCCTTTGGCTCCGGTCATGATCCTGGGGTCCTGGGATCAAGCCCCGTGTCA
This sequence comes from Ursus americanus, assembly GCF_024610735.1. Classification (NCBI taxonomy): domain Eukaryota; kingdom Metazoa; phylum Chordata; class Mammalia; order Carnivora; family Ursidae; genus Ursus; species Ursus americanus. The sequence continues at coordinate 45,180,182 of NC_142138.1, forward strand.
GCTCCCTGCTCAGTAGGGAGTCTGCTTCTCCCTCTCTCGCTGCTGCTCCCCCAGCTTGTGCTCTCTCCCTCCCTCAAGTAAAACAAATAAAATCTTAAAAAAACCCTGCTGACTTGCTGGGAGAACAATACACAGCTCCAATTTTTATTGTGCAATATATCCTACACAAGAGATAAGTATAAAAACATTTTCACTTCTGGAGCTAATATGTAAATATTAACAATTTTATTCACTCACCAAGTTGACTCAAAGTCACTCCAACCAGTCCAGAAATCTATATTATTTCTAAAATTTAAAAAAAAGTTGTATTTTTTGGGAAATTCCTTTGTATTTTTTTAAAAAATTATTTTATTTATTTATTGGACAGAGAGAGACAGCCAGAGAGAGAGGGAACACAAGCAGGGGGAGTGGGAGAGGAAGAAGCAGGCTCCCAGCAGAGCAGGGAGCCCAATGTGGGGCTCGATCCCAGGACTCTGGGATCATGCCCTGAGCTGAAGGCAGATGCTTAACAACTGAACCACCTAGGCGCCCCTCCTTTGTATTTTTTTAAGCAAGTTTTATTTACTTGATTTTATTTCTTATTTCATTCATACATCATAGAGTGTCTACCATGTGCCAGCATGCTCCATATTAGTGATGAGACGTTACTGGCACACCACCCTCAAATTTCCTTCAAATTCTCTTGGTAACTTCTTTACACTTATTAGTTGAAATGGAAGACGGAAACAATCCCCTAACTTTTACAAAAGAAGAGTTTCCTACCCTCTCACTGGGCAGACTAGAGAGACTTGGGTTTTTAGGTGGCTACGTTAAGTTCCCAGAAAGGCCTGCAATGGAGCTCTTAGCTCTTGGTGAACACTACCTACAAGCCAAGAAGTATGGACAATGACCTTATATGCTGGCTGTCACTGTTTTTATGAAAGGGGGAAAAAAAGCTGTTTTCTGTGTGCACCACTCGGTGCACTTTCACTGCGAAAATCTATATAAAATGTGTTTTTGGAACTGTATTTTATGGGCCCTTAAATTTCTGTGAAAACTTTACTTGCAAATATATTATTTTTTTAATATTTTATTTTTACTTTTTAAGATTTTATTTTTTAAAGTAATCTCCACACCCAATGTGGGGCTAGAACTCAAAACCTACGATCAGGAGTTGCATGCTTTACTGAATGAGCCAGGTAGGTGCCCCGAAAATATGTATTTTTAAATTATACAACCATGTTGTATAGGATGAATGTATATAATCAAACATACCTCAACAATCTAAATAATGAGTCACTATACTTACTCTGCGTTTTTTCTGAAGTTGATGCTTTGATTCACTATAAGGTGGGACACAGTAGTTCTTTTCAAAATCAGGAGTAATGACAGCTTTCTGCAAAAGCTATAAAAATATTCAAGTGGTTTTAAAATAATATCAGAATATCACATAATTTTTCCCAACATCTTTTGCTTTATAAGAGAAACATCTCCCACACTGAAGACTACTCCAAATATATTAACCCTCTTTATACACAACCATACTACTGCAAAGTTGTTTCAGTCCTTAAGTTTATAAATTATATCACAATAAAAATGCTTTAGAAGGCAAACTGAAGGATTATTTTAAGAAACTTCATTCATCTTAAATTTCTTTTTCTAAATTGAATCAGCATATATCAGATTTACATTAATGTGCTGAATTTGTATTTACTGGTTTACAACCAGCCATGTGCACCAAACTGGAAAACAGTCACAGGAACAAATGCCACAATGGCTCTTGAAATCTCTGAAAACAAATAAACAAACAACCCTAACTGGTTTTTAATAAGTTCTTTTGATGTTGGAAAAAAAGCTTCTTCTGATTTGAGGAGACTGTATTATTAATAAGTACAGTGTTACAGGTTTGATTAAACAACATATTTATCTGTCTAGATAAACCTGCTTTTTGCTTCAACAATACATCTTAGACGCTCTTTCAATATCAGTTCACACAGATCAACTTCATTCTTTTTAATAGCTGTTATGCACCAACATTTTTCTTCTGACATTTAGTTTAAGTCTCCATCAAACCTTTTTCCATTAAACACTGTAAACGTCATCTATGCACACTTGTGATTATTTCTGTAAGATTCCAAAATGCATCACTTAAATTTTGACAGGTACTACTAAATTGCCTTGCATTCAAGTAACGTTAAATCCTACCAACAGTTAATCAGTGCCCTTTCTCTTTACATTGCCACCAACACTGGGTATTATCTTTTTGTGTGTTGTCACTGGTGCCCGTGGCTGTTTTCATTTGCTGTTGATCATCTTTTTGTGTTTTTATTAGCTATGTATAAGTCTTCTGTGGGAGACGCCTGTACTTTTTGGGGTTCTTTTTCATTTTTATAAATGGTTGTTTTTATTAATTTGTAGAAATGTACTTTGTATCTTGGTGTTATTAACCTATGGTCTCTTACACTTGTCTTTGTTAAGGTGTTAATTGTGAAAATTTTTAAATTTTGTGTAGTCAAACCTATTAATCTTTTCCTAAATAACTACTGCATTCTTTGTTTGCACAGAATGAACAATATTGTCATAATACTGTTTATGTCACTAAAAGGTCCTCAGGGTAATTAATTAGTCATCTCCCATAGGGTATGAACTAAAGATTGCTCCTTAGCTGTCAGATAGTTCACAGAAACACTAATTTGGTCAGTAACATTTGAAATTATCAATTCAGAAATCCCCAAATCCCCTAGAAGTTTCTAGATAGTAGGGCAGCAGTCTAGACTTTCCTTTCACTCAGAAATGAGAGCTTGATATTTAGCAGCTTAAGAGCTTATTGTGTGTCAGGTACTATAGTGGGCTTCAGGACAGTGGTTCTCAACTGGGAGCAAATGGCAATGTCTGAAGATACTTTTGGGGCATGTGTGTGCAGAGGGGTTAAGGGGTGCTGGATGCTACTGACAACTACTGGGTAGACACAAGGGATGCCGCTACATATCCTACAAGACATCCTCCCACAACAAAGAACCACCCAGCCCAAAATACCAGTATTGCTGAGGCTGAGAATCCTGTTTTAGGAACTGATTTAGGAAAAACAGTAAAATGACAATATGATCAATAATGAGTCAAATCTATACTTGGTGTTGCAGAAGCACAGAGGAGGAGTGGAGAGGACCAGAGTCAGAGAATTTTCCCAAAGGCAGTGATCCATGATCTCTGCGCTGGCCTGGAAAGAGCAGGGTATGTTCAGGGAACTACAGTAGTCTTCAGTGGCAAGAACACAGCAGGTGGACAAAGCTGAAGGAACAAAAGCATCTTGAACGTTCTGAGGGACTTAAACAGGAGAATATCACAGTCAGGTTTGTGTTTTGCTTTGTTTTGAAGTAATATCTACCTTCAACACGGGGCTTGAACTCACAACCTGGAGATCAAGGGGTCACATGCTCTTCTGACTGAGCCAGCCAGGTACTCTTTTTTGTTTTTTAAAAGAGAAATCTATCAAAAGTACAGAGGTTGGGGGGAGAAAAGAGTAAGGAGGCTACTGTAGTAGTCTAGATGAAAAATGGGGTGAAAAGGAGGCAACAGAGTATGTAAGCAACAGCATCTGCCAGGTTCAGAGATTGCAAAAGGGAAAGAGAGTTTGGCACCATTAATCAAGCCAGAGGATACTAAAGTAGCAGCTGGTTCAGGAAGGGAAGCGAAGGAGGGCAATTAGGGAGGTCAAGTGCTAAGATGAGCACATCTGAATACACAGTCAACAGGCACAACAGGATTTAAAGACCTGGAGGGACAGCAAGGCTGGAGAATACAGAGTTGGGGAAGCCATGCCATGCTGACTAAAGCTGAGGGTTTGGATGAGGTTACCTACTCTGTAATTCCCTTCTGAAATTATATGTACAGTTTTATGCCTATGTGCATATGTATATTTTTCCTGGTGAGAAGTGGCACCCACAGTTTTCAGATTCTCAACAGCATCCAGAACAGTTATGAAATAAAAATACAGCAAGAAAAGAGAAGAAAGCACAACCCCTAAGACAACTCGTAGGTGCAAGAGGAACGCTGATCCTGTATTGATTTATTTTTCAAGTGTTAAAAAAGGAGCACAGTAGACTAACGTGGTTTCACTGCAGGAAAATTAGTCTCTTACCAAGGACTAATCATGTCTAGAAGTGATTGGTTAGTTCTGTAAAAACCAACAGGACACTCCATGTAACTTACCTCATTTTTCTTTTTCTCCTTGATCTGTGTTAGGGTTCTCTTGTTCGACTGTAGTTTGTCTGCATTGAAATTAATATACAAACCACCCAACTGCTTGATACTCATACCAGGGTCTATGCTGCTGCTCGTCAACTTCAGACTGAAAGAGAAATGATCACTTAAAGATCAAGTAATCAGATCAAAATGGACACAACGGAGACTGTATTTTTATTTGTTTTTAAAGATTTTATTTGTCATAGGGAGAGAGCGAGAGAGAGGAGCCTGATGCGGGACTCATTCCCAGGACCCTGGTATCATGACCTGAGCCAAAGGGAGACACTTAACTGACTGAGCAAAGACCAAGGCGTCCTGAGACTTTTTTTTTTTTTTTAAGATTTTATTTATTTATTCGACAGAGATAGAGACAGCCAGCGAGAGAGGGAACACAAGCAGGGGGAGTGGGAGAGGAAGAAGCAGGCTCATAGCAGAAGAGCCTGATGTGGGGCTCGATCCCATCACGCCGGGATCACGCCCTGAGCCGAAGGCAGACGCTTAACCGCTGTGCCACCCAGGCGCCCCCTGAGACTATTTTTAAAATCACTTTTCTCTTCTCTCCCCTTTTACTGCTTGCTAATGACCACAAACACACACACACACAAAAGGAAGTCTTATTTTTACAATGGAGTTTCTGAAAATCTGAAACACATGTTTTAAATCTAATAAAATCATTTAGAACAAAATTCCGGGATGAATAATGAATGAAAAAAGTTTTTTGGGAGCACATCTAAATCTATTCCTCAGATTAACTTAAAGAAAATTAAGACTATATAATATGCCACTAGACTTCATAAAGGGATTTTACAAAGAAAATTACAGAGATGAGGAGATACATCTGGCAATTCAGCTCAACTTCATATACAGGTAGTTGAGTTAACAAATGTATGTACCTCTATCTCTAAAACCAATGAGAAAAACAGGTTCTGAACTTCCAGGTCATCCAAGCTTAGAAGTTTTTCTGGGTAAATAAGGGAATTTGGTAGTGCCTCTAAATCAGTGAGTTTTAAACAGCGGTGAACACCTGTATTTCCCACCAGAGATTTTCAAAATACAGAAGTCATACCCCATATCTACCAAATCAGTTGGGTCTGGGCTCCTGCTATATTTATGTAATTAGAATTTCTACTTTCGTATTACTGAAAGGTCCTTTTTATAAAATAAATACATTTGGACTTCCAGTTACTTTCTTGCCTAATTATTCATATAAACTGAACAGTTGAAAGCTTTGATCAACCTCTACTGGAAAGTGAAATCATTCTACTGCAGTGGTTTTGTAGTGATTCTCAACCCTAAAGAGACATTAGAATTATCCTGGAGAAGAGTGTAGCTTTTAAAAAATAAGCATGCTTGAGGTTAGCCTCAGAAATTTATTTCATTCGTTTAGAGTGAAAACCGGGCATCTGTTAATGTATAGACCCTTGCCAAGGATGTATTTCCAGGGGCGCCTGGGTGGCGCAGTCGTTAAGCATCTGCCTTCGGCTCAGGGTGTGATCCCTGCATTCTGGGATCGAGCCCCACATCGGGCTCCTCCACTAGCAACCTGCTTCTTCCTCTCCCACTCCCCCTGCTTGTGTTCCCTCTCTCGCTGGCTGTCTCTGTCAAATAAATAAATAAATAAATATTAAAAAAAAAAAAAAAAGGGATGTATTTCCAGTGGATATGGGGCCACCAGGGCCCTGTGCCTAAGAAAAACAAATTTAAAACAGAAAAAAAGAAATTAAAGAAATAGCCTCAAAAGTTAGCGCTTTTCAATGGTTGATCGATGGGATTATAATTATTTTTCTCCAGTTTTTCTCTATTTTTCAACTTCTCTGCAATTAGCATGGAGAAAAGATAAAAGTTCCTTTCCTTCGCTTTTTTGTTGCTCTTAACAATCATGCAGGAAAATCTAGGGACACCTGGGTGGCTCAGTTGGTTGAGTGTCTGCCTCTGGCTCAGGTCATGATCCTGGGGTCCTGGTATCGAGTCCCACACCGGGCTCCCTTCTCATCAAGAAGTCTGCTTCTCCCTCTGCCTGCCGCTTCCCCAGCTTGTGCTCTCTCAATCTCTCTCTCTCTGACAAATAAGTAAAATCTTTAAAAAAATAAATTCTTGGGGCGCCTGGGTGGCACAGCGGTTAAGCGTCTGCCTTCGGCTCAGGGCGTGATCCCGGCGATCTGGGATCGAGCCCCACATCAGGCTCTTCTGCTATGAGCCTGCTTCTTCCTCTCCCACTCCCCCTGCTTGTGTTCCCTCTCTCGCTGGCTGTCTCTATCTCTGTCAAATAAATAAAATCTTTAAAAAAAAAAAAAAATAAAAAAAAAAAATAAATTCTTGCAGGAAAAATCTTAACAGATGATTTCAAATAGATCACTGGTGGGAGAAATATGACTAACAAAGGCACCCAGACTAGGGAAATGCTGGATAAAAGAGCTCTACCATAAAGAACCTGAGGCAGTACTTTTCTCAATTCCCATGGTTTCTAATATTTTATATTGTTATGGTAAATCGGCCACTTGAAATATGTATCAAAAACTTACTTTTAAAAATAAAGGTACAACTTACAGTTTAGACTTTGTGCTATTTAGTAAGTCGTCTTCATCACTAAACTCACTATCTTTGTTTCCGTCATGGTCCGATGGTTCTTCACTTTTTTCATCCTCTTCCTCCTCTTTTTCTTCCTCAGTAGCAGCTTCACTTGCCTTGTCTCCCTCATCCAAGTAAAAATGTTTATCAGTACTCAAGCCAGGAGTTGTGTCAATTACAAACAATGCATTGTCACATGACCTATTTTCTGATTCTCCATGTAATGACTCCTTTTGACCATTATTTTCAACAAAACACACAGTGTCCTCTTCATTCTCACTATTTTCAGACTGCTGGCTTTCATCACTGCTGAGAACTAATAAAACAGAATCATCTTTGTCCAGGGCTGTGTGGAGCTCAGACTTGAACAGCTTGGTTTCACACTCAAAATCTACATCCCTTCTTTCATTCCTGTCTTCACTGATACCTGTAACTGCACACTCTTCTTCATCACTACCACCATCATCAAATTCTGTCAAGTCACTTGTTTTTACGGTGCTCTTTCTTTCTTCATTCCATCTGTCCACTTCCACCACAGCAAATGTCTGAGCTAATGATTTCATTATAGCCTCACAGTTCAGATTTGAGGGCTCTGATGTGGTCTTATTATTTTGGGGGGTTGAATGCCTTTGAGAAACTAACCGCTGAATGCCAGTATCCCGAGGTTCAGAAAGGCTCTCCAACTGAGAATTTTTCTTATTTATTTCTTTTTCCTCATCTACTATTCCCTTGGCTTCTTCATCTAAATTCTTACAATTCTCCTTTGTTATTTCTTTGAGAGGTGCAACACTGGCCTTTTTCTCCTCTCTTACATTAAAACGTTGGCGTTTTTGCACTGTTTGTTTTTTTTCTGAATTGCTGCGGAAGGAATCATCATCAAAGTCATTATAAATTTCATTATTATAGAAATTTGGCTTATTTATCTGAGAAAGAGATCTTACTAGTAAACAAGTTGTTTGTCTGGTATCTGAATCCTCTGAATTCACAGGAATATTTATGATTTGTTTTTCATTTTCCGGTACAATATCAATATCTTTCTCCTCAGTTTGTGCATGTAATTTCTTCTGCATACTCCTTGTTCTCATTGTTGCAACTCCAGAAATTGAAGAAATGTCTGAGTATGATGACTCAGCATCAGAAATAGCTTCTGCATGTAATTCTTGGCTTGGATCTCTTACAGATTTAGCCTTACTTCTTCTGGTCCTTGTAGTTATTACTGTGGGCGGCACAATTCTAGAAATACCTGAGACATGTGATTCAGCTTCAGAGTCGCAGTTGTCTTCTTCAGTATGAGACTGATTTACAGCAGTTACTTTCAGCCTTTTCCGAACACTGGACACTGGAGTGCATGCAACTAAGATCTGCCGTCTCCTAGTTACTCTTAAAATGGGATCCTGGAGCTCAGACACAGAACAATTTGACTCTGCTTCAGAGGTCTCTCCATCAGTAGATGGTTTGTTCATTTCTGATAATGAAACTGTAGTTCCGCTCTTCCTCTTTCTGGTTTTAGGAGTTCTAGAGACTGGACTTTGTTTCCTAGTGGTTTGTGATTCCGCAGTAGTTAGGTCAACAGGCAGACATTCCTTCCTGCCTTTTGGATGTGCCTGAATTCTTTTAGCAGAATTCTGTAAGCCAGAATAAATACACTGTAATTTAGGGAGGACTGGAACTAGGGCACTCCTCTCTGGAGCACATTTTAAGAGGGTACTACAAAGCTCAGTAAATATACAAAACCACCACCCATTAAAAAAAAAAAAACACGTAAATACTAAATACCGGATCTAACACTGCATTTGCAAGACCCTGCCTCACAACCACCAGTACCCATGATTTTTAAAATAAGAACAAAAAACATATACTGGATCTGACTCTGCATTTGCAGGACCCTGCTTCAGTCGCCTCACCCAAGACCTAGATCTAATTTGAGGGAGCTAAACAATTAACTGAAAATTTTCTGCACTAAAGTATCAAATGCCAAATATGGTTGGTAGACCTACATTCTGACACACGGGAAGAGAGAAGAAAGGAAATATTAACTATGAGCACAGATGTGTTTGGGAACACACACATCAACGGAATCAGTCGCGGCCCTTACCTTTACATACATAAATGAATTAACGCTCTATTCCCTTCGTCGCAGAATCAGAGCCAGCGGACGGCTAGAGCCACTAACAGCCGCCAGGCGGCGTCACTGCAGCCTTCCCCACTCCAGTATAAAGGGCTGTGGGGCCCCTACCAGCTCCCCACGTGACAACGGTAACCTTCTCTTCAACCCTGCTCATTATAATTAGACTCACACTTGGCGGCCGAAATTAAACCTTCTTCGTACGGTTGTAACAGGTTAAAAGGCCTCGGCTGTGCATCTTTCGTTACGAACGTGAACTACCCAAAGCAAGTTACCTGACCTCTCTGTTCCAGGCTAAGGACTGTCTTAAAGCAACCGTAGCGAGGACTGAAGAGGAAGCTACGGGCTTAGCACTGGGTCTGACACTGCAGCGCGCGACAAACTCAGGCCCTTTCCTCCGCTTCTCGTCACGCTGCTGCGCCGGACCTTCGCGCCGCCCTACCACCCTGAACGCCGCTCTGTGAAGCAGCGGCAGAGATGAAGGCGCTCTGCGATCTCCTACCTTCTGTTGGGAGTTTTCAGCCAACGTGGCTTGGATCGTGGCCTGAGGCCTCCCGGACCTGGTCACCACCATCTTCCCGGCTCGCCGCCACCTCGACTTGCCTCTGTTCCAGCGCACCGGAAATGCGTCAAAGAAGCGTCTCGCTCTCATTTTCCGCGAGGATCCCGGAAGTAACGAGAATCTCGTACCGGCCTCCAGCCCACCGACCTAGGTCAGGCGGCTCGGACCTAGAGATTGTTAAGGCAACGGTTTCTGGCGTTCACTCCAGTGCGGTGAAAGTCAGACCCGCCGGCCGATGGCAGGGAGAGACGTTCGTGGGGGCGGCGAACCCGTAGTGACGGAGAGCCCTCGTTCCAGTTTCACACAAACGAATTGGAAAATTTCATCTTCTTTCCAACTTCAACCATCCTCTCATATGTTTGGTCTTCATGGGTGTGACCGAAGGAGGCGTTTGCATTATTTATAATACTTTTTTTTTTTTTGGTAACGACGTACTCTTGTCTTATTCGTGAAATTAAATATTAATTGAATTTTTTATTAATAAGTAAAATCGAAAGACTCGTTTGGGGCAAAGATGTATTTGTTAAATGTTCCAGAAACACAAGAGACTAGGAAGCTATCTAATTTAAAGGGGAGATGGTGACTAGGGATCGGAAATAAGCAGAAAAGAACTGTTAAATTTTAAAGGAGAGCGATAAAAAATTTTTTTCGCCGTGAAGAGAATGACCAGAATCAAGAGAAGGTGTTTGGTGTTCTTTTAGGATGAAGTATGGAGAGTTAGAATATATTTGAGGAGAATGGAAAGGGATTGAAGAAGTAGGGAAACGGATATTGTTGGAGGTGAGAAAGTATGAGTGCTTTACCGAATCTATTCTTTATAACAGAAAACCATTTTTTTTCTTACTGTCATAAAACACAGATTTTTCATTGGGCCCATGGCCACCCAGCTAAGCAGGTCCTTTGATGGTTTCCTTTCCAGCCAAATGTGGCTAAATTTTGGCCAATTAGTATAAGTTGTTGCGTAGTTCTTTAGGGACATAGGAAAAGAGGTCTTCCCTACCTTCTTTAACTTCATTTTCCTCCCTGGAAAGCTGTATTCTCAGGTTTCAAGCAGCAAGTTTGTGCAATGAGGATAAAGGCCACTCTTTAGTGATGGGAGAGCAGTAAGAAAGAAAACATGATTCCCTGACAACTGATGGAGCTGCCATATCTGTCCTCAATAGCCCACTTCTAGATCTGTTTCACCTGTAGCACCTGGCTTTTCCCCCCAAGTTTTTATTTAAATTCCAGTTAGTTAACATACAGCATAATATTAGTTTCAGGTGTAGAATTTAGTGATTCATCACTTACAACACCCGTCTTTTTAGAGTCACTGTTATTTGGGGGGATTTTCTCTTATTGTAGCTGAGCCAAATCCAACTGAAGAATGGAATAAAAAAATAGAGATGGAGTTAGCCGAGAAGAATGGTCCTTCCTTTGAGGCAGGAGGGAAGAGTTAATATTTGAAGTAGAGAACGTGAATGCAAGGAAATTGAAGTGGAGGGAAGGAAAGAGGGGCTTTTGTATAGATAACCTCAATCTTCTCTGTAAATAGAAGATTCATCTGCTTAGAGGGATGGAAAAAGGTTTAGATTGAACCTTGTGGGGAATGTGGTAAGGAACAAAAAGAAGGAATTTTATTATTTTTTAAAAATAAACAATATTTTATTTATATATTTGAGAGCAAGAGCGAGCAAAGAGCACGAGCAGGGTGGAGAGGCAGAGGGAGAGGGAGAAGCAGGCTCCCCGCGGAGCAGGGAGCCAATGCAGGACTCGATCCCAGGACTCTGAGATCATGACCGGAACCGAAGGCAGACGCTTTACTGACTGAGCCACCCTGGGGCCCCAAAGAAGGAATTTTAGTATGGCCACATAGCAATGAGACTATGTAAGAGGAGGAACATAAAACAGGTTAGATTTTAAGAGAAGGTAGAATGGTGTAGGGGAAGGAAAGTGAACCTATTGGAGGTTACATGCATGAACTCATTAACTCTACAACTTTAACATGAGCAGATGCATGAAAATGAAATTAAGATCGCAGGAGTGGGTATAGAAAATTGGGGAATATTAGAAAATCAATATGCAATATTCACTTGCAAGCACTGCCACTTTAAAGTAAAACAAAAACTCCCAATCATTACAATCTAAAAGATTAAGAAACAAAACACAAAAATTAAAATGTCAGTACATACTCGCAATCTGAGAAGACTGAGCTGGTCTAACAACAGGTAGGCTGATAATAGGCAAAACTGCAATGTGATCTGCTTTTGTTTTATGTGGGCTTACCAGGTTTGCCCTGTTTCTGTTTCTGCCTTTTTGCCTATCCTCTTTACCCAATGTGGATTTAGGGCAAATACAGTATACCCAGTTTTAGGTAGATATAGTATGAAAATACAGTAGTTATCACTCAGGCCCAAAGAGAAACTCCCTTGATAGTCAATATTTTACTAATTAGACTCTTAAACTGAAGGGTTGAATCTCTCCCTGGAATTTCAAGCATTAACCAAAAGATGAGTTTTAGTTCATAAGCCTCCTAAAAATAAATACTACCTGAAGTTATTCTGCATTATTACATGTAAAACAACGTTTGGCTTGTAAGCTGGCCCCCAATAATCCCATCTCCCAGTTTCAAACCCTTGAGTGGGGGCTGGACCTGGTGATAATGAAAAGAATGACAAAAGTGGTGGATATCTCTTTCATGATTAGGTTACCAAAAAAGCAGACTTCCATCTTGCACTCTCTCACCTGTTCATTCTGTGGGAAGCTAGTTGCATGTTGTGAGCTGTCCTATGGAGAGGGCCCTGTGGCAAGGCGGTGAGGGAGGCCTCTTGGCCTATAGCCAACAAGGAACTCAATCCAGCCAACAACCATACGAGCGAGCTTGGAAATAGACCCACCTCAATCAAGCATATAGATGAGACTGTAATCCCCACTGATACTTTGCAACCTTTTGAGACACCTTAAGGTACCCAGAAACAGCAATAAATGTCATTAAATAATTTAGTCTGCTGTAAAATTTCATGTAAGTACATGCCCTTTCATGTCTAGCTTCTTTGACTCAGCATGTGTCTGAGACTCATCTGTTACTATATATAATTTTTATTGCTTAGCATTCCATTGCATGATTATAATACAATTCATTTATCCATTCAAATGTTAATAGCATTTGGGTGGTTTCCAGTTTTCAGCTATTATGAGTGAAGTGCTATAAACATTTATGTATGTCCGTTTTAGACATCTGTATTTATTTCTCTTGAGTAAATACCTAGGAGACTAATTATGGGGACATATGGTAAGTGAACATTTAATTTTGCAAGAAATGCCAAGGTATTTTCCATAGTAGTCATACCATTTTACGTTCCCACCAGCGCTATGAGAGTTCTGCTTGCTCCACATCCTTGTCAACACTTGGTACTGTCAGTCTTTTAAAATCGTAGCTATTTTGTATTCTGGTGATGTTTCCTTGTGGTTTTAAATTGCATTTCCCTGATAATGATGTTAAGCATCTTTTAATGTTTCATTGGCTATTCATATGTTATCTTTGGAGAAAAATCTGTTCTAACCTTTTGCCTATTTTTTATTGAGTTGTCTTATTATGAAGTTGTAAGAGTTCTTTATGCAATCTGAATACAAGGCCATTATAGACACAATTTACAAAAATTTTCTCTCATTCTGTGGGGTGTCTCTCTACTTTGACAGTGTCCTTTGAAGTGCAATTAAAAAAAATAATTTGATTATGTCTTATTTTTCATCAGAAATATGTATTGGAAATATTTTCCTCCAGTCTGTGGCTTGTATTTTCACTTTCTTAAGTGTCTTTTGAGGGACAGATTTAAAATTTGATTAAATCCAGTTATCAATGTTTTATGTTTTGTTATCAAAAAGTTTTGCAGCCAGTTTTAATTTTTCTGCTCTGTTCCAATTCCATACACATCAAAATAAGTTGAAATTTTCAACTTAAAAAAAAAAAAGACTAGAGAAAAAGACATTACTTCTAGGGGAAGGAAATGCAGAGTTTCATCAGGAAGAGTATATATGCTGAAAATCAATGGAATATTCAGATTGCTCAGGGAAAGCATTAGAAACTTAGAATTCTATAATGTCAAATGATCATTTAAGATTGAGAACAAAATGAAGACATTTTCAGACAAACAGGACCTAGAAAGTTTACTGCCCAAAGACCTTCAGTGAAAGAATTACTAATGACATGCTTAAGAAAAAAGCGAACTTAAATGGAGTAGGATGCAAGAATCAACAGTGAGGAAAGAAACAAGGAAAACAGAGCTGAGTCAAAGTAAGTAATGCATATTGTAAAATATGAATCCTTCTAAAATAATGGACCAACAGACACATAAAAATCTTGTATGACATTTTATGCATTTATTCATTGCTGAGAGATACATATTAAAATTTTGTTTGCCTTTTTTGGTAGTGAAATTTTAACAGCAATATTCTGATATATTTGGGGGATTTGAGCAAGTTTTAGCCTCTTTTTAAATAAAATATTACGTTTCCAACCTTACTCTTGTCTCAACAGAAGCCATTCCTTTCTATATGTAAGGGCAAGCTCTTTAAGAAAGTGTTTTCACTGAATTTCTAAAGTTTACATATAAATTGTTCATCATTCAATAAAAGCCTATTTACAAACAAGGCAAACACAGGCCTCTGCCAGAATGCCCAGCCATCCTCTCAGCCTACTCTAAGGCTAATTTCTGCAGTAGCCCCACTTCCTTCTATACGCCCCCAATCCCTTTTCCCCACTTTGATCATTAACAGATGGACTCTACTGCTCTTGTTCGTGTACAGATCTCTCCCCTCCCCACATATACTATGTGCTCCTTGAAGACAGAGGTTGTTTATTTCTGTGTAAATCTGCCAATACCTTACACAGAGTGGCTGGCATATAGCAGGCATTTGATAAATCTTTGAATGAATGAATGCATGAATAGCTTTATGGCTTGGATATTTAAAAATTATTCATAATTTATTTTCAAATCATACTCAGTTTGAGTTCAAATAGGTCAAAATCAATATAATACTCTAGGATGCTTTCAACTATTTCAAACAACTCAAACAGTATACAACATACTTTATTTTAATTAGATAATTCATAATACTCATAGGCGAAATTAAAGACTTATAAAAATTTATTAATGCTTTATATTTTGTCTGTATTTTATAATACACCACTATAGACACATAAAAGTAGAATTATCTAATGAAAACATTTTCCTGCCCTAAATGTATTTCTAATTCTGAAAATTATAAAAAATATTAATGAAAGTTATGTTACATACTCTTCAAAAACAAAACTGACATATCCCATCAACAACTTTATAAGGAAATGACAGGTACAAGTTCTGGTACATCAGGAAGTTAGCTTAAAAAAATATTTTCAGAATCATAAGTTGGTATATTTGATAATGAAAACAAATGGTTTATATTCTCATTAAAACAACTTCAAATTTCTCTAAATGTACAATTGTCAGAGAGATGAACTGTCAATCATTTCATTCCCCAATACTGAAAATGCTGGGTGGAAAATTTGGAAAGAAAATCTGTTAAAAAATGAGTTGTAATTACATGAATCTTATACCTTTTATCACTGAAAACTGAGATTCTATTTCAGTTACTACTTACTTGGCTCTGGTAGGGGAAAGTCTGACCATTAATTCAAAATAGAGTAACTTTATTTTCCATTCCACACATAGCTGTTTAAGTGATCTTCTTTGAGAACAGAAAAATTATTAGCTACTTGTGATTCAATCCAGCACTGGCTATCCCTAAGAGGACACTCTGCTAGCGTACTAGCACAGTGTGGCCTGCAGAATTTACACCATGTGAACAGATTTTATAAGACATCTTGGTCCTTCTGGTGACTACAGTTTCTTGGATGAGAATATAAGATAGACTCATCACAGAACAAATTCTAAGTTACAGTACATTGTGTTAATGTAAGGCTCCAGTGTATCTTGGAAATGTAATAAACTGTAGCTTCTTCTCATGTTTACTGAAAAAAAAAAACCACAATTATATAAATTCTTTCTACCTTGAGTCATTGGATACACCTCTCCCCAGAAAACATATCTGTTATATACACTATTGATAACTTAGCTTTCAGCTTTAAGCAATTATTTGGTAGTATCACTGTTCTTTATTTTATGGCTTTTTAAACATTAAGTCCTTAAATACTTGAAAAGCACTCACTATATTCTCATAGTTTACAAAAAAAAAAAAAAAAAAATAGATGTGAACACCAGACTGGAAAATTGCCAAGTCTTAAAAAAAAATCAGTTTTTTTAAAAAAATGGTTATTCAATAACAGAAATTAAAGGTACAGAAGTGAAATAAAAAACTCATTTTAAAATTCCATACATACACAATCCCCTTCACAAAATGAATCTACAATCTTGCTTCTTTGTCAAGAGAGGCAGGGAGAAAGAACACAAAAAAAGCTCCTCTGAAGTTTTGGATCAATTAGAAACATAAGTTTTTGGTTTTTTTTTTTTTTTTCGTTTTCAAAATAACCCTTCAAACAATCCATTTTTATAAGTCTAGGGTTTTAAAAAGCAACAAATGTGATATTAAGTTCCCTCTTAAGATATCTTGACCAATTCACTGTTTAGGCTTAAATTAAAATGAGCATTTGTTTAAAGACTTATGTTGTATGAAAAAAATGTTGCACATTTCCAAAGAAAAAAGTTAACTATATACATTCAATAACATTATATACGATTAACATAGAGGCTATATAAGGCTTTAGGAAGCTCTAAGTCTAAATGAATTTTAGCAAGTAAATCAGCTGATTTCATGTTACAATTCTAATGATCAAATTATCTAACCAATAAACTACAAAACCTTATTTAGGATAGGAAGAGTCTGGTGTATTTACCTTTTTTTTTCTTTTTAAAGATCTATTTATTAGAGAGTGCACGCATGCACGCACACATGCAGGGTTGGGGCAGAGGGAGAAAGAGAATCCCAAGCAGACTCTGGTGCTACGTGGGGCTTGATCTCATGACCCTGAGCCAAAGCAAGAGTCGGACACTTAACCAACTGCACCACCCAGGCGCTCCTAGTGTATTTACTTTGGCTATGGAACCACTTTTCTCTAAGTTGAAAAAGCCTGGGCAAAATTAGTTTTACATATTAGTTTTTTTTTTTTTTAAGGATTTTATTTATGAGAGAGAGAGAGAATGAGCAGGGAGGAGGGGCAGAGGGAGAAGCAGACTCGCCGCTGAGCAGGGAGCCTGATGTGGGACTCGATCCCAGGACCCCGGGATCATGACCTGGGCCAAAGGCAGACACTTAACTGACTGAGCCACCCAGGCACCCTGTATTAGTTTTTTTATAAACCATGTATTAAGACGCATGGTTTAAAAGTACTGACTGACATTCAAGAGATTTTTGAAGAACTTTTCAAAATATCTGGTTTACAGATAAAAATTTATAGAACTAAGGAGACCTGTAGTCTATATCAATGGCCACAGCGTATTTATTTGCTATTTTCTGGTTCTTAAACTAATGAGGAATATAATAAATAATCTATAACCTCTTCTAGCTCTAAAGTTTTGATTATATCATTTGCTTTTAAATAGTTAAGACTGTATCTCAAAAAAAGTTGTCTAAATAGACAATGTTCACCGTGAATTAAAGATTTTTTCACTCCTTTTCTGGCTGTTAGTCCCTCCGAGTCAGTTATTAGTGGGGAGCAAATATTACATATTTTACTCAACTGATTCTGACTCCTTGTGCCCCCCCTTCTCCCCAGAGCCCACAGTGCCCAGCATATGATAAACACTCAATACTTTTTGAATATTCTTGAATGAATAGCAAAATATTAAGGATGGATCAAGTATTAAGAAGAATCTGGAGATGATAATAGTTGTTTTTATAAAACCCCTAAATAATAATTTCGAAGTTTCTAGTCTCCTTTTTCAGATTTACTTTGGTTTGTCTTGGAAATAGTAGCAAGGAAAATATGGCACAAGAATACAAGATTAAATCATTATAGGTAAACTACAAGCAAGGACAATTAAGTTTAAGTTTTCATTCATGTATTGAAGAAATGAATTTTACTTACACTACTAGTAGATCTCAGCTACTCCAGTTACTCTGGGATATAATCATCTTATCAATAACAGAAAAAATATCTTCCAGTATTTCAGTTTTAACAATTATAATTAAATTGCTTAGTGGTACTATAGATAAGAAGCCATTAATTAATTTTCAGAAATAAAAAATATGTATATACATTACCCTGATACCTAGGCCCAAAATATATCTAACAATTTTTCTTGATTTCTATTAGTCATAAAAATAAAGGAAAAATATATTGCAAGTATTTTCTTTATAGACAATTTCAATTAGAAAACAAGAGTTTAATGAAAACAATACAGTGGTTCATGTGAATGAACTGATATGGAGGCAAGAGAAGTATTCAGAACTTGACAGATAACATATCGTCAAATATAACTGAAGACTATCTGCCTCCATGACACCATTTACAGGCAGTAACTAATTTTTATACATCTCAATTTTATCTTATATTCAAGGAAAATACAAGTCAGTAGGTTATGATCCTAAGTCGTAGTTAAGAGCCCCTTTTTTTAGCTTGTAAAATGTAGCCTTTTGATTTGATAATTCCTCTACTTTTCACAATGACCGAATACCGCAGTAGCCACAGGGGCACCCACTCATGTGCTTGAATGTCAGGGATGCTTTCCTGAAGAGCTTCTTGGAAACTGGCTTCAGAAAGCAGTTCTTAAAACAAACAAATAAAAACCCAAAGTGTTAAATTTGAAAATAACGGCACTTTACCATGTAGGTAAACATTTAAACACAAAAAAACTAACAATTCGAAATTGAATATAATATATGCTTTTCTTTCATGTGTGCTATGAATCTGAACCAGAATATTAAAAAGATCCAGGCAGTTCTTTAGAAAGTCCCTACACCTCTAACCCAGCCTATTTAATTCATAACCTCTGGTGAGTGGAGCCTGCATGTGTTTTTTTTTGTTTTTGAAGACTTCCAGGCAATTGTAATGTAGAGCCAGTGAAAATACAGCAAAGTGCATACACGGAAGAAAAAGGAAAGGTACCCATAATCCTATCAACCTGAGATAGATTATTTCCATTGCCATGTATATCCTTCCAACTTTTCTGTATCTTTCCATATCTCAAAAACTAAAAATCATGCTGTAATTACAACCTAATTTACTTATCTTTTCAACTTTTATTATGAATCTTCCCGTGTAATTAAATATTCTGTGGAAGCATCATTTTTAATAATTACCCAGATACTATATTATATAGATATCATAATTTATATATTTCCTCATTGTTGACCAAAAAATTTAGGTTTTTCTTAGTATTTTTCTAATAAAAATAATGTTATGCTGAACATCTTTAAAATGCATGCCTGGCTACAGGATGACAAAGTCAAAGTACAAGCACATTTTGAAGGCTTGATAGACAGTATATTGCCAATTGCTTTTCAGAAAGGCTATATTTTACTTCTACTAGCAGTTGATAATGTTAGAGTGCCAATCTTACCATATCCTCACAAGCACCAGCAATCATTTAAAAAACTCTTTGGCAATGGTTGTTGCCAAATAAAAATGGTTTTTATTTGCATCTCTGTGATGAAATAATTATTTTCTAATTCCACGTTTGCTCTCCAAGCCCTCTACTCTGGCTCCAACGTACTACTCCCCTCCTCACTGCCTCTTCTCCAGCCACACTGGCCTCATACCTGTATCTTGAAATCCTCAAACACACTCACACTTTGGGGCCTTTGAATCAGCTGCTCTCTCTTCCCTGAACACTCTTCTTCCAGATTCTCACAGGACTATCATCCCTCCTGCAGGTCTCTGATTAATATCATCTTAGCAGAGAGGCCTCCCTTACTACCGTACATAAAACACCCCCTAACCTGGGCACTCTTTTCTCCCTCAGCCAACTTTTCTCCATGGCATATACCACCATTTCTCACATTTAACATTTACCTTATTGTCCATCTCCTCCCAACAGAATATAAATCCCATGAACGTTGGAATTTATCTGACTTGGTCCTTATATCCCTAGCACTTTGAACAATGACACATTGTAGGTACTCAAATGTCTGCTGAATCAATCAATCAATCAATATGGAAAGATTCTACTAGGGTCAGAACCAACCACACAGAGACTAAGTGACCAACTATACAGTGTGATTGGGGAGTGTGCTAAAGGACCCACCTGTCCCAAAAGAACTGCTGTGATCTTTGAGTAACATCAATAGTAAACTCTGTAAGTGTTAGCTATTATCATGTGCCACGCACTTTTCTGAGTACTTTACATGTATTAGCTTCTTTAATCTACCTGTTAACCCTACAAGATAGATAATACTCTCCCCTTTTCCAGGCGGCAATTGAGGCAGATAGGTTAGGTAACTTGCCCAAGGTCATGCAGCCAGTAAATGGCAGCTTTCATAAATGGAAGGCAAATATCTCTTTGGGAGGGTAACATGAACGTGGATTTGTTTATTAGTTTGTCTGACAGAGACCAAGACCTGGAGGGAATGAGGCATAAGGCAGATCAGATTTAATGGGAAGGAGGGAAGGATAAAACAAATAAAAAGGGGAAGGTTCTGAGTCAGGATCACCTACTTCATAATTTCATGCTGACTGTAGTTAAATTGTTACCACAACTTCTAGGACAAAGAGTAATGGAAAATAAGCACTTTCTGAAGAATAGGGTAATTTTAGAACAGGTGAAGGGCTTTAGAGGGGACTTATAAACAAAACTCTACTATTGCAGGTGACAAGCAGAGTTAAATGTTTTACAACTTGATTGCTTAAAAAATAAAATGTGACACATAATCAGAGAGCTATGCTATTCATCAACTTAACTACATACTTTTAAATATACTTATGCGAGCTTTTTAGAATCAGTAAACACAATAAATCTTTTAAGAAAAGATTGCTTCATTACAGATCAAAGTGTCTGAAGATTCATTAATGCTATATGCAGGATCAGCCTATAAATTCTAATCAAAGGGTTTAGGATTAAATTTAGAAAGACATTCAAATGTCAAGTTATGTCAGTAAAGCAAAAACATACCAAAAATGGATTAAATCTCTCTTCTCATACACATATGCAATTTAGTTTGCCATAAGAACGATACATTAGCACATATCCACATGTCAACATTTAGGTACCATGGAAATAAAATACCAGACACCTTAATCTTTTCCTACCAGAAAAAGGAAAGAGTTTTTTTCAAGTGGAGCTAGAACGGGGTGCAGGCTCATCCATCAGCTGTTGATAATAATTACTGCTGGAAGAGCCCAAGTAAACAGATAAATGATATGATATATGCCAACATATAGAAGTAAAACAGATAAATGATATGATATATGCCAACATATAGAAAGTTGGAATTTAAATGGTTTATGTTTCAGAATAAGTCGGCATAGAAATTCTTTGTTAGATTTTCACTAAGATGACTTTTTTTTTTTAATGAATCTAATTACTTGTGAAAGTAATTACTGAAGGGAGAGGCAAAAGTCATTATCTCCTATTCTGGTATCATTTAAATGGTAACTGATAAGTAAGTAAGATTTTCAGACTGAAATACTACAATGCTAATATTTCAAATAAAAAAGATTGTACAGTATAGGGGGAAAGGCTCTCAATTCAGCCAGGACCAAGTCCAAGTTTAAACTTTGTCCCATGCCCACTGGGTGACCTTGGCTGGTTTCTTAAATTCTGAGGCTCTATTTCCTCAATGATAAAATGCCTAGTTTCAGTTGCTGTGAGAATTACAGATCATCCCTCTAAGGCATTTAGCTTGATTCCTAGCATGTGAGGAGCAATAACTCTTAAAGCTCCTCCTCTTCCTATAAAACAGTGAAAAAATGAGAATGGAGCAGACTGCTAAATAAATAATTATAAAGTATAAACATTCTCTTCCTAGCTTTCCTACTTATCCTGTAAAATGTTGATAAAACATCACACTACAGAAGGTGGACAAGCTGTTCTCATTTATCAAATAATGTTTCTGATTGACACCAAACATATAGGTCTTGATAGTAATGATTAATAAAATACCTAATCGATTACCTATCTTTTTTTTTTTTTAAAGATTTTATTTACTTATTTGACAGAGAGAGACAGCCAGCGAGAGAGGGAGCACAGTAGAGGAGTGGGAGAGGAAGAAGCAGGCTCCCAGCGGAGGAGCCCGATGTGGGATTCAATCCCAGAACGCCGGGATCACGCCCTGAGCTGCAGGCAGATGCTTAACGACTGCGCCACCCAGGCGCCCCTCAATTACCTATTTTAAGATGCTTAAATTTCAAATTAAATTTTATCTGCCTCTCTTTCCAGATATTTACCCTTTTTAACAAAGTGGCTGTTTGGTACAATTTTTTGCCATACTAGACAAGATTTTATATGATACTATTTAGAGTATCTTAAAAGATCTTTTTTGTGTAGCTTAATATTTATAAACTTCAACAGACTGGATGTTCAGAAAATGATCCCTTCCATTTTTTTCTCATTGATAGACAAAGCTTTCTGAAACTAAATGGATATATATTTTGGATTACTAAGAAAAGTTCTAGGTAACATTTATCACTGCACAAAATTAAAAATTAAATTTTAACAAGTAGCTTCTTGTAAGATAAAAGCTCATGATCAATCAACAAATGAAAACCTCAGTCTTACCTTTTGGATCATTATGAGTCAATAGCTGTATGTCAAATTGTTTAGCAAATGCAGTCAAGTCCGGTGGCATCACACAGCAGGAGGCAAGATTAACTTGATTACTATTTGGTTTTACCTAGAAGTGAAAAAAATCATGACATTGCACTAAATTAAGTACTACAAAAAGTGGAAAGCAATAAAAGAACATCATTTTAGAAAATACGAAAGACTGCATTTTATACTGCTTAAAATTTATAAAACATTTTTATATGAATATATTTACTAATGTATGCTTTCCTAACTCATGTTAGCGGTAACAAGGAAAGGAAAGCTTGGGGGGAGGGCGGGGGAAGCTACAGTGCTACTGGAAAAGCCAATACAGTTTCTAAGCTCCTGCAATCTAATACAGCTTATTTATTAGATTTGCCTCATTAACAAACATGGTTCTAAGTGCGATGATTCTAGCTAAAGAGGGAATGGGTCTTAAAGGTAAAGGATCAAATAGAAACAATAAGAATATTTTGTGTTAAAGTATAAAATGTGGTTATAAATTAGACACATTTTGCAAAAGAATTAGATAATTGCTAATAGCTACTCTGATTAATTTGCAGATACATTCCAGATGACCCAAGTCTCTCTCACTAAATCTTAGCCACATTCTGGCTATCACCAAATCAAAGGGAGAAGGGGCAATACTTTCTCTAAGGTCTTCCTGTCTATAAGAAACTGAAAGCTCTGCAAAGGAGAAGGCTGGGGATGAAGTAAAAGGAGTAAAGAAAAATACAGAGAGTAAGGGTAAAATACTGGTAAGCAACTTCCCTAATAATATTGTACATTATTAGAGGCCAGAAAGTGGTGGTGATTAATTTATGACACCTATTCCTTAGCAAATTCTATGAACCGGAAGTCTTTTATATCTTTAAATAACAGCAAAATATTTGTTACATATGATATTCCCTTACCTAAGAAATCAGAACCAAGACCTAATCATATCTGAAGAAAAATGTAATATTTTTATCACAACAGTAAAACCGAAGGAAATAACCTGAATTCATTTTGGCTATAAATACTTTGGCACACATTTTCTAGTGTTTTTGTCCATCCTTTTAAATGAGATTAATATTAAGGTAAATTGGGTATATATTTGAGATGAAAAAATCCAGTGCTTTAAAGCTTGCCTCAAAACTCCCACACTGGGAACAGTCCCCCCCGCCGCCCCGCCGTGAGTGTCCACTATTGTGCACGATGCTAAACGGTGTGAAGCAAAGACTGTAAACGACAGGCTCCTCCCAGAGCACTTGTGATCTAGCTGTGCTTTACCTGTGCCCACTGATACAGCTGTTCCAACTGAGTTTTGTCTAGATCAGAGGTACCTATCGCAACAATCTTTTTGCTCTGAACCAAGTTTTCTAATTCCTCCCAGTAAGGCTGCAAATGCTCCAAGGACAGATTAACTCCATCTTCAATAGGAGGTGAAGCAATGATCACAGAATCCAACTGTGCAACTCCAAGGACTGAACAGGCTGATGTGAAGGAAAACACAATAGGTAAATATTTGTTACATAATGAAAACGAGTATTTCTAATGTCCTTCAAGTATCCCAGTAAATTCTGTCCATACAGTTCACTAGTTTTCTAATATAGCAGATTGTTTCATTCAGTTTCATAATTTACCTATCATTTAGAACACTGGCATCTCTTAACAAAGCAGAAGTCCCTGTTTGTCTGCTTGGTCTGTATGGTAGACAGGTCAGTTTCTTTGACCTGCCTCCTTCCTAGGGACTCACAGCTCCGACAGTCCTTCTGGGGAACATGCCTCCTTGTTTCCTAGGCCCCAGGAATTTTTTGGTAGCTTCTTTATCTTCATAAAATTTTCTTCTCCAGTTCTACTAGTTTTCTTGTATGGATGATCACAAGAATTCTGACCTCATATTCTGTAATTTGTAGTCATGGCAAAGAATAGTCTTGAGACTCTGAAAAACTAAATTTATGGTACTAATCTATATAGAGGTAGATAATTTGATTTCTGTAAAAATAATTTAAAGGGTTTATTTTAAATGATTATTGTTCATTCTGTAGTTATATCAAAGAGCTCATTATTTAAGCGTTCAACACCTATAATATTGGAAGAATGTTTTAAAAGAGAAAATGTTGAATAACTGTATTATCACAATAATCTAACCAAGTGCCAAACAAAGATGAAAATGCTTGTGTTGTTGTGGTGATGATGGTCATGGTGTTTCATGTGTAGTACTACAAGGGCTAAGAATATGGTTAAGGAGAACTTCATCTCCAAACGTATAGTTAACATTTAATTACGTTACATCTTTTACGTTCCTTATCTATATCAAAATATGAACCTACATAAGTCGATATGATCTGACAGAAGCCTTAAGAAATTAGGCTAAA
The DNA here is from genome assembly GCF_024610735.1 of Ursus americanus. Classification (NCBI taxonomy): domain Eukaryota; kingdom Metazoa; phylum Chordata; class Mammalia; order Carnivora; family Ursidae; genus Ursus; species Ursus americanus. Next base: position 45,204,734 of record NC_142138.1, read on the forward strand.
ACTTTAAAAAGTAAAATTGGAATGAGCTCTTCTTCTTTTTCACCTGGTCCTGAACACAAGATATAACTAATACACCTACACTAATTTAAAGTTATGAAGGTAAAAAGTTAACTTTTTGCTTACCCATGTCTACTGCATTTCTAGTTGATGATGAAGAGTTTGATCCTACAATGAACAGTTTTGCTGGGTAACAAAAGAAGACAAAACTGATCACTACATTTGGGTAACATTCTACTAAACAGTATTAACACTGCCAACAATACTAAGTTGACAGAGAATCCTGAAGGAATTATTTTTCCTTTTCTAGGCACATAATTGTATAGTTTCCATTTTAAGACATGAAAGTACCTTTCCATTGGACTTTTTAAATCACATGCCAATTGCCAAAAAATATCCGTTCGTCAAAACAAAAAAGCAAATATTAATTTTCCATTTGTTAGAAGGCAGGTCACATAAATATACAAACATAAATTACTCAAAAGATACATTTTTATGAATTAAATATTAATGGAACATATTATATACATTCTTCAATAAACAAATTGCTTGTAATGTGAAGAAAAATGAAAAGAAAAACCCCACAATCCCACCTTCCTAATACAATCATTTTAATTTTTAGACATTAGTGTCCAGCTTTTGGTCATATGAAGCAGGGTATAACATTTATTCTACTTCTATTTAGTTTATCTTTCTGTAATATTTTTTTTATATCTTTATGAAGTATTTAGTTCTCTTAACATTTTTAAAAATCGTAACATATTCACTCTAGAAATGAGAAAAACCAAGGGAAGGGGGTTGGGGAGTGGGGTAACTGGGTGATGGGCATTAAGAAGAGCACGTGATGTTAACGAGCACGATGTTATATAAGACTGATGAATCACTGAACTCTACCTCTGAAACCAGTACTACATTGTACATTAATTAATTTAAATTAAAAACTGGAAAAAAAATAAAAATGAGAAAAACCCAAGAGTAGAAAGACTAAAAAAAATTGCCAATAGTCTCATCACTGAAAGCAGTCACTGTTTAGATTTTTGTATACTCTATTTTTAATGAACAATTTTACATACTCATTTTTAGTGGTTAAACATTATTCTGTAATTTTGATAGGGTATAACTCAAATGATTTCCTACTTTTTGAACATTTACATTAGTTCCAGTTTTTTGTTATCACATACAATGCTAAAATAAACATCTTGGTAACTTTGTTAACTTTCTGCTGAAGCATTTCCCAAGGACAAATTGTCAGAAATGTGTATGAGGCAAAGGGAATGATCTTTTTTGTGAATCTTAGGTTTTTTTGTTTTTTGGGTTTTTTTTAAAGATTTCATTTGTTTGAGAGAGAGAGAGAGAGAGAGAGCAGGAGGAGGGGCAGAGGGGGAGGCAGACCCCCACTGAACGTGGCCAGATGTGGGGCTTAATCCCAGGACCCTGAGATCATGACCTGAGCCAAAATCCACATTTAACTGATTGAGCCATCCAGGCACCCTGAATCTTGTCCTATTTTATTTATTTCCTACTTTTATTTAAAAGATTTGTACCAGTTTACCAGCCAACTAAAAGAATTATTCTAACAATATATGACACTATCAAAAATATAGTTTTTGCTAATTTAGTATGTACAATATATACCTGCCCAGGACTGCATTAATTGGCATTTCTTTGGTTACCAGGAAAGCTGAGTAGTTTTCTATTAAAATTGAGGCTTTAACTTGATTCAAACTCAAATTTATTTACATAGATTTACTTTATGTAAATTCACTGTTCAAAATCTAAATTTACTCAATAGACAAAAAGGTAGAGTAGTAATACAGAAAATCAGAAAAGGGAATGGAGAGAAACGAGGGCTCATGAAATATCTATGTGTAAATTGCCTGGTATTCAACAAATATAACAAATTTACCTTATACATTTATTTGTCCTTTCTTTTCTACTGCTAGATAATCTTCCTAAAGCATTGCTTTCTTTACTCGACTTCTCTATTTAAAAGTCATCACCACTCCCCTACCAACCAGGTGAGAGTCAATCTTCACCACTTTAATCCACCCAGAGCTCCCATAATTATACTCCATGAAACCCTCCCTACCACTAACCCTCTGGCCATGAATTTGTGCCATTTGAAACGGTCTCCTTTCTCCGAAACAAGAGGTATTCTTAGGTAAGTAGAGAAAGGAAAGCTCTTCATATAGGGAGAATTTTGATACCTATCAAAAATCTCAAGCCCTCTAGGAACTGAGGACAACCTGTGAGAGCTACAAGATAGACCTAAACCATGAGGAATTGCAATCAACCACAGAGAAGAGGTTGCTTTTAATTCCTTTCCAACACAAACAGCAATGTGAAATTAATAGAAAGAAATGGGATTTGGAATGAGGCATACCTGGATGGATTCCTGGTTCAACCACTTACTGGTTATATGACAACTTTCAAGTTATTTAATGTCACTTATGCAATGCAGATAATATACCTACCTTGTAGAACTGTTTTGAGAATCATGTGAAGAAATATAACCAAAATGTGCGAAGTTCAGTGCCTGGTACAAAATAGACTCAATAAATGGTAGTTATTGAGTCAAAAAAACAATACCCTCTCTCATCTTACTTGTCCATCCTAATAAAAAAATAACAACCAACACAAAACTACAAATGGTAATAAATAACAGCTACTTAGCACTTAACTTTTTGCCAAGCACTGTGCTAAGTGCATTTGTTATTTTATCTAATTTACAAAGAAGCCTGTGAAACAGACGCATCCCTATTTTACAAATGAGAAAATGAGGCTCAGAGAGGTCAAATAACTTGTTAGCCCAAGGTTATACCAGTCAGTAATCTGCATACTGAGGAATTTCGATCTAGTTAAGTTCAAGCTTTTAATGACTGTACTATGCTGACTGTAAGCTGAGGGCAAGAACAGCCCATCTCTTCATTTTTTTCATTCCTTGAGCTTAGCATGGTCTCTGGTAAATAGTCACTCAGTACATTTGTTGAATGGGTAGAATATGGATTTTATTTCTCTTCATGCAACTTGCTGCCCAGACTTCAGTCTACACTTCCAGGTGACTTCAGCCATTGCTTAGCAGTGTTCCACCAGGAAGGGAGGGCCTATGCTTGCTTTGGATGACACTGCTCTTAAGCCTTCCTTTTACTCTTTCCATTTCGTCCACCTTAATATTCCTGAAGTCCAACATATAAATTAATGAGACCATCGTGAAGAACAGCAAGGTGAAGTCCTCTTCTGACTCCACTTAAGTAGCCAAAACTGACCTTCTATAACTTCCTCTTGGGAGTTTACATTATGTTTAAAAAGAATCTTTAGGGGCGCCTGGGTGGCTCAGTTGGTTAAGCATCTGCCTTTGGCTCAGGTCATGATCTCTGGGTCCTGGGATCGAGCCCCACATCAGGCTCCCTGCTCAGCAGGGAGCCTGCTTCTCCCTCTTCTCCCAGCTCATGCTCTCGCTCACTTGCTCTCTCTAGCTCACTTGCTCAAATAAAATCTTAAAAAAAAAAGAATCTTTATATTTCTCACACTTAGTGACTGAGTCACTCATTACCAGAACCAAAGAAAGGCTTATTCCCCCTGCCTGACAAAAGCTATCATTTCCACTGTATAACAAAATAAGTTGTAAAGGCTGGACCTTACCAGAAACTTTCATTTCTTCTCTTTCATCAGGATTTATCTTTTCTACTGCATGAGATACAGTACATTCCAAGACATCTGGAAATTCCTATAATAAACAATGTTTACAATAAATATAAAATTAATGTTTTTAATTAGCTATATATTTTCTATTATCCCGTAATGTCCTTTAGAAACAGGGAACCCATAAGATAACAGGGTTCTTAACCTGATGTCTGGATGGGCTTCATCAGGTTTGTAAAGCCCTGAAACAAAGGTAAAATGCTGTGTGTGTATCCGTTTTCTGGGAAAAAGGATCTCCTTTTGATCAGGTACTCAGAGGAATGCATGACCAAAACCCCAACACATGGTGGTGGGGGGGGCAGCATGTGAGGAGTTAGAACCGCTAACACAGTATATAATTTAACTTAAAAATGAAACCAATGAAAAATAATAAATATTTACCCATTCTGCATAATGACATGTTAAAAGCTTCTTATATTAATCACAAACATTTTAAACCAAGACTTTTTTTCTGAGTGCAATAAAAAAGTAAAGGCAACTGTAATGCATTATAATTAATAATTTATGAAGAATATGGTAAAATGTTAGTACATATAAATCAGAAATATACTAACTCACATTTACAAGATTAAAACAAAGTAAACAGTGAGGCCTTTCCCACAATTCTTGGGCATATTACAATGCCTGGCACATATCAAAGGCTTAATAAGTGTTTGTCAGTCATGCATAAATAGAAGCAAATGGTCATTTCAGAGAAACAGAGACTGATAGAAGACATTAATCAACATCTGCCTAGCAGCTATAGAGTTTAAACTTGCACAATGCCCATGGCAACAACTGTTTCCAGCGCATGTCCTCTCATAGTTTTAAAGTAGTCGATGTAATTTGTTATGAGCCTTTGGCTGAGGTGGATTCCAAAGAGTGGTTTGCAGACAGGTGGTCTGCATACTAACATTTATAAGTCATTTATTAACATTTAATGAAATACCCAGTGTTTCCCTTGAAACGGACATTAAATTATTTCTAGTGACTATATTATTATGATACTCTGCCAAAGCAATTTAACAACCAAAACTGTTAAATAGTCACTTCTTTACTAGACCAAATATAAACTGGAACACAGTGAAGCAACTGTGATGGGAATTAAGCAGAGAATCTGTTATCTAGTCTAGTTGGAGAGTTGGTGATACATCCTGGATTTTCTGTTTTATGCTTAAGTATACTGGGTCAGACAGCCATCTCAGTAAATCAGCCACAGGGAATTTTGTGCTAATTGCCTATTTGACTTCCCTGTCAAAACTGGGGAAATCTAATCTTCTGCATACTGCACTTCCCTTTCGACCTACGAGATTTCTTCATTAACATTTTACTCACCCTGACCAAATCGGGGCTGATTTGGGAACTCCACTCATTCAAGGTCTTTTGGATACAATCTCGAAGCTGTAAAAGGAATGCATTTTGAACCTGTCAATCAAATTCTATACATTTTTCTGTACTTCTACAATAAGAATATATTAGTTTGATAAGTTGGAAAAAGAAGATGTCAATAGGAAAAACCATAAAAAAACAAAATTTTAGTTCTACAAGGTTTTTGTTTTAACAAAACAAGTTTAGCTCTGTTTTTATCCTAATCTTCGAATGTTGATGTAAAACAGTAATCTATTTTTAAAGTGTTTTTGTACCAATGAAAGGTTAAGTAAGCCTTTGAGACATAAAAGCATTTACAAAGAAATAAAATTTTTCAAGAATAAGGCTTATAAACAGAGGAACGTGAGTTCAAGCTCAGGAAGCCTGACTAAAATTAATATTAACCACTATGAGATAATCCTCAAAGACAAATAAATGATTGTCTAAATGTGGCCAGAGGAACTCCATTATTCACCTGTGGTGTTCATTAAAAATTCCAGTTCCCGGGCCCATCCTAGACCTGCTCTAAGGGCAGCAGAAATGCATTTTAACAAGCATCCCAAGGAGTCAAAATGTAAAGTCTGAGATCTACAACAGTCCTATCTCACACAAGTCAACCTGCATAATGTCAGCCCACATGTCATTGCCTACCACTTAGGTATACCTCCAACCAGTCTTCAATGTTTCCTTATACAAAGAAAAAAAAATCTTGTTTACACTAACATTATAGTATATTTAAATCCATTAAACTGTTCATGCATCTTTCATCCCTTATGTCGGTGTATTTCAAACTTGTCTGACAGAGCTCCAAAGTAAGACCTACATACATTCACATAGAGAGTAAGGACCTAAATACATATAACAGAACAAAACATTTGCAAAACGGTATGTTCACTACATGCTAGGCACTCTGATGGCTTCTAGTCTCTTAATTAGAAAAAAAAAAAATGCTGTTCTATGGCTTACCAAACTGATTTATGACCACTAATGGGCAACACTAGCAATTTGAAATCACTACCTTATAAATATCCAAGGACACAGTGCTCTGCATTCTGTGGGCAATCAATGAAAAAATAAATGAATAACTGGGAGCAAGTCCCTAAACTGCAAAAGCACTTTCTTAATAGCAATAACACAGACTAAACTTCTGAACTCACTTATCTATGATTGCTTATGATAAAAACAGACACAAGCACTTTACTGCTTTTATCTTAGTACAGATAATTATAAGGCACAACTGGTTTATCAATTTAAGAACTCAGAGTCATCTACATTAAGCTTCATAAGCCACAACAAAAATCTTATGTGCTATCCACAATAATCCACATGAATTCAATCTACAAGGTCTCTACCTTCATGGAAAATATATTTATAATCAAATTTAAGATATTAAATAAAAATTAGTTGATAATTATTACACGTCAATATTCTTTTCAAAATTGGTAAAAGTTGGGGCAGCAGGACTAGAAGTTAACAATTCTATCGGAACGCTTTGGCTCAAATCATAGGAGAATTTTAAGAAAATTTCCTCTGGAAGGATGGCTCAATTGTATACTAAAGGTTTTCCTGATAAGAAGCCCAATTCGGGAAGGTAAGTATATCTTCAGAATATTCACCCCCTTCTTGAAACCATTTCTTTAATTAATCTTGGATTCTGCAAAATGTCAGGACAAATCACAGAACAGTCAATGTTACGATGAAAAATTCACTGACTGTATCACAAATCTAATGATTTCTAATCTTTTATATATTATCTATATTGACTGAACATTAACCTTGTATTTTGTTCTTTGTTCATTTTTATCATATATGCATAGGATCATTGAAGTAAGTATCATCATAATGGTTATCATTAGATCTGGAGTCATATAAGAGTTTTAAATATACTACATGATTCATATGGCCAAATACTCTTACAACAAAGAATGGAGCAAAACAGTCCTATAATGGCCCATTTAAAAAACAAAATTTGATCTCATAAAGTTCTAGTGAAAAAAATTTTTTTAAAGATAATGGAATTTAAAAAAAACATATACATAAGAACTAGAAGAGACCTTTTAGGAAACTTGATCTAATTTGCTACTCAATGTGTAAATTTTCTTAATAATGAATGATTTATTCAGTTTCTTTATTCTACAAGGTTAAACTGTTTCAAGTAGCATATCCCAATTTGGAGTTCCGTTTGTTACAAAGTTTTGTTTTGGGTTTGTGTGTGTGTTTTTTTTACATGGAAACAAAATATGTCTCTCCTAACTAAACTGTCCTATTTTCCTACAATATGCTGCCCTATCTTCAAGTTTTCTTCAAATGTTTTCTAGTTTATTTTGTCCCTCTTATGTAGCAGTCCTCCCCCCAAAAAAGAAAAAACTAGAGGTTAGTCCTTTGAACAGGGTTTTCAAACTGTGGAGTGTGACTTGTTACATTAAGAAATAGAGTTTTTAAAAATTAAAATAGGATAGAAAAATATCAGAATACACAGTTAATCTCTCCATAAAACCTTTGAGATAGATTTTTTAACAGCTTTACTGATGTATAATTTATACACAAAATTCACTTAAGTGCACAATTCAATGCTTTTTAGAAAGTTTGTAAAGAGTTTTACAGAGCCGTGCAGCCATCACTACAATCCAATTCTAGAACATCTCCATGTGCCCACCAGCAGTCACTACCCATTCTTACCCCAGCCCAAGGTAACCACTCATCCTACTTTCTGTCCTTACGGACTATGCACTAGATTGCAAGGTAAAATTTCTTACTGGGTTTGCAGTCAAAAAACTTCGAAGGCCACTACTCTAAAGTGTATTGTAGTGAAACAAGAGAGCAAAAATTTCACCCAATATTGTCAATAAAAATGGAAAATGGTGTATTGAACCAGCAGCTCTGGGAGGAAATTCAAAGAGTAGAACTAAATACAGAAATATTTATTTGGGGGAGAAATAGTCTAAGTGGGGTGGTTTAAACAAAAAAGGTATACAAACTGAGATAGATGGAACCTGGTCACAGAATACAGTACAGATTTTGGTTCCTATTAAAGTTATAACCAAGAGTTCTCATCTGATGGGTGCTCACAGGCCCAGAGCATACTCAGAGGGATGCCATGTGCTCCTGCATAGTATATCACCAACATCTTATATAAAAGAGCAAAAACTGCCTAGGAATACAGCTGATATCATAATCATCGTATCATATAATATGGCATGGGACATTTTTTCTTTTATTTAAGATTGGTTTAAAATCTTGATAAAAAGGGGTGCCTGGGTGGCTCAGTCGGTTATGCCTCCACCTTCAGCTCAGGTTATGATCTCAGGGTCCCAGGATGGAGCCCCGTGTTGGGCTCCCTGTTCAGCGGGGAGCCTGCTTCTTCCTCTCCCTCTGTTTGCTGCTCTGCCTACTTGTGCGCGCTCTATCAAACAAATAAATAGAATCTTAAAAAAAAAATCTTGATAAAAAGGTAGATAAATGCCTCCACGGTGAGCACTGTCCTGTATTATCTTTTTAAATCCTTACAGTGAGTTAATGAAGACCTTATCATTATCCAACTTCGAAGCTGTGTAAACAGACTCAGAGAAGGTGACTTTCCCAAAGTCACACAGCTCCTAAATTAAAGGTTTGTTTTTATTCACTGTTATTTTTCAAAAGCAAAGCCGTCCTATACCACCTATATGCCTCCGCAATTCACTGGGCACCCTGACTCTCCACCCAGGAATGACCAGCTGCGGACCAAATATGCATCACATGTATAATTCCAGATTAATCTCTGCCACCTCAAACTAGTGATTAGTCTTCAGGCAAATAAACTGAGGCAGATTCATCTTCAGCAAGAAAAATGCATACCTTATTCCCAAGCCGAATCTGAGCGTTGAGTCAGTCCTGTGCCTCACAGCAACAGAAAAACTACTGTTAACAGCCTCAGAGCTAAGTGGATTATTACTACTACCTTCACCTGAATCCTGGAAAAGCGAATCTCTTAAGCTATGTCTTCACCTGGCCGCGGTGTGGGGGACAGGGGGCGAGAGGCTGGGGGAGGGTGGGAGGGAAGTGCTGGTCCTCTCTGCACCCCTTTGGGCCCCGCAAAGAAGAGGGGTCTAGTACGTTCGAGAGTTGGGAGCATCGACAGAGGCGTCCTTCGGGATGAAGCTGCACCTGCCAAGTGTTTTAAGGCGCGCGGCCCCCGGCTGCAGGTTTGGAGGCGACGTCGCAACCCCAGTGTCCCCAGCCTCCCCGCGCCGGCGGAGCCCAGGTGCGCGCCTCACCGGGCGCCCCGAGCCCGCCCGCCCTCCCCTCCGGGCGCTGCTTCCCCCTGGGGGCCGGCCGGCCCGCGGCCTGCCCCGGAGCCCCGCGTCTCTCACCTCCTCGCTGTGCGTGGACGGGCACTTCTTCCGCAGGCGACCCCAGTTCAGCAGGTTCCCTGTCTGCAGGTGCAGGGTGCGGGCCCGCGCCAGCAGCGCCCCGGCCGCGCGGCTGTCGGTGCCCATGGCAGCGGCCCACGGAGGGGGGCCAGGCGGCGACGGGGCCGCAGGCGGGGATGGAGGCCGCCCCGCAGGACGCGGAGCCCGAGGCCGGAGAGCCGAGCGCGAGACTGGCCGCCCCACGCGGCGGGACCTCGGCCTGTGCTCGGGACCGAGGGAGGCCGGACGGTGGCGGAGCGGCGGCCCGGGAAGGACGCTCTGGCCGCGGCGGCTGCTGCTAGTGCGGCCGCCGCCGGAGAGTTGATTCCCAACTGAAGGGACCGTTTCCTGGAAGACAATGACTAAGCAGAAACCGCGGATGAGAAAGTGCTTGGTAACCGTTACCCGTCCCGCGGCGGGGCCGGGCCGGGCCGGGCGGGGCGGGGCGGGGCGGCGAGAGAGCTGCTGGACGCCCGCCCGCGGGTGACTGGCCCTTGGCCTGTGGCGGGCGTGGCGCCGGGCGGCGGGCGGGCGCGCGGCGGGGAGAGCGCGGGGTGCGCTGGGCGGGGCGGCGCGGCGCGGCGCGGGACCCGGCGCTCGGCAGGGCTCCCCCTGCCGGTCAGAGGACGGCGCGCCGGCCCGGGTCCGCTCCGCCCAGCGTCGCCAGCTGCGCCCGCGGCCTCGCCTCCCAGCCAATGGGCGGTCGCGCTGGTGATTTCCTTCCACACCTCTTTAAAAAGACAGCGAAAGCCGCTACCAAGGCTTTGAAATCCTAGCTGGTTTTAGTTCTCAAAGGCGGGTGTTAAGGCAAAGTGCCCCTTCATTGCTTTTTTACCCTTTTAGTTCATTTTCTTTCTCCAGGTCTCCCCCCATCCCCGGAACTGCGCGTTTTTCTTCATGTTCATTCATTACAGATCTACTGACTTTTGCCGGACAGTGTGCGAGTAAGACTTAATCTTTGCCTTTGAGAAGCTAAAACTCTAGTTCAAAGTTAAGGCCTAAGCATATGAAAGAGTAGTTTAGGGCAGTTTCCACATGAGTTCAGATTAAAGAGAACACTTCTTCGGGAAGATTTTATCAGCCATTCCGTTAGAGATGGTTGTGATTCTTTACTCCTATTGAATTTCATGTATGGTAGACTTGGTATGAATCTCAAGTTGAACATTTATTGAGCTTTCCTTTGTTAAAAGAAATCAGATATATTAAAAGGCAAAATGCTATTATAAAGGATAAATTCCAGTTGGTAAGAATTCAGGGTGAAGTGGAAAAGCAGCTCCTTCTAGTAGGTGGCTGGAGACGAGCCTGATTTTGAGTAAATCTTCGTTGGCTGAATGAAGGTAAAAATTCTTTGAAGAGAAGGGTAATGCCAGAAGCAGGAAGAAGCATAGGGTATTTTAATTAATGTAAACATTTGATCCTTATGCTGAATTTCCTGGTGCATCATTTCTTGTCTTCTTGTATATTCTCTAATACCATACAAATAATTCTTGATTTAAACTTAGAGGTTGAACCTCTTAAACTACTAGACCTGCTTTCTTGCTGGGAATTTATGTAGCATATTGCTCACGGATATAAAGCTGTGTGGCTTGCAAATCTGACTTTACCAGGTACTGGCTAGTTTAACTTAGGTCACTTAGTCTCTGTTTCACGTTCTGCAATCTGGGCCAGATGTTAGTTTAAACCATAGGAAATTGCTGATAATTGACCATTTTTGACCTACAGAAATGGCTAGGTGCCATGGTTCCACCTGATACAGTATCTACCACACTGAGTAGGAGTGAGGAATTAGAGAGCTTACCAAAAGCCCTTAGTAGAGTATTTGGCTCATGGTAAAGGTTCAGTAAGTGAGAGCTCCTATTATTAATGCCTCTGCCCTTTCCCCCTTACAATCCAGTTCTCAAAGCAGTGGCAAATTCATGACATGAAATCACAGCAGCATTGTGTTATGTTTTTAAATTTTACATTATGTAAACTCATTTACTCTTCATAGCAACTCAGATAAATAACTTATTGAAAATCTCGTTAGTAAGTGTTGGGGCCCCAATCAAAACCTAGATCCCTTATCTTCGAACTCCTTACTCTTGCATGCTACAATTTATTGAGGTGATTTTAATTCTTGTATGTGTGTGTGCATGATTTATATGCTTTTTATGCCTGTACAGCTTTTGTAAAACTATATATTGTACTTACTGATACTGTTATCATAGCACCATAGTTTTAAGAAAGGCAAACTTAATCTTCTAAATTTATTTGGTGACAAAAACAAAAAAATGAAAAATCAGGACTTTATTATATATAGTTATTTTGAAGGAATCTCTTCTATAGAGGAGGAGTAAATATTGCTGACATTTCCAACTTTGAGAATAGTGTGACTTTGGTTTTATGTGCTTTAAAATTCTTGTAAATATAAAAGTCACTAACATGCACCGCTCTTTTTTTCATTTTCTTTGACCTTTCCAAAATCTGATACTACTGTCCATGATCCCCTTTGAGACCCACTCTCCTCAACTGGCTTATAATATACTGCACCCTAGTTTCCTCAACATATTTGATCACAGAACAATTTAAAAAATCATAATGAACTGTTGGAAGCCCAACAGGAGCTTATAAGCTGTAAATGTTTAAATTTAAAGCAAATAGCCAAAATGGTCTCATGGATGAATTAATTGTTACAGGAAGTGATCACATTTTTATTCATAGTTTGTTTTCACTTTATACAAGAATAAATAAAATGTGAGAATTAGAATTCATTTTATCTTATTAAGAGATCACCTGGTACATCTTATTCTTAATGATGCAAAATGGATTTAAGTTCTCAAATTTTGGTTTAATATTTTATGCAATCGATTTTAAATTTAATAATAATTATTATATTATTCTCCATAACAGAAAATATAGTACATAGATGTCTATCTCATCCATATTAAAAACAACCTAATACTGTATTACATGAATATCTAGAATTTATTTATTCTCTGTATCTGATGGCCAGGTAGGTTGCTTTCAGGCTTTTGCTAGGATAAACACTGTGGCCATACACATTCTTTGTACTTGCCTATTTGTACATGGGGGAACATTTTTCTCCAATAACTACATGTTACATATTACTATCTTGAAGGTGTGCACATTTAATAGCTATTGCTGAACCAATTTACACTCCAATCTAAATTGCATAAGACTACCTATTTCCTCCCACAATCACTAACACTAGACATTATCAGTCTCTTCAATTTTCGCCAAGCCGATGGGTAAGTGTATCTTGTTATTCTTTGATTACTGGTAAGATTTCATTATTTATGATACAATGTGATCATACTCTCTGTGATTTTGCATGCCTTTAAAGTTAATATTGTATCATAAGCATTTTTCTCGTGTTATTATACTGAATTATTTTCCAGTCTCTGTTGACACACACACAAGGACATTGCTAATTCTTGTCAATTTTTTTTTGCCATAAAACTTGTTTCATCAAGACAGCTGTTGCCAGTATGTAACCCCTGGAGACGAACAAGCTTTTAGCAAGAGGTAATTTAGACGTTTAAAAAAATTCATAAGACAAGGTTCCTCTCTCTTGGTTCCTGTTTCTGTAGCAATTCCAGTCGGGGTGTTAGACACCATTCCGTGAAGGGCTAGAGGCTGCTGTTCAGTTACTGAGGTGGTGGTCTGCCCGTGGGACACAGACTGTAGTCTGCCTCACTGCTGTAGGAACTCCAGGCCACACTATTTCATAATGTGCTCTGTGGTAGAAATCTTCGTTGGCACTCAATCCCCAAATTCCTTCTAGGGTGCCTTCCTGTACGACAGAGCCTGGAAGCTAAACACTGTAATTCTCAGCATCCCTTATAGCTCTCCTTCTAGGTAAAAATCAGGTTATGTCAATTCCATGTGCTGGTTTTAGATTTCGAAGGTGGAAGTGTGCTGGAGAGCACCTTCCTGCATCTTCAGCTGTTGAGCTTTGTGACAGCCACGCTCTGATGTCCTATCCCCAGGTTTACAGGTGTCAGGAGGCAGTTTCAGCCACTTACTGATCCTTGGATCAAAGCAAGAGTAATACTCTCTCCAAATCAGCAGATTCAATGGCAATCTCCTGATGGCTCACCCTTCTTATTATGACACAGGATGAGCTCTCCTAGCAGGACACTTCGTTTAGCAGCATTGATCTCAGAGTCATTCCTAGAGGCCCAGTGCAGAGCTCATTTGTCCAACCTTCAGCTTTGTGAGCGCCCGACTCCGTGTATGAAATAGCTTCTGCTTAAAATAGAGTGGTTTCTGTTCCCACAGGTGAACCCTGGCTGATACCATTTCTGTTCTTATAATCACATTTGAATTGTATTACTACATTGAAAATGTAAAATAAATTTTTTTCTCATCTCTGATAAACATCATTCTATAATTTTTAAGTGTCCATTGATATAAGAGTTTACACATTTGGGCAAAGTGCCAACTTTAGTTCGAAATTGTGTACTCGGAAGAGCATCCATAAGTATGACACACATACTTTAAATATATTTTTATATAAAAATATGAGAGCAAAGTTCTAGGAAGATTAAAAATGGGGAAAACTCCTAATTCTGATGTGCATTTTGAGGATTATACTCATAGATAGATGAATGATAGACAATAGCTAGCCACAGAAACATTCTAGTAGAATTGTTAGGAGAGCAAGAACGTTGCATCAGATAAGCTCGGTTCAAACCCTGGCTCCAACACTGGGCCACAGCAGAGGTTTGAGTAAGTTTTTTGTTCTCTCTAAGCCTCAGTTTCCTCATCCAGAAATTTGGGCTAACACTAGCACTCAATTCATACAGTTGTTATGTAAATGAGATAATATATGTAAAATTCTTAGCATGATGTGTGGCATATATAGCTTAATAAATGGTGATAATCATAGGGACATACATATATTTGCATGATGTACTGAGACAACACAAGACGATTAGGACAAGGATTCTAAAATTTTCTGGCAAGGAAACCATACTTACTGGTTTCTAGTTTTAGTTATTTCTTTTTTTTTTAAAAGATTTTATTTATTTATTTGACAGAGAGAGACAGCCAGTGAGAGAGGGAACATAGCAGGGGAGTGGGAGAGGAAGAAGCAGGCCCCCAGCGGAGAAGCCCCATGTGGGGCTCGATCCCAGAACGCCAGGATCACGCCCTGAGCTGAAGGCAGATGCTTAATGACTGCACCACCCAGGCGCCCCCTAGTTTTAGTTATTTCTATATATTATTTCATATGATCTATGGTATGCTGGCTGCCTTCCTCAAAGATTCCTCCAAAATCCCTGAGGAAATACTAGATGATGAAAGAAATTACCTTCAAATGTATTCAAAACTCACTAATACTTGCTAATTCTGTACAAGCTATATTTAAAATCTGACTAGTAGTGTTGAGCCACCTCCGGGCTTACGTTAAGTTGCGGGATGTAAATCTGGGGACCCGCGGGCTTGAGGGTCAAGTCTAAGCTGCCAGCGCCCGGCTGAATGTGGTCGCCTAGATTCTGTCTGAACTGTCCCAGACAATGACCCCATCCCAAGGTGAGCACAGACCACAGTCAGAATAAAAGAGTTACCATTAAATGAAGAATTACCATTGAAAAACTGAAGGCGCTGGAGAACGCCCGGAGCTGCTGGGGATTCTGGGGCCTGGGGAACAGGAGCAGGAGCCGGGGCCTCAGCAGCAGGCAGCAGAGGGAGCTCAGGCAGGTATTGTCAGAATCTCGTTTGTGAAGTAAAGGAACGGGTTGGAATGATGCTATTTCCCAAGGACTGGCCACTTCCCCAAAAGAAGGACTTTTCTGAGTAACTGGCAACTGAGAAAACAAAGGTTTATTATCATAAGGGTTGAAAATTAGAGATAAAAAAGGGAACAGTATTATAGTACTTAGAGATATAATGAGAAATTGGTCCTTATTAGAAGATATTGTGTTGAGCGATTCGTATTCACATTATACTGTTAGGATTGTCTTAGTCTTCCATACACCTCCTAGGGTCCCTGCAATTTGAGAACCACTGGTCTTCTATATGTATTTTGACAACTGACCACAGAGACAATTCAATTTGTTAAGGAATTCAAATCATTTTGCCAGTGTTTTTCTTTATTTTTTTTTAGTTATAAAAAGGATGTAATTTCATTGCAGAACATTTGGGCTATGCAGAAAAGTAGAAAGAAGAAAAATCATAGTACTCAAAGGTACCTACTTTGTTTTTTTAAATACATTTTTTTTACCTGACATCCATTCATACTGTCAACAACTATCTTCCTTTATTAAAAAAAAAACTTAATATCATAGAAGACATTTCCCCATGTTATTGAAACAATTTTTAAGCAGGGTTACGTAGGTGGTGCAGTCAATTAAGTGGCTGACTCTTGATTTTGGCTCTGGTAGTGATCTCAGGGTCATGAGATCGAGTGCCAAGTGGAGCCCTGCGTCCAGCTCTGTGCTCATCTCAGACTCTGCTTGGGGCTCTCTCTTCCTCTGCCCTACGTGCTCTCTTTATATAAAATTAGTAAGTAAATCTTTTTTGAAAACCTACTTTTAAGCGTCATTAACATTTCTAAACCATCATTTTTTCTTATGACAAAATTAATGCCTATTTATTATAGAAAAAATATACAAATAGAGAATAAAGTCCATATCCTATCCTCCAGAAATCACCATTGTACTAAGATATATCTCTGTCTAGACATTTTTCTGCACATATATAATATATATACTTATTTTTTGTACATATTTATTTTTAAAACAAAACATACTTTTGAACTGTTTTGTAATCTATTTGTATTTACTATATTGCAAGTCTTTTTATGTTAATATTCATCTATATATTTTTAGTGATGGAATAGTATAATATTCTATTTTATGGAGAAGGCATAATTGATTTAAACAATCTCATATTGTGAAGACTTTTTTTTTTGTTATATTGTTGATTATCTTTGTAGCCAAGCCTTTGCTTAACTCTTAGTTTTGTTTTTGTTTTTTGTGGTAATACATACACAACATAAAATCTACTATATATTCTTGACAACACTGGTTAGTATCATTTCTTTCATCATCTCCAATTTCAAAAGGTTTCTTAATTCTTGCTTTTATCACATAATTCTGTATCCTGTTAATGTCCCTTATTGATACCTGCTGTCTTAGGCCAATCAGGCTGCTGTAACAAATTACCATAGGCTGGGGGGGCTTATAAACAACAGAAATTTATCTCTCACAGATCTGGAGGCTGGAAGTCCAAGACCAAGGCACTAGCATTTCAGTGTCTGGTGAGGATCTGCTTCCTGGCTCACAGATGCCCTCTTCTCAATGTCCTCAGGGGACAGAAGGAGTGAGGAACTCTCTGGGATCTCTTTTATAAGGGCATTAATCCATCTCATTCATGAGAACTTCCCTCTCATGACTTATCACCTTCCAAAGGCCCTGCCTGCTCATACCATCACCTGGGGGGTTAGGATACATATGAATCTGGAGAGGACACAGCATTCAGTCTGCCGCACTGGCACGGTTTGGATCACTCAGCAGATATTGATTGCTCTCCCTCCACCGAGCAGTGGAGTCTGTTTCCACACCCCACTAAGGTTAGGCTTTGGCATGTGACTTGCTCATACAATGTTGGTGGAAGGTATGTGACTAAAGGTCTAAAATGTGATTGCGTGGTGGGGAGTGCTCTGTTGGTCTTCTGCCATCACTGTGAGAAGAACACGCCGTGGCCAGCCTCCTGGCCAAAAGGATAAGAAACACGTGGAACAGACCCGATCCAACCTGCAGCCTGTGACAGGCCCAGCTACATCCAGTACCCAAACAACTTTAGTGAGCTACACAACAGAAGTGAGAATAAATGTTGTTTTTTGCCAGTGAATTCTGGGCCTATTTATGATTGATTTTGGTGGCAGAAGCTAACTGATGCAATGCCCTAGCCACTTTTCTACTGTATTATTTTCTTACTGATTTGTAAGAACTAGGACCTAATTGCTTTGTTAGTCTTGTGTCACATATAATTTCCCCTGTTTGGCATTTTCTTGCTAGTTTTGGTTGCGGTGTTTATTGATTTATGGAAGCTTTTTGTTTCTTTATAAACAAATCTGGCATTCTTTTCCTTTAAGGCTTCAGCCTTTGGGGTTATGCTTAGAAAGGCCTTTGTACCACAAGGTAACATAAATATCTCTTTCTATTTTCTCCTAGTACTTTCACTGCTACAATTTCTACACAAAATCTTAATTCGTTTGGATTTTTTTTGGATACAGTATATAAAATAGGTATCATCTAATTCATAAACTTGGGTTTGTTTCTTGGGTTTGTTTCTAGTCTTTGAATTCTCTTCTATTTATCTGTCTCCCATCCAGTGGCACACGATCATGTTACTTTATTTCATTTATTTTAATCTCATAGTATGAGTTCACTAATATTGATAAAACTATGCCATACCATGGGGCGCCTGGGTGGCTCAGTCGTTAAGCGTGTGCCTTTGGCTCAGGGCATGATCCCAGGATCCTGGGATCGAGCCCCGCATCGGGCTCCTCTGCTGGGAGCCTGCTTCTTCCTCTCCCACTCCCCCTGCTTGTGTTTCCTCTCTCGCTGGCTGTCTCTCTCTCTGTCAAATAAATAAATAAAATCTTAAAAAAAAAAAACTATGCCATACCATTTGAGGATCCATACGTACGTATCAAAAGTAGGAAGTAAAGAAAAGAAGCGGTCGTCACAAAATTCAGGACAGTGGTCACTTCGGAGAGTGAGGGCAAGGTTGTGAATGGAGAGCTCTCGTGCACACCACTGGCTTCTGGAATGCTGTGGACATTTTACTTTCTGACCTGAGGGAGGTTACACAGGGGTTCACCTTACAATAATTCAAGCCACACCAATGTTTTACTTACTTTTTCTGTAAAGATGTCTCACAATTTAGGAATGATCTTAGAAATTCTTACTGCACTCAGAGTAGCTTTCAAGCATTTTTTCAGAGAGGATTTTTAAAATAGCCAGAGTAGTGGATCCTTATACAGTTGACCTTGGAACACCAGGGGAGTTAGGGGTGCTGACCCCCCACAAAGTTGAAAATCCACACATAACCATTGGCGTCCCCAAAACTGAACTACTAGTAGTCTGTTGGCCAGAAGCCTAACCAATAATATAAGCAGTTAATTAACACATATTTCGTATGTTCTGTGCATTATATACTGTATTCTTACTTAAGGTGAGTAGAGAAGAGAAAGTGTTATGAAGAATATCGTAAGAGAAAATACATTTACAGTACTATACTGTATTTATTGAACCCCCCCCCCCCCGCATATGAGCGGACCCGCAGTTCAACCCCGTGTTACTCAAGGGTCAACTGTCCTTGGAAAGGCTGGGTGGCATAGATGGACATAAACATTATATTATTCTGGAATGGTTCATAGTTCACAGAAGCAGAAGGTCTGTGAGGGTGTTTGTTCAAAACCTCCAAACCTCCTCTCCCACAACACATTCAGACTTTCAGGTCAGGCCCTCAGATGTCCCCCACAACCCTCCTTCCCATTCCTCCTGGTATCCACACTCTGATTTAGGCAAGCACTGCCTGGTGTCCAGCTCCTTCCACTCCTTCTGCCCAACCTCAGTAGCGTTCCCTGGTCTGTCTGTTTTGTTTGTTTTTTGTTTTTTAAAGCTTGTTCATTCATTATTTCTTTAGTAATATCTACACACAAGGTGGGGAGTGAACGCACCACTCCGAGATCCAGAGTCCCACGCTCTTCCCAGCGAGCCAGCAAGGTGCCTCTCCCGGGTCTGTCTTGGCCCTTCTTACCACCCTCCTGACTACCGAGCTGAACCGCCCGACCACCGCTGGGGACGGCAGTGGGGCCCCCATTACCAGGGTGGCTCACACACACCGATTCAGATGCAGTAAATTCTCTCACCACCCACTTCCAGGGAGTCTCACTGCCTGTTGGGCAAATCCAAATTCTCTACGGGCCCCGCACCTTTGACTCCTATGTGCACCCTACCTCGAAGGCGGCTGGACTCTGTGCACGTTTGCAGCCTCCCGACTTGGCTCTCCCATCTCAACATCCAAAGAAGCCCCACCTCCAGCCATCTCACACGCCTCTTCTTCGTGAAGCCAGCCTGGCCTCTGTGCTGCGCCACTCTGCCCGTGGTCCCGTTCTTTTCTTCCCCGCGGGTAGGACCGGTTAGCAGCCTCCTCCGAGGCCGCGTGCCGTTTCCGCTCCAAGCTGGTTCCGGGATTGCCTATGACCTCCGTGATAATGTCCAAGAGGGTTAAGGCCCTCAGACCCCCTCCAGTCCTGTCCCAGGTCAGTCCCCCATGGGAACCCTGTTCCAACCAGACTCTCTTCTCTGTGTCCTGCAACACCTAGTCTGTTCTCCCCTCCACCCTAGCTGCACTCCCTTTTATTTGCCGCTTGAACCCAGCTCCTCCTTTCACACTAAGTTTCCATGGAATCTCTTCTCGATGGACCGGTTCCTCATTACTCTGGCTAAACTTTCGGGGTGGGGGGGATGTTTGTGCCTGACTAGCTGAGCTGGTGGAGCAGGTGACTCTTAATCTCCGGGTTGTAAATTCAAACCCCACATTGGATTTAGAGACGACTTAAAAATAAGATCTCAACCCCACCCCCAAACTTCCCATTTCCTACTTCTGAACTTCTGTGACATTTAATTTCTATTAACCTTTGTCACGTATGTTCTTCAATTCTCATTTTTGTATTTGCCAATCAATTATTAGCTCCTGGAGCTGAGGTGCTATTTCTTACACTCTTCTGTCCTAATCTCTCCCATCCTCTGGCGTTTCAGACCATTTGAATGCAGTAGGTTACTTGGTGAGGACACGACAGAATGAGTAATGGTGTTACTTAATCCAGTTCAGAGTAATTGCGGGATTCCCTGGTTCAGGCCGCTATATATTTACCTTCTTTATATCTTACTTTTCTTGCTTGCAACATGGTGATAATTTTATTCCATAAAAGAATGGGACAAAGCGAAATTGGACACTCTACACTTTTCAGTGTTGTGTGTTTTTATTATTGCTTCAAATAAATGTGCTTGCTAATTTCGATGTAACGGAAGAAGCGGTTTCTCTGGGGTGTGGCTGGCTGCATTCTCCAGCTAACTTGTGGTACAAGTTGATAGGGTTTGGATTCTGGTAGATAGCTTAGGGAAAAAGAAAACACCTAACACACAATTTCAGTAAATTCTAGTTATTAAAAGCCCTTGGAGAGGGGGCTAAAACAAGCTCTGTACACACAAGGGGAAAGAGGCAAGTGATCCGTCCTTTAGAAATTAGAGCCCTGTGCTGTGTGCCGCATCGTACGATTCCTACACCCGTCTCCTGGCTGGACACCATCCCTTGGAGGGCCGACTGGCACCTCCAACTCTTGGCAGTTAAAGCTGGCTCCCTGTTTTCCCTCCTAAACTGTTCTGTATCTCACTTGGTCTACCACTTTCTAGAAGTTTCCCCAGGGCCCATGAAAACCAGGGGAGCCCTTGGGTCCTCCTCTATGGCTCCTACCCTCATGCTGATTTTCTTTGTGAAAACCACCCCTGTTTGCCATCCCTGTTTTTGGTCCCCTCTGTTCATCCTGTGCAGAAGCCCCCTCGTGCTGTGGCTCTCCACAGTGCCACCTTGGTGATCTTTCTCAACAGCAAACGGGCATCTTTTGCCTCCATTTAAAACCTGTTTCTAGGGGCGCCTGGATGGCTCAGTCAGTTAAGCGTCTGCCTTCATTCGGCTCAGGTCATGATCCCAGAGTCCTCGGATTGAGCCCCGCATGGGGCTCCCTGCTCAGCAGGAAGCCTTCTTCTCCCTCTCCCTCTGCCTGCCGCTCCCCCTGGTTGTGGTCTCTCTCTGTCAAATAAATAAATAAAATCTTTAAAATAAAATAAAGTAAATAAATAAAACCTGTTTCTGTACTCTGATTGAGAAGCCTCCCCTATCCTGTCAGCCTGGTGACAAACTCACCCTTGGAAACACTGCGCAGGTGTCTTGCCTTCTGGGCCATCTTTGCTGCTCCCAGTGAACTCATCTGCTCTCCCCTGCCATCTGCGTGCTGTCGTGGAAGGGTCACTGTATTTGGAGCAGTAGACATAGGAATTTATCTTGGCTCTGCTAGCAACTAGCTGTGTGACCTAGGACAAGTCAAATATTTTCTTCTCAGCCTCAGGCTTTTCTTCTGAAAAAATGACAGGGCAGTGGGTTAGAATACAATGAGTGGTTTTAGAAGTGCTCAAGGGTAGCGAGGCCACAGCTAGAACTGGGGCCTGGATCCTGCCTTTCACCAGAGCAGCTCTGTCTTGGTGTGTTTTATTTGTTTACACATGTTGGTAATATCTAGTTTGAACAAAGGGTTCCCTCAGGCAAAACCTGTTTGAAAATCCGTGGGTTAGATGAATTTTAAAATCCTTTTTCTTTGTTTATTATCTCAGGAACTACAAATTCTTATTTGTTCATAAGAAAAAGGCTTTGCAGGGGGCGCCTGGGTGACTCGGTGGGTTAAGCAGCTGGTTCCTGATTTTGGTTCAGGTCATGATCTCAGGGTCCTGGGATCAAGCCCCACATCGGGCTCAGTGCTTAGTGGGGAGTCTCCTTGAGGATTCTCCTTCTTCCTCTGCCCCTCCCCCTCAAATAAATAAATAAATCTTAAAAAAAATACAAAAAGAAGGGGTGCCTAGGTGGCTCAGTTGTTTAAGCATCTGACTCTTGATTTCAGCTCAGGTCATGATCTCGTGGTCATGAGATCGAGCTCTGCAACAGACTCCACGCTCAGTGGAGTCAGCTTGAGATTCTCTCTCTCCTTCTCCCTCTGCCCCTCCCCCCTTTCTCTCTCTCAAATAAGGAAATAAGTAAATTTTAAAAATAAAAAAAAAGAAAAGAAAAGACAAGACAAGACAAGACTGCGGGCCTTCTGAGAAGGATTCTTACCTACTGGGAAGGTTTGTCCTCCTATAGTTTTCTTAAAATCTAATCATAGGTCCAGCTGGTTCTCTGAACTGACTTGACTTGTACAATCATGGCTTGTTTGTATTTTTATTGTCTTTCTAACCTTCGCTGTCAGTTCATGCTGAGAGTTGTTCGCTGATTATAAAACACAGCTCTGCAGTGAGATCATCTTGGAGATCAGCCTGCTGCTCCAAGAGATCAGAGGCCGGCCCGAACTCGCCTCCTGTGACTTGAGTAGGAAGAGAAGCACTGGGCATTGGCAAAATTCTTCGTAACATTCGCCATCTAAAAAGCATTGTTAAAAAAAAAAATTAGAATACAAACTAAAATTCAGCGCATTTGGGTATAAAAGAAAAAAAGGCATTTGTTGTGTAACTACCCCATGCAAGGTGCTGTGCTGGGGACAGAGGTGGGGAGCAAAAACCAAGACTCTGCTATGATCAGAAATCTGCCAAGAAATGATCCAATTAACCCAGAATTGTGAGGTCCACAAATGTCTGTTTCCTATTGAAAATAAAGAGAACCTCGTGAGCCATGCTGACCTCACTAGCATAACCTTCAAAGACAAATTCAGTTCAGCCTTGCTCTTCCTCATCTGAGTCTGAATTCTTTGCTGTTGGTACCTTGATGGTTAAGACACATTACAAATGTGTAATAACGGTCATTTAGTGACTGACTTACAGTTTATTTCTTTAAATGAAGCAAACTTGCCAATGAAAGCATGGATTTTTGCCTCCATGCCTTCATCCATGCTTTTCCCTCACTCTGGAGCGCTCTTCTCCCTGTCCTCACATCCCCTCACTATTGAGGTTATCTGATTCTTTTAGTCTCTGCTTAAAGTGTGACATCTTTTGGGAAGCCCTCCTGTCTGGGTTCTGCATCCCTCTCGTGTGCTCCTAAAGCATCTTGTCCTGACCCTTGCTGTAGAGAGCCCTTACATGTTATTGTATAGGTTTGTTTCATTAGCACTACGGTCTGTCGTAATAACGTCTACATAGGACTCACTGGCTACTAATCATGAACACAGGGAATTCACTTAGTTTTTTAACCTTTTTAAAAAAGATTTTATTTGTTTATTAGAGTGCACCAGCGAGCACAAGCAGGGGAAGAAGCAGAGGGAGAGAGAGAAGCAGACTCCCTGTTGAGCAGGGAGCCCAATGTGGGTTTTGATTCCAGGACCCTGGGATCATGACCCGAGCCGAAGGCAGATGTGTAACCGACTGAGCCACCCACGTGTCTGCAGTGAATTCACTTACACATGAATCCACATAAATATGAATTCACTTAACTCTCTCATTGCTCTGAGGTAGGTACTGTTGTCATCACCACTGTATACATGAGAAAACTAAAAGACGCAGGTGACTTTCCCAGGGTCACATCCTTAGCATGGGGGAAAGCTGGGATTCTGATCCAGGCAGTCTAGCTCCAGAGTCTATACTCCTAAGTAAGATGCCTTTCCAATAATACCAAGACAGTCTGCTCACAGCTGTATTCCAGGGCCCAGCAATTTCCTTGCCCTAGAGGGAATAAGGCATACTTGTTGGAAGAGTGGTTGAAGCATGACACTCACCTCCAGAAACTCCATGCATGTGGTCTGGTCACAGAGATACACGAGGTCAGAGGCAGAGACTTCAGGAGAGGCATAGACCTCGGACTGAGGGCCTGAGGAGGGAGGGACTCACGCTATGTGGGAGGTAGAGGCTGACTGCATGGGCTCAACATTTCCCCACAGGGAGCTGGGGGCTCAGTCACGTAGTGACAGTCCTCTCTGGTTGTGTCAGGACAACCTGGAACATGTCTTGTTCTGAATCTTGAACTTGTCACCCAGATGACCTCAATTTAAGAGAAATATGAAGAGTTTGATTCGTAGAAGTCTGTTAAAAACAAAAGCAAACTTTCTGTCAATGCCAAAAATTGAAGAAATTAAACTTGCAGAACCATCTAAACAGTGGAATGTCCAAAGAGCAAAGAAAGAGGAACTTTTTTGAAAAAGGATTTTGAGTCTAAAGAGCTTATGCACAGGAAGCTCTCATGAGCCGCCCCACTTTGCAGTGCATCTGTGGAGGGAACGGAATGTCAGCAGAGGCTGGCTGAGGAGAACGGCTTGGGAAGACACATGCCTGCTCCACAGCTCTCTCATCCTGGGTGCCAGGGCGAGGCATTTATAAGAGCTGCTCAAATTAACAGGTGTTTTTATAGCCCTCATTCATACACGTTCAGGTAGCCTTTAACTTATAGATTAGATCCAACTTTGCTGTAGAAAAGTCTGTGCTTGGTCTTACCCCTGCTTCCTGCACATGTAGGGCTCCTTCCCAACATGGGGGTGCTTGCTTCTTCCCCTTCCCCTGGAGCCCTCCAAATCCTCCCCCTTTTCCAAGCCTTCCCAAATAACTCCACTGCTCACTGAGTACCTAATTTTTGGAAAGACTACATCATTTGTAATTTGTAGTAAAATGGTAAAGGCAGTGTTATAGGATACCCTCCTGCATCAGGTTGAGGGGTTTAAGATTATTTCTGCCGGTTTCTTGAACAGGCCTTCTGCCGGTTTCTCTGAGCCTTCACACTAATAACAGTTCCACAGTATGGCGTTATGAGGACTAACTGAGGAGATACATGGAAAGTGGTTGGCGTACTGCCAGGCATACACCATGCCCTCATGGGCCAACTTGGTTCAGCAGGGCCCTAGAGACTTCTTTTGGCCGCTGGATCCTTTCTGATCTTGGAGGTGTCCCAGAAGTGACTGTGGGGTCGGGGGTGGTCCTGTCACCTACCACACAGAGCAGACACAGAGACAGGGAAGTTGGATAGGGATTGAAGCTACTAATCCAATGTCCATGTCCCTTGCAATGAGGAGGGTCCCTTCTGAGCTACAGAATAGAATGTGCTAGAGCAGCTTAATCACTGGCTTATATATTAACCAAGCCAAGGAGGGTTTGGCTGAGGACCCTCACTGACCTGTGGGGCGTTAGTCTTTATTCGCCCTATTGCCCGCCCCCATCTTGATCCTTTGGTTTTATTTAAATATAGGAAACTGAGGCCAACCCAAACAAAACAAAAAGATTTATTGGCCCAGAGCTGGCAGAGGCGCCTGAGGACTCACCTCTCTGTCCAAGGGCCATTCGTTATCACGCACCCCGAAGGTGTTCCTAACTTCCGGGTACTCACCGCTCCCCCACAAAGCAGGCTGCAGGGACTTTTCAGGAGGTTAAAAAGTAACTATTCTGAAGGTTCCGCTGTGAGTAAGCGAAAGCTCACTGGGGCAGAGGCACCACAGGGTCCAAGTCAGTAACTTGAAATTGGGCGGCCTGATCTCAGGGCTGTGCCGCCTGGGGCAGATCTGAGCGGTGGGGACTCCTGAGCTTGGGGGCCTGCGGCTGTGGTCAGCAGCAGCCGGTCTCTGCAGGGGGGTTTTCATTGTCACAATTCTGAGCTCAGTTGTGTAATCACAAGTAGCTGCAACCAGGGGGCAGGAAGGGAGGGGGCAGGACAGGCCCTGAATTCCGGGCTGTGGGATCAGGATTTGGTCCTGACCATGATTCATGGGGGAAATTCTTTTAGAAACTTAAGCCCCCTTGCTCCGTGCCAGACATTTCCAGGCTGCTAGCGTTTGCTAAGCACTTATGTGCGCCTGGCAGGCCCTGAGCTGGATGTTTGACAGGCATTTCATTTAATGCTTGCAACGGCCTGTGCAGACAGGCCTTCCGGGTGGGCGTTATACCCCGACTCCACAGATGCGAAACAGATGCAGAGAGGCTGGCAACTGGCCCAAAGTTAAGTAAGTAGAGAGTGGCAGAATCAGGACTTGAACTCGCGTCCGATCAACACCCAAGTGGTGCATTTGGTAGGACAGAGGAAGAACATCAGCATACACTCTCCTTCCTCCCTGCCCCCCAGCTTGGGGAAATCCGTGGGAATAGATGTGTTCCCCTCTTCTTTATAATGCGGTCAGCAGCTTCCCAACCCCAGTGCCTTGGAAAGGCGGCGTGAATTTGCCTCCAGAGGTGTCTCGCGGAGGGAGGCTCAGGCTGGTAACCCAGCCCAGCACTGTGGGGCTGGTAATTGCCTGGTTTTGGTAGGAATAAGGTCCGAGCACAATTTGTACTGTGGGGAATGGGGTGCGAGGGGGCATGTGTCCTTCCTCTTAAAGGAAAGGTACCCGTCTGGTCTAGATTTGCTTGTTTGTAAAAAGCAGCCGCTGCAGGGCCTTGGTGGGATTTTTGCCCGGTGGCCCAGACCGTAAATGTCGACTGTAGGGTGGTTGGTTTTAGGGAGGAGGATTTGAGTTGGGCTGTATCCAGGGCTGAGGTCAAAGTTGGTTGGAGCCCAACTGATGTGCTTTTTGGGTGGGTCAGCTTCTCTCCTACCTCTCCTCCCAGGATTTTAGCCAGCACCTGACCCAGCCCTTTACTTCACAGGCCCGGGGACAGGTCAGAGAGGTGAAGGGATTTGCCCGAAGTTACAGTGCTGTGGGGTGGAGTCAGAATCCCAGCTCCAGTCCCTTGGTACATGTTTTCCTCTGCCTGGCCAGGGCCCTGTAACTCCTCTTTGTTCCTGGTAAACTGACACAGGGAGAACTTTGGGGAGAAGGTCCGCAGTGCCGTCACCTCTGTGGGTGCATAACTCCCTCTTGGTGTTGCAGTTTCTCTTCCAGGCGAGATGCCTTAGGAAGTGCGCTTACTTGTTGGAGTCTTGCCACCGTCTCCCCCTGGGCGAGTCCGAGGAGCTTACGGATGAGCCGGTGAGAGCACGGTGGCGCCTGCCTTGAGGCTGTCTGGAAGGTCAGGCTGGGCCAGCAGGTTACTCATTCAGCACATGTTTATGGAGCCTGACGCCCAGACCTGGAGGTTACTGTGGTGAGTCTATCGCCCTTGCCAGGACAACAGCTACCGGGCTGGTGGGAGCCATGGGCATGTCATCAAGCAACCATTCTGCAGAGTGGTAATGTTTCCGGGGATGACCCAGGGTGTTCCAGGAGCACAGCTGATGGGATCGCACTAGTGGGGGGCTGCTGGGAGGACTCTCTGCAAGGGGGTAATAGTGCAGCTGGGAATGGAAGATGGAGTGAAGGGGCAGGTGAGGGGCTCCAGGTTAGAGAGGTGACGGTTTGGGGGCAGCACTTAGTTTACTGCCTGGAGCAGGAGCTGGAAGAGGGGAGAGATAGGCTGGAGAGGAAGTCAGGGTCCATGCCTCGTGAATCTTGATGAAGACGTCTCACATTCTCATGAGAGCAGCAGCGTGTGGGACCTGGATTCCATCTCTTGCTTGCAGCCTAAGCGTGTGCGAGAGACGAACCCTTTGGACCCTATGGGGACTGCCCACAAAAGAAGGTGGTTTTTTGTTTTTTTTAAACTATGGAGGCAGAACAAGTCAGGGCCTCTACGCCAGGGATAATAACTAACCCTGCCACTCCACGCTGGCCACCAAACCAGCTTTTGCCCTTGGACATGGTTCAGTTGCAGACACTGGGGTATGGAAGCTGCCGTGAATCCCGCTGCCCTGTGCTTTATTCCCTGCCACAGGCTGCAACACACTCGGTGGCGTGGTTGCAGGCTCGTGCCGTCTGTCACCAGCGCACTGGAAAGCCGAGGGCTGTGTCCAGTGTATTGCTTGTTTGTTTGTTTTTCTAAATGGGACTGTCTTCTTTATCTTACTATTACAAAAGTAATATATGTTCCTTACAAAAAATTAAACATCCCATAAGTGTATACAATAGAAAGTGGAATTTCCTGCTTCGTCTTATAATCCCATTTCCCTAAGAAAACCATTATCCTTCCAGACTTTAAAAAGAATGTGTGTGTGTGTTTATGTATATATATCTATATCTCCAGATAGTTTCTATTGTAGGATCCCATGCAAAAATAGGCTCTCTGGCCCCTTAAACTGTCCTCCAGTTCTTTTTGGAAGTCCCCAAAAGGGTGCCTCACCTGGGTCCATAAACCTGTCAATTGTCCCTCCATGTAGCAATTTCTCTGTTTCTTGTGTATCCACTGCTCAGAGAAGCTTGAAGAAATTCACAGAAGCCGAACACCAAAGTCCCTGTCATGGGTTGCATGTTTCCAAAGTTTCCAGTCCTTGGTTGGCAGACTTAGGACACTGAGCTTCAAGCAGATATGGGGAGAAGACCATCTGCTCACCACATGCCAACCACCCTTTGTCATTGGGGGCCCCAAAGCTGCTCTTCTTCGATCCCGAGTCTCGACATCTTTCCCGAATGGTCCCATCAATTTCTGCTGCTAATGCCTCCAGTAAGGGCCTCAAAGTTGGTCTGGGCATCAAGTGGAAGGGGAGGTGTTCTTCTTTTTTACTGTTCCTTACCCTTTTTTTGGCCCCTGGCCCCCCTCACAAAGAAAAGTCTCTTCTTTCTTGTTCTTTGTCTTCAAAGGGTTTATATTAATTTGCAGCATCTCTTTCTGTGTTATCAGTATTGCATGTTATTAGCCTTTATGTATGATCACTATTAATCTACATTGAGAATATTTGTATCAGTTTATCTTTAACATTGTTAGTCTTATCCTTTGTCCTTAAGAAGGTTCACAATTTATTTAGTCTGATCTACCTAATTTTTCCTTTTTTACCTCTGTGTTAAGGATTCTTCCACCACAAGACTATAATAATATTCTTTTCTAGTAATGTAGGAGTTATATATTTAAGTTAAACACTTTCACCTATCTGGAAATTGTTCTTGTGAATGTTGTGTGGTAAGTGGAATTTCTTAAAAATTCCCCAGGGGCACCTGGGTGGCTCAGTCAGTTAAGCATCCAGCTCCTGGTTTTGGTTAAGGTCACGATCTCACGGTTGAGAGATCGAGCCCTGCATCAGGCTCCATGCTCAGAACAGAGTCGGCTACAGATTCTCTGTCTCTCCCCCTCTCTGCTTCTCCCTCCTCTCGTGCTCTCGCTCATAAATAAATAAATAAAATCTTTAAAATCCCCCAAAAAGTTGGGTGCAGAAGCTGAAAGATAAAAGAGATAGACCAAGAGACTTCGCTAGCTCTTGGATGCCCTGTGTAGGAGAGGCTTGTTTGCTGAAAACAAAGACGATTTTGCTCTTGGCCAGCTTGTGGCTCCATCTGCTTCCCGCTGAGAATGACTCTCAAACTTTGTGTCTTTAGAGCCAGTATTTTCTGTGTGATGTTAGTCCAGGCTTCAGAAGTTTGGATGTGTTCATTTTGTTGCCTGTGGACTACACTTTAGAGGGGGCCGGGACTCTCCCGCCCACAAGGTCCAGCCCTTCCCTGGGGGGGAGTGGGCAAGTAACTATGAGTTCTGAGCGGCTCTAAGATCCTAAGATCCTCGATGACTCTCGGCTAACTTCATCAATGATGGTACCTCTTTGAACCTGGCACTTGCTGGGGCCTCAAAAATATTTACTTGTCAGATTGTCAGAGAGCCATTAGGAAGGATGTACAGATGCCCAAGAAGGTGATGGCCAAAAGAGGAGAACACTAATGGCAGTTCTGAGTAGGGGAGATGACATTCCTTCCATCCATCTATTCAGCAAATATTTATTGAGTGCCTATTATGTGCCAGGTACTTTTCTAGGAGCATAAGTGTGTCATTTTCCATCAACACCCAATTCTCCAATACCAACTGGGTGTCCAACAGTTCAACTCAATTTCGACACTGACTGTTCAAAGTTAGTGTAGACCTCACGGGTTAAGAGCTCAGTCTCACAAGACTGCCCCCCCCTTCAGATGTCAACTACAAACGGGGTCTCCAGGCTACCAGCATTTCTTCCCAGGTGACTACAAAACTGGGGGCTCCCATGATCCTCCCATGCCCTCAAGTTTGATAATTTGCTAGAACAACACACAGAACTCAGGAATTTATCACAGGAACTTGGTATCGCAGTTTATTGTAAAGAATGTATCTGGACCAGCTGAAGAGGTATATAGGATGAGGTCCAGAAAGGTCTCCAGTGTAGGAGTTTTTTTCCTGCTGGAATAAGGGCACACCATGCTCCCAGCATGTGATTATATTTAACAATTAGAAGCTCTCCAAACTCTCTTGTTTAGAGTTTTTATATGGAGTTTCATTATATAAGCATGCTTGATGAAATCATGGCAATTAGTGATTGAACTTGATTTTCAGCCATTCTCCCCTCCCCAGATCTAATCTCTCCTCCCCCTGGTGACCAGCCCCCATCCTGAAGCTATGTAGGGCCCTACCACTAGTCACCACCTCAGCATAAATTTAGCTATGGTCAGAAAGATGTATGTTATGAATAAGAATACCTTCATCACAATGTGAGGAAGAGTAAATTACATTAAATGAAATGAAATGAGGTAACTTCAAAACCATTAAAGACACAACCATTAAATGAAATAGAATAACGTAGGGTCGCCTGGATAGCTCAGTGAGTTAAGCATCCAACTCTTGATTTCAGCTCAGGTTATCATGTCAGGGTCATGAGATTGAGCCCCATGTTGGGCTCCACACTGGATGTGGAGCCTGCTTAAGATTCTCCCTCTCTCTCTCTGCCCCCCAATTCCCTCTCTTGCTCTCTCTCCATCTTAAAAAAAAAAAAGAAAGAAAGAAAGAAAGAAAGAAAGAAAGAAAGAAAGAAAGAAAGAGAATAAGGTATCCTCACTGATGAGGTTAGCTAGGAGACATCAATGATCTTAGGGGCTCAGAGCAACTCATAACTCATTCCCCCCCAGCCCCCTGGGGTACGGAGAGACATCGTGGGCAGGAGACTCCTGGCCCCCTCTGAAACACAGTCCTGGTGGTCTACAGTGATTCTTCAGCTTGCCCCATATGCAACAAAACACAGCCCTGAACACAGTCCTCTAAACCTATGGGTGTTAAGAGAGACAGACTTAAGTTCAAATCTTAGCTTTGCCTCTCATTAGCTCTATGAGCCTGATAGATAATTCAATCTCCCAGAGTTTGGGTGGCCTCCTCTAAAAAGCAGGGCAAGAATAACTACTTCACAGGATTATTTTGAAACCTTTGGCTCATGATGGGAACTTGACAAATGTTCGTGTGCCCGTCATTCCTCTTATGTCTCTTTAGCCTGCTCTGTCTGCCATGGGGTGGGGTGGTTAGGGAGTCACAGCCTTTGCCATACAATTATTACAGTCTGGGGCAATTGGAATTTATAAGTGGAGGGACAATTTGAAATGGGAAGGACTCAGCCCAACCTGTCTGGTAATATAGTCTCTGAGAGGAAGCAGCCAGGTGCATATAAAGCCTTTTATATGGCTGTAAGACGAAGGGCAACACAGCTCTTTGTGTACACGAGTAAACATTGATCTCCTGAAACTCACTTATGTCATTGGTGTCTGAAAGCTTGTCCTGTGCTTCCTAGTAGTGTCCCTGTGCTGAGGGCACGTGGGAAGGATACAGGTGTGGCAGTGGGGCCCCCTGACCTTTGGTTCTGCCCTTAATGGCACTGGTATAAATATGCTAGGGTTATCCTAGACCAGTAGGACACATATGACCAATATGTAGAGTTTTTCTTTGTAATTCTGATCTACACCAGGTGGAAACTCTTGACCATAAGACCGAGAAACAACTGTGTCTTCTGGATAAAGGAGGAAACCTAGGTATCATAGGTGTGGTGTAATAGAAAGAGTAGCAGAAAGAATATGGAAATTGGGCAGACAGATCTGGGTGAATCCCAACTCTGCGACTTACCAGTTATATGATCTTGAGTCTCTCTGAGCCTCAGGTCAATCCTCTTAATAAAAGTTGGGATAATAATATCTAGAATTAAATGACATGGAATGAATTTTGTGTAAGTGAAAGAATCTGACATACATGTCCTTATTTTTGACAAAATAGCTATCTATAAAAGACTGCATTTAAAGACTGCATTCTGAAGACTACTTAAAGGTTTATTTTAATTAGAATAAACAAATTCCTGAATCCCAAATCTTAAAGTTCTCTCGAGGTTTCAGGTGTCTTTATTCCTGATCACAGTGGGTGGTGACAGTGACCGCCATTTGGGTGAGTCACAAACCCCTGTCCCCAGACATCACAGACAGCAGAGAGACGTTCATCACTGGATTGTGTTGACTTCTTGGCCTCTGTACCAAGACATAGGGTTCTTGACCAGGTCCCACTAAGGTCAACCACTCAACTACTCACATGTTAATGAACTGTAATGACATTATTCTTTTAGTTCTTTAGAGTAGAATAGTATCTTTGATAGCCATCTCTATCTATTTGGTATTGAAAGTTGGTTACGAACGCTTGACTCTTTATAGACTCATTGTTAATGATAAATATTTTTGATACCGTTAGTGAAACTTACCTTTGATTGATGATAGCAGGTTGATGTTTCTTAGATTTTTTTAGGTATTGAGAACACACTCACGAACATCATTAGATCACACGCAAATGATATTTAAATGTTTATGGCCTAGAAACTGACAGACAAGTTGACACAGAAAGCCAAAATATTTGAGTTAGTTACCTTGCAGCTGCTATAAATGGAATCATCTCCCGCTGCCTTTTTAAAGCAACTGAAGGTGATTATTTTTCCATTTTCTTCTCTAGATCCTCAATGGTGTTCCACCAGAGTGTCAATGAGGTTTAGTCTCAGCAAATGCCAGTCAGGATTCAGCTAGTGATGGGGCAATCCAGTTAAGCATAAAGAAAAAAAAAATTAAAAAAATCTAGGGAGTGTTCAGGTAACAGATGTCTTGGTCTAGAGGCTGGTGACTAGGTGGCTGCAGAGCTGAGCTGTCAGGACGTTGGCTCAGGGGCTGAACACGGGCCCAGACAGAGGCCTCGTGGTTGTTTCAGACCTGTTCCTCTGAGCGGCTGCTCTTGGTGCAGGGAGTCAGAAAAAAGAAGCCTGAGACGTATGGTTCTTGCCCTCTGAGATGGTAGAATATGAAAGGAAATGTTACTCACTACAGCATTGTGCAACTCTGGGGGAGCTGCAGCTTTGCCGAGGGAGAGGCAGGGAGGATGGGACTGGTGCTGGGTTCCAAAGGTTCATCCCGGGGTGCGCGGGGGCGGTGAGCACCGAGGTAATGGGAGCATTACCCAGCCCTCTGTGCTGTCAGCCAGCATCAGTCAGCTTGGGTTTCTTACCAGGCTCAGAATCACCAGATAATGAGAAGGCAGTTTGTGCAGAAATCCGGCTCCATCCATCAGGCAGTTCCAAGGAGCGAGTGGGCAGGCTCTTGGTTGGAATGTCATTGTTGTAGCCACCACAAAATATTTATCAATGTGTTCATCACCACTGGCTGCAGGAAACGAGGCTACACGAATCAGGGTGGGTTCCATTCTCTGAAATGATATAATTGGCATTTCAGGTAAATAGCTGACCTGGCCTGCACCCAAATTTCCCCTGGGCCTTTGTTAACCAAGTGAGCACAGGCCCTGTCCTGTCCAGAGCTCCTGGAGCACTGAGGAAATCAGACCTGGACTTACTCCAGGCCCCAGCCCCCAGCAGAGCCTGCATTCTCTAGAACCTAGAAATACCTCAGTGGATGTGGGGCCCAAGGCTTTCCTGTTTTCACAGCCAGCACTCCTCGTTGCCTGGCTTTTGGGGCTACAGATGTCACAAGGAAAACAGTCCAGGAGTACTCAGGCATGACCCTCCCAGCGGCCTCTCTTGTCGGGAGTCTGTCTCTTTCAGAGCCAGCTCCAAGCTCTACAACCCATGGGCAGCAGGAGGTTACTGGGGGATTATCAGAGGATTAGGGGGCTTTGCTGAGTGAGCATGGATGGGGTACTTTCTGCCAGAGTGACTTTTCTGAAACAGATCTGATCACGCCACCCCTCTATGGCTCTACATCTCCTACAGCTGTATTTAGGAAAGTGTTGCCCAGTCATCCTCTCAACAAACTCACCCAGCACAGGGAGTGATTATTAAAATGCAGGTTCCTGGGTCCACTCCCTGACCTGCTGAATCCGAATTTCTTTGTGCAGTGTTTGGGACCACAGTTAAACCACAGTTAAAACAAACTCCCCCACAGAGTCTTTCTTTTTCTTTCTTTCTTTTTTAAAAAAATATTTTCTTTATTTATTTGAGAGAGAGTGAGACAGAGTATGAGGGGGCGCAGGGGAAGGGCAGAGGGAGAGGAAAAAGCAGGCTCCCACCGAGCAGCAAGCCCGATACAGGACTCAACCCCAGGATCATGACCTGAGCCGAAGGCAGATGCCCGACCGACTGACCACAAAGATGCCCCTCCCCCAGAGAGTCTTATATACACTAAAGTTTGAGACCATAGTACATTACAGGATAAAGTCCAAACCGCTTAGCCTGGAGTATAAGACCCACCAGAATGTGGATCTGCCTGTCTCTATCTTCTCATCTCCCTGGAAGCACCCACCCACCCTGCACTCCCTGCTTCTAGCCAAACTGATGCACTGCTGAGAATTAGGGTCTCTCACCCCATATTGCTCCCACTGCTTTGAACATGCTCTCTGCCAATCCCCCTCCCCCTTCCCTCTGTTATTCTTTTATTCCTTTTAACAAGGTACTCAGTCATGTCTCCTTTGGGTTAGGCACACCTCCTCTACTTACCTCTTTGTGGGGCTTACGCTGACTCATAACCATTTGGGTACTCGTCTTTCTCCCCATTGGACTATGACGATGGGGGCCAACTCTTGCCCCTGGTTTGCTACTATGCTTCCTGGCCCTGAGTAGAGGCTCAGGAACAGTTGCAAATGAATCAAGTTCTCAAGTTAGAGGTGCCAGAGACGTGGGTCTACTGTGCTGAGTACATCTTACAGAACTCAAATAGTAGTAGTGGTACTGAAATTCTCTTAAGGACAACAAAGGGATTGATGCAGAAGAAGCTGGGGCAGTAAGACTAAGGATGTGCACTTTAGTAGAGATTGTCAGGCATCACATGAACAACAAACTACAAATGGAGGTACGATCACAAGTCCCACTGTGGTCCTGTCCGGTTAAACTATGCAAAACCATGCTTACAGGTCTGGGGTTGGACTGGTAGGGTACTGGGGCGGGGGTGGTGGTGGTAAGTTGTAGCTGGGAGTCAGGAACCTAGAGGCTGAAACTAAGATAGAGGCCGTACCCCAGGACTATCAAGGAGAAAGGAGTCAGAGGTCTGGGTCAGTCTTGGCAGGCACACCAATGGTTGGCACTCCTAAGAACAAGTGATGTCACCAAGTCCCGAAGGCAGCAACTGTGAACACCACCATCATCAAGAGTCAGGAACCAGACAAAAACTGGGCCAAGAACTGTGAGGCGTTTGGAAAAGGTAGGGCTAGCATCACCCTCCTGGAGCTCTGGGGACAGGGTGGCAGGCTTCCGTGATGAGGTTTGACAATGAAGGCCTTGTTTTGGGCAGTCCACTGAAGACTAGTTGTGGGCCTTGTGTGTGTGTTCATGGAAACATGGCACCCACGGGAGGGTGGGCATCTGGGCCTGGCATCAAAAAGCCCCTTGACAACAGTCTTAACCACCCCCCCATCCCTGTTTAAATAAAACAACAGAAATGTATTTCTCACGGTTCTGGAGGCTGGAAGTTTCAGAAGATGGTGTCAGCAGGGTGGAGTTCTGGTGAGGACCCTCTTCTTGGGTGCACACTGCTGACTTGTCTTGTGATCTCACATAGCTGAGAGCAGAGAGAGGAAGCAAGCTTTCTGGTTCCAGCCTCCCTTCTCGGACTCTGCTACTGACCACGGCTTTGTGAGAGTTTAAAAGAGGCCACCATCCCTCTTTCAGCTCTGCCCAACCGTACATCTTCTTTATTCTCTTGTGCCCCATGTGGAGTCAGGTCACGGAACGGTAGGCCTGTGCGTTTGCGTGTTTGAAACTTTCTCGACACTCTTAAGGCGGTGAGCCTCTTTCCTTTTGCAGGTGTCTCTGAGATGAGACGTGGGTTCCTAGACACCCGCCACCTGCTTTCCCTCCGCCTGCCTTTTTCAGCTGTGGCCTGACAGGAAGGCCCTGGGCAGCCTCCCCATGCAGATAGAGTCTGTTCCCGGAGCCCCAGGGTGTGTCAGCTCCAGAGTGTTTATTCCAAGTGTCTCACCACTTCCACTTCTTGATTGTGCTTAAATCCTTTTGTCTCTTCACTTCAAGTTTGGTCAGTATCTGCCATGCTTTTCACCTCATCACAGAGTTGAATGAAACAAGGTTTGTTCATCGGGTTTGCCATGCTGTTGGGGAGTGTCATGAGCCACTACTGTCCCCATGTGCCCCAGCTTCTATCCTGGGCCTGATGCTCCCTGCCCCGCTCTGTGCATGACCTCGGCCACCAGGTCTCCCTGCTCACAGTTACAGCACTGTTTCAAATCCTGTCTCCACCTAGTCTACTGTCGAATCCCAAGCTCTGCTTCTCATTAGTGTTTTAAGCACCACAACATATCCCTCTCCTTCATTCCTTCTTTCCTTCTTTCCAGTAATTTCGGGTAATTATAGAAATACTATGCTTTTTGAGCAGAGAGTCTGACAAGCATCCACATGCAGTTTTGGCCTTTGCTTGATACCCATCTTCTCTGCTCTTCTTTTTAATTAAAAGGGCGGAAGGTGTGAGTGTGGGCTGAAGACGGGAGGGGGGCCGTCAAGACTTGAGCCTGATTTTGGCTCTGACATTGAGTTTCCCTCTGGCCTTGGGCAAGTTTCTTAAATCTTTTCTTTTTTACTGGCTCTAACGAAGAGTCCAGGCTGTGTCTTAGGGACAGGCTGAAAATTGTTGAAAATGCTAATCATTGAAAATATCTTCACAGTTGCATCTTTGGGCAAATTCCACATTCCTTTCTGCAAGGTCCAGGGTCAGATACTCTAGTTTCCCTCTGCCTGAGCACCTCAGATAGTTGGTCTATTTTTTATAGAACATCAAAAATAGACATTCATTATTTATAGTTATTAAAAATAAAAAAAACCACTTCTGTGCAAATTCAAGTACAATGTGGTTATAAAAGCCAAAGTCTGTTGCCAAAGAAAAGTGTGTGTGTGTGTGTGTGTGTGTGTGTGTGTGTGTGTGTTGTGTAACAACTGATCCTTGATCCCTAGATATTATCTGGTGAGTAGCTGGTTGGATTTGGAACTCACATGCCTTGGGAGCTGTTTGTAGCCTTTTTGGGAACAAGATAATCCTATGGAGTTTCAATCCCGCTTGATAAACAATCTCTCTCCCTGGTCCATCTGACACAGCCCAGCTGGTTTTCGGGTCCAGTGATCTTGCTTGCTGTGTCTCCTAGAGAAAAAGTTCCAAGTGGTTAGTGTGGGGCTGGCTGCTGAGCTCCTGGCAGCCCACCCCAGGCTTGCAGGAAGGGTTCTGGGTTCTCCTGAGGACATCTGTGCTTCTAAGCCAGGGTTTCCAGGCTTGCTCTGTTGAGAGCAAACTCAGGCAGCTGCTTGAGTTCCTTTGGAGCGAGCGTGCTTCCCCACTGGGATAGAGAGCACATTAACTTCCCCTCTAAGGCAAACTCCTTTGCAGTTGATCCAGGACCACTTGCTGCCAATGCACAAGGCCTAGGGGCCTGTTACAGCATTGGCTTCTTGGCTGGAGTCTAGAAGGGCTCAGTTTTGGTTGTTGGGGGAGTAAAAAATGATATTTCTATCACATTACTTAAGTCAACCAAGCTAGGCTGCTATAACAAAGACGTAAACTAATTTGGGCCACTTCATGGTCTGGGAGGAGTGTGTGCTGCATTGCTGGGTAGCTCCGCCCCCCTCCCTTAAACATACACACACTCAGGAACCCAGAGTCCTTCTGTCTTGTAGCTTTACCATCCTGAGCCCTTGAGGTTGTTTCCATGGTTGAAGCTGGGGTAGCACAAAACCAAGCCCAGACAGCAGATTGGGGAAGAGAGCATGGAGGGGCACTCCTGTTCCAATGGCGCACACGATCACTTCC
Organism: Ursus americanus; assembly: GCF_024610735.1. Taxonomy (NCBI): domain Eukaryota; kingdom Metazoa; phylum Chordata; class Mammalia; order Carnivora; family Ursidae; genus Ursus; species Ursus americanus. The sequence continues at coordinate 45,242,882 of NC_142138.1, forward strand.
ACTTCATTCTGCTAGAGTGAACTCAGTGACAAGACCACACCTTACTAAAAGTCTTGAGGAATGCAGTCCCTACCTGGACAACCACACACCACACCATGACTCTGTCATTATGGGAGAAGAGAATGGACACTACATTGCCATAATAAGCCTTAGCCATGACTACAACTATATGCCGAATCCTGTAAGTCCTCCTAGCCAATCTCTGAACACAGGGGTGGCCTTGGGGACAACCACCACATACTCCCACCAGTAGTGAGAGTTCCCATAACCCCATGACTTTGCCGGATTTGATATTTTTTATGGATTGAATGTTTGTGTTTCCCTAACATTCATATACTGAAATCTAACCTCAGTGGGATGGTATTAGGAGGTGGGGGTCTTTGGGAGGTAATTAGGTCCTGATGGTGGAGCTCTTATGAATGTGATGAGTGCCCTTATTTTTTTTTTTAAGATTTTATTTATTTATTCAACAGAATGGGGGAGTGGGAGAGGAAGAAGCAGGCTCATAGCAGAGGAGCCCGATATGGGGCTCGATCCCATAACGCCGGGATCACGCCCTGAGCCAAAGGCAGACGCTTAACCGCTGTGCCACCCAGGCACCCCGGATGAGTGCCCTTATAAGAGGAAGCTAGAAAGCTAGCTCACTCTCTTTCTGCCTGTGAGGATACAACAAAGAGTCAGCAGTCTGCAACTCAGAAGGGGCTCTCACCAGAACCTGACCATGTTGGTGCCTGACCTCCAGCTGCTAGAACCATGAGAAGTACGTTTCTGTTGTTCATAAGTCACCCAGTCCGTGGTACTTCGTTACAGCAGCCCAAATTGACTGAAAGCAGTATTATCTGACTTTCTAATTTTTGTCAACCTGATAGGTGTGAAGTCATATCCTGTTATTTGGGTTTCCATTTCCTTGATGACCAGTGAGATTAAGCATCTTTTCATATGTTCAGTGACAATCTGAGTTTCCTCTTCTGTCAAGCGCCTATTCATATTCCTTGTTCATTTTTCTTTTCTTTCTTTTTTTTTTAAAGATTTTATTTATTTATGTGACAGAGAGACAGCCAGCGAGAGAGGGAGCACGAGCAGGGGGAGTGGGAGAGGAAGAAGCAGGCTCATAGCGGAGGAGCCGGATGTGGGGCTCGATCCCAGAACGCCGGGATCACACCCTGAGCCCAAGGCAGATGCTTAACGACTGCACTACCCAGGTACCCCGTACATTTTTCTTTTGGGCTGTTTGTCTTATCTTATTGAATCTTAGGAGTTCCTTATATCTGGATACTAGGAGGGAAGAAGTGATCAAACACAGGGAGATAGGAAAATGAAGACCTTGTAGGGATTTGGTTTGGCTGGATTATACATATATAATGGGGACTGACAAGAGATAAAGCTGAAAGGGTGAACTGGGGACAAAAGAAAGGCTATTAATGCCAAGGTGAGGGTTTTGAACCATATTATGAGGGTTATGAGAATCTCTGAAAACTTGAATAGGTGAATGGTCCTTTTGGGAAGACTTCCCTATTCCTTCCTACTTTCTGCCTGTCAGGACTGAATGGGCTTTCTCTGGGCTCCTGTAAGTCATTCATTCATATTCTCTCTTTCTCTCCTTCTTTTTCCCTCTTCCTTCTATCTCAGTCTGTTCAGACTGCTACCATGGAATAGCACAGACTGGGTAGCTTAGCAACAGCAGAAATTTATTTCTCACAGTTTTGGAGGCTAGAAGTCTAAGATCAAGGTGCTGGCAGATTCAGCGTCTGGTCAAGACCCACCTCCTATTTCACAGACTGCTGTCTTTTCCCTGTAACCATACATGGTAGGAGGGCAGGGGGGCTCTCTAGGGTCTCTTTTGTAAGGGCACTAATCCCATTCATGAGGGTTCTACCTTCATGACCTAATCACCTCCCAAAGGCCCCACCACCTCCGAATACTATCACACTGGGGGTTAGATTTCATCATATGAAGTTTGAGGGGACATAAACATTCGGTCTATTGCACTCTCTCCCTACTGCATTGACCTGATTTGTTTCTGGGACAGCTTTCCAACCAGTGGTGTTGGAGCTTTGTTCTTGTCTCCCAGTAATTGTCTCCCAGTGCTTGTTTCAAAATAGTGGCTCAGTAGTGATTACTGAACAGAATTCGAGAGCTCAATTTTAGGAAGCAGAGTATAGTATCAATGGGTGGAAGAGAAGACAGGCAAGCCCAGTTAGAGCTGGAACATCACCCGGCAATAAGTAGTAAAGGTAGTGGAGAAAGGGCAGTGATAAAAGCAAAACAAGAAGGACAGCTGGGAACGACCTAGTAGTGATGCTGGAAGCTGCGTCTTCACCTGGCCAAATGCAGAGTGTGAAGGAAGAGAAGAAGGAGGAGGAGGAGGGTGACTCTGAGATTTTGAGTCTGAGTTTGAGGATGAGGAGAAAAGTCATGCCTATAATAGAGGAAAACAGATCAGGTCAGAATCTCAGCGAGTGATGATAAAATTTTTAAAAAGTATAAAATTGCCTTATAATTACTTAGCATTCAGTAGTTCTCATTGCTTATATCTTTACAGTAGTAAAAAACACTGGGTACTCCAAGAAAGGGAAACTTTCTCCAAAGAGGGGACTAAAAATAAGCAGATTTCCTGGTTCTTCCCTGACATTTTTGCCTGAGAGCCCAAATTTAAAAATTAAACAATCTATTGGCCATTCTGTTTCTATAGAGCTTTTTCATCAGCTGAGGGAACAAACACGGATATGTGGAGCCGGGCCCTTAGACACTGCTTGAGGCAGGAATTGGTATCTTGTTGCATGAGACGCAGTGGATGTGAAGCAGGTAAAAAGCCAAGCTCAGTGACACCGTCCTGCAGGCTGGCTGCTGTCGGTTGGTATCGATAAGGATCATCTTGTATTTTGGAGCATCGATCAAGACTGGAGATCTAAAATGATAGTTTCTGAGCTTGAAAATCTTCCCCATTCTCCATCCTAAGAATTATCTTTGCTCAATTGGAGTTAAGTCCCTACTGCATAAGAGGGGAAAGGCAACAAGTGGTTTGGGGGGGGTCCCTAAAAGGCATCAGGAGCTTCTTTTGCTGTCCCTCTAATCCTAACTCTGCTTACTTACTGGAACGGGTGGGACAGAATGGCCTGTGGGCCAATCCAGCCTCACCCATTCCGTTAGGTATTGCCTACGACTGCTTCTGTGCCACAACAGCCAAGCTGAGTGTTTCAACTGGAGACTGTATGACCTGCAACGTGGAAAATGTTGACTATCTTTACAGAAAGTGCACTGACCCCTGCGTGAGAATGTTAACACCATGAAGATAGAGGCTGTGTCTTCTCTGCAGCTGAATTCCCAGAAAATGGAATATTGAATTTTTTCTGTTCCTCTTAAGCCCTCAGTTTCCTCTTTCTCTTCTCTGTTACCCCTTTGCCTCTCTGGCAGCAGTCAGTATCATTCAAGACCAAAGAGATTGCCAGGATCTGGTGGAAAACAAACATAGCACTACTGCTAAACTGGGTGCCTCTAATGCTCTCTGACCAGGTGCTATCCGTGCTTATAGATGAAATGTGCTTCCTGAAACTCACCATGACCCAAGACTATGGGATTTGGTGACAGTAAGCTGTGATCCTTATGAAAGTTACACACGTACAAGATCAAGAGGATGACTAGTTTAGGCAAAGCCCCACAAGACATATACATCTGAACCTTAACATCAGGCACCTGCCCAGAAAGCTGAGTGTATGTCATGGTGAGCTTTGGGAAAGGCTCTGAGGAGAGTACCTTTTGGGAGTCCTTATGCCATATATGTCTCAATTCTTTAAGAATATCAATGAAGCTATCACACTACTAAATAATGACCTTCACGATGATGTAGATTGAAATTCTGACTTCTTGGTTTCCATGGAGCTCCCCATTGGGCTACGCTGGCACAGAGCCAGCTGCCCCATGGCTCACCTCCCTTTCCTGCTTTCCCAAAGGGCCTCATGTGCCAAGGACAGACATGAGCCCACATGATCAAGGACTACCTATGACCCAGGAAAGAGGCCCACACAGGCCCTATGAGCAGACTTTAGAACATTTGGGGAGGGAATTCCAGAGTTCTGGGTCTGATGGGCATGTCTCATTGGACATGGGAATGAACTAACTGGAGAAGGACCAGAGTGGGGCCTGCAGGGAAGGCTGCAGGGCCAGCCAAGTATTTTAATCTTTTCTGGGACTTGGTTTCCTTTTCCAATAAAACAGTACAAAACAAAACAATTAGATAAGGGCTTAGTTTTTGAGCACTGAGGTATTTTGCAGTTCCACAAACCTGTGGTTCTATGAATCTGAAACTTCTAGTACCTAAGCTTTCCCTAACGTGACATCGACCTTGGACAAAATGTCATAGTAATTCTGCTCTGTGAACATCAGGAGTCACGAACTATTAATCTCAGGATCTCCTGAGGCACTGAATTACCACATTGAGGAAACCAAGCCCCACATAGCTTGGGCTCAGAGGTCAAAGTCTTTCTGGTGCCTGAAACAGTTGCCCCACCAACGTGACACTGCCATATTTCTAGGGAACACCTTCTTCCCTTCTCTATAAGCTTTGCAGGCCTGCTGGTAGAGCACTCCATCCTTATTGGTCCCAGGGCAAGTAACCAGGGTGTCACAGAGATTCTTTCTTTCAAATCCAAAGCTTGTAGTCTACCCCACTTTCCCCTTACTGTCTCTTTAAGAGAGTCATAATAGCAGGCACAAATGAAGCTTTCTATGAGTTTTTTACTCAGAGTGAAACATTCTTTTTTGATTCCCACTATTTCAAAATCTCGAGTTCCCAAAGAATTGGAACCTGAGAAGATCTGGCAACAAGTCATATTCCTGGAACATCTTCTGAGTGGTCTTGTTTTCTGAATTGACTCTCCATTTTCTCTTCCTCTTCTTTGTAAATCTCCCTTATTCAACCAGATTGGGAAACCTTTCAATAGAGTTACACGTTCTCAGGAGATCTGAGCCACGCTTCCAACGTGAATTCTCTTCAAACCCAAACGAAGTGTGGACATGCCTCCTCCTCCTTGATTTTTTTTTTCTGGCTTATGTTTTGTGATTGGTATTTTTTTAAAGCATAGTATCCCTGTTGCTCTACCTGCCCTTTCCTGTTGTCTTTAGCTTTTTAGGTATCATTTTCTTTGATGTACTTCTTTTCCATATGCTTTTCTTTGCTGGATTTTTATAGTGTTCAGTTTGGCAAGTAATTGTTGAATCAGAAGCTGTGGAAAGTGACAAAAAAGACACAGACATATCCAGCGAAGAGCTCAGGTGTAGTAGAGACAGACAGCAAAGGTGAGCTTCCCTCCTCTAGGCAGTTTGGGGTTTTCCCCATACCTGACTCTTCCCAGTCCTGGATGCCTTTCTAAAACCATCGCAGCCCACCGTAAATGAGTGCTTATGCTCCCCATCCCCCACACAGGCGCCCCCAAAATGGTTTGGTTTAAAACACTTATGTTCTGATTCTTTGTGAGCTTTTCTGCAAACCGTTAGATGTCCTGTGAGCCACTACCCCCTAACATCCCTGAAGATGTGCACGTTGGCACCGTGGAAATGGCACAGCACTACATGACATCTCTAAACAGTTAGAGAGACATGCTGGATCTCCCGTCCCACTCTCACTTGTCCTTACCTCTTTGTCTCCTGTCCTAATTACGCCTATGAGGTAGGCACTCACATAAGCGGGGCAAACAGACATGAAGCCTAGCTTCAGTAATACCCCCTGACAATGGATAAAGTTTACGTGCATTGCCAGTTGGGAGTTTTCTTCAAACCCTACAAAGCAGACTTTTTTTTTTTAAAGATTTTATTTATTTGACAGAGAGAGAGACAGCCAGCGAGAGAGGGAACACAAGCAGGGGGAGTGGGAGAGGAAGAAGCAGGCTCCCGGCGGAGGAGCCTAATATGGGGCTCGATCCCAGGACTCTGGGATCACGCCCTGAGCCAAAGGCAGACGCTTAACGACTGAGCCACCCAGGCGCCCCCAAAACAGACTTGACATGGGACATCAAGACCAGTCCATTCACGTTCACCCTGCGGTGCAGAATCTTGCCATGACTAGCACTTCTGTGGCAGTGACGCTCCCAGAAGTTCACACCAGGAGGCTACACAGGCACAGAGGATGTCTAAACACCAGATGGGGCCCACCAGGGACATGAGTGAATTCAAACGGTCTGTGACAAGTACATTTGTACTTTATTTTCTCCTTAAAAATAACACACACACACACACACACACACACACACACACACACACACACACACGACAGCAGATCCATTGAAAATGAGCGTGAGGTGGAGTCGGTGCTACTAGCGGGAGGGCTGGATGAGGAGGGTTTTGCATTTGTTTGGCCGGGTTGCTTTCACCCTCAGGTGCTCCAGGTGAGCGAGGGAGCTGCGGGTTCTCTCTGAAAGAGCCCCGCGCGGAGTGCAGCCTGCGCGGGTTCGTTTCTGCAGCCAAGCCAGTCCCATCGGCTGACCGGATGGCAGAGACTCCCGCACTTCCAGCTGCCCAGAGATTCTTGCCGGCTACAGCGATCGGGTAGTGTGGAGATCAGACCTGTGGAAGTAGAGCAGACGGACTCTTGTCATCTTGGTTTTGTGAAGAGATGGCACAGCAGCTTTTAAGTTTTAAAAGTTAAACAGCTGTCAATCAATTGCTGGAGGAAGTTCTGCAGATGATCCTGTGGTTCTGTCGGTCAACAAGGTCATGGGCTATGCTTGCTTCCTTGTCTGTGAAAAGGCAGGTGGCCCCTCAGGTCTTTCTGGCTCTATGGTGCAGACTTTATAAAAACCCACGCCATCTGGGTGCACATGCTCACCTCTTCGAGGGAATCTACACCCTCTGTGCAACTTCCAAAGGCTGTCATGGTATCTTCTGGTTTGCTTTTTAGCCTAAAAATGCAACCATGCTCTTCCTGTCTCAAAAGCCAAGAAGTCATAATTTGGGTCATTCATGAGGTGCAGAATTCCCTTTGTATAGTTCCTACAGAGGTGGCTCCTGGGAAGCAGGAAAATCTGAGTTGGGCGGATGGAAGGGTGGGAGAAATTGGAGCTAGGGTTTAGGACAGCAGGCTCCAGATCAAAGCTCAGGCATTACGTCCAGCTCCTGAAGAAATGGGCACCTTTCTAACTGGAGAGACATGGTCTCCACTTAGAAGGTACAGGCTGAATTCCTATACCAGTTGTGGGGAGTGAGAGGAATGTCAGCAAGGAGGGGGTGAGATGTAGGCCTGCCCAAATCTAGACAAAATGTGGTTTATCAATTATCTAGCTTAAAAACCACAAATGCTCTTGAGAAGATGATTAATCTAGTATTAAGGGCTAAGAACATGCTTTGAGGTAGGGCAAAGATCCCAGGCAAGCCTGCAGGTCCTTCAGAAACTAACTGGTAAGGATATAAATTATACATGGAAACTCTTTAACAATGAATAAGGATCAGACTCAACACCAAAAAACCCAAAAAATCCAATTAAAAAATGGGCAGAAGGGGGCCCCTGGGTGGCTCAGTTCGTTGAGCATTCAACTCTTGGTCTCAGCTCAGGTCTTGAAATCAGTGCCGTGAGATTAAGCACCACGTTGGGCTCCACACCGGACATGGAGTCTACTTTAAAAAAAATTAATTAAAATAAATAAAAAATGGGCAGAGTACCTGAATAGACATTTTTCCAAAGAAATGGCCAGGAGACACATGAAAAGATGCTCAACATCACTATTCATGACGAAAATGCAAATTGAACCCACAATGAGATATCACCTCACACTAGTCAAAATGGCTAGTATCAAAAAGACAAGAAACAATATGTGTTGATGAGGATGTGGAGAAAATGGAACCCTCATGCACTGTTGGAGGGAATATAAATTGGTACAGCCACTCTGGAAAACACTGTGGAAAACAGAAATACCATTTGATCCAATAATTCTACTTCTGGGTATTTACCCAAAGAAAACAAAAACACTAATTCAAAGGGATACATGCATCTCTATGTTTACTGCAGTGTATTTACAACAGCCAAGATATGGAAGCAACCCAAGTACCCACTGATAGATGATGAATGGATAAAGGTATGGTATATTGTGGTGAGCACAGCATAAAGTATAAAGAAGCTGAATCATTATTATTGTACACCTGAAACTAAGGTAACATTGTGTGTCAACTATACTAAAAAAAAAAAAAACTAAAAAAAAAAAAAGATGTGACACATATATACAATGCAATATTATTGAGCCATAAAAGAATGAAATTCTGCTATTCATGACATGGATGGACCTACACAGTATTATGCTAAGTGAAATAAGTCAGACAGAAAGACAAATACCATGTGATTTCATTTATACACAGAATCTAAAAATCAAAACAAATAAACACACCAGAAACAGACTCATAAATTCAGAGAATAAACTGGTGGTTGCCAGAGGGGAGTGTTGGGAGGATGGGTGAAATGGGCAAAGGAGATAAAGAGATACAAACTTCCAGTTGTAAAATAAATAAGTCATAGGGATGAAAAGTATAGCATAGGGAATATAGTCAGTAATATTTAACAGTGTTGTATGGTGACTAAGGTGAGCATTTGGTAATGTATGCAATTGCCAAATCACTACATTTTCACAACAATTTATGTCATACACTTGAAACTAATATAATATTGTATGTCAACAACACTTCAAAAAAAAATTGCAGACAAAAAAAAAAAAAAAGACTAAGGGTCAGAAACTGATCTGAGTTGTTCCTGCTTCTGGAAAACACATGTGATGGTTGCGAATTTATAAGCCCCTTTAGGACGTTTCTAAGTTGACTGATCATCTATCACCTAGTTATGTATTGAAACCTTAACCCTCACTTGTTTCCATAAAACAGATTGTGACATTCCACAAACCTTATCCCAAAAGATATTTCCCAGTACTGAGTCCTTTAAGAATTCAAAGCATTCTTGATAATCAGACACTCTGCTGTCTAGATAATGAAATGCTGGTGGTGGTCCTTACTCACAAGTGGGGTTGGGAAGCCACCAGCCTGCTGGGCTTCCTCATGCTGTGCTGTCACATGCATTTGGAAGCAAGTTGTGAATGTTTTCTAGAACTTATTGAGAGAAATCACCTTTTTCTTGTTTGTAAGAGACATTAAAGGAAATTATTTGAAAGTGGCCTAATGTAAACAAGAATGTAATTACTATTTGTTTCATGACATTTATTTAAATAAAACATTATACAAAAGATCTTTTGCAAAACTTTGTAAAGGTAGTATGTCATTAAGTCAGGGTTTGAACCACAAATTTATTATAAAAGCATACCAATTTGATAAATGTGTTGAAGGAGGTTTTCTATTATAATATTTGTATACTAAAAGGTGACAAACAAAATAGAAAAATGGTCACATCCAGTAAGGGGGAAAATTTGGAATTAAATGCTGCAGGTTATAGACCATCACTGCCCCTTACCTGGCCTAGAGATGACCTGGGTTTAGCCCTTTGAGAGAGAATATACTAGGCTGGGGTGCAGAGACCGTTGGTAGTTCTAGGAAACACTTTTGCTACCCAATGAGTTATAAAAGGGGCTCATAACTGCAAGTGGCTTTCAAAGAATAATTTTCTACAGGTGTAAACACCAAGTATAAGATTTGTAAATGAGGAGGAGTGGCTAGGAAATCTTAGCAGAACTACCATTCCCGGGACCGGTGCCTCAGGGTCCTCTAGGGAGATGGAGGGCAAGGTTAAACTTGCCAAGTAGCTGTTAGGTCTCTACTAGTCAAGAGGAAGGGGAAAAATTCATTGCAAACATGGCCTTGAAAAGGAGTATTTCAACCAGTGGTAAGATTTGTGGGTTTTTTTGCAATTAAGAAACTGGTGGGAGGGGGCGCCTGGGTGGCGCAGTCGTTAAGCGTCTGCCTTTGGCTCAGGGCGTGATCCCGGCGTTCTGGGATCGAGCCCCACATCAGGCTCCTCTGCTGGGAGCCTGCTTCTTCCTCTCCCACTCCCCCTGCTTGTGTTCCCTCTCTCGCTGGCTGTCTCTCTGTCAAATAAATAAATAAAAATCTTAAAAAAAGAAAAAAAGAAACTGGTGGGAGGTTCAGCTATAAAGGAACATATTTAAAATAGTAGAGTTCATTGAAAAGTTTTCAGACGTGATTATACTAGGGAGCAATACACAAGACAAGTGTCAACTTCCATATACAGAGAAATATAGACAAAGGTACCGTTGGCTAAGATATTTGGAAAAGATGCTTTAGGTTCTGCGTTGTCAAAGCAGTGCTGCTAGTGTGTGCTGTGATTCATGAGTAAACAGCACCCTGAATAAGGCTTCACTATTCTATATACCACTGACGCTCATCCTTGAAGAGACAACAGAATTTTAATAAAACTTGAATCGACATAGTAAGACAAATTAGCACCTGCCAAAAGTCTGCCTGTTATTGTTTTCAGAAGTAGATAGCTTCAGGATGCTTACTTTATCTACCTTTTGATAAATTCTATTAACAACCATATTATCTACCACTTTTGGCTAAGTTCCAGTGTTGTCTTTAAGTTTCAAAAATAGAATTTGAATTCCATTATTCCAAATTGATTATTTTAATCTTTTCCACACTTACTAGAAAAATGGAAGTATCCACTCTTGAGTATGAATAAAGCATATATTACTATATATCACTGATGTAACGTAGAATCCAGGAGTGGCGTCCATTATTATAACTTTATTTTGGAACAAATAGTCATATGGCACGTATAGCTCTACATGTTAAAATTGAAAACTTGCCTATGAATTCTTTGGTTAAGAAATCTATAAATGTGAAATTGGGTGATTTAATAATACCACATGTAGATAAGAGATCACTTAATACTTCCTAGAGAGTTAGTTCAGAAGTAAGGGTATATAACTTTAAGAAGACAGCAAACAAGCCCATAAGTGTTCCTTGATTGGATAAAAAAACATAAGTCAAATACTTAAGAGCTTTCAAACTTATTTAAAAAATAAAATGGGGTGAAACACTGAAACTGAGAAAAAAACTGGTGGGAGGAATGAGAATTTTATGGGAAATAAGATGTTTCACACCTTTGCTTATTAGAGAAATGCTTTCATTTTATTCTCCAGGTAAGTTTGGACAGAATGGCTGAATTAATTTGTCCCTTTAAAATCCCAGGCTTGGGGCACCTGGCTGGCTCAGTCAGTGGAGCACGAGACTCTCAATCTCAGGGTCTGAATTCAAGCCCCACATTGGGCACGGAGCCTACATAAAAATTTTTTTAAAAAAATTCCCAGGCTTAAGGCAAGGCACTTGGATACTGGCACATCCTCCAGTACTTTCTCTAGTGCTCTCTTTCTGTCTGGGGAACTGGGATGGGGTAGACGTGCTCCTTACATGGAGCACCCTGCCAGGGGAGGATCCTGGAAGCACCTAACCCAAGAGTTATCACTGGCCAGGATTCACACTTTCTATTGCTTCTTCTTCCACCTCTTGACATTTTTTTTAATTAATTAATTTTTTAAGTAATCTCTATACCCAATGTAGGGCTTGAACTCACAGCCCCACGATCAAGAGTAGCATGCTCCACCAACTGAGCCAGCCGGGCGCCCCTTGATATTTTTATGCAGAACAACAAGACCTCTTCTTTGCTCTAACCAAATATGTCCACCATTGAAATGGAGTCCTAGGTAATTTCCTTCCTTTGAAACTCAAACATATGACCAAAAACATAAATGTCAAGTATCCCAACAACACGAACATTTTAATACTATTTTCCCTGCTTCGTATTTCTAAAACTTCATATTTCTAAAAAGTCTTTTCACTATAAGCAAAAACATGTGGGGAAGTTCTTTTCAAAAATGCTCTCCCACACCATCCAGATGACTTCCTGATTATAAAAGGAACCTCCACAACCCACAGTCCCTCAGCACAGAGCTGGTGGGGAGTGGCAGGGATGTGGTAGGGATGTGGTACGGGGAGGGGACTCTCTCTGGGAGGCATATCTGGGCCTTGGGGCCCCTCAGGCCCAGTGGACCAGTCCCTGAGCTGAGGATCTGCCTCAAACAGTGGACTATGAAAGAGGGGCAGGAGTACCTTGGGTTGCTGGCTGGCTCCAGCGGCTCGAGGGTGCAAAGGAAGGTCATGAATTTCAGTCTGCTGTTTAGCAAAATTCACAAATACCTGGAGACAAGAGTAGGAGAGAGTAGGTAAATGTTTCCATAAAAATGGTTTCCTCTACCCATCCACCCACCCAACGTTCTGTGTCTCTTCCATAGTTAATGTATTACAGTTAATGCACCACTAGAGCAGCTGTGTCCTGCAGGAGGGGAGGGTGACCCCCCACAAAGCCTAGCCATCAGGGCCCAGGACAGGCTCGTTTCTTAGAATTCTGAGCTGAGCCAAAGGAATTCCCATGGGAGGATTCAAAAGACTCTGGGTAGATTCTCAGCTAGCAGCATCCTCCTAAACCTCTAAAGAAACTAAAAACAAAATACAAAAACAAAAGCAGGAGTCCGATCTCCTCTTTCTCTGTTCTTTATTCAATGTGCAGTATGGCTATGACTCCTGCTCCTGCCTTCATCTGCTGGCAAGGAGGGGCTGGTGGGCCAGCTCCTCAAAGGGTATATGGCAACTTGCCTATTTCCACTGCTTTATTAAACAGTCTTAAGGATGTTTATTTAAAACAAACAAATGGCAACAACAGTGACCCCCAGAAACACTCAAATGTCCAAATGGATGAATGGATAAACAAACATGGTATATACATAAAATGGAATATGACTCAGCCTTTAAAAGAAGGAGATTCTGACACATGCTACGTGAATGAACTGGAGGACATGATGTTAAGTGAAATAAAGCTAGACACAAAAGGACAAACGCTATATGATTCCACTTACATAAAATATGTGGAGTAGTCAACAGAAAGTAGAACAGTAGTTACCGGTGGCTGGGGGAAGAGGTTAATGGGGTATTCTTGTCTAATGGATATACAGTTTCAGTTTGGGAAGATGAAAAATTTCTGGAGATGGAGGGTGGTGATCTATTTCACAATAATGTAACTGTACTTAATGCCATTGAATTGTACACTTAAGAAAAATTATGTTATATATACTTTGCTGTAATAAAAGTGATCACATTAAAAACCCTAATTCATGGCATGCAGGCTAATCAAAAATCCCCGAATTGAAAACTTTGAATGGGTGAATTTGATTGTATGTAAATTAAGCATCAATAACATTGATTTGAAAAGAAAAGAAAAAAATTTTCAACCACCAACCAGGAAGGATGAAATAAGGTCATAGCATTGAGGGGAAGGATGATGTAAAGTCAATAAAATTTGCTGATGGCTAAAATATCGTTAGAAAACAATGTCGAATCTACCAAGCTTTGCCCTAATGGACAGAGGAACCAGAGTGTTACAAATCAGGGGTGGCACGCCCCCTCTCAAGTGGCTTCCAGCCCAGTCTGTGCACATGGGGCCCAGCAGGCAACCTGCCTGGTCCAGCGTGGTCTGTGTGACGGAGTACTCCTCGATGAGCAGGCTGTCCTTGTGGGCGATGAGCAGCCGGAAGATGCGGGCCAGGGAGGAGGAGGGGACCTGGAACTGGAGCATGTTGTAGTGTCTCTCCCTCTGCACGCTGCCCGGGAAGTTGCCCTGGAAGAACTGCTCCACTGGATTCAGGTCGGGAAGCAAGTCTTCCTTTGGGGATCTGATTTTCATCGTGACAATGTAGCCATCTCCAAACCTAGGTGATATGCAGGGTGGCACAGCATGGGCCTGTTAGGGGCTAGGTCTAAGGCAATTCTGAAATAAGGAATAAATTCACCAAAAATAATGGGGATGAAAGGCCCATACTATAGACCTGTGTGCATGTTTAAAACTAGTAGGAAAAAATGCGTGACAGTTCCTGGAAAAAACAGTCTGATATTAGTTTTGAGAGGTCTAAATGTCTATGTGGTGAAGTGAGTCACCAGACCTGTGTCACAGCTTCCTGGGTCCAACTCCTGGTACACTGGATGCTCCCTGCTCCTTTCCCTCCCATTTACCTGCTGAAGTCAAAGGTGGTTTTAGCCGGTTGTGGAGAACACAACCTGCCCATGAAGGCCTCTGGAACTAGTGTTTACTCAGTAATGGAAAGGCTGCCTCCTCCTTCAAAGAGATCTCCAAGAGGCCACTAAGACGGGGAGGTAGCACTTCCTTGTGGAAACTTCCAGAACAAATGGGAACTGCTAGGGTCAGGACTCTTAACCCCTCCCCTTCCGTGTCATTTATAATTTACTTCAATGCTCCTTCTATGACCAAGGGTTGATCCCCTCTACAATAAAATACCTTTCCCTTCAGCTCTGGAAAACTGACTGTCCCTCCACATGGCAGACATTCCCTTCTCATCTGCTCTACCATGAGGATACTGATGAGAGGGAAAGCAGTGGGTAATCCATCCATGTCTCCTGCTGTTGGACCCAGGAAGCTATGACACGGCTCTGGTGACCTCATAGGCTGAGCTGACATCCCCCCTAGATATTTGTGCAGTATCCAAGCTGTAATTGCTCAAGAAATCACAGGTCCAATACCCAAATGCAGCTAATCTACTAGACCTTCCTCTCAATCACTTATCTGCCCTGATGCATATGAAGGATGATGTGTCCTGTGCAACAGTCCCATGGGTACAAGACTAAGCATTTCAGCCTAGATAAGGTAGGTTATGTACTGTTCCTTTTACCAACTAGTGCAGTGACTTTTATGTTCTGGGCTCTTAAAAAGTGTTTGTTAAATAAATGATTAATAACTACGAATCCACCCTTCCTAGTTTATAAAACATATCAGAATGCAAGGAAGCATGGCATGATTATCATAACCTTATTTTAACTGATTGTTGGCTTTGGCACACACACTGTTATTAATAATGCATTATTTACAGCAGTTTACAATTTATGGGGACAGGGTAATCCTACTGAAGATTACTGGCATTGTTGGCTTGTCATATACTACATAGTCACTTCTCAAACTCAAAAGCATGAACATGTCTGAAGGGAAAACTGATTCTCAGGCTATTTGGTCTCCTAACCATTCCTATGTTGGTCATGGACTCTTCTTAACTAGGTCATCGATGCTGGATCTGCTGGGATAAGTGGTGGGGTAATGAGGCAGTGGTAGGGACCCTCCTTCATCCCAGCCAGGCTCTGCATATGCCCCAATCAGAACCCCATCTAGAAACTCAGGGAGCCCTAAACCACAGGCAATTAGTCCAACCTAGAGAAGTTTCTTTCAGCACAGCAGATTTCTCTGTCTGCTGTGGAACAAGGCCCAGACCACATGCCTCCGCCCACAGGATAAGGCAGCAGGACACCCCCCCAAGTGTCAGTAGAGAGCATGGGGCCTGGAGGACCCCCTCTACCACCAAGGAAGGTAACAAAGGCGACCCCCCAGCATATCCTTACTTGTACTTGAGGTGCTGAATGGTGCCCAGACACTGAAAGGTGCCCTTTACCATGATGGCCAACCGCGTACACAGAGCCTCGCATTCTTCCATGCTGTGGGGGCAGGAGAGAGGAAGTAAAGAGGGGGGTGCCCTGTCTGCCCCCCTGTTCTACCCCAGCCCCTGAGAATCTCTTGCCTGTGGGATGTGAGGACCACAGCTCTCCCTTCTCTGATGATGCTCACAATGGCGTTCCACAGCATGCGGCGTGCCTGGGGGTCCATGCCTGTGGTGGGCTCGTCCTGTGGGGCGGCAGGGAGGGCAGGGAGCTGGGCTTGGAGCCAGCCTCTCCTGGTACTGCACCCTCCTTGGCTGACTCCCTCTGAGCAGCTCTGTCCTCTGGCAGACAGTACACAAAGTGCCTCCCCAAGTGGGCAAGATTTGGGGAACCCAGGCTTTGGGTAGGGAAGGCAGGGGGTCAACTAGGAGAGTAAAGAGACATTATGCATATCCACTGACCCATTTCAGCCCACGAGTGGATTAAGGTTGATTAAGGCAATGGCAGAATTATCTTAAAAATAAAAAAACCAACAGTCTTACATATACATTTGCAAGGATGCGAGAGATAGACCAAGTGACTTGTATGAGTCACCTCCCAGTCCTGCAACCCATGCCCTCATAAAACGCCAACAGCATGGGCACAAAGGCCTTGGGTCTGGTGCAGCTCCAGTGAGAATCACATGAGCCTTTGATCCAGGCCAGTGCTCCTGCCCACTTTACATCCCAAGCAGACTTCCTCCAGCAGTAGTAATTTCCGACCAGAGGGGATGAACTTCCCTGCTGTGAGCCTTTTGGCCCAAAACAGACTTCCCAGGGGCTCAGAGTGAGACTATGTTGTGACTCCAGTTTCCCCCAAGAGTTTCCCCCCAAGAGTTCTTGTACCCATGAACCAAACACTGGGTTGATTTGCTCAAAACGAGCAGTACAGGAAACAGTCTAGACGAAAACAGATCGCTGCATTTTCTAAATATGCTGGCCCAACCACAGAGATGCAGCTCTTGGTTCAAGCCCTTGGGCCCATCTGTCCCCACAGGTCCCGGTGACCCTCACCAGCAGCACCAGAGGCGGGCAGCCCATCAGTGCAATGGCTGTAGAGAGCTTCCGCTTGTTGCCTCCACTGTAGGTGCCGACCAGGCGGTCTGCATAGAGAGACAGGCCTAGGCTCTGAATACTCCAGTTTGCCACCTAGGGAAGAGGAGGAAAGCCCATTGTGAAAAGACAAACAAGCAAACCTCCACCAGTTCCCAGTCTTAGGCTCCCAGATTTCACACCTTCAGGTCAGACACAGCTAGGCTGACATAAGGGCACCTTCTGGGTCAGGTTCATGGGCTTCAGGAACCAGATGTCTCCTTTCCATACTGTGCCTCACGCTGCAGTTTGGCTTGGTGCAGCCCCCGGAGAAAAGACCTTCAACCTTATGAAGACCAAGACAGTGCTTCCCACTCAGGGTCCCAGACTATGGCTAAGAGTGGAAAAGTCCCAGGGTCTGATGGTGGGTCTCAGACCCGTTGTTTCTACCCTTTGACAGGGTCACACTTGAAGTCTCCTGCATCTAATATATACTTATTTAGCCACTGCTATGAGTCAAACGTTGTACTAGGCACTGGAGAATAATGGTGAACATAGCCACTGCTGTTGTACTCACAGATGGAGTGGTGGATGACACACCATAAACAGAATAATGACAGACTGTAAAAGTGCTTTGAGGAAAATCAACGGAAATTATGATAAAGAATAGTGTGTGTGTGTGTGTGTGTGTGTGTGTGTGTGAATGTGCATAGGAAGAAAACTAGAGAAGTCCTTGGAGACAAGCCCACCATGCTTCTGCCTTCTGTACTTATGGTACCTCTGCCTGGATGTTCTTCCCCTAGATATGCCCATGGCTCACTCTGTCAGCTCCTATAGGTCTTCACTCAGAGGTCACTTCCTCTGTGATGCTGGCCCTGTGCCACCTTACCTAAAAATTCTTCCCAACTTTATTTTTCCCCTACTGACTTTTCACTTGCAAATGTACTGTATATTTTACTTACTTACCTAATTATTATCTGTCCTTCCCACTAGAACGTATAGCAATGTTTAAAAATAAGAATATTACAAAAACATTCATAAACACTTTACTCTTTTTCTCTTTTTCCCTTTCTCATGCGTGCGCATGTGCACAACCACATACAGACGCACACATGTATGATTTTTTCAGAGCCATTTAAGGTAAGTTGTATATCATGGCCCTTTACTCCTAAGTACTTTAGTGTCTACTTCCTAAGAAGAGGAATACTCTTACATAACCACAGTACAGTTACCAGTGCTGGTAAATTTAACATTGTTCTGATACCTTCATCTGATCTACCCTTCATAGTCAGGTTTTGCCAACTGGCCCAATGTTTTGTGGCTACTAACGCAATATTTAACCTGTGTATTTTGCACTGTGGGAGGTATATCTTTGGGGTAAATTCCTGTAAGTGGGATTGCTGAATCAAAGGGTAAATGCATACATTATTTTGTTAGGTAGGAGGCCAGGGATTTTCTTGTTTTGTTTACTGCTGTACCCTCAAATGTAGTAGTATTTGGCATATCGTAGGCACGCAGAAAGCATTTGTTGAATGGACAGCATGTTCCAACTTTCCCATCTCTAAATAAATTCACTCTCGTTAAATAGACTTAGGGTTTACTGAACTCCTGAGTGGCTAAAAGAAACCATTTTTTACCCTCTCAATTTCATCTGCTGGTACACCTCGAAGCCGGGCATAAAGGTAAAGATGTTCTCGTCCTGTGAGCAAGTCGTCAACTGCATCAAACTGAGGACAGTAGCCCATATTTTGATGGACATCAGATATATTGGTTAAAATACTGCAGGAAGAAAAAGCAATTAGCAAGTTTCCTTCAAAGAGGGGGGTGACAACAGAGATGGGGCTGGAGAGTTTCTGTCAATGGGACAAGCAAGCTACCTCTCCTCTTCTGCTTTGCTTCAGAAATGTGCACGACATTTATGAATCAAAGCAGGGGCCCTTTGGTTAGAAACTAATGAACTTCTGGAATTCTGAGCTTTGACTCCAATAGATCTTTCCCAGTTTCTCTGCCTAGAATAAGCTGAATATCTGTTACCCAAAGTCAGCTTTAGTTTTGGAGTGGATCACCTCATATGTGGGTTTAAAAACAAAGGGAAGATCAGGCTTTAGAAAACGACCAGTGAGGGGTACCTGGGTGGCTCAATCCGTTAAGCCTTCTACTTGTGATTTTGGCTCAGGTCATGATCTCAGGGGTCTTGGGATCAAGTCCCGCATTGGGGTCCTTGTTCAGTGGGGAGTCTGCTTGAGATTCTCTCTCTCTCTCTCTCTCCCTTGCCCTCTGCCCTTTTCCCCATTCAGTACACACACACTCTCTCTCTAAAATAAGTAAATCTTTAAAAGAAAAAAAAAAGAAAATGACCAGTGATTTCTGATCCCTTTCAGGCATTTGGGACGTAACAGAGAAGACGCATGCTCTCTAAAGGAAGTAAACTTCTTTGTCTGGGCTTATTGGCAGAGATACAGGAAATGAAAGAGGAACCAGTGAGAGCCCTACCCAGAGCAGGAGACCAGCAGGGAATAGAGAGGAAGTGAACTGAGTTCTATCAAGTCCCTTTGACTGATAATATTCTCCCCCACTAGAAAACACATTGCCTTGATGAAAAAATGAACTGTCTAATCTGGTCTAATCTCTCCCTGCTTCCCTTGTAGCTTAGGATCTATGAATAAAAGATAGATGCAACAGGATGGGACAGAGAGGCACCAGGCAGCCCCCACTATAATAAAAAGTACTTCAGGAATGGCTGTGCCAATTAAAACCAGCCAGGGAAGCAAGGAGAGTACTTTGCCAAATTCATGGGAGCTGCCCCACCAGAGGAACCCAATCCCACATCTTAAACCCACAGTTGTGTTCCAGTTTCCACCTCACTTAACTTCCATCTTCTAGGCATCAGGCTGTGTCTTACTTGGACTGTCATTTGATGTCTTATGGTAAATCCCATGATAGCCTCCTGCCTGCTGTCCCTTGGTCCCCCAAGACTCCTTTTGTTACCACTGACAAATTACTTGTTTGGTTGCAGGTAAGCTGGATCTGCAGATGAGACAGACTCAGCCACGGCCCGGCTTCACCCCTGCTTGTTCCTTTGCTCTAGACCCAATATGGCTGGGGAAGGCCGGGGAACCGAATCCATCCTGTCTGAGCCATGTCCAGTGGGCCTTCAGCCATGTTGCTGAGCGTGGCTCCCAGGGAAAGGAAAGAGGCCCCGGTCAGGCAGATGATGAACAGAAGTCCATACTGCCTAAATCCACTTATAAACCACGGCAGAGGCTTCCTCCGGGCACACTTGATGCTTGCGAGCTCTGCTGTGCAGGGAGCAGCCTGGAAAGTGGCAAACAGTGTAGGCTCATGTTCTTGATCCTGTGCCACAGAGGACCAGTCTGTTTTACTCACGCCTTGGTGCAGAGAGCAGCAGGCACCCATCAGAATCCAAGGACACATGCCAGTTTTCCCTTTATGAAGGCTCCTTGGCCTGGTAAAGCCAAGCATCAGCACAGAAATAGCCAAATCAGACTAAAGCCCCTGAAGGCTCTTAAACCAGCCCCCATCTAGAAACTGGATCCAGAGAACGGGTACTTCCCCACAGGGGTTCTTAACCTGGGGCCCAGGGATCCTGCAGGACCATAAATGTGCTTCAGGCCTCAGTAAATTCCCTTAAACTCTTTGCAAAAACATATGGAGGGAAATAATGGGGGATAATGATGGGTATGTGTATTTTTAAGACTTTATTTTTTTTTAAGTAATCTCTACACCCAATGTGGGCCTTGAATCCACAACCCCAAGATCGAGAGTCACATGCTCTACCAAATGAGCCAGCCAGGTGCCCCAATAATGGTCTATTTTTATAGGAAGAAAGTATAGTTGTTTATCAGATATTTAAAGGAGTCTATAACCCCCCAAAGACTAAAAAACCACTGACATAGTGCTCCCCAGAAGTTTCCAAGAATCCCTGCTTCCGGGGGCATGTCTTAACAATCACAATTCAATTCAATTTCCCAGAAAGTCTATGTCTTGTACTTTTTGGACCACGCTCTCTTGGAGGCTGATTCCTCTGCACGGATCTTCCGTGCTCTCAGAGTCATTCTCAGTACAGGCTCTGATGCTCACTCTCCCTGTGCTGGGACGGGAACATGGCCCAGGACCTGTGAGAGACACCCTGAGCCTGGAGGAGCAGGACACTCACCTCTTGCCTGCTATAGTGGCGTCGCCTGAGGTTACTGTGGTGTCCCCAGTGAGCATCTTGAATGTGGTTGTCTTGCCAGCTCCGTTCACGCCCAGAAGACCAAAGCACTGAGGGAGAACACACAGAGCTGGCCTCATCCTAGAACCCCAGCAGCCCAGGGAGAGTGGACTGTCAGGCCCTAGGGCAAGTGACTTTCAACCTGGGCTGCCATGACAGAGGCCACTAGCCATGTGTGGTACAGGCTAGCAGAACTGGGCACCTCAAGATATGCCACTTGTCCATAATGATGATTTTGAGCTGAAGGCAATTAAGAAGCAGCAGATAAAAGACAAGCTCTCTGGGGGCACCTGGGTGGCTCAGTTGGTTAAGTGTCTGCCTTCGGCTCAGGTCATGATCCCAGGGTCCTGGGATCGAGTCCCACATCAGGCTCCCTGCTCAGTGGGGAGTCTGCTTCTCCCTCTCCTGCTCCCCCTGCTTGTGCTCTCTGTCAAATAAATAAATAAAATCTTAAAAAGAAAAAAAAGAAACAAAAGCTCTCTGCCCTCCCGTTTGCCTAAAGGCAAGACATAAATTTACAAGGTGTCCTCTCTTGCCCTCTCTACCAGAAAGACTAAAAGTTAATTGCCAGAATTAGAGCCTTAGCCTGGAGACAGCGCCAGAGGAATCTACATAACAGACTTTACTCACTAGCCTTTATCTATCATTAGTTCCCTCCATATTTGCCTTTTCTGTAATTTGCCACCCCTACTGACTCAGTCTTGTCACTTCTCTAAACATGTCATTCCTTTGCCAAGATGCTATATAAGCCCAAGTTCTAACCACCTCTCGTGTCATGTATCTCTAATCATTCCCTAATAAATGTCTGTTTTTCTCTTCTTAATCTTTCATTAGTCCAATTTACAGAGCTCTATGCAGAGAACCCAGGAGGGTAGAGGTAAGAGGATTTTCCTTTCTTATAGTGACCACTGAGCACTTGAAATGCACTGGTCTGAAATGATATGCGCTGTACATATAAAACATGCCCTGGATTTTGAAAACTTAAAACAACAACAACAACAAAGAATGTAAAGTATTGCATCAATAATGTTTTATATAAATTACATGTTGACATGACAATATTTCAGATATATTAGGTAAAATAAATGATAAAGATTAATTTCCTCTGTTTTCTTTTTTTTCACTTTTTTCATGTGGCTGCTAGAAAATTTAAAATGACCTCTGTGGCCGAGTTTGATTTCTTTGCACTAGCTGTGCTGTAGTGGGGAGAAGCAGCGTGCCCAGGAGTGTGCAGGGTACCCACCTCTCCAGGGCGGACTCCGACACACAGCCTGTCCACTGCTGGGCTGGAGGTGCCCGAATAAATCTGCAAGATGCAGAGAAACTGGACTGAGAACTGAGAGAGGGTTAGAGGTGAAAGGGAAGACAGAGCAAAGAGCAAAGGATGGTTTAGGTTAGAACTATCGACACAAGGAGGTTACATACTGGCATGGGTGTTCAGAGAGGTATTGTGAGCCCTGGGAAACCTCAAAGCTGACCCACTGTGCAGAGATGGAAGGGAGAAGGGTGAGTGAGGCTCAGGTGTAGGGGCTCACACTGAGGCCCTGTGCCAGTGCCCAAGATGAATACTGGGGAGAATGCACTGGAATTAGGTGCTCTTGGAAGTCAAGTTATAACACAGAGATGACAACCTCACATAAAATTAGGAAAATGAATTGCTTGCATGGGCATATTGCTTATTCTAATGTTATGCCATCTCTGGATCCAACTGGCATCTCCAAACTAACTCGTCTACACCGAGTCCCTTACCTTGGTTAGTTCATTTAGCCTTAAGATATCAGTTTTATTTCCCCCACTAATAATTCTTTGTCTTTCTTCAGCCACATCGTCATCTTCATCTATGATGGACTCCTTAGCAGGCTCGGCAATCCTAGAGGATAGAAGGGGGGAGGGCTGGGTTGGTGTGCAGTGTCCCTGGTTTCCAGTCCTGGCCTCCCCATGTGTGACCTTGGCTTTGTCACTGAACCTCTCTAAACCTCACCTCCTTCAACCATATGGTAGGGAGGGGAAAACAGTGTCTACCTCACAGGACTGTGGAGAAGATGAACTTGGCACAGCATCTGGCACAGGGTCAGAACTCAAAACCTGGCTGCTGTTATCATTACTGAAACACTTCATCTATGGTAAGCACTCAGTAAATGTCACCCGTCTCCCGCTTATCTCTTGAACTAACTCCTCTCCCGTCCATTCGATCAAGCCTTGGTCCCCAGCCCCTGCTGGTCTTCCCTGACTTCCAGCCTCTATAGGCATTTCCAGGGCCTCGTCATTCTCTTCCTCCTGCCCTGCGGAATAGAATCCTCCCCACCCTTAAAGACACAGCGTCTTCTCTGAAACCATCCCTGACCACCTTGGCCTATAACCTCACTGGCCACATCTAATTCGTCTTTAAATCTTGTCTTGTCTACTGTTTATTCTAGTCAACCTATTTTTCTTCATCTCCCAATGGCCGCACTCCTATCCAGGTCACTACTGACTCTTCCTTGGGTGCCAAAATGGCTCCTGTCTGGGCTCTCTGCTTCTAGACCTGGCAACTCATTCACCTGCCTGATTAAAACACCCCAACAGTGCCCTGCTGCCTTCAGGCTTAAACTTGAAGTCCTCACCAAGGTGAGGGGCATTTCAGGACTTGGCTCTGCCTACATCTCCAGGCTCCTCTCCCACCCCCCTCACCTTCCCCCTTCTGTGAACTCCCCACAGGTTAGCTTGTCCTCTACCAAAAGCACCCTTTCTTCTGCCCTTCCCTTCTTCTCTTTGCCCGGTTGCCTCTCAGCATGTGCATGGCTGTGGGCTTCCTGAAGCCAGAGGTCATGCCATGCTTCTCTGGTGCTCTTTCAGGCCTAGTGTGGCAAGACTTGCTCAATTGTTTGGCACCAGAGTTTGAAGCTACCGAGTCTGTTTTGCTCAACAAGTCTACCTCCTCCCTCCTATCCAAAGGTCTCTTCTAGATGTGGCCAAAGCTGTAGAAAGGGGCCTGTGAGGCTGAGGGTCCCATGGACATCAATCCCCCACACTGTCCCCCATAACTAGCACCACTTCCTGGTCATGTCATTTTATTCCAAGTGTGTTGGCACACATTATCTCATTCAATCTTCACAGCCCTGTGAGTAGGGAGGTTGATTTGTTTCTAGTAACTCGATTCCCTGTGGATTAAAACCTAAACCAAGTCCTCTGTATCTTTATTTATATGTAGTAAGACTCAGCCAGAGAGGATGAAAGGATAAGAAACAAACCACTGCCTGGGAAAGTGCATTCCAAGAGCCCAGTGATTTGTAGCTCAGGGCCCTGGGCGGAGCCCTAGTGAAGGTCAGCCTGGATGGCAGAGGGACAGCCTCTGCAAACCTGAATGCCCATATCAGAAGGAGGCAAGGCCTGGGTCAAGAAGCCAGGGAAGAATGGCACAGCTGGGCTGGGTCACAGTTGGCAGTCACTGCCCCCTTCTGCCCCCACCTACAGGGGCACAATCCCTGCCCCTCTCCCTTCACACTGCTCCTGGCTTCAGTAGCTTTGGATATCACCCCCATATTACTCCTTGTCCCCACTCTCATATCTCTAATTAGCAAAGGGGCTCACTTTGTCTATTTTCTTGTGAATGCATAAGTCTATTTCCCAGTACTTTGGATCTCCCTTAACTATTATCATTTGTAAGGCTATTCTCCAACGTAAAATGAGTATCTGTTAATGAGGTGAGAGGGATTAAATACTAGTGACTGAAATTAAAAACTGGATTTTAAATACTTTAAAGTTTCGATTCTTCACAAATTCCTATTCGTGCCTATTTTAATGTCTCTCTCCTTGTGTCATTCAGAACAAGCCAGGCTTTAAGGGTGTAAAAAACCATCATGGAGTGGGGCTGGTGAGGAAAGAGAGGGCTACGTGGATGTGAAGCCAAGTCCCTGGACAAATGCAAGGAGCTGCCCTTGGAACCCTTAGGGCGGCAGCCTGAACGTACCATTGGGTGAGGAAGAAGTGGTGCTGGATAAGGAGAGTCAGAAGGAAGTATACCACCCCCTCTGCGGCCATGGCAACCAAGTTCTTCCCAATCAGGTCCCACTGGAATGGATTTGCAGAGTGCTCCTCACCTGTGAACAGGAATTAAGTCCACTCAGCTGCCCCATTGGCCCCTAGAGACTAGTCACAACGTTTGGCCCAGCTGGTCTTTACGCAAAGGAGTAAGCGAGAGCTGCACCTCAGCCTCATCTCGGTTTCTTGAGTCAGAGTAGGGAAGAGTAGGGAAAAGTCAGCTCCTCAGCCACAGAGACAAAGGCAACTGATCCCTTCTGGGCAGTAGGACACTCCCAGACCAGCCAGGTGTCCCCTGGCTCCAGCCCACGCTGCAGGTCTGGTGTAGGACCTCCCGCGGCAGCCTGCCCCGGCACAGAGGATCTGTAGCCATGTTTCACGGGCCTCGAATGCCACCCACCAAACCGGGCATAGACATCCGTCACAGCTTGGCTCAGCGCCAGGTCAATGAGGCCCCGGCCCAGGCAGAAGTGGGGGAAGATAATGAGCAGCTTCCTCAGCATGGCGTTGAATCTGAGCAGCGTCTGAAACATAGAAAAGCAGGACAGTCAACTGTGGGGATTGAGCCCGCCTGCCCCTCCTGATGCCCTCATAGGGCAGGACCAGGGGAAGGCCTGCAGACAGAGGGGGCCCAGCAGCCAGGCTGGCTGCAGAAGGAATATGTCACACAGATACGGAGGTTTTGGGACACTCACAGGAGGTGCCCCTAGCCAGGCAGCCTACCTGGGGAGCTGTCACTGCAGACTCACTTGGAAATTCCACATGAGCCCTCCGAGGCATTTGTTCCTGGCAGATGCAACAGCTGCTGGGAGTGAGGCCCAGGCTGTCTCTGCTTTGGGACAGCTGTGAGCTGTTACCGGCTTCTGAGGCTCGCTCATCTGCTCTCAGCCCAGCTCGTGCCAAAGAGGAGAAGGCCCTGCGTGTCTTCCAGCTCTGCTTCTCAGCAACCACAGGACAGCTAGGTGTGTGGCTGCTGCCAGTAGAAAAGAGGGCCAGGGACTCTCTGGTGCGTGTGCTGAGTTGGGGGGACTTGTTTTCAGATGGTCAGGTTGTGTTTGCTACTTTCGCCCAGCAGTGTTGGGCAGAGCCTCCCCCAAGATGGCAGAGGGGACGCTGCTGCCCACTCATCTGGCCCCTCCCTACCGCACAACTGGCTTCCTCCTGGCCTCCACACCTTTGCTCACATGACCTCTCTCTTGCTGCCCTCCCCATGGACCCCCTCTCCCCTGCTCCCAGCACAGTGCTTTTGGGTCTCTAGGCCTTTGCACACCCAGTTTCTATTAACCATTGCTATTAGGAAAGAATGCTCTCTCGCCTTCTGTTCTCTGGAAGATTCCAGACCTTCTTTAGAAAGCTAGCTGGAAGGATGCCTGGGTAGCACAGTCCATTAAACATCCAACTCTTGGTTTTGGCTCAGGTCACGATTTCAGGGTCATGAGATCGAGCCCCATTTCAGGCTCTATGCTCAGCATGGAGTCTGCTTGAGATTCTCTCTCCCTCTCCCAAATAAATAAATAAACAAATAAATAAAATCTTAAAAAAAAAAAGCTAGTTCGAATAACCCCTTCTCTCAAAAGCCTTTTCAGATTCCCATGTAAAATACCTATTTCTCTCTTCTAGTACTTACAACATTGTCAGCCAAGGTTAATTACTTCTTCCTTGCCTGCTATGCCCACTAGTCAGTGGTCCCTGGAGGATATGGACTGGGGTCCTCATTATTTTGGTGTCCTTTCTAAATACCTTACTTAATGATTAGCTCATAGTAGGCACCTCATTATTTATTAAATGGGCTAACAAAATCCTACTTATTCCAGGCCAGGCTCAATTGAATTTCCCCAGCTCTTTCGGCCCATTCTGATCTGCAGTGTTTTATCTGTCTCCTTCCCTTGCTGTTCTATCACACGCTGCCTTATGGAATGTCAGGTACTGTGGTTCATATTGGTTCCTAGCTTGGTGCACAGGTCATTTCTCGACCGGAATGGGAGTTCCTGCAGGGTTGGACGGCAGGTCACACGTGTTCACATCAGCACATCCATTACATGGTGCTCACCTACTTGATAACTCTTGACTCAGTAGGGACAGCAGCTACTGGGACCTGTACGCCTCTTGAGGGACCCTGGGAATCTCTGTAGCATCTGCCTCTCTGAGGACTTACATGAAAGCAAGCAGCTTTTCTGCAGGGAAGGGGGCGTGCTCCGTAAATGTCAGCTAAGTGAGGGAAGCCCTCAGGAGGGAGAGAGTTTTGAGATGCTTCGAGCTTACTCTAATTTTTCTGAAGTAACACAATCTCTTAAGACGCAGTGGGCTGTGAGCCCGTGACAAACAGTTCTGAAGAGAAGCATTTTCAGTCTGCCAGGAGGCTCTGCCATCAGCAGAGTCTGTGTTCTTTCTCATCCATCTCTCTTCTGGGGTACATTTTTTTTTACCAGTCATGGGACAAATGAGGTTTTGTTTCTTGCTTAGTGGTCGCAGGAAGTCTGACAAGGTCCAGGGAAGCCTCACTCAGGAGGCCATGGGACTGGGGGCTAGTGTAGATTTGCGTTAGGTCCTCCCAGCAGGGCCCAGAGGTAGGAGTGGCGACAGCACTGAAGTGCTGGCTGGTGCCCGCCCTCTGAACTCGAAGACTAGTGAGGGAGGAACTGGGGACGCGGGTGCTTGGCAAGCCTGCTGGTGCTTGAGAGTGCTCGGCGGCCACAGCGGGCTCAGACACGGCTGGCTGCGAGTGGGAGAGTGGTGCACAGACAGCCCTGGAGCCATTGCCATTGCCTTTTTTTTTTTTTATGCCGTTGCCATTGTCTTAGGGATTAGCCTGGCCAGCTCCTTCTGGGCAAAGCGACGTCTGGGGAGTGTGGACAGGACAACTGTACTTTATAGCTCAAAAAATGAGTCATTCAGCACCATACATTTCTAACCCTATCCTCAGAATTAAGTTTCATGTAGAATAGTAAATGTTACTCTGTTACAATATGTGTACGAAAATGGGAGAAAGAAAATTTATGTATTTGCTGATTTGTTGCCAGAACACCTAAGAAACTGAAATGAAAGGTTCCCTTTGGAGAAGCAAAGCAGGTGACTGGGAAACAGAGGTAGGAAGGAGACTTCCTTGTATGCCTTTTTGCTCTTTTGAAATCACATCAATGCACTCACACATGTATGTCTGAATGTGTGTATGTAGAAAAACCTAACACCCAAAGTCACCAAGGACACCCTGAAGGAGTAAGAAAATCTAAAAGCTTGGGATCACAAAAGGTCATTTATAGCTTGCAGAATGAGCTCGGAAAACCATGACACTCAGAGCACACAAATAGAGTTGAACGAGCTTAAAGAAAACAAGGAAGGAAGGAAGAGGGGAAGGAATGGAGGGAGGGGGGGAAGGGCGGAAGGGAGGAAGGAGAGAAGGAAGAAGGGTAGGGGAGGGGAGGGAGGAGGGAGAGAAGGAGGGAAGGAGAGAAGGCAGGAAGTGAAGGGAAGGAGGCAGACAGGCAGGCATGGAAGGAGGGAGAGAGGGAGGAAAGGAGGAAGGCACATTCACATATGCATAAGATTATCCAGCCATAGTGTTTGCCCCTGGCTCTGCTTGACCATCAAATACTCTCTCTAGTATTTTAGTAATCAAACAAGGAAGCCACTAAAGTCATGCTCACCTGGTTATTCTCAAATAATTCCAGGATGAAGGTGATTGCAGTGCTGTTGATGCCGATGAACAGGTTAGCACAAGACAAGGCCACATAGGCTGTGCTGGGGATATCAAACAGGAAGGACGCTGGGTACATCATGGGAATGACTGCCCATCTGTGTGGAAATGACACAATGCAGTGGGACACAGTTCCAGTCTCTGTACCACTAGATATAATGCATTCCCCTCACACGAGGTGACATGTCTGAACTGGTGAGAGTCCCAGGAGGACCAGAAAGCTGCTCCGTGCCTTGGTCTTCATTCCCCATCTTTGAAGGGAGATAATGATGCCTTCCCTAGCCATCTCCCAGGGGTTTTGTGAGGAGCAAGTGAGATGGTGGCTGTGAATACGCCTTTTACAAGGCAGAGGGGCAGTCTCTACCCTGCACTGCTTCCCACTCTAGTCTGGATCAGCAAAGCTGAGCTGAGATCCCAGGAAGCTCATCTTTACAGTTGACAGTCATGCTGGCTCCTGAATTCTCTATTTCCAAGAGAAACCACTGCTCCAGTAAGACCTCAAGGGCCCTTGCAGGAAGGACCAGGTGTCATTATCTCCATTTTACAGATGAGGAAACTGAGGCCCAGATAGGGTAATTACTTGTCCATGAGTACATACACAGTGGGGGGTAGGCCTGGATATAAAGTTGCATGCCTTGCTCTATGATTCTATGGAATTTAATCCCTGTGTCATCCTCTGGCCCTGGCTCAGGGGCCACTTTCAGCTGCAGTCCTCTGTGTGCAAATAACTCTTAGCCAGTCCAGCTGGAGACACCGAGATGGACAGGTTGGCTACAGATGAATCAGAATCAGAGGCGGGAGAGGGACGTACTCCCAGACCCTGGTCAGGCGCCAGTTTGAATGGAAGAAGATTCAGTTGAGCCTCAGGTACAGCTCTGTGTGTGGAGTTTGAAACAGAAGTCAGACAGATTCCTGGTCAGTAGCTGCACACCCTGCCGGGGGCTGAGAGCTAACCTGGCTGCCAGAAACCCTGGTTTTCTGTCAGAAGAGCACGCCCCTCCCCTGGCCCCCCTTGTGGTGGCATGAGCTAACGGCCCAAACAACTCACCCATACAGCATGAGGAGGGCAACAAGGGCAGGAAGATTTTCTGGAGAAGTGTAGGCTTTCTTCTGAAACCCGATGAAGATTCCCACCACCAGTGCAGCGCTCACAGCATAATTCATCTTGAAGAGAGAAGAGGAGAACAAGGCACTTAACTTCTCAGGACCTCTGTCTCCTCTTCTGTAAAACGAGGCTTGGGCCAGCCTCCTTCAGCACTTGTAATGGTCTGGGATGCTGATTCTATTTGTCTAAACAGTTCTTGATCAGCAAACATTCATCAAGTTGTCCCCAGTCCTCCTACCACTCCCCACTCCCACCTCGCAATGCATGGAACCTTCAGCCTCTTATCTTTTGAGAGAATGAATTATAAAAATCTACCTGGTCTGTCATCTTCTCTTTCTAATTGGTCGCAAAGCTCTACGGATTCTACTTTCTAAGCATGTCTCCTGAATTCAGAAAAACTCAAAATATTTAGTCCTTGGCCTCATGAAGTTCAAATAGATGATACCCTTTTATCGTTTTATCCCTTTTCTTCCCTTCCTACACAATTCAGTCCTAAAGCCGTTAGGACAGATAGGGAGAGGGGGGCAGCCACAGTGGGGTCAAAGGAGATGTCACAGTGGTCCCGAGCAGGATGAGAATCCGAGAAGGGTGAGGAGGACATCCCACAGAGGGTGGGCTTGTGTCGGGTGTAGGAGGGTGTCCTTATAGGGGGTCCATCTGGTTGGGGCTATCAGAGCCGGAGCCAAATGAGGAGGACCTCCATATGGGGGCCAGCTGGAGCAGGGAGAGGAGGGTGTCCACATGAGGGAGAGGATGGTGGCAGCTATGGGAAACTTACTACCTACAGGTATACTGCTCAGTAGCTGCATAAGTCAGGGGTAATAGAAGCCACTTTCTTGCTCTTGGAGACGAGTCGCAACTATGGAAAGAGAGAGAGCCTGGAAGTTTGATAACAAATAGGATATCTACCTCTCCCCCAATTCTTATTAATTATAAAGGGGGAAAGAGTAACTTTACAGTGGAAGGGCGCAGCAGACACCACCTAAATCAAGGGACCAAAATGACCATCATCAGTAATAGAACAAACTGAAGTCAGAAGCTACCTGGTCAGACACAGTGAGAAGAACAGAGTATGCCTTCATGATACCACTGCCGTAACCTGGATCCGACCGTGAGAAAACACTGGGCAAACTCAAATTAAAGGACATTCTGCAAAACAACTGGCCTGTGATCTTCAAAAGTGTCAAGGTTGCACATGTTGAGAAAAGACTAGGAACCATTGCAGGCTGAAGGAGACGGGAGAGGACTACTAAATGCAATGACTCTGAGCTGGATCCTTTTCTACAGAAGTCATTACTGGGGCAATGGGCGAAATCTGAGTGGGTCTGAGGAAAAGAGGGAGATGATGCATCAGGGCTAGTGTCCTGGTGTTGACAGTTATGCTGTGATTGTGTGGGGTGTGTCCTCACTTACAGGAGGTAGACATTGGAGGAGTTGGTGCGTATGTGTGTATGTGTGCAAAGGGCATCTTGTTGGGAAGGTATTCTCCAATGGCCTAGAAAAAAGTTTTGAACTGTATTTCTAACAATTTTGTGATTGTTTCCAAATTTAAAAGAAAACCAGATGACATATAAAAAATAAGGACTTAAAACATCCTATCCATGCTGAGTGAATGACATAAACAATAAGTGTTTGTTCATTCATTCAACAATGACCCTCGGGCATATATGTTATCTTTTTGCTGCTGGCTAATGAGGGTGCTAAGCTCCAACGCTATAGGTCCTAGAGTTTCAATTCCAGGCCAGCCTTAAAATTCTAGAGCTTCAGAAGCCTGCTAGTGTCATATTCATCATCTTGTAGGTCTTCATTGGCCTGCTAAGTGTCTACTTTGCAAGTATCACCTCCCATCCAGACACCCACTCCAGCCTTCTATCCACATATTTCTCTTTAGGCTCAGAGATCTCTGTAGCTAGGCACATGCATGGGTCAGCCCAAAGTGTAAATTCTATAATCTTCGTCTTTTAAAAAAAAGTAGAATGGAAAGCCCAGCACTTTCACAGCTTTTCAGTGCAGGTGAGCCTCGCTCCTTTCATGCTTGAAGGCAGGGCAGTGTGGGTAGCTACAGTGACGTTCTTGTCCAAAGTGAGGCGTGCAGGTTCTGACTCCTCCCCATGCACTTGTAAGTGTTTTCTCAGGTAGATAGGATAGAGAAGAAAGAATTTAGTTGCTACTGATGATTTCTGGTTTTGTATTGTTCGGTGATGATTGCATTTAGGAAGCTAAGATAAAAGAAGCCATGTATTTATAAACCTTAATATTTGTCATCATTATTCTAAACCACCATGAAAAAGGTGGTTTGTGTTGGTCTCTATCATGATATATCTTACCCTAACATGAAATGGAAACTCATGTTAGTCTTAGAAAGTTGGCATAAAACAAAGGATCTTGTTAGCCACAGTGCCCAGAAAACACTGGAGCTGGTGTCAAATGATCCCCGCTACATTATAATTAGGGCTTTGCTGCCAATTTATTTTGACCCTGTGGTCTGTCATAAAGTAACCCATCCCAACTCCTTCCTGCCCCAACAATCCTGGTTTTGAGAGAGGTGGCAGTCTGCTGTTGACTTGATAAATAACTTTTTCTTTATATTCCCTAAAGTGGTGGCTAATCTGATTTAGTGGAGGTCTGGTTACTGTGGGAAAGCAAAGTAAGGCCACTGGGTAGGGTGGCCAGATTTAGCCAATAAAAATGTAGGATGCTCATTTAAATGTGAATTTCAGATAAAAAACCAATACTTTCTTTTTTTTAGTATATGTCCCATGCAATATTTAGTGGGTGGAATACACTTATACTAAAATCATTAATTGTTTTATCTGAAATTTAAATTTAACTGCTGTCCTATATTTATTTGGTGACTCTCCTACAGGAGAAGTTCCATCCTTTCCCCTTTAGGGTAGATCAGGATGTAAGAAGAAAATGTAGGATGAAGGACCTCCTGATATTACCTCTTCAGCTCCAGATTATTCCCAGGAAAGCCAGCCTCATGCCTGTGGTGCAGTGATTACTCAGTGGGTCAGAAGGCCCCTTGGTGCAGGGCATGCAGACCCTCAACTCAGCAGTTGTTAAGCTAAGCCCCACATCCTTCCCCAGCTTGGGGCTCCTAATTCTGTGCCTTTCCAAGAAACAGCGAACACACAAGGCCCTCAGCTCAGCCCCTGCCAACAGCCCATCCCACCATGTCCCCTCAGTCAGAGCAGACAAACACCTGCCCACCGTGGGCCCATGGAGGCGAGGGAAGCACCATGACCTGACACTTACAATGTCCCAGACGAAGTTGGTCAGCCAGTAGGTGGTGGGGTTCACTCCGCTGACAAACTGGAGGTGTTTCGCTTTGTTTACCCTCTCTTGGATCAAATAAAGGACAAAGCTGGCTGGGACGAAGGACATGGCGAAAATCACACAGATGGCAACCACAGCATCCACCGAAGTGGTCAGCCTGCAGCAGGATGAGAGACACAGTGAGAGAGAGGTGAAGAAGGAGGAGCAGAAGCAGGAGAAGGACAAAGTTAGGCTCTGGGAGGGCCTCACCCAACTCCACGTAATAGCCTCCAGAATCCCCTGGAAGCTTGTTTCACTCAGTTTTGCTAGTCAAACTGGGTCAAGGTTAAGTGGCTATCTGTGGGTTTCCTGTTCCATGTTACTACTGAATACTAATATTAATGTTAATATACAACATTTTCCATGTTAATGTAATAATCTAAACAAATTTTATTACCTTTTCTAATTATTTGTTGGTGTATAGAAATGGATTCTTATATTAATCTCATATACTACACTGCTCTTATTAGTTCTCATAATTTGTCCATAGATAACTCTTGGATTTTCTATGTAGACAGTGATATGGTCTGCGAAATCTTGTTACATCATGTTTTCAAGAAATATCACAACATGGGGAAATATTCATCATGTAAATTTAAGTGAAAAGAGAACAGGCCGGTTATACAGGAGCTTGGTTCTATTCACCCTTTCCTGGATTGCTGAGTACGCATGTGGCAAAGGCGGCAGGTGTGGGCTGAAGTCCCACCTGAGCTTCACATGTGAGCACGGCCCTGGCGTGGGACAGTGCCTGCACGGAGAACAGAGCACTTCCTACTAATTCCCACGAGGCACCACATGTACCAGGCACTGCCCTGATGAAACTACAAAGAGCATGATCTGCACACGCAGGAAGAAGAGAATAAATAACTGGAAGGAAACACACAAAAGTGTTTAGAGGCAACTCCCTAAACTGTGCAGGGTTGTAGAAAATAAGTTTTAAAAACTCTGTTCTGTATACTTTATTTAATGAGCATATACTATTTTATGTACTACTTTTATAACCACAGTGGACTCCTATTTCTTATTTCAGATTCAAGAGGCTTGACAGGAGATGCAGAAACCTCGGCCGAATGAGAACTGGCATAGGACAGATTATTATTCCTCAGTTGAGGGCCTCAGAGGGTGTCCAAAGGAAAGCCCCAGGGGGACCAGGGCCCAAGTTTTAGCCAATGACACTTGACATGTTCAGGATGAGTGTTCAGGGCACTGAACACACTGGGACAGGAACATGAGGACCCTCACAGCCTGCCAGAAGAAGTCTACACTCATGAAGCCATTCTCACCGAATATAGGCCTCAAATGGCGCACACATACTACAGATTGCCCTGGACTGATGTCTTTTACTGCCTGAAGCCGTGCAGTAAGACCCTAAGCTTGAGGAAGGCAAGGATCTGTTGACATCTTAAAAGTCCGGCCATCTGAGAGAAATTACCAGAATCGAAGATGATTTCATCTCCTGGGGAGATGAAAGATTGGCTCCACTTTCCCAGTTCCCGGCAGTCACTTTGCAAACTGGTAAGGAGAATATTTGTGTAAGCTCCAGGAGCAACTTGTTATCAAGAGCCAATGGGGAAGAGAACCAAATCTAATGCTTACTTTCCAAATAAATATGAAGAGAAAGAATGGCCAAGCCGTTTGGTACACGAGGCATTTGAAAGTCTCATGTTCATGTGTGCCTGATTTAACAACCTTGACATCTGGCCCAGCAGCTCACGTTAGTGAGAATCCTCTCGGGGTGTCCCTAGAGTGGAGAGGGCGAGCAGCGAGCTGGGAGGCTGGGGGCCATGGCGGCTTACACTGTGATCTCTGAGAGCTGCTCCTTGGTCAGGTTCAGGGGCTGGCTGATGACGGTGATGCCATACTCCTCGGGGTCCTTGTCCTTGGGCAGGCCGGCCCGTAAGACGGCGCTGTGGGCCACGTTGAGAAAGCTCACCAGGGCATGCCAGCCTTTGTTGTTAAACCACACCTACAGGGCAGAGACAGGCTTTGGCAGGGGTGCTACAGCTGTTTAAAGAAAAAAACGAGCTGCGGGAGAAAGAATGTGAGGAGGAGGAGGAAGGGTTTGGCAGCTGGAAGACATTCCAGGCTAGATTTTAACAGGAGGAGGGATGGAATGTAATTAAGCTGGGAAAATAAAACTAAAATAACTAGCTCACGTGAATTTTTAGCTCTAGGCTAAATCTTAGGCAGGACCAATACCTTAATGTTGTCTTCAGTTTCTAGATGTTTAAGGAAAGCAGGCATTTCCTTAAAGGCCTCTCTGGTGATAGGGCCCTAGAAAACCATTTTTTCCCCCACTTAGCACTCATGATTATTTCTGTTTCATGATAACCAGCACATCAGAAGTTCTACCCAAATCTCCAGGCTGTTTACATACCCCGCTCACATTCATCATCTGGCCAAGGTGGCTTAAAAATTCAGCAAGTGCTTCCCCAGTGATGGGAAGAACTGGGAGCTTTCCTCCGATGGAAATCCCTCCGTACCTGACAAGGGAACAAGAAGTCCTCAAGTCAGGGCCACGAACCATGCTGTGCTTCACACCTGTCAATAGCTCTCTTGGTTTCTGCAGGGACATGTGTACTTCGGGGGGAATTGTCCGGACTAGTCAGCAACATGGCTCCACTTCACAAACCAATTATTAATGCTTCCTTGTTGCCTCCAGGGTAAGTCCCAATCTTTACTGAGTTTGGTCTCTGCCCACCTTTCCAATATTGCCCTTCCTCATGCCTTCCCTCGAGTGGCATATTCCAGCCATGTTAGATCACTTCCAGAGCCCCCGCTGGTGCAGGCTGCCTTGGCATCTCTGCCGATCCGGGCTGCTAGCTTCCCAGGAGTGCTTTTCCCTTTTTTGAGCATCTGGCCAACTCCAACTCATCTCTCATCTTCTCTTTGAGGTTTTCCCTGATTCTCCTTACACCCCAACCGAGGATTCCTTTTTGGAGCCACTTCCGTGTTTTGCAGATCCCCTGCCCTAACACTGCTTCTAGCACCTTAACTGGGGTCCTAGCATCGGCTTTCTCCTGCTCTCACCCATCTTCCACACTGCTTGGCAGCTTCAAGTGATCATGCCCAAACACCAATCTGGGCCTGTTGCTCTCTGGTATAAAGCCCTTCAGTGCCAGAAAAAAGTCAAGCTCCTTGACAGAATAAAATTAATCTGCTGCTTAGGCAAGGCAGAGGAGGGGAGCTTTATTTCTCAGGGACTCAGACTGTTCCCCCCCATTTCTGCTTCAACCGAGGTCCCACACTTCCCTCTAGGGAAAATTCTTCCCTAGGAAGCAATTCTAAAGGCTGGATTTCCCTCTCATGGTTTAGAATCCACCCAGGAAATCAAGTTAATATCAGCTCTGCATTCATTCTAGAAGCCCTATTGCGGAGGGACCCTGTGAGTCCAGCTCACTCTTAGAATATTCTTGGATGATTCTCCAAACCTCTGAAACTACTTGAGCCTCCAGAATGCTGCAGGAACAGGGTGAGCCTAGGGCTGGGCCAGACTGCCTGAGGCTCAAGAGGGATGGGAAGAGAGTGGCAGGGCTTAGGTTACCTGTCCTATCACTGCAGCCTTGTGAGGTTTTAGAACCCCCTCCAAGTGAGAATGCTCTGGAATACCTCTTCAGGCAACACCGTCTCCCCTACATATCCTCCAGGGACATCTGCTACTTTGCCACCTATCCTTCAGGACACAACTGTGAGGCCCTGAATCCATACAGAACAGCCCACATGGCTCCAGGTGTGGCTTTTTTAATGTGCAGTTATTTTAAATGGATCAACCTGAGATTTTAATTTCTTATAAAAGTAGTTTCTTACCTCTGTTCGTTGACCCAGAATTTGCTCTTTAAGCTGAAAGCCAAAACAAACCATACAATGAATACCCTAAGGAAGGCGGTAGTGTTAACTTTCCTTCCAAACACTCACTGGGGCCGCTCAGTCTTGCAGGGCAGTTTTGAATTTCCTGATATCAAAACAACGGGGAAACCTTCCGGCCCAGGGGCCGAGCCCAAGTACACATGGAGGGGAAGCACTGTGTGCCACCATTGGCTCTCCAAGTCACATCCTGCATTTTGGGCTTTCTGGGTGGTCCTGTGGTCAGGTCATTTGTCAGACCATCTGGACCCAGAAAATGGGGCAACCATGATACCAGTGTGGATTGAAGTCTGCACCCCTCCCATCTTCCACTGTGCACAAGCAAGACTCTAATATTAATCACATGCACACTTGGGAGAAGTGCAGACTTCATCTAAGCCCAAAGTTAAGTGACTGACTTCCAGCCAATCAGGGGTAAAATGACAAGTAATGAGCAGATGCCAATTACAGACCTCATAGTTCAGTCCCCCAAACTATCACTATCATCAAGCACAAAATCCCAAATTCCATATTGCAAATATATTGCTGAGAGCCAAGTTTGGGGTGGTGGTTGTTTTACGGCATTATTGAATAAATACGAGGCACGCTGGTCTTATTTTTGTGCTTGGACGGCGTTTTTCATCCTGCTAGCGCTGGCTCGGCACTGCCTTCTCAGCAGCAGCTCTCACCCCTGGCTGCGTGTTCTAGTTAACCGAGTCCGTTCATCCTTTGTTCAGGTCTGGCAGAGGAAGCCACTGAAAGGACTATGAAAATTAGACAGTATGGGGTTTTATTTTAAGGCCCTAGACACATGGGGACTGGGTCAGGCTCCCCATGACCCCCTTTTTAGAGCATGCTCTTGTCAAGCTCGGACAGGGGCTGCTGACGCTGCTCACCCGCCGTTGGGGCCTGAGAAGAGCAGCTGCGGAGCTGGGAGAAGGGGGTGCTCGCAGAAGAGCTCACGGGCATACTGCAAGGCCAGTG
Source organism: Ursus americanus (assembly GCF_024610735.1). NCBI lineage: Eukaryota > Metazoa > Chordata > Mammalia > Carnivora > Ursidae > Ursus > Ursus americanus. The sequence continues at coordinate 45,280,582 of NC_142138.1, forward strand.
GCTGAGAGGAGAATTTGTAGCTAGGGTGTGACAAGGGGAGGCTAACCCGGCCAACCTGTGGCCTCCCTCACACGCTGCCATCTCACTGCTTTTTTCCTATGTTGGTCCGATTTGTTCCTTTCTCGTTTTGCTTCTTACTTTCCCTCTTGCTTCTCTCCTTTTTCTCCTTTACCCTCCCCTCCGAATGTTGTCTCTCTTTCTGAACTAGTTAAAACATAAGGCTGCATTATTGGATGCATTCTGTGCTTTTTTATTTTATTTTTAATGGTAACTGGGTTAAACTTTAAGACTGCTTGGCCTAAATAAAACAAAAAATGAAAACAAAATTAATCTTAAATTGCATTCTACTTATATATGTCTCAATTGCTTTTTTGGGTAAATCAGGAAAAAGAAAATTTTCCACTGCCCCGATTGCCGATAAGTTGTGAGAATAAATTATCTTCCACCTCTAGTATTTTCTACAGGGAGCAGGATGTAAAGTATGAGAGAATCTCTCCTTACCTGCCACGTATAAGAGCAGGATATGTTTTTACCAAGAAGTCGGAGATGTTCCTGTTGGTAAGGTCTTGTAGAATTTCAGTGCTGCGCTGTATTCTCTGAGGCAAATGAGAAATCTGTGTTAGTCACCTTGGAATCTGAGATCTGTTCTCCAAAAATTATTTATGGACTCTGCTGCTGGGAAGATACTGAATAAAGCACTGGCATGTCCCTAGTTCCCACATCAAAGATGTGGGAGCCATCTTGGATCCTTCTCTTTTCTCCAACCCATTGACAAGATAGGATAGTTCCAACTCCAAAATAAATCTCCACTCCATCCCCATTGCTCCAATTCCAGACTACCACCCTAGTCCAAGCCTCCACTCAGACCTCACCTGGACCTCGACAGATACTTCCAGACTGGTCTCCTCATCCCACCCTGGCCCTCCAAAGTCCATTCTCTATCCAGCAGCCAGACTGAGCTTTAAAAATGTAGATCAGAATAGCACCTTCCTTGCTTTCCCTACATTCCTCTGAGGACCATCGCCAAGGCTGACAGGGTCACATGATCTGGCCCTGCCCTGCTCTCTGAGCCCTTTGGTCATCACTCTCCTTACTCCTTACCCTCCTCACCTGTCCTCCCTGCTTCTCCACTGCACACCCCTCATTCTTGAGGTAGCTTTGCACCTGGCTGTGCCTCCACCTGCATTACTCTGCCCAGACAACCGCACATGGCTAGCTCATCGTCATTCAAGTTATCGGCCTACATTTTACTCCTCAGAGAAGTACTGTCTATTTCTAGTCACTCTCTATCATAACCTACTGCTGCATTATCTTCTCATTTACATCTCTATCTCAAATTTTCTTTCCAGTTCATCTGCTTCCTTGTTTTTATCTGTTACCTCTCTGTATGATATACATTCTGGGAGAGCAGGACTTTCTCTGTGGTGTCCCCAGCACTCAGAATAGTACCTGGAATGCAGGTGAAACACTAAATTTATGACATGGATGAAAGAATTCAAACAGTCCCTTACAATTTATAGATTGCGTTCAAAATATATTCACAACTGGAAGCTGGTTTCGCCTTTGGAAGATTCAAAAAGCGCATGAGTTCGGCCACCAGGTGGCAATATTACTTTAAATTTGGGTCTACATAGTGTTGGTTCAGTTCTGGTCAATCAAGAACCTGGGGTGTCAAGGGTACAACTCAGATGTAGCTGAGGGTATTTTTGGTGGCATTAAAAACACATCACACACCATCACATACCATTCTTTTCATTTTTATACACTTTCTGCCTCCCTTGCCCCCTTTCCTATTTTAGTCCCTTCAATTCACTTTCTTCACTTGGTTCCAGAACTAGCATCTACTGAATGCTTACTGTGTCCCAAGCACTGTGTCAAATGCTCTATATTCATTGTCTCCCTTAATCCTTATACTCTTATGAAAGAGGAATTGTTGCTTTAATTTACAGCCAGAGAAACTGAGGTCCAGAAAGAAAGCTCAGCTAACTTGCACCAGGTTATAGAAGTTATAGGGGGTTGATCTAGGCTTTGAACCTACATTGGTCTGTCTCCATAGCCCTGCTCTTTTCACTCTATCACCTGCTTCTCAGGCTGAGAATGGCACCTGGGGCACCTGCCATGCTACTCTGGTAGAATCTAGGCTGGCACAGTTGCAGGTGTCTGGTAATTTGTGATAAATTATTTTCTAAAAATGCTATCAAATAAAAGACTCCTACAACTTGATCTCTGTGTATTCTAGAAGTCAGGAATGGAGCACTTCCACCTTAGGACCTACCACCATTCAAAAAATGTTAGGACAGAAAGGGACCCTAGAGAAGACTGCATCCCCACCCCCATTCTCCTGACATGTACACTTTACTAGCTCTGAGTGAAGCCCATACCCTTTGGCTTTATTCCAGGACGAATAGGAGAGTGTGTTTAAGTGAGTGGGGTGAGTGGGTCTAAATATGAGTGTGTGTGTGTGTGTGTGTATCTTTTACACACACACACACACACACACACATACACACACAGAGCATCTCCTGTATGAAGCCCATACCCTTTGGCTTTATTCCAGGCCGAATAGGAGAGTGTGTTTGAGTGAGTGGGGTGAGTGGGTCTAAATATGAGTGTGTGTGTGTGTGTGTGTGTGTGTATCTTCTACACACACACACACACACACACACACACACACACACACACACACAGCATCTCCTGTGCTGATGCCTGAGATTCAATTTTGCTCCCAACAGAAGCATCAATGATAGTGAGGAAATGCAGGAGTGATTAAAAAAAAAATCACCCGGACTCTGGCTATGGGGATCTGTTAAATTTTCCCACCAGGGACCAAGGACTGATTATTGAAAAAAGTTCCTAAGTTAGGCAGGCAGCTTGAAGGTAGGATCTCTACGGAGCTAGGCTTGGCCTTCCTCCCCGCCTTCCCAGCCGAGGACTCCTGGGCTGTGTCCTGAGGCTGCGTGTATCTGAGCAGCAGCCGCAGGGACCCTCAGTCACCCCCACAGAAGCAAAGCTCCCTCTTGGGATACAGAGAATCAGAACGAGCTCCCTGATTCCCTCCTCTGGGATCTCTGTGATGCTACAGTGGCGGAGTTGTGGTTCAAAGGGAAAACATACTGCTTGAGAAACATAAAGGTGTATGCTTTTAGCAAATAAAAAAAGAGAAAGACAGGAGGATGCTCACAAACACAGAATCACTCCTAGGCCAGCAACTGTGATTGATGCTATGGCAAAATTTAGCTGTCCTCATTATGTGCTCTGCCTTCTGCTGCATGCCATAGTAACACACTTTTGTGTGGGTTCAAGGCCTCCAGAATAAAGACGATACAGTTCCCAGTCTTCCTTGATGTTCAGCTCTGGCTAATCATGTGTAAGAGAAAGTGCAGTGTGGCGGCTTCTGGATATCTTCCCTAAAAGATAGTGCATTTGCACACTTTGCCCTCTCTTTGTCTTCTATTCTGCTACCAGGAAAGTAGATTTGCTATGTTGGCCGATGAGGCTAGGCGTGTTTACCAGGGAGGAGCATACAAAACACAATGTCACGGACTGCCTGAATCAACTTTCCAGTGAGAGGGAAACAAATTGTGTCTTATTTTATCCACTGTCAGTCTGAGGTTATCATCAGTTGAGTTGAATCTAATGCTAAACAGGGGCGCCTGGGTGGCTCAGTCGTTAAGCGTCTGCCTTCGGCTCAGCATTCTGGGATCGAGCCCCACATCGGGCTCCTCCTCTGGAAGCCTGCTTCTTCCTCTCCCACTCCCCCTGCCTGTGTTCCCCCTCTCGCTGGCTGTCTCTCTGTCAAATAAATAAATAAGCTCTAAAAAAAAAAAAAAAAAAGAATCTAACGCTAATAATATAGTTTCTTTACCCACATTATTTCATTGAGTTCTCATAATAACACTATGAAATAAGTAGTTACCTTTAACTTATAAATGAGGAAGTTAAGGCTCAGAGAGGCCAAGTAACTAGCCAGGGGCTCTCTGATGCCAAAGCCAGTGCTCAGCCCCCTGGGACACGCTGCTTCTCGGGGAATCGTTCATTCACCAGCAGATCAGTAGAGAGGGCCACACAAGGCCCAGTTCAAGCCCGTCAGCTGGGAGGCCTGTTAGCAACTGAAGACAGAGTAAGAGTCCCCTGGCTCCTTTCACTGTCTCTGACACCCCTGGGAGAGGCTCACTGGAGTGATACATCAAGGAGTTCAGAACTCCCAAAAGAGGGAGCCTGGGTGGATCAGTCAGTTAAGCATCTGCCTTTCAACTCATGTCACGATCCCAGGTCCTGGGATGGAGTCCTGCATTGGGCTCCCTGCTCAGCGGGGAATCTGCTTCTCCCTCTACCCCACCCCCTGCATGTGATCTCTCTCTCTCTCCGCCCCCTCTTTCTCAAATAAATAAATAAATAAATAAAATCTTAAAAAAAAAAGAACTCCCAGAATAGGATGCTGCTCAGAAAAAAATGTAAGTAGCTGGCTGTGTGTGTGTGTGTGTGTGCACATGCATGTGTATGCATGTTAGTTACACAGCATGCGGTAAATGTCTTAATTAGGTTAACAAGTGTGCAAATACATATACATTTGAATGGACACTACATTGTTTACAATGGAAAACACTGAAAACTCACATGTTCAATGAGAGGTTAAATTAAATGAAATGGGATAGTATATAGGTATTAAAAGCGATGATGTATATTTATTGACGTGAACATATGTTCATGATATGTTTTTAAATGAAAATAGCAGGTTTCAAGACAGCATTTTGAAATATAATCCTGTTTGAATGGAGAAAGAGCAAATGTTATTGGTTATCTCCAATTGTAGGATGATTTTTTCCTTCTGACTCAACTGTATTTTCTAATTTTTCTGTAACAAGCATACATGACTTGTATATATATATATTTTTTAAATGCTTTTTAAAAAAAATATTATTTATTTATTTATTTGTCAGAGAGAGAGAAAGATAGCACAAGCAGTGGGAGCGGCAGCCCTGGAATCATGACCTGAGCCTAAGGCAGATGCTTAACCAGCTGAGCCACAAGGCATCCCGACTTGTATATTTTTTCAAAATTTAAAGTTTTTAAAATAAGATTGAAGAGGGAGCGCCTGGTGGAAAATGGAACTACTGGCTGTGACAGGGCCCTTTAGCATGCCCCTCAGAGAGGACCCTGGGACTCCTCTGGACCTTCAGTCAGCTGTCAGTTTGACATGCTAGTCGGCTAGAAACTCAGGAGGCACAGTGCATCTCCCCCAATCCCTGCTGTCACAGGCAGCTTCGGGGCCCCTAGTTTCCCACGGAGGGTCGAGGTACCTGAGGGGGTGGGAGCCCCCCTGCGCCCTCGGGGCACTCAGGGAGCATGGTGAGCTTCTCTCTGGTGCTGCACAAGCAGGAGGGCGAGGGGTTCTCTGGCGTCCATTTCTGCTTCTGGAACAGGTGGGTGATGTTCGGGGACACAGGAGGAGTCTTCCAGGGGGTTGAATTGCCACACGGGTACTCCCTCATGGAAGGCAAGAAAATATTTCACAAGCAGCTCCAGTTGATAAGAATCCCTAAAAATGAGAAATAGTGCCCAACCCTCTCCTTAGCCTTTCCTCTATCTCCTCGGACCCACACATTTTCTTCTTCTATTCTCGGAGGTTAGTTTCTGCTCAAAAAAATCAAGACTACGCGGCGCCTGGGTGGCTCAGTCGTTAAGTGTCTGCCTTCGGCTCAGGTCATGATCCCAGCATTCTGGGATCGAGCCCCACATTGGGCTCCCTGCTCGGTGAGGAGACTGCTTCTCCCTCTCCAACTCCCCTCTGCCTGTATTCCCTCTGTCACTGTCTCTCACTGTCAAATAAATAAATAAAATCTTCAAAAAAAAAAAATCAAGACTAGAATTTGGTTGATTGACTAGGTGTGGGACTGGGCAATAACTATCTACTTTGTGGGCTGTTTTAGCTCCCTTCTTCCTCCTGGCACCTCTAGCTGTTGAGAAACAGAACAATTAAAAGAGGAGTTGGAACTTAGTCTGTTTTGGTCCTTATCTATAGCTCTGAAAAAAACAGTGAATGAGAGAAGCAGTTAAAATTATATTGAAATTTTAGGATTCTTGGTAGATTTCAACTGCCCTCTATAAGTCCCTTCTCTATACTTACAGCAATAATTTAAAGTTCTGTAATTAATGCCATTCTAGGTCCAATTAAACAACAACACATCCCCCACCTCCCTCCTTTCCCTGTTCAGATTCCTTTCAAATACGTTGTGGGAAGCATATGTCAACTCAGTATGGAACTTTCTACATTGGGAATTCTAGAAATATACAGCTGCCTGGTGATGCAGGGGCTTCCTAAAAGGTGGTGACACCCTTGCAAATGTGTGTTGAAGGAGAGGAAGGGTGACAGTCAGGGATGTGGAAGCACCTGTGTAACAAAGAGCAGGATGGAGATGGGGCCTCTCCTGACCTGCCATCCTGGGACCCCGCCCTCAGGGCTCCCCCGGGGCAGCGGCTGGTGGGAGGACACGGGTGCGTAGGGACTTACGGAAGCCACTCTTCCTTCAGGCAGCGATTGCCAAAGCCCGGCTTGTTCAGGAGGACGTCTGCAAGTGCTGCAAGCTGTTCACTGCCCGGCTGGTCCAAACTAGACAGAGTGAGAGGAGCTTACTCGACAGATACATGACTGGGACAAAGGGACAAAGCATCCAATGTGCAACTCGACAGGCGTGCAGTGAATGGTTGCTCCATACTTGTATGTATGCAAGCCACAGAACGCTGCCTAGGGGTGGTTGTAGGTCTCCTGGGAAGGCAGTGTGCTATTCCCACATGCCCAGCGATCTGCTGGCGTATCATGTCTGCACCTCAAAAAGATGGAATTCAACCTACTCACCCAACCTTTACTTTCTCTTTCTTACTCCTGGCAGTCCTGGTTGCCCACTTGGGATCACCTTTCCCAAGTGGCAGGTATATTAACTTCCTTCTGGAAGGCAGTCCAAGGCCCCCTACCACATTGGTTGCTGTGGAAAGGGGAAGGGTCCACCAAACAGTCTGACCTGGGAGCCCCACAACTCATGGGGGTGAATGATAACCTTTAGGGATGAGTCTACACACCTGAAGAAAGTGTACTGTTGCCCATACATCCAGGGGTGAAGGATCAAAGCAGGATATTCACCAAAGGGAGGGACGATGATGGAAAGCATCAGAGCCAAAAACACAAAAGTGGCTGGGAGCACAATCTGTTGGAAAATAAAGATGGCAACATGGGCTGTGGTATGTGCTATGTAAAGAAACACACACACACACACACACACACATTTATTCTTCTAAACATTTATCTTGCAGCCTCATAACTGGGCCCTGGTGAAGGAGGTCAGGCTTCTGGGGAACATTATAAGGGAGGTGCAAAGGCAAGGTGTGTAGGAGAAAACAGGATGTTCTGGTGGCCATTCAAGAATGGCTGAAGAGGCCGACACTGAGCACTGTGGTAGCCGATGTTCAGCCAGAGGTGAACCAGAGTTTCTGTATTTGAATAAAAAATATAAAAAGAAAAAAAGAGTACCCAAAGCAATCTATAGATTGAATGCAATCCCTATCAAAATACCAACAACATTTTTCACAGAACTAGAACAAACAATCCTAAAATTTGTATGGAACCACCAAAGACCCTGAATAGCCAAAGCAATTTTGAAAAAGAAGAACAAAACCGGAGATATCACAATTCCAGACCTCAAGTTACATTACAAAACTGTAGTAATCAAAACAGTATGGTACTGGCACAAAAACAGACAAATAGATCAACAGAACACAATTGAAATCCCAGAAATACACCCTCAATTAATCTTTTTTTTTTTTAAAGATTTTATTTATTTATTCGACAGAGACAGAGACAGCCAGCGAGAGAGGGAACACAAGCAGGGGGAGTGGAAGAGGAAGAAGCAGGCTCATAGTGGAGGAGCCCGATGTGGGGCTTGATCCCATAACGCCGGGATCACGCCCTGAGCCGAAGGCAGACGCTTAACCGCTGTGCCACCCAGGCGCCCCTCAATTAATCTTTGACAAAGGAGGAAAGAATTAGTCATGGGAAGAACACATCTCTTCAACAAATGGCACTGGGAAAACTCTACTGCTACATGCAAAAGGATGACACTGGACCACTTTCTTACAGATACACACGTATAACTCAAAATGGATAAGAGACCTGAATGTGAGACCTGAAACCACAAAAACCCCAGAAGAGAGCACAGGCAGTAATTTCTGTGACATCAGCCATAGCAACATTTTTTTAGATATGTCCCCTGAGGCAAGGGAGATAAAAGCAAAAATAAACTATTGAAACTATATCAGAATAAAAAGCTTCTGCACAGCAAAGGAAGTAATCAACAAAGCCAAAAGGCAACTTATGGAGTGGGAAAAGATATTTGCAAATGATGTGTCAGATAGAGGGTTAGTATCCAAAATATATAAAGAACTGAAACAACTCAACACCCCAAAAGCCAAATAATCCAATTTAAAAATGGGCACAAGACAAGACAGACACTTCTCCAAAGAAGGCATACAGATGGCCAACAGGCACATGAAAAGATACTCGAAAGCATTCATTATCAGGGAATGCAAACGACAACCACAATGAGATATCACCTCACACCTGTCAGATGGGTAAAATCAAAAACACAAGAAACAAACGTTGGCAAGGATGTGGAGAAAAAGGAACCGTTGGTGGGAATGCAAACTGGTGCAGCCACTGTGGAAAACAGTATTAAAAACAGAACTACCCTATGATCCAGTAATTGCACTATTGGATATTTACCCAAAAAATACAAAAACACTAATTCAAAGGGACACACGCACCCCTGTGTTTATTGCAGCATGATTTACAATAGCCAAACTATGGAAGCAGCCCAAGTGTCCATGGGCAGACGAATGGATAAAGAAGACATGAGATATATACAATGGAATATTAGTCATAAAAAAAAATGAAATCTTGTCATTTGCAATGACATGGATGGAGCTAGCGAAAAAATAATGCTAAGCGAAATAAGTCAGTCAAAGACAAGTATCATGTGATCTCATATGTGGAATTTAAGAAACAAAACTAATGAGCAAAGGCAAGAAAAAGAGAGAGACAAACCAAGAAACAGACTCTTAACTATAGAGAACAAACTGACGGTTACCAAAGCGGGGGTGAAATAGTTGATGGGGACTGAGGAATGCACTGGTCATAATGAGCACTGAGTAATATATAGAAGTGCTGAATCACTCACTATATTGTACACCTGAAACTAATATAACACTGTAGTTTCATAATACTGGAATTAAAATTAAAAAGTTAATTTTAAAAAAGAGTAAAAAGAAAAAAGAGGCCTATGACCTTAATATATAGGGTCATTGCAAAAATGAATGCAAATATGACTACCCTTCACTGTAAAAATGAAAACAATCTCAACATATTCACTATTATTTTATTTTCTCTGCTAAGTGAGGTCAAACACTTAAGAAGGATCTTTATGTTACTAAGAATCAAAATAAAGGTTGGCAAGGAGAAAGCAAAGCAGACAGGACCTAAAGAGGGTGCTCATCACTGTGTTTGAAGCGCGGGCAGAAGAAAGCCCAAGAGAGGCGGGAAGGGCCAGGAGGGGAAGGCAGGCCTTGGCCGCCAGCGGCCAAGCACAGGCAAGGATCCACAGTAGTACCTGGGCCAAGAAGTCCTTGTAACTGCGCACCGTGTGGTGGAATCGCTTGACCAGCAACGCCTGCACATGCTGGAGGAGGAGCTGCGCCCCTGTGTTGAGCCTTCTGCGCTGCTCTGGCTCTGAGGAGGGCTGGACCCCCGGGGGAGGAGCTGGCTCCGCAGAGCAGCCATTGGAGCCCTGGGGAATCTCTCTGGCCTTCTCTCTTGGACCCAACCAGGGGTGTCGGAGGCTGATGTTTTCTCTTTTCTGTTGAGTGCCACCTGATTTGGAAGATTGAATTAGAAATTCAATTAGAAATTTAGAAAAATACTCACAGGGTATGGCTTTCACATGCCATTTTTTCCTTACTGCACTGGTTTTTCCCTTTGTTTAAATCAGCAACAAAATATCAGGCCAGGTAGGTTAATACGCTTTTAAAAATTCTATTTTGGGGGGCACCTAGCTGGCTCAGTCAGTAGAGCATACGACACTTAAATTCAAGGGTCATGAGTTTAAGCCCCACATTGGGTGTGGAGCCTACTAAAAAGAAAATAAATAAATAAAAATAAAATAACGATTCCATTTTTTAGGTGAATCATCTATAGACAGAATCACCTGAAATCCTTTAAAAATTATCTACAGTAGCTAAAGAGAAGAGGATATAAATGCATTGACAGAGAGGTCTAAAACATATAACTAAGTAAAAAAAATTGACGTTACAGAGCAATGTGTGTAATAAGATCACATTTACATTAGAGAGCACGTATATCATACACAACGAATTATATGTTATACATACACACACACAGCCATATGTAACTGCAAAGCTCTGACCGAATACCCACCAACTATTAAAAGAGGTTACTACTGCAGGGGTAGAGCTGGATAAGGGGTGGGGATAAAGGGGAAGGGTGATTTTAGCCTTTTTTGTATTATTTGAATTTTTAAACAGCAAATATATTCATGTGTAACCTGTGAACTTAAGTAAAAGTCAGAGTTGACTTGGTTTTTTTTTGTTTTTTTCTAAATTCTTTTTTTTTTTTGAAAGACACTGTGCTATTAGTATTTTTTTTTTTTATTTAGTTACTCGACAGAGACAGAGATAGCCAGTGAGAGAGGGAACACAAGCAGGGGGAGTGGGAGAGGAAGGAGCAGGCTCATAGTGGAGGAGCCTGATGTGGGGCTTGATCCCATAACGCCGGGATCATGCCCTGAGCCGAAGGCAGACGCTCAACCGCTGTGCCACCCAGGCGCCCCTGTTTTTTTCTAAATTCTTAGAGGCCACTGAGAAGTGGAAAGACTAGTAAACTAGGAGTTAGGTGACCTGGGTTTGAATCCTGACTCTTACTAGATGCATAAATTGGACTCTGTCTGAATCTGAGTTTTCACCTCTGTAAAATGAAAATGAAAACATTCCACGGGGTTGTTATGAGGATTAAGTGAGCTAACACGTAAATGTGCTTTAAGAACTACTCACTGCAAGTCACTAGTTACGTTGAAGCTATAGTTTATCATCACTGATTAATGTTCATTTGCAGAACATGTTGTTGGATATAAAGGGAGAGCCTAGAGGACTGCTGGTTGGTCCCCCACTGCTTTCTTAAAACACCTCCAACAGTCCCCCAGCACAACGGCCACTGCAAAGGGAGCTGGGTCAGCCCAGTCATCCTTTCAGCTAACATTTGTGGGCACTCGCAATGCAGCATCCTGGCTTCTGCAGGCTCACTCATCACCTAGTGCCATAGCCCCAGTTCTCCTGCCTCCTTTCTCTGATCTGTGCTCAGGCTTTTTTTCTCTTTTTTTGAAGATTTATTTATTTATTTTAGAGAGAGCGTAAGGGAGTGCGAGTGGGGGTGGGGGGCAGAAGGAGAGAGGGAGAGAGAAGTAGACTCCCTGCTAAGCGGGTAGCCCAATGTGGGGGGGTCCTAGATTCCATGACCCTGAGATCATCACCCCAGCGGAAACCAAGAGACGGATGCTTAACTGACTGAGCCACCAAGGTGTCCCATGGGCTCAGATTTGATGTGTGCCCTCCCTCTGGTAGGATACCTGGTGCTTTTCCTCATGTCTATTCCATGAGCTTTGCTCTCTCTCTGATATCCCATTCGGACTGGAGCTCACTGCGGAGGCAAGAGCTGAGAGCACTGCTGAGGGCAGACAGAACCATGTTTGTTCCTGGCTTTCTGCTGCCCTCTAGTGGTCACTGGCTGTGAGCCACAGATTTAGAGGGCGCGCTGACCGTTTTGGTACCTTGAAATTTGGGACCCCAACGGATAGCTACAAGTTCCTTCAGACTTTGGAGATAAGATCAGAAACACTGTCATCCTCTAAAACTGAGCCAATTAAAAAAAACCGCATTTAGCCATCTGAAAAACGGGTGGCAGAAAGGGTGTGGACTTGCTCCTAGTTTGAGAGCTAAAACCAGGGAGGAAGACTCAGAAGGCTGTGTGACTTTAAGGCAAGTCATCCAATCTGTGTGGGCTCAGTTTCCCCCAGATGGGGCTAATCCCTGTCTTAGCAGCCTCATAAGATCATAGTGACAATCAAAACAATGGATGTTACGTGCTCCATGAAGTATAAAGGGCTAAACAAGTTTGAGGTAAAAGATGATTTGCAAATGTTGAGATTAGGATGTTGCTAAATCTTAATCAGAAATCACATACTGTGTTAAAACTTGGCATGTATTAACTCATTTAATTCTCTCAACAATCCTAAAAGGTGGATACTATTATTTGCCCCATTTTGCAGATGAGGAATCAGAGGTACAAAGAGGCTAAGTATTTACCCAAAGCCACTCAGTTAGCAAATTGTGGAGCAAATTATGAAGATCTCCCTTACTTTAGCAGCTACTCTCTTAACCTCTATCCCTGCATGTCTCTTTGGAACATCCTATTCTATGACCAGGCTGACCAGTCTTCTGATGTCCAATTCATTCTCCTGAGAAGATCTAATTATTAAGGAGTATTTTGTGCTGATGAAAGCCCCAACTCTTGGAAACATCATAGCTTCTGATACAAATTTGCATATTTTCATTCTGGTTTTGGTTAATGTAAGTCTTTGTCTTTGAGTGATCTGGGAGAATTCCATTTCCGTGTCTGTAAAGCTGGAAAGAATACCTGGGCCCGGTGGTGAACTGCTCCCACCGTCTCCGGCAGACTGCCCTTCCCCCCCACTCTGCCAGGATGCGCACCTCTTCTGGCCACCACATGACTCACCTGGGCCAGGCAGCACATTTGGGCTGGTGTATATGACCACTGGTAGTTCTAGGCATAGCTAATAAACAGACTTCTGGGACCACTTACGAAGTCAAGACAAAAACCATGTATCTTAAGAGTTATCAGAAATTTCAAGGGGAGGAAATCATCTTTGCACAGGAAAATACTATGATATTACTATACTGGGTAGAAAGAGGTAACCAAGAGTAGGAGCCCAAGGCATCGAAGGAGAATGGCCATGCAGCTTTGCCGGTGAGTAGAAGAGAGGAAAACACAATGGAGAAAGAGGAACCAGATAGAGGATTTTATCAGTGTGGGTGGATGCCTATTCTTCTATCAGAAGAGGCCTGTGTCATGGCAGGTAATCCTGCCTGCATGGCCATCTCCCTATCCCCTATCCTCCACAGTAAATTCAATCAGGAACGCTTTGTGTGGCTCTGGGGTTTGGGTAGAAATCACAGAAGGGGCTAGTTGGTGCCCAGGCTCACACATGTAGAAGAGAGACCCCCAAATCCACAGCAATTATGGCCTCCACAGTTGTAAAGTTCCACAGGGCAGTAAATGAAGGCTCAGAATAATTTTCTCTCTATCTCAAAGAGGCCAGAAGACCCCAGCTGGCATCTGGGTTGTATTCACTGTCACCATGCTCTCTAGGGACTCTGTGGGCTGTCACTCATGCAGACAGGAGTGGATCAGAGGCCTGGTGGAGTTAAGAGGAGCAGATGAGGATGGTGATGTAGCAGGTATAGGAGACCCAAAAGGGGGATGAGAAGCTTGTGGGTGGTGAAGCTCCCAGCCTGATCTCCTTAAGAATCCTGATTCGTCTAGACTCTTTCCACCCAGACCTGATTCCATTTGTCATTTCTCTGTCATTTAAAGGAACCGAGAATGCAAAATGTGTGTTATTTGGAGGTCAGATAAATACAATGGAGGGAGTATTTGCCTGTTTTGTTGTTTCATGAAATTTTGCTCAGATTTTCAATACAGAGCTTGGGGAGTGTGGTGAGGGAACACACTCTGGAACCATACCAGCAAACAGAGGTCCTGAATCAGAATCTTCCGTGACCTTCAGAAAAATCTGTCAAGAAAGGAAAAAGAGAACATTTGGTTTAGGCGTTCCATTCTCAGAAAAAAATCTAACCCAAGCTCAATTTGGTCGGTTACTGCTTCACAATGGAAGGAAAATACATTGCGATTTATCTAAGAGCAGTCTTCTATAAATATAAAAGTATAGGCGCACAGTGACCACAACTACATGAAACATGTTTCTGCATGGACAGAAGCATGAGGAAGCAAGCCAAAAATGAAGATAGTTGCTATGCTTGGGTGGGGAGTTACAGCTTTTTGCCTTTATAAAACGTCCCTCTAGTATTAGACTTCTGCAAAGAACCTCCTTTTCTGCTACCTGATAGAAACCAGCTGGAATCTATGCCTTACCTCTTCCAGGGGAGTGTCAGAAATTCCAAAACTGCTGAGCCCCAGGTCGGCTAGCGTGTCCTCTAGCTCTCTGAAAAGGCTGGCGTACGCTCTCTGCTTGAAATTCTTATTTGGAAGAAGGAAGATAAGTTCTTGACCGATGCATTCCACCAGCTTTGCCTCTGGGACATGGTGTTGTACCATATCCATCAGCTCATTCACATCTCCTAGGACAAAAAAAAAAGAGACTGACATCAACTCTGTCTTCTAGAACCGAGCCTGGGAGACTGAGCTTACTCATATCCCCAACTTTCTTCTGCTTCCCATTTGAAGAAAGGGCATTTCACTCCTCAGCAGTGACTCCTGCGGAGGACTGATGCTGCCTCCCAGCGTCCCGTCCCCGTTTTAGCTTCATTGGCCCCTGAAGAGCACTGAGAGGGAGAGGGAAGCCACAGCACTCCTTACTAACTAGTCGGGCAAACTTGGGAGGTCATGTAACGCTCGCCTGACAGTTTCCTCCTTTGTGCAATCAAATGGTCTGTCCCTTGCAAGCTATGTAACATCATGCAGGTCCTACCCTAGTTTATTCATCTGTTCAAAGGGGAAAATAATGGCACCCACCCACTTTACTGTTATTTATGAGGCCTGGATGAGTTAATATACACAAAACACTTAGAATGACGTGTCTGGCGCCTAGGTTAAGTATTAGCTGCTATTGTAATCATGAACATCATCTCTAGTAAGAAAGCTCTTCTCATTATTGTTGCTCATTCTTATTCACCATAAGCCTGAAGGTTAAGTCAAAGTTGCTTTCATTTTCCTTGTCTGGCCCAAGCTATAGGTGACTTGCCCAATATGCGTACCTGGGACTGGTGCCCAAGCTGGAGAAGAACTCCCCTTCCTAAATCACACACCGATGTCTGGTCTAATTCTTCGAAGAAATGTGCCATTTCCCTTGGGACTGCACCTGCCTCCTCCAACAAACAAACTAACCAATCTTAACACCCTGATCTCAGGAAATGCTGAAGGGGATCCAGAAGCTGTGGGTAAGACTGGGGTGGGGGGGATGGAGTGTGGGGTGTACAACATGGGGCGTGAGGAAGTGTCCAGTAACAAGTATTTACCCAACACCCTCATACAGTCAGAATTGAATTTTATGCATAAGCATGTATTACTTTGAAATTTAAAATCTAATTAAAAAATGTTAAAGCATGTATGTGAAGAGACGGTTCCCTATTATCTTAAAAAGCAGGTCAAAGGGAGAGGGATTCTAGGGACTCAGAACCCAGGTCTCGAGCATTTCTGCAAGCAGCCCTCTCAGTTAGGGCCACCCGGTGGGCTCTCTTCTTTCTTTGTTTTAAACATGACCTGTGGGGAGGGGGTACGATTTCATGGCTTTCAATCCATGTCCTTCTGTCTAGCTGGACTAGAAGGCTTGCTTTATGTCGGATTCACAAAGTGGACTCTATTGTCTTTAGCTCTGGGATGACTTCACACAGGGGCTGGAGGGTTCCTTGTGTGAGGAAGCAGCTTTGCCCTAAACAGCTCTCCAGGGGTCATGTGCATTGTTCTCTGAGGAAGGAAATCGAGCCCAAAGCTGCTGGATTCCCAGGAATTGTGTCTTAGTCATGTGTGTCAGCCTTCTAGGGGGAGTCCTGGAGGGCACAGGCTCACCGTGTCTGGCAGAGAGGTCTGTGTGTGTGTGTGTGTGTGTGTGTGTGTGTGTGTGTGTGTGATGCGCAATTGTGTATGAGGGGAAAGCCTTCCGAGGAGCTAACTGGGGAGCAGAATGATCTTTTATTTGGGGCATAACGACTTACTATGCTTCCTACGGTTCATGGCATCCCTCTTGGAGTAAAAAATAAATAAATAAACATTTGTTTAGAAATACAAGAATATTTAAAAAAAATTGCTCCAGCCAGCAGGCCCTGTTTCCAACTTGATTTTGGTGTATCACTATATTGGTTTTTAAAAACCATCAGTGTCTTGGGGCGCCTGTGTGGCTTAGTCAGTTAATTAGCTGCCTTCAGCTTGGATCATGATCCGGGGATCCTGGGATCGAGTCCCACATTGGACTCCCTGCTCAGTGGAGTGTCTTCTCCCTCTCCCTCTGCTGCTCCCCCTGCTTCTGCTCTCTCACTCACGCTCTCTCTCTCTCTCAAATAAATAAATAAAATCTTTAAAAAAGAAAACATCAATGTCTTGACCAAGATTTCTCCTGGGAGGAAACTCCAGCAAGCAGGGAAAGACCCACGGCAAGGCAGGCTAGGGAAAAGACAGAGAGCTGTCACCCTGAAAGGATGTGTTCCTGTGTGCCACGGGTTCTGTCCGTGCAAAGAATGGGAGAGAGAGCAAACGTGATGCAGACCTGGGCATTTTCCCTCAAATTTCAAGCCCAGTATATAAATAGTGCCTAGTTTTCCTGTTTCACCAGATTTTAGTCAGCAAATTCCCCAGATTTAGAAAAAAAAATTTTGTGCAAAATAGAAAACTTTGTTTTTAATTTGCTAAGCAGATAGTTTTCCCCTGTCATCAACCTGGGTCAGTACACAGGTTTCATTTTGTTCCCTCTTAGGGATATGGGGTGTGTGGTATTCAATTTGCAAAGACACCCCAGACATTGGATGGAAGTGGGCCTTCATGGAGGACAGCAAGAGTTGTCGGCAAGCACTCTGGACCCCTGAAGTCAGTTCCTGTGGGATGAGTGCTTACAGTGAGATCCTCTCTTCTGCATCTCCCTGGAGGTGGGGGTGCCCCTGACGAGGTTTAATGCACCCTAACTCAAGGGAGAAATGCTAGGAAGTTGGGACACTGAGGGGAAAGTCAGGAGTGTAACAAGGTTGTGTGACCTGGCATCCATTTGATGCAGTGTGACTCTCTGGAGTCTCAGAGTGTTCACTCTGAGAGCTGTATATCACCATGGCTTCACTCGAGGGCCTCACCTGGCACCTACAGTAGCCCTTCTCCAGATGCTTAAGTAATGCTGCCTGGAGCAGGGCAGAAGGACCCAGGAAGGGAGGTTTAACATGGGCCACCAACGAAGAGTGAACAAAGACTGGATTCCTCAATTAAGGGAAGAGGCCCTTAGGTCCAGGGCTTTTAAAGTCTCTGAGAATGGAGGAGAAAGAAGGTGAAAGAGAAAGATGAGCAATTACCTGGCCATGGGCTTGAGAAATATACAGTGTTCTTTTCTCCCATTAAAACATTTGACAACAAGACACACCCAACCATATCGAGAGATGATCGCCAGACAAGATCGCCAGACAAGCCTGCCCCAGTGCGTACCGTCCAAGACTTGTTCCGGAGTTATCTCATCTACGTGGGCTGGACACCTGCTGGAGAAACCCTCAGATGCACAGCTGCAGGTCCCCTACAACAGATGGGTGTCAGTCACTTGAACGACAGCATCTCCCTGATGCAGACTGCTGTCCCCACTGTGCCTCATTTGATTCTTGCCGCCAAAAGTGATCGACAGATTTTGCCCCCCATTTTAATATATTACTTCATGTGAGCGTTCTGAGGGTGTGGTTATTTGAATTTATCGCAGAGAGTGTATGAATCAGGCATAGAGACTAACAGGACCTCAAAGGACACCCTTGGTTTGTCATTATCACATGACAGCTGTAGGTTGGCCTGGGCAAGACGTGCTGCTCCTCTGTCCCTTGGATGCATGCTGGCCTGTGGAAGCCCGCCCAGGGCAGGAAAACCTGGAGGCAGCCCCTTACACTGCGGCAGCCAGAGGCCTAGGTCATGCTACAAAGTAACCAGCCTGACCAAACAGGAGCAGAGCCTATTCTCGAGGAGGCCAGAGGACATTCATAAGGCTTTCTCTCACTTATCGCCTCCGCGTCCCTGCCAAGCAGAAGCAGAGCTGATCAGTTTCGTTTTCTGTGTGCAAAGAAACCAACACTGACGAGCAAGTAAGGAATTTTCCGGGGATGACACAGTCCTTCACCTTGCTACCCAGACCCGAACCTGGTCTCCTGACAATGCTGAGGGGGTCTCTGCTAATGGGTATCGTCTGGCTTTATCATTTTCCGGTTATAGTTCCCAAGAACACCTTTCCTTGTCTTTCATTTCCCAGTGGACTTTGGGTTCAGTTAGGGAACATAAATGTTGGAATGAAACATAGGAAGCTTCAAAAGCCACTCTCCTTCCCATGCCGCCTTGCAGCCTGAGACACTTCTGCATGGCTGCATGCCACGTGTGTGTAGGGTCCTGGAGTACCATAATCTCAGCTTGTTTCATTTGGGGTAATGCATCTCTGCAGGAGGGTTCGGAGCATCCATTTATCAAAATCTGCCAAGAGTTTCAGAAGCAAAGCGGCTGATGCCGGCCTCTAGGATCTGACTGGGGAGAGATGCCGGGCATGGCAGTTCCACACCGTGCATTTCTGCTGAACGAACACGGACTCTTTCCCTGGGCATACACATACCTCACAGCCCGCTCTTTGGCTCTGGATGTTTTTCATCTTGCGC
Source organism: Ursus americanus (assembly GCF_024610735.1). Lineage (NCBI taxonomy): Eukaryota > Metazoa > Chordata > Mammalia > Carnivora > Ursidae > Ursus > Ursus americanus. The sequence goes on from NC_142138.1 coordinate 45,299,326, forward strand.
ACCAAGGTTAAGTAGAAGCCCGTGCCAAAGCAGTTCTTCAGGAAGAGCGGGGTGCCCGAGCAGTAGAGCCTTCCCTGGGAGATGATGGCGATGCGGTCCCCGAGGAGGTCGGCCTCGTCCATGTGGTGAGTGGACATGATGATGGTTCTGCCTGCAAAAGCAGAGGTCGGGGGATCACCGGACAGGCCCAGGCAGGGCTGAGGGGAGAGGATGTAGAACAAACAATCTCCCTGGGACATGGGCATAAAAACTGTAAGTGGATCAATAAAAACAAGTATTCTGCAGCAAAGTCCAGAATACTAGACTAATCCTGACAAAAGCTAACATTTTATAGCATCCTGCATGCTGTAAAGCACAGTCACCTACAGTATCTCTTCATCTGGCATTGGACCTACTTCCAAGAAATCACTGTGTAGGGATCATATTTATTAAAGTTAGTCGACATCTATTGCATTCCATATATATATTCTCTGGATCATTAAGCACTGCTCTTATAATCTCTGCAAAGAACACACACATACTTTGAAACCAGTGGGAGATGTCATTAAAAGAAAACAGTAATGAGGATTCCAAGATGGCAAACTGACTGTGGGATTGAGCCATGTGATCATGTTCACGGGCACTCTGAGCTCTGCCTGCCATCCTCCTGGATCTGCACCCTCTGGTTAGAAGGTGTTGCGATAGGGGAAAGCACGTCCCATTTTGAGACCCTGCTATCTGCAGTCGTACTCTGGAGCACCAGACACATGCATGTCACCCTCACACCTGGTCCTGAGTGGTCATCTGACAGCTGTGGAGTTTCCTGGGATGTCTGCATGTGACCTGGGTCTTCTGAGTCAAAGAGGAATTTCACCTAGAGCTGCATGCCTTGTTCCAGACAGAGGGGCTGCAGGTTGAGAGAACCTTTTAGAATATTTGGGGAAGTAGGCTGCTCCAACAGTGACTTCCTGTCTTTAGTTGTGTAAAAATTTCAGGTCGCTTCCACTGGAAGTGGGATTCACTTAAGTCACTGCTTACACCCCATCAGAGCGTAGTTATAGTTATGGCTGTTAAGTACGCTCAGTTCCAAAGCACCACATGTGAGAGTGGGGGCCCCAGATAAAGCCTCGGTGAGAGCACAGGGCACCGAGCAGCGGCCATTACCTGAGCGATACTTCAGGAGCAAGTCCCAAATTGAGCGTCTCGAGTAGGGGTCCACCCCGGAGGTGGGCTCATCCAGAATGACAACCTTGGCACCTCCCACAAAGGCAATGGCTACAGACAGCTTCCTCTGCATGCCACCTAGAGGTCGGTACAAGGCAACAGGGTCACGAGGGCTGTGGAGGACGGGAGGAGAAAGGGCTGGCGGCATAAGGGGGACTGTGCCTTACGTCCGGCAGCAGCTTGATGCTGCCGCCTTAGATGTTTACACAGTGTTCAAACCCTAGTGGTGTACAGGCCTCTTTAAATGCAGAAAAGGCAAGAAATGCAAAAACGCAGAAACAGGTAACACCATTTGAAGGCTGTTTTCACGTTTGAGTTCAAACACAAACGTCAGAACAAATACAGCCCAGGCTGCTACAAGACAGGGTTCCATGTGGGGAATGATCCAGAGGTGGGTTGCTCTTAGGTGCACAGAGTAACTTTACAGAAGCCTCCCCTTCTGCCAGTGTTCTAGAAGACAACAGATTTGCCATCTGTAGCCCTGTCTTTTTCCAATACCAAGCACCTGATAGGTCCTGAGCTTCCTCGTTCCTCTTGTGGTGGAGGCCTGTGTCCTCCAACATGGCTTCCATCTCCAGCTGGGCCTCCTCCCAAGACTTCCCTTTCAGCTGGGCGTAGAACAGGATGTGTTCAGCCACTGTGAGGCTAGGGGACAGGGTAGTGAGAGAGGCAATAGGTTCAGCAATTCCACATCTAATGATTCACCTTATAGGAATAATTAAGTATGAGCCAAAGTTTTAGCAATGAAGATGTTCACTGTGGTGCTGTTTATAATACAAAAAAAAACCAAAACAAAACCCAGATCCTGTTAAATATCTAGTAAGAGGGGACGGTACATGTATACAATGGCACAGTATATAAACATAAAAAATATTTTATTGAAGAATATGTAATGACATGAAAAGATGTTCATGATATCTTGAGTGAAAAAAACACACTTGCATTAAAAATGGCAGATTATAAAATTGTATGCAGAGTTTTACTCTCCTTTATAATGTAAAATAATATATCTATGCATGCATAGGAGAAAGTTTTGAAAAATCATATACCAAGGTGTGAACCGTGGTTTTCTCTGCATGGTGAAATTACAGCTGACTTCTATTTTCTTCTTTTTATCTGTATTTCATCCCTTCCATTCTTTAATTACTATATTTAAATAACAAATAAAAGTTTGGGGAAAAAAGCAACTTGAAAAGCCTCCTGAAAAGTCAGTTTTTAGTGCCTGGTTTAAGAGAGAAAAAGGAACAATGGTCTCCTTTCTTGGTCCCCGAAAGGGAGCATTTCAAGGCTGAGTGAGGGGCCCCAGGATGGGCCACCCTGTCAGAGAGCAGGGGGCTTTACTCTTCTGAGGGGGCACACCTCAGCTCCCAGTGCCAGAGGCATAATCTGACTTTCTGAAGGATACCTCTCATAGCAAGCAGAACCAATGACCTTGAACATGGGGAACCCAAACAAGAATACTGCCTCCTGCTGCCAGAACTGGCACCCTTGAGCTCAGCTCTAGAGAACATGTGTTGGGGGAGGGGGGGAGCTGGGTAGGAATAAAGCATGGAGAGGGTCTCAGTTCCTGTTCTACTTACTGGTGGAACAGGATGTTGTGCTGTGGACACATGCCAAGACTCTGCCGGACTGCATCCAGGCTGGTTTCAATGTCCTTTCCCCCGATGAGCACAGTCCCTGATGTTGGTGGCAACAGACCCGTCAGGATGGACCTGCCAAATGCAGGAGTCAGTGGCAGAAAAGATGACCTTCGGGGCGCCTGGGTGGCACAGCGGTTAAAGCGTCTGCCTTCGGCTCAGGGCGTGATCCTGGAGTTCCAGGATCGAGCCCCACATCAGGCTCCTCTGCTATGAGCCTGCTTCTTCCTCTCCCACTCCCTCTGCTTGTGTTCCCTCTCTCGCTGGCTGTCTCTATCTCTGTCAAATAAATAAATAAAATCTTTAAAAAAAAAAAAAAAAGAAAAGAAAAGATGACCTTCAGCAGCGTCCCACTCTGGGGTTGGTGAGGACTCTCACAGTGACTCCTGCCTTGGCTCTCAAATTGAACCCAAACCATTATTAGCTGTGGGGACCAACAATTTCCCGTATAGGCCTTAGAAGCAGTGTGTACATCCAGCCCCTATTGCGGATGACCAGATCTGCTTTCTCTGCTTCTACTTAGCTCCTAGGACCCTGGGCAGGCACTGATGGATCCTCAGGGGTCGCAGCTGCAGAACATTCACTACACAACATCCCTCCCCAGCTCAGTCATCACCACTGCTGGTGCTGTAGGGGCTTGATTAAAGGTGTCCAGTGCATAGGTCAATACTGTACCTGATATCATTATTACAAAGCATAGAGGAGGATTTTTTTTAAAGATGTTATCTATTTATTTGAGACAGAAAGAGAGAGAGAGAGCACAAGTGGGGAGGAGGGTCAGAGGGAGAGGGAGAAACACACTCCTCGCTGAGGAGGGAGCCCGATGTGGGGCTCAATCCCAGGACCCTGGGATCAAGACCGGGGCCAAAGGCAGACGCTTAACCAACTGAACCACCCAGGCATCCCCATAGGGGAGGGTCTTAATGAGAGCTCAGACATTCAATGTGTATTTGTTGATTAAGTGACTGAAGTCAGGCAGAGGAATTACCACCAACATCATTTTTGGATTCAAAACAAAAAGCTCGATATCCATGTTGGCCTTTTTTTGGTAAAATGAGAAATAATGACACCCACTTCATGGGTGTGTTGTGAGGATTAAATGAGTTTATACTTGTAAAGCACTTAAAACTGTGCCAGCATAAAGTAAAACTCAAAAGTATGATTACTATTTTTATTAAACTGTGTTTCAACCCCCAGGGGAAGTTGCATTTCAGCAGCTGATGAAGTAATGTGTTTGCCTCGAGAAGCCCTGAGGTCTTGGGTGGTGCTCCGGGTTCTCTGACCGTGTTAGTTAACAAGGTGAGCCATCAGTTGGATTTAGAGCTATCTGGCCCAGCCAGCTCTGTGCCTGAGTTTAGATACAATCTCAGGTTATCTGAACTTGTACTTAGAAGCTGAAATCTCTGTTGATCAACCACTAGAGGGAAACAGAACCAAATATAATGGCACCAGCCCCACATTCCATTGACACTGAACCTCCCTCAGAGAACATTCCAATGTAGGGTGTATACTGCTGTTCCTTCCTGGCGCTATGTAAGAGGTCAAAGGACTTGAAGACCATGTATCACAAGGCTTCCCAGACCCCTGAGAGGGCTGCTTCTGACGCTCCTTGAGAAACCTTAAATAGCCCTGTTCTCCTTCTCAGCAGATGGAGCTCTGGTCCCTTCGAAAGCAAGGGGGAGTTTCCTGACCTTTCTATGCAGAGCTTGCATCTTCCCTGAACTTTATCTTCAGTCTCCGGGTGGTTACCTCACAGGCCTCTCTAGGAAGCACACCCTTTTTACTTTCTCCAAAACAGGTAGGTAAAGGAATCCTCTTTGAAAATAAGTAGTACTCTATGGACCAAGGGCATGTGATGGTGATGGCCATGACTTTAGCACCATCACTGATGGCAGTAACACTGGAGAGGTTGGGGCTGGGCGGACAGGCTCACAGTGCCAGAAACCAGACAACTGAAAAGACCTGGCTCTTGCCCTCACTGAACCATTACAAACTGGCGACCCCAGAAAGTCACTTCGACTCTCTAGATGTCCACTTCCCCAGCACACAAAGGGGGCAGTAAACTTCCTTCACATCCCTCTCTCACTTCTTATGAGGATCAAATAAAACAACATACATGAATGAGCTCTGAATACTGCAGTGTGCTTTACATATTCTTGGGACACAGATACATATTACAATTTTGTTACTAATACTCAATGGGAAAGAGCAGACTGCAGCTAATGGGGCAGAACAGAGCCAGAGAACGACAGGATAGAAGAGCAATCAGGCTCTGCCTGAAAACTCACAAGGTGGTGGTTTTCCCCGCTCCATTGTGACCAAGGAACGCGGTGATCTGGTTCTCGTAGAAGGTAATGCTAAGACGGTCCACGGCTGGTCTGCCGTAGGGCTCAAAAATCTTCACCAGATTTTTCACACATACCCCAGGAACCAAGCCTGGAAGTTCACGTTCAAAGAAGGAGTCTTGGAGGAAAAAAATGAACATGATGTAAGTATAATGCTTCAATGTACACATTCCCCAAGGCTCGATCTTCAGACCACTGTCTTTTGCCCGCATGGCTTTTGCTGTGACCTTCATAAGGATGACTACAAAATAATCATGGTAATAATAGTACCTAACCTTTATTGAGCAGTTACTATAATGCCAGGCATTGTCTAAGTGCTTTATATGGATTACCTCATTTTACCCTTATAACAGCTCCTGGGGAGAGATGTTATTATGACCATTTTTATAGATGGGGAAACCTAAGGCACAGAGACATCAACTATCCAATCAAGGTCACACAGCTCATGAAGAGCAGAGCTGGAATTCGAACCCAGGTGCACTCACTGTATATATGGAGAGTTAGCCTGAAGCTGTCCTTTCCCACAGTCTGTGGTGCATTTCCTCACAGGCTTCTGGTACCAGCTCGGGCTCCTTATCATACTCCCAAAACACAATTTTCCCTCAGACACTCCCACGTCCACTTCTGTAACTGCCCTTCTCCTGGCCACCTTGGTTCAAGCCTTTGTGTTAACTTTGCGGACTTCTTGCTTCTCAGAACTTGAGAGTTTCTCAGTTACTGGTTAGGACAGTCCACTCTTCTTCATCACTGCCCCTCAAACTCCACCTCTCCACTCATCCATGCCCTTCCTAGTACAGACTCTCATGACCATTCTGTCCACTTCTCCCAACCTCTAGTCCCCCTCTGCTTGAGTTCACCCTGTACAACACCACTTACTTTGTTAACACCCTAGTTCTGAGCCTTGATTCCCTTGCAAAAAAACATCCTTCTCCTATGTGTGCCTTCTGGTCTCTCCTGTAACTACGATGGGACCAGGCCCCAGCCCTCTGATTTTGCTCTTAGAATTCCACTCTGGGAGGAGGGCCATCCCAGAGGCACTGTGTGTTGACTGCAAACCAGTTCTCTGAGGGGCCAGAGGCCACTGAGCTCAGCTTTGCGAAATGGCACCTGGGTTGGGCCAGAGGTCTGGAGGCTGGACCTTCTCACACAGTTGCAGGCAAAGTCCAGAGGGTGGAACTCTGAACCCAAGGTGGGGATAGCAAGAGTATTTTAGCATTCACAGAGAAGTACATATGCTTAGGGAAGGGAGAACATGGGGAGAAGTATGGAACTGGTCTAAGAGAGAAGGTAAGGAAGGCAAAGCCAAGGGAACACTTGCAAACCTAATCCATTAGTTCAGGAATTATTAGGTAACTTCCACAGTCAGGAAAGGCTTTTGATGGTTTGAATGAATGGGCTTGTAGATTTGTAAACCACGAATGAAGTGTGGTCAGCTCCACTAGACTCCTTCCTCCTGTGCACAGAAGCATTTATTTTTGTCTTTCCTTATAGCTCATATCCGCTTTAAGTCTCAGTGACCCAAGTTATTGTTCTTGCTAAATCCTCGGAAGTCAGCACATTTGTGCAACTCACTCGGGACTTGCCTAACAAGGGCACAAACACACCACATACTCGGGATTTGCTTTCTCCAGGAAATATGCGTTAATGTCTGGCTGGACCATTCATTCCACACACGTGCAGCTTGGCCCTTGAGAAGCTATCAGGTTTAGCCCCTGTCAACAGAGTCAGTTTCCTGGGGTCCACTCCACCCCAGTCATGAAGTGCTTTGCTCCATCCTTTTACAGTACTCTGCCCTTCTCCTTGCTTCTGCTCTGTGTTCACTGATGTGTGTGGGGTTTTTGTTGTTGTTGTTTGTTTGTTTGTTTGTTTTACCATTTATTCCTTCTGGGTGTTCGGGATCCTCCATTTCCTCTGTTATGGGCTCTGTCTTTTCCAGGGCCCGTTCTTCTCTGGTTGAACACCCTGCACCAACCAGAAGCCAAGGTTACTCCTCGTGAGAGCTAACAATCAGTAAAGGCAGGAAAAGGAGGGGAGAAGGCAGGGGTGGAAGAGTTCCCTACCACAGGTAGAAAACACAGTTCCCTCAAAAGGCCAAGTCAGCATTCCCAGGGACCAGCCCTGAGCATGGTTCTGCCGCCCACTGACCTGTGGGCTGTAAAGTCCTGCAAATGACCGCCAGTGGCTCCTGGCTGGCTGGCTTGTCAACCTTTGCCGAACCCAGACGGAGTTTAATGATAGGCATTTCACCTCATCCTCTTAACACACCAGCAAGGGCCCACAATGTCAGAAATTATAATTTTAAAAACTATTCACAAAATCAGGATTGAGTTTGCAATAGATTAATTTTCTTTACCTCACCAACAGTACTTCTTGCTCCAACCAAAAACATATCAAAGACATGGAGAACCTTGAGAAAACTCACTCAAGGTGGTATGACGGATAGCCAGCTTAAATTATAGATTTCGGGGCTAACACCAGAGTTGAGCCTGGTTGATGTACAGGCTTATATAAATTGTGAAGTGTGGTGTAAACACACACACACAATCTCACACTGACACACACACACACTCTCTCACACACATCAAACATGCATACACACACACACATAGAGGCAATTTTTTTTTTTTCTGTAAATTTGGCATTTGGTTTAAAAGGACATCCGGACATCCTGGAAGGGGAAGAGAAGCAGAGGCGCGAGCCAGCAAGAGAGGAAAGCAGGGGCAGGAGGAAACTGCTGTCGCCATGCATCTAAAAGTTCTGGCCTCCAGAGCACAGATGTGGATAGGGGGAGTTTTTAATGCAGCAGCCAACCAGAGCCTCCATCACTCCTGGCTGCCCTCTGTAGATCTGCGGGCTGAAGGCGGAACAGCAAGGAGCGGGCCTCGTGGTCAGGGACCTGTCACCTCCAGCACTTCTATTTCTGCCACCTGAACGATTTTCAGTTCTACTGCCCACAATGCCTTGGATCACTTTACTAGCTCTCCTACTGCACTAACGTGCAGCAAAATAGCAGGGGGAAATATTCTTCTACATAGTTCAGTCATGGGATGAGTTCCTTGCCAGGAAATGTGTTTCCCAGTTCCAGATTTTTGTCCCAAGAGATCAGCAGGAACATGGGCAAGACATTGGTCCTCTTGGGCACCATTTCTTCATCTGTGAGAAGAGGGGGTTAGGTGGGGAAATTCAGTTCTTTTCTGATTTTATTTATTTTTTTAGAGAGAGAGCGCACACGTTCATGCAAGTGTGGGGCGAGGGCGGGGAGGCAGAGAAAGAATCTTAAGCAGGCTCCATGCTCAGTGGAGCCTGACGCAGGGTTCCATCTCAGGACCCTTGAGATCACAACCTGAGCTGAAACCAAGAGTTGGATACTTAACTGGCTGAGCCACCCAGGCGCCCCTCTTTTCTGATTTTAGAGAGATTTAGGAATCTATTTCAGTCTAGCCTGTGAGGCAGGTGAAAAATATTTGGCTTCTGTTAGCAAAAATATATGATTCATTTTTGAAAGAGCACATTTGTCTTAAGAATTTTTTTTTGAGGGGCAGTTTATCTGCTGAGATTATAGAGGGAAAAAAATGCCCACAAGTCCTGATATTCATTGAAATTAGAAATATTCCAAGAACATACTCCTGTGTCGGAAATTCCCATTTATAATGGATTATAACCTTATCGTAGTTGAAATTTAAAAGTTCATAGACAAGACAGACAAACCAACATAATGGAAAAATACTGAGCTGTCGAAGTGCTATTTGTTTGAACCATAAAAACAAAACAAAAGAAAAAAACTGCCCAAGCCTTTTAAAGGCCCTAGGCTAACGCCCTAGAGAAAACAAACCTCTATCTTAGTGCTTAAAGGATAAATCCTGCCCAGGTCCAGAAATACAAAGTAAAGGGCAGGTAGGTGAGGAACAAACAGATTGGAAAGTATTTCCTTTGCTTCTAGAAACTCCCAGCTCCAATGAAGTCCCCAGCTCCCAGGTCAGGAATTTCTTGCCTTTTCATACCTCACAATAGAGTCTATAGAATTTCTAGAACTCTCCCTGGGCCTCCTGTCCTGTTTACTAGTAAAGGTAAATTTTATCTAAGATGCAATCTGGGCAAATGCCCCTTGGCCTTCTTCCCCAATCACAAAGTAAGATGAATTTTAGGAGAGTCTAGGAGTGTTTGCCTTGAAGGTCATAGCTCTGCCCCAGCCTCTGGATGGGCCTTCACCTTAGGAGAATGAATTAATTTATATTTTGGAAAGGATTAAAAAAGCAGGAGAGGAGGCAGAAGACCAGTGCAAAGACTTCATGATTCTGTGGATCTCTGCTTTAAATCAAGGAATTGCGAAAGTCATTTGCTCCCCAGAGTGGTTTGGCCTTCTTTCACGAGGCCAATTTCATCCTTTGGGCACCAGTTGTATGGGGTACGAGGGTTTGTCAGTGCTCAGCCATTCACCCTGGCCCAGTGACTCACAGAAGGTGTGTTCCCAGAGGCTATGACGCTGCGCCACAGTGGCAGAGCCCAGGAGGTAGCTGACTAATCAGGAACCACACACTTGACATAAGGAGCCCCCTCCACAGCCCACACATATGCAGGACATAGCCAAAGGAGCTAGTTTCAAACACGAAGGGTTTTTTTTGGGGGGGGGGTTATTTTTAATTAAAAAAAATTTAAATAACTCACCTTCACCACCAAGCCAATAGGACTCTTGTAGAAGGAAGTACCAAGGAAGTGGGGTTCCATAGTCCCCTAGAAATGACAGAGAAATAAGGGGAAAAGCCTTGATAGACCTACCACAGCTCTACAAAGTCGAGAATTTATCTGCACCTCAAACCATAGCTACAGATATTCATAGTTCATAAGCATTACACAGCTATCCATGGGCTACCACAAAGACTAGTCCTTCTAACGTGTTTTGGTTTTAAAAGTCACTTTTTTTTTTTGGGTGGAACCAGCAATGCTAAGAATGATAATCTTGGTTGATAATAGTTTTCCAAGAAAACGTGTTATTAAAGAATTTAATCATGCCCTTTCTCCACAATTACCAGATAATAGCAATGATGACGATCGTCAGTAACATTTCTTGGATGCTCTTCCCACGTCAGGTATTCTATTGTAAGCACTTTTCAGGCATTAAAAATTTAATTCTCCAAACAACCCTAAGAGATAGGTAGTGGTATTCCTGTGAATAAGGAAACAGAGGCACACTGACTTTGAATCATCTGCCCAAGATCACAGCTAATTAAACAAAGGTGTGGGAATTCCAATATGGGTAATCTGGTTCTAATACCCCTGATCTTAACCACCCCATTCTACTGGATTCCAAGGAAAAGACTCCCAAATTTCTTAGCTAGTTCTCTTAGTGGACTTTGCTCCCTATAAAATCTTAATTTTGTGAGAACACACTATCTTTGCTTATTTAACACTGTCCCATGTTCCATGGCCACTAGACTGTCAGCCCTTCAAGGGCAGGTTTGGGTCTGTCTCTTCCATCCTTTTTTTCCCCAAAACTAGTGCTGAGCCTAACATATAGGTGTTGGTCAGTAAATAGTTATTGGACAAATTAAAGCTTTAGCTGGCCTAAAATAAAGCTCTTGAATCATGGACAAACTTCATTTTCAATCCAACTAGTTTTCACTTATTATATCTCCTTCTAGCGGTACAGTAAGATAGAAAAGCTGAGGCAGGGCAAGGTCAAATGTATTGCTCAAAATCACCGTTATGGGTTGAACTGTGCCCGCCCCACCCTCACAAAAAGGTATGTTGAGGCCCATGGGAGAGTACAAAATAATACTTGGTCTTGTCCCCAGTTCCCAGCACAGAGCTTGTAAAACCCCTGGAATTTCCTGAGCAATAGGAACGTCTTTTTTTGTTCACAAGGAGCAGAGCCCCTTTCTCAACCACACCTGAGTTTATGCTAATGAGGTGACTCAGGGGAGGGCCCCTAGAGAGCTTCAGGGTGGGGCTGGTCACCAGAAAGACCAGGCCTGGGCAAAAAGGATGCACACTTTCAGCCCCACTCTCCATCTTGAGGGAGGAGAAGGCGGCTGGAGATCGAATTCTAAAAACTCTGGAGGGAGATTCAGGGAGCTCCCAGGGTGCTGAGCACATCAAGGTGCTGGGAGGGTAGTGCACCTGGAGAGGGTATGGAAGCTCCATGCCCGCCCCTCCTGTCCCTCCCCTTAGGCATCTCTTCCATTTGGCTGCTGCTGAGCTGTAGTCTTTATCATACATTGTAACTGCAAGTAGACTACTTCCCTGAGTTCTGTGAGTGGTTCTAGTGAATAACTGAACCTGGGAGGTGGTGGTTGTGAGAACTCCTGAATTTATAGTCAGTTGGACAAAAGTGTAGGCAGCCCAGGCACTGAATTTGCTGCTGGCCTCTGAAGTGGGAGCAGTCTTGCAGGACTGAATCTGTTTGTGGGGTCTGCGCTAATTCTGGGTAGTTACTGAACTGGGTAGAACTGAACTGATTGTTGGACACCTGATTTGTATTAGAGAAAGAGCCGATATTGGAGGGGGGCGGGGAATGACACATTTGGTATCAGGAAAAAAAGATACCAGAGTCATAACCCTTGGCCTTGTTTGGAAATAGTTATTGCTAATGTGCTTAGTTGAGATTAAGTCACATCGGACTACATGGGAGCCTAATCCAATATGACTGGTGTCCTTTTAAGAAGACGGCCATGTGAGGACAGACAGACAGACAGACACACACACACACACACGGAGAACACCGTGTGAAGACAGAGATTGTTGAAAAACCACCAGAAGCTGGAAGAGGCAGGGAAGGCTCCTTCACCCGCAGATTTCAGAGGGAGCATGGCCCTGCCAACACCTTGATTATCGACTTCTAGCCTCCAGAACTGTGAGACCAAAAAAATGTTGTTTTAAGCTACCCAGTTTGTGGTGCTTTGTTATGGCAGCCCTAGAAAACTAATATAATCACATGGCTAGGATCCAAACCCAGGCCTCCTGGCTCAGCCTAGCAATCTTTCTCCTATTCCAGGGTTGCTGCCCATGGATTTCTCCCAACAAAGGCTGCCCCAAGATGATGTGCGTTTCTCCCTTCAGGGACTGGGCCCAGCCTCTCTCCCCCGCCTGCTCCAGGCCACAGCACAAGGTGGCTGTTGGTTGACTTGGAGCCCACTCAGATGGAAGTGGGACTTCTCTAGCTACGAGGAAATACTAATCTGAAGGAAAAGCTGATTTTAACAAAGCAAATATGAAACTGTGCAAACACCCACTTTTGACTCAGGAGCTGCTTTTCCATGCTGCAGATTAATCAGGTATTTATTCAATGTCCACCAAAAGTCAGGCACTATTTGTTGGCACTGAGCCTATAACATTGAACAAAATAGACTGTGGGCCTGTTGTCATGGGCCCATATTCTACTAGAGGTAGAGAGTCAATAAACAAACAAGGAAAAATACATCATGTCAGATAGTGATGTCACAAAAATAAAGTTGGATAAAGGGGACAGAAACACTGAAGGAATGTGATATATATATAGGGGCAGATATTTAGATATTTTCAATCTGGAAAGATCCCAGTGCCGAGGTGACATCTGAACTTAGACCTGAATGAAAGTGAGGAAGTAAGCCTGCAGATATGGGGGTGGGGTGCAGAAACATGCTGCAGGCAGTGAGAACAGGTACAGAGGTCCTGAGGAAGAAATGTACTGAGCGTATTGAAGAACAGCCAGTAAGGAGGCAGATGTGGCTGGAGCAGAGAACATGAGGGAGAAGGGAAGGACATGAAATGAGGAAGACAGATAGTTGGATGCTGATAATGAAGCATCTTATAGGCCAGGACTGGGACACTGGATTTTACTCTGAACAAGAGGAAAAGTCACTGGAGAGATGTGAACAGAAGGTAGACATCATCTGACCCAGATTCTGAAAGGATCGCTGACTACAGTGTGGAGAGCAGACTGGTAGGCAATGATATGGAAGGAGGCTTGGACTGGGAAGGTGGTGGTGGAGGTGGTGATGAGGGATCAGATTCCAGACCTGTTTCTAAAGTAGAACCACCAGCATTCACTGATGGATTTTTGACATAAGTTTCAAATGCTGGCTCTGAGGACCCAAACTGAAAGAGCTTAGAAAGGATAAGAGTTAAACTAGATGAACGGTGGGGGAGAGAACCCAATATCAGTACCTTTACCCTGTGGGAGTTAACCCTTACCCGGAAACACCTGGTCAAGGTACCAGGCAAGCAGGCCATACAGAGCAGCATCGAGAAGCATCATCTTCATGGACATCAGGAAACTGAATTCATCCCCTTCCATGGGACTATTCCCGATATTGCTCCACTGCAGCCCCAGGCCTTGCTCCTCAAAGCGAGCCAGGTACTCAGTGCCAAACCCAAATGCCACAGGAGACAGCAGGCTCTGCAGTGAGGCAAAGAGGGCACCCAAGATGAGTGGAGGTCTCTCACCCCACCCAACAGCCCCCCTTGCCCACAAGGTAGGGACGAGGACCTAAAGAGTGGTCCAGCTTGTGTCCAGGATAACCCAGGGAGGGCATAAGGCAGTCTTTCCACAGAAAGGGAATTCTGGAAATGCCTCAGGGACCTCACACAATACTCACCGAGCCAACTCTCATCTGTTCAATGGAGTGTAGTTGCGTAATGGGAAAGACAAACACCACAAAACGCACCATACCAAAAGACCAAAGGTCCTCAGGTTTACCTTCCTACCTTTTCCCCTTTCTTCCTACCTCCTTCTTGAGATCACACAGTTCTTGATAAAACAAAGAAGATAACTTGAGCTGTTTTGTGTGAATCCCATTAGAAGGGTCCACAAAGTCATCAGTGTCCTGGGACAGTCTAGGAGGCCAGGCAAGGGATGGTCCCATGACCTCCAAGGCCTATCGGTGAGGCCAGAAGAGCCTCAGATTCCACTGAGGTCATCTTTTCTCCTCTCCATACTAAGGACAATCATTTGCTTAGGTTTTCTGTAGAGAGAACAAGTCAACTAAACAGGTGGTGTGCAAATGGAAGTTGAAGAGGAGGACCCTCAGCCAAGTCCCCATAGGTTGTTGCCGGCATGGCAGAAAGCACACAAGCACATACGCAGCGATGGGCTATTCTCATTTCCTCCGCCCAGAGGCCTCTCTGTGGTCTGTAGGACCCAGGGTGGGGTTGAAACCATCTCTCCATAGAAGGAAGAGATTTCCTCAGCTGTATGTTCACAAAAAGCATTTAACAAATCTCAGCTCAGCCCCAGTCCACACACTGCCCGAACTATAGCTTCTT